>NC_138839.1:1238843-1853265 GCF_965183815.1 Platalea leucorodia
TTTTGCTAGGCATAACTGCCTGATGCTCTGTTTCCCTAGAAGCATAATGCCAATAAGAGCTAGGATTACTACAAAATAAGCCTGCCTGTTCTGCTTTGACCTGCAGTGAGGAACCCCTGCACTGACAGGAACGGGGGCTGCATGCACCGGTGCCACAACCACCGTGGAACAGCCCGCTGCGAGTGCCACCCTGGCTACCGGCTGGCGCCCGACAATAAGGCCTGTGAAGGTAACCTCCCTACAGCAGAGCGCTCAGAGGCAAACAACTGTCTCATGGGGTGAAGCAGTGCTCAATCGTAGCAACTCCCAGCGTTCGGGCATTTAACAGTGATGCACAAGGCTTCCAGAGGGGCGGCTTGAAAGTGCTCAGCGTACGTCTGTCCAAGAGCCCTGCTCGAGTTGTCTGGAACAGCACTCGCGTTCCATGTGATCCAATTTCCTAGGGAGCTGTACAGTAATTCTGAATCCTTAACTCTGTTTCTTTGGTGGTCTGGACCCCAGTGAAGGATTCAGGGTGCAAGAAACCAGTGAAAAACTTGAAGATAGTACCAATTGTGCCTTTGAAAGAACGTTTATGGCTCAACCTGCCTTGCTTATTGATCACTCATCTCTTGCAGACGTGAATGAATGTCTGACTGGACTAGCCATGTGTGCACACCAGTGCCTCAACACTCGCGGCTCCTTTAAGTGTACCTGTAACCCGGGCTACGAGCTGGGGGCAGACGGCAAGCAATGCTATCGTGAGTACTGCATGCGGACCCCCATCTCAGGCAGGGACGGAGGCGGGTTTGCTTCTGCAGGCAACTGTTTCTGTGCTGTCCTCTGTGAATTGTGGGGCCGAGCTACAGCAATCTTTTTTGAAGAATTTCACAAGCAGGTTTGGGGCTGTTTACTCTCCCACCAAGATAAAAAAAACTTTGTCTGATCTTTAAAGTTAACATGAAGCTAGTTTTGCTGGTTCAGGCAATGTGTTTGGAGGCCAAGTTCTGCTCTTGGGGACTTCGTTGGATGAGTTCAGTCAGCTGCAGATGTGTAACCGAAGGAATTGAGCTAGTGAAGTGATCGCATCAAGACAAGAAGTAAACGCTATTAGGCAAGAATGAGCCAGATTGTCCATACATCTCCGTTCAGCTAATACACATCAGCGGGGACAGTCCAAAGCAGAGTATCAGCATTTAGCACCAGCAGCCCCCTTACAGATGAAAGCCACTGTGGCGGTCCCAGTGCTGGCAGCTGGTGTTACTGGAAGCTGTGATGCTCCACCTGTGCAGCTCTCACTGGGAGCCTGCCAAGGGTACGAGGGTAAGGCCCATAAATGGGTCTTGAAAGGCATCAAACTGAGAGCAATGTGAGGAACTAGACTGATGACATGTATTTAAGAGCCTGAGCATGTACACACCTTTCTTCCTAGGAAGATGGTTTATCTCACGCTGCATATTCTGTACAAAAATATCCCATAGCTCAGTTTCATGTGCAGCTGCACATTTACCTCCAGCTGTTGGGGTGAAGATGCACGATAGCCAGCAAGGCTTACAGAGGACTGGATTAGGAAGCCAGGTCTATGCCTAATAAATCTTAGCTACCTCCTCACCTAAGCACTGTGACTACGCAGCAGGGAAGACTATGCTTTGTGGCTTCAGCTAACTGGCCCACAGGTGACAAAAAGCTTAGTTTTATTGCTGCTCAAGTCTTGGTTTTCCAGGTAAGCCCCGGTAAGAGATGCCAGCCCTGGAGGGTCACTTTTGACAGCAGGGACAGTGGAAGCACAAGCCCCACTCATGTTCTGACACGGCTCCTCCAGTTGTTGTGACTCATTGCCATAACCATCGCCGGTACCTCTGCTTTGGTGCCAGCTACAGAATCAAGTAGCCTTCTTGTATGGAAGGTGTTTCTCCCTGCCCCTTCTAGCACATTTCTTTTATGCAAAACCCTGGTTGTTCTTGCATTAATAAGAAAAGGAAAGGCAGAGGGACTATATTCATGTTGTGAGATCTGGAAGATAGTTTTCCACCATGACACAGCTTTTGGTTTTGACATGCACAGATCCATTGGGAAGCATCGAGCTCCCCTTCTTTCATCCTCCTTGGGCCTGAACACACTAAAAACTCAAAAATCTTCTTGAAGGCAGAAATTGTTTTCTTGAGGTTCAGGACTGAGTCAAATCTCCATGGTACAAGTTCCTTTTAGTTTAAGAAAGCTTAATTAACTAGACTGAAGTTTATGTAAACTTTGCCAAGCTAAGAAGATATATGGCTGCTATTGATGTTTGCACCCACCATTTCTGACATGTCAGTAACTAACGTTTCTAGCTGTAGGCATCTGGATGTTTCCATAGTTAGCTGTATTCTGCTGCTCCCATTTCTAGCTGGCATCAGAACAGCTCTGTACTCACAAAGTCTGAGCCAACTTTTGGTTGGCAACACATACTGCAGCTTGTCAGGAATGGGAGCAGTTTTGTCTGCAGTCTGGTTCATCTCATTGTCCAGAGCCTGCTCCACAAGTCTGTCCCTAAGAGGCTACATGGGGCGTTGCCTAGGATCCATCGGTTTATTTTTATACATCCCTTCCCAGCCTAGCAGCGGCCTCTGTGCAAAGCTATTTTCATCCTTTCCTCACTGCAGATCGCTCTCCTCAGCAGGGCTGTGCACACAAAAATGCCCGTGCAAGGAGCTCGGCTGGAAGCTGCTGCGCGGGCGCCTGCTCGAGCGCAGCACCGAGGGAAGGCACGGGCCAGCCAGGATGTAGAGATGTGCAGCACACACTGCAGGACCCTAACCAGTGTGCCTTTTCCAGGGATAGAAATGGAGATCGTGAACAGCTGTGAGGCCAACAACGGTGGCTGTTCCCACACTTGCCACCACACCAGCTCTGGCCCAGTCTGTACCTGTAACTTTGGCTATCGGCTTGAAGAGGACCAGAAGACATGCACTGGTAAGGCAAGGGAAAAGGTACATATCCTGTTTTTACAAGCACCTCTCAAGTAATGATGAGGATCTCCATATGTTAGCTACCATCTATATATGCACTACAAACAGGTTAACAAGGCTAGAAACAGATGCAGAGTAAAAGGAGATGAGATCACTCTACTTGAAGACACCCTCAAACCTCCACTCAAGACCTACTTGGACAGCAAATGTCGACTTCAGAACTAGCTAGCTTTTCCCTGCTGAAGCTGATCTAAGGCAGCATTGGCAGACACAGACTCGCATCTCAGATACCTATAGCCTACGTCTAGAAGGGATGATGCTCAAAATGTGCCATCTTGCCTGTTATCTCAAAGGAAGCAGCAGTGTAATTTGAGTAAATGAGTGATGTGGATGAGTCACTAGCTGCAAGCCATGTGTAGCTCAGCCCCGTCCGGTTCTATAGAGTATGTGTTAATGGAGAGGTAAGTGAAATGCACCTCGAGCTCTGTAAGCACTATGAAGTTGAGGCATGCACTTTCTATTGCATTACTCCGAGCCCCTCGCAGCAAATAACCTAGTCAGAAAGCCGCTGCGGTGCTCCCCAGCCAGCCAGGTCCTGCACCAGTGCGGGGGGCTGTGCATTACCCCTGTGCTGTGCAGCACAGCAAGGCTGGCTGGGTGCTCCCACCCTTCGGGCAGTCCAACGCTGCAAGAAATCCTGGTGCCCTTGCTGCAGGTTACTTGGAGGGTCTGTGCCTCAGACAGTGCATTCAGGCACTTATACCTAAAGACTTCCCGTTCTATAAAACCAGCAAATAGGACATTGCTAGCAAAGGGTAACAGTGTTTAGTGATGCAAACCAGTACCTACATATTTCCATGCAGTGTAGAGTTGCAGTTCACATTAGTCAGGTAATAATTCTTGAATTTGTTTCTTCCTTGTTCAGTACCACCTTCTTCCCCAGCTTTCAAGGAGCGTGTCTGCCCAGCACATCTGCTAGGAACAGACACACTCCTGAGCAGGCTGCCACGGGCACCCACAGTTACTTGTGCAAAGGGGAGCGATTCCTCTGCCGGAGGAGAGGAACCCAAAATCCCCAGGACGTTTTCTTTCCTCTGTGGCTCTGAGGAAGCCGTAGGAGCTGCCTCCATACAACATCACAACATGGGAGCAAAAAAGCCAGGACCTGAACTGAAGTCTACAGCGTTACTCCTTCGCACACTACAAAGCCCAGTACACTTTCTGTAGCCCAGCAGTGCTATTTGTTTTCCTACCAGATACCTCTTTGGTCCATCCTCCTCTGGTGGTAGGGGCACGCTTCACAAACCCCACTACTACATGGGCACTGCAGTAATTCCACTTCATAGCAGACAAATGAAGTCCCATAAATACAAGGGGCTTGAAATTTAAAGCTGCAGGAGCTCTGTTTTCTCCAGGTGATCGAGGTCCATCCCTCAGAGACTTCACTCTGAGGCAGTTTGAAGGAGCCATGCAGCTCTCGCCCATCTCTGTACTCGACATCAGTATTTTAACAGGGTAAATCCAAAAGCACGAGTCAGTGTTACGGTTGGAATCACCCCCTATTTGTAAGCACACAAAACCTTTAAGAACAACCTCAAACTGAAAATCACAGTTAACTTGCCACAGGCCTCTAGGATTCCAGATTCCTCCCTTGGCTGGGGAGCACATTGCCAAGGATGAGCTGTTAACAGAAAGCTCACTCATTTCAGAGGAAAGCAAGAATACTGGCTCAGCATTTGGCAGTCAGAGCAGTAAAAGCTTACCAGAACTAGTCACGGAGCAATTTTAACAAGTACTGTCACCACTGCAAAGCTAGCTGTGTATTAACATCCAGTGCCCTTTGTTTTTTATTTAGATATCAATGAATGTGACAATGGTTCCCACTGTTGTCAGCAAGACTGTTACAATTATCCCGGAGGCTACGAGTGTGCCTGCTATGCTGGATACAGGCTCGGCGCAGATGGCTGCGGGTGTGATGGTAAGCAGAAACATCTAGCTGGACTCCTGCAAGTCAACCAGCAATGCTGCGGTCCTCAGCCATGCAGCACGGCAAGACACACACAGAATGGGTTTCTCTGATTCTGGGTTTCTGTGTTTTGTCAGCCTCCTCCATTTGCTTACTGTTAAGGCAACTCAGCAATTCTAACCCATACACTAGTCCAGCACAACTGAAGAATAGCAATGGGGCTTTTGAACACACCAAATTCAAATCAGGATATCTCAAGTTGAGTTGGTCCAGGTCTGACCTGGAGTGATTCACAGAAATCGTTTCATGTTCAACCCCAGAGGCCAACATTGCCCATCATTTTCACCCAAGAGATACAAGCAAATAAAAGCATCTGTATAAAATACAGCTAAGACAGTGACTAACACAAGCTTTTAACAAAGAGCACAAGAAATTTGCCCTACCTGGTTGCAAACAGTCAGGCATTTCTTCCAGTTTCTCGCAGCTCATAGCAGCTTTCATGTCAGCTCTGATGAGTTACCTTCTCACCATAAACAATTTGGGGCTTTTTTCCTCCTAATGAGTGGCACTTGCTACCAAAGCTCTCCAATAACACTTCTCTCCAATAATGTTTCACAGGTGAAGCCCCAAGTTTACCCACCTGTTGCTACACAATTAGTGACAGATGTGAGCCGAGACCCAGCACATGGTATTTTGAAACCCAGGGCTCCCTGAACTACTTGGGCTAGTCTCACTCAATTTTGAGTCAGGTGGCTTCACCTAACTACCAGAGAGGATGCCATCAGCCTACTTGCTGATCTGTGGACAGAAATATATCTGGGCCCCTGTCCTGTACAGAGGGCCTGCTCCCATTACACTGGAGTATCCCATGTTTTTTAGATGTGGATGAGTGCTCCTCAAATAACGGTGGATGTGAACACACATGCCAGAACCAGCTGGGGTCTTTCCAGTGTGGCTGCAAGATCGGATACAAACTGGATGAAGACCGATGGAGCTGCACCTGTAAGTGCAACGTCCATGCCGCTGCACGGGTGAGCGGCGGGCTCCCTGCCCCTCGCCCTGCTCTGCCCACCATAGCCCGCCCTGCACGCAACCCGGCCAGCCGGGACCAGCCCAGGCTGGAGCTCCTGAGTCCTGCGCACAGCCTTTTCCAGCTTTTTCACAGTACTTACTACTACTAGTGGTGGGAATGACTCACACCACCAGTGGAAAGCTTTCCCCTGACAGGACTGGTCCTATTTCAGCTGTGTTACGCAGCACTTTCCAAAGAAGTGTAGAGGGTTTCGGCACAGTTACACTTCCAAAGCGCACAGCGATGACTCCACATTAACCAAAGAACCAGAACCCCTTCCACAGTCATCAGCCTCTACAGTTTTTCCTTGTAAGAAATAAACGGACTTTTTTTAAGCAGTTAGTGGGATAAAATCCCACCACCAAACACACTATTACCCAACTTACTCATTAGTAGGGCAGCCAACATCCCCCTCACTTCATCTACCGACCCCAGCAGCGTTGCCCAGGTCCCTGGAAAGGCTTTCTGAGGTCTGGACCCAGAGGAGCAGCAGCACTCAGGACCACTGTTCTCTGGCCCCTTGGCTTTTATAGGCCCTGCCCTGGCTTCCAAGTGTGCCTGTGCTTAGCTTGATTGCCTGGCTTTTAACCCTTGCCTGCCCTGCAGGGGAAGGAAACCTGTAGCTGTACCTGATAGACACTGTTGCCAAAAGGAGAACCAAGCTGAAATGCATTGCTTAATTTTGTTAGATGGGCAGTCTTGTTTAATTTTACAGAAAAGAATTAACTTACCTGAAAACTCAAAGAACCTGAGTGGCTCTGGTCAGAAAAACAGCAGAGCAAAGCTGATGGGTGAGTGTGAGCTCAGTTGCCTGAGAAGGCAGAGCTGTGTGTCAAGGTTAAGATCAAAGCTTCTCCCACGGATTTTGAAGTCACTTAGCTGGCCCGTGCCCCTTCTAGCCAAAACGAACAAGCAAACAAGGTGCAAAAATGTTAGAGGTGTCCATACAGAGAGAGATCAGTGGTGCAAACCATGCCAAATCAGATCACCAACCCTATACAGATATTTTTGCTTTCCCTTTCTTATTACAGAGGTTCTGTCCTACTATTCACCTCTTTTAGAGACCTTGTCTGTTTTCCCACTTTGGCATTGTCATCTCCGTGACTGCTTCCCTAGCTATAGAGGACCGCGTGGAAGCTCTGGACAGTCGGCACCCCGTTATCCACCGAATCCCTCATGTTGCAATCCTGCGCGATGAATTTACCCAGCTCTTTAATGATGACTATGAAGAAGAGGAGGAAGAGATGGAAGCAAGAGGAGAGCACACACTTTCAGAAAAATTTGGTAGGCATTTTGCAGCACTGGTAAAAGGCATACTTTGCTTGGAAGTCTTCAGAATTAACCACGCATGCTGGGTTTATTTGTGTTTGGTGAGCGTACCCGCAAGACTTGTCGAGTACCCTTGCTATGCACACAGAACGTGTGTTACAACACAGATGCATTTAGCTTTGCCACAGCGCGTACAAGGGTTTTCTCTGCCCAAACTCTCCCAGATGCTGAGGCAGCCTTGGGGAAGGCTTTTCACCCTCTCATTGCAGTCTGCCTGGAGCATACATTCGGCCCCGACTGCAGCCTGACCTGTGAGGACTGCCAAAACGGAGGCACGTGCAACGCGGAGGAGACCGGCTGCGACTGTCCGGCAGGCTGGACCGGCGTCCTCTGTAACCAGAGTGAGTGATGCTGGAGGGCAGTGGGCGAGAAAGCTCTTCTCGTCCCTGCTCCAGGATGCACGGAGGCAGCAGCTGCGTGCAGGGCTGCGGCAGCCGGCTGAGCCTCGCCTCTCTCTCTCGCCCCAGCCTGCCCAGCCGGCACCTTCGGGAGGAACTGCAGCCTGGCCTGCCGCTGCCAGAACGGTGGCACCTGCGACCCCGCCACGGGCGCCTGCCGCTGCCCGCCGGGGGTGGCCGGCGAGCTCTGCCAAGACGGTAAGCCTGCTGCTCTCCGTCGCCCGCTTCGTGCAGCAGTGAGGGTGATCGCCTTCCTTCTCGCCGCAGCCCTCGGCAAGGCGCGGGCACCTGGCGGGGTGCGGGACGTCCCGCCTCGTTGCGAAAAGGCAGGACGGCAGCTCTGCAGGGCCCTGAAATCAAGCAGAGAACACGGGGTCCTCCCTTGCAGTTTTCTTTTCTCCCTAAAACATTTTCCTGTAAGGAAAGAGCAATAGCGAGTTGCGGGTGATGCTCCCCAGCCTGCAGAGGTAGCTCCTTTCTGTTGCTCTTAACGTGTTAGTAGAGCATTTGGCATAATTTGATAAATGGCTGTTACAGCCATCTCTGATGCCACTCTCTGATGTTCCAGTTGTGCTTCTCTGAAGCCTTACAATGTTTTCCACAGACTGCCTTACCCTGCTCCCTTTGTAGCTGTTCTCTGAAAGCATCCTTCAGTGCTTTTGTTGAACCGTCCCAGTGTGAGCGGCTCTACACATCCCTGCTCTGCTTGACTCAGTGGGTCACCTAGCCTTGCATCGAAAAAAGTCTTTCTAAGAAGGAAAAGACAGTAAAGGGGATTCTTCACCCACAAAACAGTGCTCCAGGTAGTATGCCGTGTCTTTGCACTGGAAAACCTTTGCAGTCCCTGTTTGCTACTCAGCAATGACCATGGGCAGCCGTCTGTATTTCACTGGACATTGAGTGGTGGGCACAGAAAAGAATGTCAAAAACGGCAAATTTACAGCACCGTGGAGGTATTTTCCACTGGAGAAAAACCAAAGCATTGAAAAGCATTGACACCAGTCGTTACCCAAAGTACTGCAGAAGGAGGTTTCACTTGCTGTTGGTAGGCGTTTGTTCTCCCAAAGAGTTAAAATCTGGGGGACATAATCTAAAAACACAGAAAGAGTGAGACAATAAGAGATTCAGACAAAATGACTTCAGACAAATGGTTAGGAGCATCTGGGAACTATTACTGAAGGAGGAGACCAAAGCAGAATGTAGATGAATGCAAGAGATACCCCGACCTTTTCTTTCTGTAGGAAGGAGGTGATTGAGGGGTACAGAGATAAAACAGGAAGGTAAGATTAAAATAAACAGTGAAGAACTGATCTGTTGTCCCAGGGTGGCGTTTCCTCTGCTTAAGCTGTCTGCTACTCTTACCATAGGGGACAAGGCACACGCTGCCTGGACGGATGCTGGCCGGAGCTTTCTGCTGACACAGTCTGTCTGCCATGTGCTTCTAATATTAAGATCTTTAGCACAACAAAGAACAAAAATTTTATTCCCTTAATAGTGCAGATATCACTGTTATTTATCAATACGAACAGCACGGATTACCTTCTCACGTATGAAAAACCTGGCTTCTCAGAGCCCTGCAGGGTGGATTTCCAGCAGAACCCGCGTTGCCGTTGGGAGCGGGGCACAGAGCTGGCGGTGCCCTCGGGGCACCTCGTGTGGCTGGCAACGCCCTGTGCGGGGACAGGGGTGCCGGCTGCTGAAGCAACCTGGTTTTGAGCTGATGCAGGGAACCCGATCGCTCTTATCGTTACCTTGTTGTGTAGAGAGACACGCATTCCTGGTCAGAAAACAGGCCAGCCTTCTTTTCAACACCCGCTGCATCCTTTGCCTAGGTTCATTTCTGATGTTATACAGCTTTGATTTTGGTTCGTTTTTCCTGTGGTCTGCTGGAAATAAAACGACAGGCCAAAATTGGCTCATCTTCCCAGGAAATCTCTCTCTATTACTAGGGTGCCCTAAAGGATTTTTTGGGAAACAATGCAGGAAAAAGTGCAACTGTGCCAACCAGGGTCGTTGCCATCGGATTTATGGAGCCTGTCTGTGCGATCCTGGCTTATACGGACGGTACTGCCATTTAGGTATGCTTGTCCTCATCTTTGTTATGAGATATATATTATTCTTAGATTACAGCCTCTCTAGGTACCACCCCTGGGAAGGGCCAGCGCTGGGTGGCAGAGTTTCTGTCCCTTGCCCTGTGTCACTTGGCTTCGCGGGGCACTGACCAGCTCTTTCCCTCTGCATCCAGTTTGCCCAAAGTGGGCGTTTGGCCCCGGGTGCTCCGAAGAGTGCCGCTGTGTGCAGCAGAACACGCAGGACTGCGACAAGCGGGACGGCTCCTGCCGATGCAAACCCGGCTACCGCGGCAAGCGCTGTGAGACGAGTGAGTTGCCAAGAAGTATTCACAGAGCATCCCCCTTTCTCCTCCCGCAGCCCCTTTCCCCCTAACTCATTTCTTGGAGAAAAGCTCAGCTCATTTGCCACCCTCCTAAGACTGTCTCAGCTCTTGTTATTCAGCTTAGGAACAAAACTTGCTGCCAGACTCATCCCGTTAAGAACCTGCGCGGCCGGGCGGGAGTGCCTGCACGCGTGGACGCTGGACCTCGTCCAGCCGGCTGCGCCCAGCCGGCGGCTCGGGAGCGTGCTGGCCAGTGCCTGGCGCCGCGAGCTGGCACTGCCTGCTCTTCCAGGGTCTGTCGAGTAATGCCAGATGTTCTTTCTTTTGAATTATGATTGTTAACAGACTGTGACCCTGGCTATTACGGGGATGGCTGCAAGAAGAAATGTAGCTGCCCTCCAGAAGTGTCTTGTGACCATGTCACCGGAGAGTGCTGGAAAGAGTGTCCCCAAGGCTACCATGGGGAGCGCTGCGACCAAGGTAAGGCAGGGGCCCTGCAGGGCAGCTCTAAGCCTGCTGTAGGCTCACGATTCCTCACACATACATACAAACGTTTTCTTCACAAATCAACGTGGAGGAACTTGCAGAATTCCTCCTGTGCTCTCGCAGACCCCTAGCCCACTGCAGCTGATCTAACGAGTGGAAGGTTGAACTGGCTTTAGAGGACACAAGAGCTGCCATGTACAGGTCTTTGTAAACCGCTGCGATCTCTTTAAAGGG
This sequence comes from Platalea leucorodia, assembly GCF_965183815.1. NCBI lineage: Eukaryota > Metazoa > Chordata > Aves > Pelecaniformes > Threskiornithidae > Platalea > Platalea leucorodia. The sequence goes on from NC_138839.1 coordinate 1,249,651, forward strand.
GGAAGCAGGATTTCTCATGCATAGTCAGTCTTATTCAGAAAAGGAGAACAAGGTCTCACTTTACCCTGCCACTTGGGCATCTCTGCTTTTGTAGATGAAGGTGGTAGATATCTAGTTATCTTTTCCCTCCCTTTGATGTCTTTTTACTTCCAGGCAATCGGTGCTCAGCAGAACGGTATCATATTTTCCGCTCCATTCTCTATTTTATATTGAAACTCTATTTGATCTTCAAGCAGAAAAGAAAAATTTGTATTTCATTTACATTAGGATTTAAACTTCTGCCTCTGTATGAACCTCCTGGAGCAGTTTTCTGCTCTTCACATACAGGGCCAGTTGACAGTATGGTAAGTAAACTGCACGCTCTGTGTGGGCACTGTAGCACTCGAGCTCCGAGGGCGCAGCTTTTCAAGGTCCCAGGAGATAGCTGGGGTGTCAGAGAGCTTGGCTTTCTTCGAACAAAGGTGTTTTGAGTGAACCTAATAGCAGTGAGTCATTGGCACGAGGTGATGATTACAAAACATGAACACAGTTCCTGGAAAATAATAACTTGTGCCAGCCTCGGAGCTGATCGGTGATTGAAAAGCCAACCTCCTCCTCCTGTGAGTTGTCCCCTCCTGAATCACACTTCACCTGGTCAGATCCAACAGAAAAGGCAAAAAGTTGAACTCTTGGAAGTCCACACTCGAAGACACAACTGCATTGTGGTGGTCAGCATCTGAATTTTGATTCAAGCACCCCGGGAGCCTCTGCACGTGTTTAACCAAGCATTCCACCCACACCCAACCCAGCAGTTATACCTATTCACCTAATTAAGCTGCTGGCACATGATTATCTTGCATAACACCACGGCTGGTAGAACCTAGCTGGTCTGTCGGTCAGAACAAAAGCTGCAGATGGTCACACAAAGTTCCAATGCAAGCAAGTGCTAACAGAGCTAAGCGGCGTTAGGAGGAGAGCTGGGAGCAGCTTTTGCAGGGCCTGTGCCCCCTGCCAGGGGTCCCGGCAGCCCTGGAGCCCCCCCGGCGTGCGGGACGCTGCTGCCTCCGAGCCACGCGGCGCCTTGGCAGGCTGGGCGCTTTCGGTCGGGATATTTTTAAAAAGAATAAGAAAGGAGCTCAAGCCTGTAGGGGGGAGTCACAGGAAATAACACAAATATTTGTATAGAAATAGTAGGCTCTTGGCTGTTGTTCGGATCTGGAAATTATTAAAGGGTGAAGACAAACATCTGCCATCAATTAGCAAAGAGGAGGAATAACAAAAACTCCACTGTGTCACTTGAAATCTGCGTGCTGGTGTGCTTTTCCTCCGCGATTTGTGAATGCTGGTGTGTTTGCATATGCCGAAGCCTTTCGAAACATTGGCTTGGGTGAATAAAAGGGACTATGAGCATTTTTGGGAGACTCAAATGGGATTTAAGGATCTTTTGGTCTGAGGCCCTCAGTCTGCATGTAATTAGCTGTCTGCTAAATAGTGTCACAGGGTACAAAGAGCAAACGGAGCTTGCTGGTATCAGCAGTACCCCCCGGCATTCAGAGCCGAGGGAAGGAAAAGCGCTCACTCCTCCTGTGGATGGGGATGCTCCTGCTTTATTGCTTTACATCAGTGTACCTGCTGCAAACCTTGCTGCTTCTTAAAAGCCTGGCTTCCAGGTTCCGGAGGCATTCAGCCAGGGCAGTAAAAAGCCCTCACAGCATCTTATAAAAGTCAAGGGATGGTATGGGTTTGGGGATGCGAACCCAGCGTTCTGCACCCCAGCACAGAGAGAGGAGGGTGGCTCAGGCCACTGCCCGTGGGATGAGCACAGGTGTCTCGGAGGCTGAGCAAAAGCGCGTCTTTCCGGACCCGTTTGCCACGCTGTCGGTGCCTGCAGCGGTGCTGCAGTACGGCCGGCTGCGGCTGCTGCCCGGGGCGCAGCCCTGCAGGGGTGCAGCAGCGAGGGAACGGGTTATTTGCAGAGTCCTGTTCGCAGTTTGGGGACTGGTTTGGCCTCAGCTGTTGGGCGTGTGATCAGTCGGTCCTCTGTGATAAAGAAATACTTGTTGAAAGTACAAGCAACAGCAGACAAGTGGTACTCAGACACACAAATCAAGGTAGTGGTGCGAAGTGCTAGAGGCCCAGCTGCAGGTGACCGGTGGGATAAGAGCGGTCACATCCAGGCCCGCGAGCGCGGTCTTCCTCTGCGGCGTGGGAACCTTTCACAGATGGGCTTTTCCTCACAGAGCCGGAGGCTCCTTTGGTGTGCGGGGCCCGATCGGTAACGTGCTCGTGGAAAAGGCCTCGTGGGAGGGGGCAGGTCTCACACTGCTGTTTTTGACGCAGAGTGTCCGGAGGGGACGTTCGGGGCGGGCTGCCGGCGGTCCTGCTCCTGCGGGGGAGCGCCCTGCGACCGCAGCACGGGGCAGTGCCTCTGCCTGCCAGGCTGGACCGGACACGACTGCGGCCAAGGTGAGCAGGCGATGGGAGCCAGTGCGCCGAGGAAGGGATTTAGGTGTATAGCTGTTATTTTTCTCTTGCTAAAATTAGTTTCAAAAACATCTAGTGCAATGAGAATCATCTTCGTGGAAAATTAGAAAAAATGCAGCTTTTGATGGTAAGACTTAAACAATAGCCTCGCGAGCTCCGCTCTGCTGTTGAAGCTGAGGGCAGTACAAGGAAGTCAACAACATCAACAATAAAAAAGATGAAGGTATTCTTGGCTGTTGCGGTCCTTAACATAGGAAAGGAGTCTTTCTTTACTGATGTGTATTTTTAATTGCCTTCGCCATATTACTCTTTAACGGCTGGAAAACTGGAGAATCCTAAATTCAAAACTTTTACATGATTGTACAGTATTAGAGCAGCTGGAAGATATTAGTCATATATAGATGTCCTGCTCCTAATAGTTTGACTGAGCAATAAAACCATACATGCACAGTGCTTACCATACATTTTGAACTGACTTTGTTCCAGGCCCTGGAGCAGCTTAGGAGCAGTTAAACAAGGATTTGTGCCCCAGTTTTATCAGTTCTTAGCCTTTTGCTTCGCCTTTGCAACTAAAAGCAGAGCTGGGAATGCTGGCTAGCGTGCTGTCCAGTGGTGTGACGGCAGCTGCCGAGACCCTTTGCCAGCAACACCATTTCCTAGCAAGGAGCCCTTGTAGCTCCCCACAAGTGGATGCGAATCCAAAATTGACATGAAAGTACTGGAGTGAGATCAGAATAGCGCTTCCCAAGGGCTCACACGCTGTTTATAAAACAAAGCAAGCAATGTTGTCCTTGCTAGTAGCCATGGATTGCCAAACAAAAGCCCATGTTTTGCATGAAGCATGGAGGTGAACGAGAAAGGGGGCTCATTGCCGTGCACCAGAAAATAGACATTTCCCTCTCACGCCTCGGCTGTGATCCCGATGAGTGTGTGTCCTCTCTCTGCCCGCGCTCCAGCTTGCCCCGACGGTCGCTGGGGACTGGGCTGCCAGGAGCTGTGTCCTGAGTGCGCGAACAACGCCAGCTGCGATCCCGCCACGGGGGCCTGCCTGTGTCCACCCGGCTACACCGGCCGTCGCTGCCAGGATGGTGAGTGCTGCCTGCCGTCGGGTCCCTCACGCCCGAATGGCTGTCTCCAGCTGGAATGAGGGTTATTTGGGCTGACCTGGAGTACCTGCTCTAGTGAGCAGAGCATCCAGCTATCGACCAGGCACCATCGCACTCATCAGAACAGGGCTTAGCACCACGTACGCCTCTGTTGCCTCACACTTTGGGGCAGGGGCTGTGTTCTTCCCTTGACGTCCCTCTAGTCCTATCTTCACAGTGGTGATTTTTGCATCAGCAGAAAGGAATGTAAAACCCTAAGCCCCTCGGCTTGTTCGGCCCAGAGCTGAGCACCCACGCTTGGACAAGGAGCGTCGGTGCTCGTGGCAGGTCTGCAGAGGCACGCTGCGGCACCCATCGGGTCTGCCAGGAGGACAGACAGCCCTTGCCGCGGTGTGACGGCAGCCGTTTGCACCTAGTACATGTCTGCATTGGCAGTGTGTCCGCCCGGCTGGTTTGGCCCAGACTGCCAGCTGAGCTGCAGCTGCGGCAACGATGGACATTGCCATCCTGTGACGGGGACGTGCAGCTGCGCACCTGGCTGGACGGGGTACAACTGCCAGAGAGGTATTGTACCCCTGTTTATTATCCATTGCTCCTAGAAGACACTGACCTGTGCAAAGCTATGCTGTCATTTGCTTCATTGTCATCTTCGTGCTGTGCCTCTGCCAGAAGAAGTCTCTCTCTGAAATCCTTTAGGTTTCTCTGCTCTGTCCCGCCAGTGCTGCCAGGTGCCGCTTGCCTTTCTGTAGTGGGCTTGTTTGCAGAGTGAATTCACCTCAAATATGTGCTAGCGTAGCACCCGCTCTCACTGTCCCACTGGGTTTTCTGAGGACCCACCCCCGTGTTTGTCCTTCTGCCCAAGTGAGCCGTTGTAGTCAAGGGAAATACCACCCCGAGGAGGAGGCAGCGCTGTGCCCGCGCCCTCGCTCACCGGAGAAGCTGAGCAAGCGGAGCCCACGCCGTTAAGGGTCCGTTCCCTCCTGTGTTTCAGCCTGCGATGCAGGTCGCTGGGGCCCCGACTGTGCTCACACCTGCAACTGCAGCAACAGCGATGGGAGCTGCAGCGCGGAGACGGGGCAGTGCGTCTGTGAAGCCGGCTACACGGGCAGCCGCTGCGAAAAGAGTGAGTGCTGCCAGCGGGCTGCCCTGCTCGCCTTAAGCCGAGCCAAATGCCATAGATTTGTTTTCCAGGGGAAAGGCGTCGGACAGGCAGTCCAGGAGGCTTCTGCCTTCTGCCTGTAAGGCAGCGGAGGAAGCCGTGGTGCAGATTTCTCCATCAGTGCTTCTTGGCCCAGTCACAGAAATGCAATCCCAATGCCCTGTCTGTGATGGGTCCAGTCCTGTCCTGAGGGTGGTTGGGTGACCTGGGTACACATCTGTAAGGGGTAGGGTAGAGCCCACTAGTCGTTATACAAACACAGCTGCCAGATACTGTTATTTCCATTCAGAGCCTGAGCTCCTGCCTTAGCATAGCTTCCTGGGGATGCCAGGAAAGGACAGGCTCCTCAGTCTCCTCTGCTTCTGCTTGCTAGAGTGCCCAGAAGGATGGTTTGGGCTGAGCTGTCGGCACCGCTGTCAGTGTGACAACGGGGCTGCCTGTGACCACGTCAGCGGGGCCTGTACTTGCAGCCCAGGCTGGCGAGGAACCTTCTGCGAGCTCGGTAAGTACCTCGGCCTGGGGACCCCGCGCTGTCAGCGCTCCCGTGGACCACTTGCCAAGGGCTCTGCGCTCCGTGTCCGCCTTTGCTGTCCCGTTACAGCAAAGAGAGTCTCTCGGGATGGTGATGGGGAAAACCTCATGTCCGCAAGCTGCTAAGTCTCTGATTTTAATTCTGAAAGGAAAAGGTCTAGGGGAAAAAAAAAAAGACTAACAAAATGTAAACAAGGAGTAAATGCGCAGCTGCCTCGGTCGCCCGTGTGTGTACCCACGTTGGGTCGTGGAGCGGTCTCTCCAAGGGGTCCCTGGGTGCAGACTTCTGGCTCCTGCACCAACCTGCTCGGTCACTTGGTGGACAGAAACCTTGTGCCATTGCTCGCCTGATGCACCACAGCTTTGTCCTGTACCTTGAGTGTCCGTAGTGCACAGGCATCCAGTATTCTGCTGCCCTGCCAGGGGGAGAGCCATTAACAGGGGGCTGCCACCCTGGTGCAGCATTATAGTGACAAAAAAGGCCACCAAGAGGCATCTCATCTCTGCTGGGAGATTTCCAGCCCTCTGTATAGGCATTTTGTCGGGATTTCTCTTTTGTTTTCCACAGCCTGTCCTGATGGATTTTATGGGCTGGAGTGCCGGGAAGCCTGCGACTGCCTGAACGGCGCCCGCTGTGACCCTGCAACGGGCCGGTGCCACTGCCTCCCCGGCTGGGACGGCCCCCGCTGCGGCCAGGGTGGGTGTTGCTGCAGCCAGGGTGGTATCACCGTGGCCAGGGTGGTGTCGCCGTGGCCAGGGTGGTGTCGCCGCGGCCAGGGTGGGTGTCGCCGCGGCCAGGGTGGTGTCACTGTGGCCAGGGTGGTGTCACCGCGGCCAGGGTGGTGTCGCCGCGGCCAAGGTGGTGTCGCCGTGTCCAGGGTGGTGTCGCCGCGGCCAGGGTCGGTGCCGCCATGGCCAAGGTGGTGTCGCTGCGGCCAGGGTGGGTGTCGCCGCGGCCAGGGTGGTGTCATCGTGGCCAGGGTGAGTATCGCTGTGGCCAGGGTGGGTGTCACCACGGCCAGGGTGGATGTCGCCGTGGCCAGGGTGGTGTCGCCGCGGCCTGGCGCCCACCCTCTGCGGCTGCGCTGGGCTGGAGCGAGGCAGGAGCAGCCTCCGCGAGGCACCCCAGAGCCCTCGCCGTCTCTTGCGCTGCTAGGGCGTAGAGCCCGGAGGTTTAGGTGTCTGTTCCCCACGTGTGATTTTCTCTGCGTGGAAGTTAATTCCGGTTTCAGAGAGGGACTGGGTGGGGGGGCTGACTGAGCACGTTGTTGTTGAATGTAATGAGGGCTTGGCCATCCAGCAAAACAGTTTCCAAATAGATAAAATGATGTAACATCGATGATAACAACAGTGTCCGTGTTTGGAAGTCAGCCACCTGTAGAATACAGCTGTTATTTCCCCATAGCACTGTAAAAACCAACTTACACAGCCGTCCAAAGCAGCCACGCACCAGCGTTGGTTCCTCTCCCAGACAAGTGCATTTGGGGGGTGTCAGTAGGATTCTGGCTGATGCAACTCGTACCTGCTGCCTAACAGTTTGCCTGCTTCTGCTCCCACGAAGCATGCCAGGAGAACAGGTACGGCGAGAACTGCAGCCAGACGTGCAACTGTTTCAATAACGCTACCTGCAACCACGTCAGCGGCCGATGTCTCTGTGCAGCCGGGTGGACGGGACCCACGTGCCAGCAAGGTAAGACGTCTTATGGTCGCTTCCTAATGCAGGCTGTCTGCTGCCTCTGCCAGCACACATGAAAAGTGCCGTTTCTCTGGCTGGGTCAGAGTTTTCAATGGAGCAGCAACTACAGAAAGCCGAGACAGTACTATAGCAAGGCAAGATTGCAAGTAAGATCGTAACTAGCTGTGCAGCGCTTCCCGATTCATTCACAAAAAGAGAGAAGCCAAGAGTTTGCCTTCTCCAAGAGCCCCAGAAATTGCAGGCTTGCGGTTTCGTAGCAGCACACAGAGTAAGGGCTTGATCATCCACTGCACTGAGCACTCAGACACCGTCAGCCATGCCTTTAGGCACAGCTCAGTGAAACTGTGCACGAGAACAATTATTCATGTGCTTAAATGGCTTTTTTTCTCTGCCAAGCACTGGCGCTGTCTGGGTCTAGGAGAGGAGGATGTTCTGCACTCGGGACCGAAGGCGTAGGTTACCAACTGAGCGGCTCTCCTGGCTGCTGAACTCACCCAACCTTTTTTCTTTTGCCACCACCAGAGCTAAGAAGGCTCTAAAGAGATCGGGCACCCAGTGCCCCGTGTCATCACTGCCTCTTACCTGAGCAGGCTGAAATACCAGGTGCCTTTGTGCGGGCAGCTAAGCAGCCTGAGGGTGTCCTTAGCTCCTCTCCCTGCCTCTCATTGCAAGCGATAATGGCTTAATTTTATATATCAGCCCATCCACCTATCGCTCCAGCAGGCTACCAGAGGCTTGGCGTTTGCCTTTGGACCTGTGTTCTGACTTGGATGTTTGGCCTGGTTCTCCCTCAGCGTGCCTGGCAGGTTTCTACGGGAGGAACTGCCGCCAGCGCTGCCTCTGCCAAAACGGTGGCACGTGTGACCCCGCCACAGGGCTCTGCGCTTGCCCCGAGGGGTGGACGGGGCTGGCCTGTGAGCTGGGTGAGTAACGGTGCGTCGCAGCGCTGGGAAACCGGCTCTGGCACAAACTTGTCCCGTTTTGGACTCGTTTTCCTCCGAAGGCTGGGGGTGACGTGCACGGCGCTGGTGGTGCGTGCCCACGACCAAGGGCGCGCGGTCCTTCCCCGCGCGCGTTCGGGGGGTGGGTGCCAGGGCGGCGTTTCACCGTGTGCCTCCTCCCAGAGTGTGCGCAGGGCCAGCACGGGGCAGACTGCCGGCAGCGCTGCGACTGCCGCCACGGGGGGCTCTGCGACCGCCAGAAGGGCCACTGCGTCTGCCAGCCTGGGTGGACGGGCGAGAAGTGCGAGAGCCGTAAGTGGGGCACGGGGGTCCTAACCATGGGTACCGCCTGCGGGTGCCGCGCAAGGGGGCTCTGGGGGCCAGGGGACAGCAAAGACGTAAAATTTGCATTTCAGCACTGCAGAGATCTCGTGGGTGCCGTGATTCTGGCTGTGTGCCTTGGTTTTGCCCACTGCTGTGCTTTCTGCTTTCCTTTGAGGGCTGTCCTAAAAGCGATGGTGCCAGCGGGAGAGGGCTGGGGTGTCCGAAGGCTCAGGTCCCCAGGCATCAGTGCAAAGCCGCAGGCTCCAAGCAGGGATGAAGGCAGGGCAGCAGTCGTCCCCCCCATCACTTGCATGGTGAAAGCCAAAAAGCCAAGCAAAGATCTTCCTCTGTCCCATTTATTTTAAGAGTAACAAAAGATCATCTCCTTTCCATTCTTTCTGCTACGCTTGCCTATATTATACTGACCCTAAATGCCTGGCTTCAGTCCTAAGCCCCAGCAAATAATCACAGCTGTCATTCGGCAGGCTCCTGTGTTCACCTTATCTTTAACTGTAACACATACCCCGGCAATCCCTGTGCTATGAGCAAGTGTTGAAAAGGCTATTGGCCTTAATAAGAGCAGCAACAGGGACTTCATCGAATATTGGCACGCCAAGAAGAGATCCACAAGCTTCTTACCTTTCAGGGGTCATGACACCTCAGCCTGGCATATTACGGTGTAAAAGGCATGTCTTAGCCCAATGCCATCACTTGTCAGCTGAAATCTGGCATAAAGGAGCTGCCCACTGCAGCTATGTCTGCCGTCAGCCACATCAAACTGCTCTCGGGGTTCCTGCCTGGGAATGTCGCCGTTTGCAGCGGCTGTAAGCGGTTTGGCTGGCCGCCAAGACTTGGCCACGGAGCGGAACCTACGGCTCACCTCGCGGCCGAGGGCGAGCCACAGGATTCTGCGTCCTCGGGCACGTCGTCCCCTCCTAGCGTCGTGGCACGCGCTTCCAAAACCCCACACCTCGGACCCGCCAGCAGCGAGTCCCCGTCACCGGGCAGCCTTAAGCTGCCGGGGTGGAGATCAGGAAGGATGGGCGTTCGGAGGCTTTGGCTTGCAGGTGCCCCTGTGGTTCTGGCCATCATACCCTGGGGACTGCTCCTGCCTCACCCTGCCCACAGTTGCTTGCACTGAGCTCACCCGCAGGTTCACTTTTATAATTTCTTTTGATATAAATTAATTAAAAAACCCACCCACAAATGCAGAAATTATAAGATTATTTTTTTTTTAAAAAGCTAGAATCCTCTCCTTGGCTTCCCACGGCGCTCTGTTTCAAACTGCGTGTATGTGCCAGTATCTGCCCAGCTGTGCACAGCGCAGCCACGCTCTCACCACAGCTGCGTGTACAAACTTGGTCCTCGTGTGGACAAGCAACCTGTTTGGACAGTTGTACAGGGACTTACTGATTTTTTTGCATTCATTCATGAGGCAGAATTGAAAATTAGGTTCACAGATTTTGTGCCTGCAGTGCTATCTTCTGCATAATCCTGATACAGCACGCATTTTGTTTTGCAGCTGCTTTAGAAACCAGGTGCTTCTATGACAACAGAAGCAGCAAAACTAAACGATTAAAATGTACTGTGCTGGTGCCCAGCTCTCATTAAACGGTGCCAGGAATAACACTTCCGAGAACATGTGGCACGGTTAAAGAGAGACTTTCACAGCGACTTCGGTGCCGGCCCGCGGTGCACTTCATGCTCGCGTACCCTGAGCAGGTTTGACCGGCGACGTGGCTGAGACGCTCGTGCTCCCGCGCGCAGGGGCAGCGGGCGTGCGTTCAGGTCTGGGCCGGGCGGTGATTTCCCACGCCATACGTGCCGTGGGGCGAGAGAGGGAGTGCAGCCCCCGCGCTGGCAGGCTGGTGCTGCCCATGCCACCGAACCAAAGGCAAGAGGGGCCGTTAGCCCAGCCGCACCGCTTGCCGGAGGGAGAATACCTTTGCAGCTGGCAGATGTCACCGCACTTGTCACAGCACCGCTTTGGCTTGGCAGGAATGAAAGGGACATAAATAAAGTGAAGTACGTGCCTACAGAAACTGCAGTGAAAAAAGAGCCATGTTACCTTTTTTGTGTAATTTGTCTCCTCTCCCGTGTTTGCATCTCTGAAGCTTGTCCAGAGGGGCTGTTCGGGGCACGCTGCGAAGAGCACTGCGACTGTGGGGACGACGTGTCGTGCCATCACGTTACCGGCGCTTGCGATTGCCCCCGTGGCTGGAGGGGCCGGCGCTGTGAGAAAGGTGAGCCAGCATCCCTTCGGCGGCACTGCCCCCGCCGGGTCCGTCCCTGGCTCAGGGGAAACCAAGGCTCCTTCCAAAGTCTGGGAAGAGGAGAAATTTTGTTTTTAATGAGTTACAAATTGTGGCAAAACGTTTTGAGCTGACAGTATGCCCTGAAAGAGGCATTTGGGTTGCTGCAAAAACGCTGCCTAGCTGGCTGCTGCGGCGGGGCTCTGGCTCAGCACCGCATGCGGCAGCCAGGTGCTGAGGGCAAGAGCTGGCCCTTGGTCTCCAGTGCCTTGCGGGCATTAACAATAACTTGAAATCCAGTCGGGAGACTTACATCTCCTGGCTTGTTTTCCCACAGCCTGCCTGCCGGGCTCATTCGGGAAGAACTGTGCCAGCCGCTGCGCCTGTCCCCTGGGAGTGCCTTGCGATCACATCACCGGCCGCTGCGGCTGCCCGCCGGGCTTTACAGGCTCTGGATGTGAAAAACGTACGAAGATGGAGTAATCCTCTTACCGTTCTGCTGACAGGCTCTGGGAACATGACGGGTCAAGCAATTGCTACATAAAATAGAAGGGGATCAACAACAAAAAAAAAAAAACCAAGAAAAAAAACCCAACAGCGAGCTGTGCCAAGGAGCAGCTCACGTTTTGGCAGCTGGGTGCATGCCCGCAGAATGTTAGCAAAGCACAGGGAGCCAAGTGGGAAATCAGAGCTATGTATTTATCCAGAGGATTAGCAATAAATCAGTATTCAAATGAGCTCCTGTGGGTAGGAGCAAGTCTGGAAGGGCCAGAGGCATGCGAGCACATTCCTTACCCGGGGGAGAGGGGTGCATTTGTGATGCCTGTGTGTGTGGGGATGGAAGCTTGCGGGAGTACGAGGGTAGGTAGGGCTAGCATTGCTAAAGGCATCTAACGCCTTTAAGTACTCAGTTTTCTTTTCAATCCACATCTTTCCTGGAGTCAAGGAACCATTTGCGTGCGGCTCCTTTTGCTTTTTGGGTGGCAGAGAACTTTCACTGTCATAAAAGGCTTCCTGAATCCTGCCTTAAAATAAAAAGGCAAAAAAAGTCTTGCACAGAGGGGTGGGATAGCTCCCGCTAAGCGAATCTGCGTCACCTTGGTGCCCTCTCTACTGACAGCCTGCCTGCCGGGGACCTTCGGCGAGGGCTGTGGTCAGATCTGCCAGTGTGCCGGAGCCACCCAGGAGTGCCACCCGGTCACCGGGGCGTGCGTCTGCGCCCCCGGCTTCCACGGCCCGGCCTGCCAGCTGGGTGAGTCCGCGCTCGGTTCCCCTTCTCCTTCACGGACCTTTGAAGGTTGCTGCCCAAGGCTGCGTCTCGCCCTGAAAGCGCGGTGCCGGTGCCGGGAGCGCCAGCAGTGTCGGTGCAGAGCCATCGCGCCCCGGCGCGGGGCACGGCGCTGGGCTGACCGCCGGCAAAGCCTCAGCTCAGGGAGCAGCCAGCTCGCTGGAGCGGCCTCAAAACACAGGTTCTGGCGGGTTGTCTTGCCTGTTTCTTGCCGTTGGTCGCCTTTGTCCTCACTGGCCTGGCCAAGGCCTGTTTTGTTCTGTTCTTAACCGTTGTGCAGCGCTCACAGCTCGGGAGCTGAGCCTGTCCAGGCAAGTGTTTTCTTGCTCCCTTGTCCAAGCCTGGCCCTGCCCGAGAGGCTCTGACCGCTGTGCTGTCTCTCGCTGGCTGATTTGCAAGTAGGAGGTCATGTAAAAAACCATCATTCTCACGTGCAGTCAGGCTGGTTTTTTGCCATTTTTCTTTTTAATTGTGGGATATTTACCAGCTATATCTTCAGCAGAGAGGTTCTGAACAGTCCAAAGCTCCTTGGCGCCATTGCTCGTTTCCATGCAATTACTTAAAAGTGCTTTCTGGGGTTTTCTTTGGCTCCTGCTGAACAGCCGGCACCTCGGAGAAGCTGTTGCCTTCCTGCACTTCAGCGTGTGCCGCCGGGAGGGCAGAGGCACCTGAGCATGGCTTGCAGGAGCTTGTGTTGTCTGTGCTGCATGGCTCACATCGGACACAGTCAGCTCATGCCCAGGGACGCGTGTGGGCGACTCGCACGCCGTCGGCACGTTGCTGTAGCTGGTTGACTCGTAAGTGCTTTGGAGCAGCTCTGTGCTACAAAGCAGATCAGAAACCCACCGACTGTGCCAGCCTGGCACAGACCCGCTTCCAGCAGAGCTGTCTGCTTCCTCTCTGATGAAATGGCCGTATGAATCCACGTGGTGGATTTTTCCAGAAGGTTTGGACCTTGTTCTCGTCTTTTTAGGCACTGAGGCCATTGTTTCTTTTTTTTCCGCAGAGTGCTCCCCTGGGTGGTACGGCCGTAACTGCGAAAGGCCATGCAAGTGCAAGAACGGGGGCCTGTGTGACATTACCACGGGGATGTGCCACTGCCCGGCTGGCTACATCGGTGCCGACTGCAGCATCGGTGAGTGCCGGGTCAGCCGGGGGGACAGGAGCTCGCGGGCGTTTCCTCAGCAGGAGGGGAATGGTGGTAGGTGCAAATCCTGCCCACGGCCGGGTTGCTGACCCTGCGGGAGGAGAGAAGCGTCACAGTGGCTGACTCCTGCACTGGCCCATCAGCAGAAAGAGAGCTCCTTGTCTCGCTTTACAACCTGTGCTGTCAGCAATGCCCTCCCCGCTTCAGTGCGGGGGCTGGTGTGCATAGTGCCAGCCTTACTGGGGGAACGCGGTTGCAGCTGATCTCGTTTGCTGTCTGTCTTAACCATGGAAAAAATGTCTTGCTCCATTTGTTTTACACCAAAATGATTTCTCCACTAGGAAAGGCCTGACACATCAGCCTTTGCATCATGCCATCACTGTATTGCTGTCTCTCCGCTAAAAATGCTTCGCTCCTCCAGCAGAAGGAAACTAAAAGCTCTTTCCCTGGTCTGCCAGTCCCACTGTGCACTAGCGACAGGGCTGCAAGCTCCTCCTGCCTCCCCTTGTGCCCATTGCTTTGCTCGCGTGCCATTGCGAAGTCCGTCCTTTCTAGCCTACAGACGTAGCCAGCTGTGCTTTGGCCTGGCCAAGGCAGCTCAAGGTCTTCCTCCCGCCAGGCTGTCCTGCTGGTCGCTACGGCACAGACTGTGCACGGGTGTGCCCCTGCGGGGACGGCGCTACCTGTCACCCCGTCACCGGAGACTGCGTTTGCCCACCTGGAAGAGCTGGTCCCACCTGTGAGCAAGGTAAACATCAGCTGCAGGGTGGTGCATCAGGACAAGCAGGCATTTCAGGCAGCGGGTCGGAAAAGGTCCTGAGCAGGAGCCGATTGTCTTGCCCCGAGACCTCTGCCTGTGCTTGGGTGCTCCTGCCCAAATCGCACTGTGGTCTGCGTGCCCGCTGCCACCACCTCTTCTCGTCCCGCAGGCTGTGAGAAGCACCGGTACGGGGTGGGCTGCCAGCAGACCTGCTCCTGCCGCAACGGGGGGCTGTGTGATGCAGCCGACGGCTCCTGTTCATGTGCGCTCGGGTGGATGGGGAAATCCTGCGAATTAGGTAAACCTGACTTGGATGCATCGTCCTGCACTGGCTCAGTAACTGTGGAGCTCTCTCTCTTTCATACTGGGTCCAGTTTCTGTTATCCCCACCTGTGCCTGTTCTGCCTTATCACATCACGGCCCTCTGAAGTGCAGGAGCGGGGCCGGGGCCGGCTCTCTGGCCGCTGAGCAGCTCTGCCGCTGCATCTTCCCTGCAGAATGCCCGCCGGGAAGGTACGGTGCCAACTGCCAGCTCCACTGCGCCTGCCTGCACAATGCCACCTGCGACCCGGGGACGGGAACCTGCCGCTGCTCCACGGGCCACTATGGGCCCCTGTGCGAACACAGTGAGTTGTGGCAGTGGAAACACCTTCGGCTTTGTGAGGGGGGTTTCTAAAGCTCAGCCAGAGAGCAGGCCCATAGGACAACGGCGTGACCCGCTGCAGTCGCACACGTGGCTGCGTGCACTGATGGGCTCTTCCTTTCTTACTGGTGTTCACAGTGAACCCTTCCAGGTAGCAGAAGCAGTCGCAGAGAAGGCAATTTCTGTTCTCTGCGTGAGACCACTGGGCACAGAGGTGCCCTTCCAAGGCAGCTGGGCATGCCTGTCACCGCTGCGCAGCTTACTGTTGGGCAGCAGAGCAAACACGTCGGAGCTGAAACGCTGTGCTCTGCACCCAAGACTCGCTGTGGGAAGCTGGTAGCCCTGCCCCGGGCCACCGAGACCAACTGCATGCATTTGGGCGCTTCTCAGAGAGAAAGGCTCGCTGCTTCTCTCTGGTGGGCTGACGGAGGCTTTGCTGCAGAGCCTGTCTGCAGCTGAGCCCATCCGTGTGCTTTTACGAGCTCTCCACCCGGCTCCATCCCAGGTTGTCCCCCGGGCTTCCATGGAGCTGGCTGCCGGGAGCGCTGCGACTGTGAGCACGGAGCAGGCTGTGACCCAGCCACCGGTCGCTGCCAGTGTCCTGCCGGGCTCCGCGGCGAGCGCTGTCAGACAGGTACCCCGTCCTCCTCCCGCTTCCCTAGAAGCAGGTGGGAGAGCGTGTGCCGTATCTCACCTCTCAAAACAGGCTGCGAGGAAGGAACGTACGGCGAGGGATGCCAGCAGCTCTGCGACTGCGTCGGCAATGCGCCCTGCGACCCAGCCACGGGGCGCTGCCTGTGTCCCCCAGGGAAAACCGGCCTCAAGTGCGGTTCAGGTGAGTTGAGCCATGGCTTGGGAAGGTGAGAAAGGGGACCTTGCAAGAGGGGCATTGACTCAGAAGCTCAGTCCTAAAGTGGATGCAAAACCCCTCTTGTTGGAGCTGAATTCTCATGGAAGGGGGCTTTCTTTTCTGTGTGTTCCCTCGAAGAGTAAGAGGGCATCTGAACAGTGGTAGTCACCTCTCCAGCCTCTGTTTGTGGTCAGATCGGAAAGCAAATGCTCCCCCAGCCTCCAGTGCCCTTGTATTCAGATTGCCAGAGTCAGAAGGCTGAGGATCAAATGCAGAAGGAAGAGCTTGTTGGCCTTGGGGTGTTCTGATGTCCTCACCAGAGCTCGGGAGCAGGCTGGGAGCGGGGGGAAGGAAAAAGCTCCCTGCCTTACCTTGCACTCAGCCTCCACTGCAAGCTCTGCCTGTTGCACAGCGGGAAACGTCTGAGCGGTTCTGCTCAGCCGCAGAAGCAGGCTGACTGCGGCCGTCTCAGCGCCGCTCTGCCCCCTCACAGACTGCCGGCCGAGCAGGTACGGCCCGGACTGCAGCCTGGCCTGCCAGTGCGCGCCCAGCAGCTCCTACTGCAACGCTCAGAACGGCCAGTGCCTCTGCCTGAACGGGTACATGGGACCGACGTGCCGGGAAGGTAACGTATAGGCGCAGTGCCACAGTGAGTACCGCTGGATACACACGGTGGGGGAAGCTAATGCAAACGCAACTGCTGCGGGGGGATGCTGTGGTACCAGTGCTGGGGTCGTGGCTCGTGCCCTGGCGGGCTGGTTTTGGTAGCAGTGCTATCAACTAAACCCAGTAATGTGGTGTAGCACCTGCCTCTTCCCAAGGCACTGTCACCCCAGCCACGAGGGAGGTTTTATGAAAACTGCGTGCTGACAGTGCTGTGAAAAGAAAGCTGTTCAGCAGTCTAACCCCAAATGCGCCCGTGGTAAAGCCACGACACAAAGCCCACGCTTTTCTGGGCACACTGGAACAAAATGATCCTGTGCACCGACCACGGTGGAAAGAACACATACCTTATTTCTGCCCAAGCCATGGTTGAACTTGTTGGCTCAGCGTGACTCCCCCGCGGGTGCTGCGCAGCGGCGCTGCAGGGACGGGTGGCAGGACGCTCTGGCTTGCTTTGCAGGTGGTACGCCTCGTCCGCCGTCGGCCGAGCACTCCTCCTTGGTCCCAGGTCAGTAACAGACCCCGACAAGTGGCCTGTTGCACACCACGGCTGCAGGCACCAACCTAAAAATGCTGCGCCGATGTGAAGCCACAGAGCCAGGCTGGGGGCGCAGACGGGGGCCGTGCTCCCAGCTCGTGCCTTCCCGGCGGGGAGCGGGGCGGGGGCTGCTGCCCCCAGGCAGAGCAGCAGCGCGGGTGGGTCAGCCCTGCGGCTGCTCCCCGGGCTGGCCATGGCCGACACGGCGCACACGGCGAGGGCTGACCTGTCCCGGCTTCCCTTCCAGCTGTGCAGCCCCCGGCGCCCACCGGGTCACCTCCGCCCCGGGGGGGGCTCCGGCCGGGCAAGCACTAGGTCCTGCAGCTGCCGGGAGCGCTCCCTCGGTGTGACCAAGCAGCCACCTGAAGAAGCCAACGACCTATTTAACAAACTTGTTTACAAGCCACATGAGCGGTTATCATTGCCTGACAGACTGCGCTGCTGCTTTTGGAGCTGTCTGAGTGAGGCTGAAGTGCCGAGCGTAACCGGTTCACCACGGCGGCACG
Source organism: Platalea leucorodia (assembly GCF_965183815.1). Lineage (NCBI taxonomy): Eukaryota > Metazoa > Chordata > Aves > Pelecaniformes > Threskiornithidae > Platalea > Platalea leucorodia. Next base: position 1,266,518 of record NC_138839.1, read on the forward strand.
GGCTGGCCTCCGGGCACGCCACGAGAGCACACACACCGACACCAGCGCACGCCCTTGGCCAGACACCAGAAGGAACTGGTCAGCGGACAGCGGACTTTGATAGCTCATGGCAAATTGCTGGCCTTCATCTTTTGGGTGCTGGGCTTGGGGAGGGGGCTGAAATTATGGTCCAAAATAGGTATTTATGCAACAATATTTATGGGAAGCTGTACAACAGTGTTGTCAGAACTGATGGCTGAATGTGCCCAGCTCTCCTGAGATCATGCCTCTTGTAGATGTACCACCTCACTTGGATTTTTTTTTTTTTTTTTTAAATTTGAATTTGCAATGGTATTTTACTGTAAATTATCCTTTGCCATGGGGGCAAGACGCTGGGTTCTAGCGCTTACCACACCACCTCTGCAGAGCCAGCGCCCATGGCCCGACCCTCTCTGTCAGCACGAGTCGAGTGCTCCCGGTTTACACCTCCAGCGACAGGCAGCAGCTCCCTCACCGACAGCACAGCCTGCTCTCGGCAAGCTTTGCCAGGGTCAGGAGCTGGATTTTCAGACCAGGAGTACGTCAGCCCACTTGACTGCCCGTGTTGTTTGCTCCACCAAAAAGCAAGCCTAAATTAGGTGTAATAATCAGCGATACTGTGTGGAGAGCCACAAAGCTCTCGCATGGTCTGGTAAATGCAAATCCCTGTTTCAGTGTTCCCGCCCCAGCCCTGGACTCTGCATCGTTTTTTCCATCCCAGCTGAACCCAGGAGCTGGGAAGGGGCTGGAGGCAGGAGGAACAGCCGGGAAGCTGCACAGCTGCAGTCGGCTCCGGGCTCAGCAGCGAGCACGGAGCCACGGCAAAGCCTCGGCTGCCACCTGCAGCAACAGGGAACGCCATCGCCCCAGCAAGGGCCAGGGCTCCCGGACCGACAGCCCTCCTGAGCCAGGCCCCTTCACCCCTTTGCACAAAGCTCTTGGGTAAGTGGAGCCCGAGAGCCGACAACGTCAAAAGAACCCAGTCTCTACGAAGGAGATGGGACGTTCCCGTCCCAGCACATCTGCCTCTGCTGCTGCTGCAGTACAGCCCTGCCCAGGCGCTTGGCCTTTAAATTATTCCCACAGGGGCCAACTGAAAATAATAAAAAAGAATTGTTTCTTTTCCTGATGGAATTTATTTTAATCTGTATATAACTTGTAATTTTTTGCTAATTCTTTTCTTATTTTATTTCTTCCTTAACAGTATTTTTTGCATTAGATATCATTATTGTGAAGAAATAATGTTAATATAAGTATGTAGTGAAGGACCAAACTTGTGTAATTAAGGTTGTATGTTGTATGATTGATAACCAGGGAGTAGGAAGAGTTTGTCCGTGTGCCAAATGACCCTGATCAATCCTGCTAGCCTTGCTGCCGATTCTCCAGACAATCATACGTTTTGTTACATTTGCCTTTAAGTGACCGTTGCATTAGGCGAAAGTTTCTATTTATTCCCTTGGCCGGTTGGAAAGCCAACGCAGCCTCTCCCCGAAAGCGAGCGGCCCGTCCCCGCGGGCCCTTCCACCGAGCGCGGCCAGCCAGGCTCCGCAGGGCGAGCGCCGGGCCGGCCGGAGACCCGGGAGCCGTCGGGTGCGGCTGGGGGGGCCGGCGAGCGATGCCACCGAGCGATGCCACCGAGCGATGCCACCGAGCCGCACCGGCAGCCCCTGCCGCCCACCGGCACCGAGGTGCAGAGAAGCCCTCGGCCCCGAGGGCCCTGCTCCAGGAGAGCACGGAAACGTAGCCCTGCCTTAAGCATGGGGATGGATCGCTCCTGTCCCATTACAGCGTGAAAGCCTGAGCCGCAGCTCCGTGGCTCCCGGCAGCTGCTTGGAGTCAGCCGTACGTCTGAGCAGGGGAATGCAGCAACTCTGTACCTATATTTTTTATATCAAGTTTTTTTCCTGTTCCTATTTCTTAATACAGTTTGTTTGCCTCCTGTTTTCATGCAGCTAGTGTCTCTCTTTTTGGATCCCATCTCCTCTAATTTAGCACTGATGAAAAATTTTAATTCGTCCACAGTTAAGAGAAATAAACAGAAAGCCTGACTGAATTTCTATTGATCCGGTCTCTCTCAGTTGATTACACTTGAAATGTGCTGCACCTGACAGCAGGTTTTTAGTCACCCGTTCTGAAGGATTGTTCCCGAGATGTGGGTATGTCGAGAACAAGCAGAGGTCAGCAAGATGCTGCCATCGGACCGAAGGGTTCTTTTTAGAGCTTGTAACGGGGAAGCCCGCTCCTTGGCGTCAACGCGACGCGGAGCTGTCATGCTCGGGGACACCGTCACCACCAACAGCTTAAACACAGGGACCGACCGGTGCTGCCGACGTTGCGCACAGTTCCAGGAGAACATGCATTTCCTTGGGATCCATGAATTTATTGCTAATCCAATTAATCCTTTAACAGTTTAATCAAAACAGACACATTACAACACTGCTGCCCCTGTGAATGCACACCCAGACGGCACACGGGGCCGCCTCACCCCAAAATCCTTGCTGCCGTCTCGACCGGCCGAGAAGCGCGCAGCAGCGGGCAGAGCCGCGCAGCCCCCGCTCCTGCCACCGCCCCAAAGGCCCTGTGGCATTAACCATTCGACTCGTGAAAAGCCCAGATGCGAACTGCTCAGTACAACAAGAGAGCTGCCCTGCCTCGGCCCTCGTCGGTAATCGCTTGTCGGTGCTCATTCTGGGGGAGAAGGGGAGGAGACGGGACTGCTCTGCCTCGGGAAGGACGGGGTTTGAACCTCCATGACTACGTCCCTCTCCAGGGGCACTGAGCCTCCCTCTTCTGCCAGGGCACATCCACCTGCCCACCTCGGAGACGGGAAAGGCAGCCGGGAGCTGCAGCATTGCTCTTCTTCATGCTCCTGGCTTGCTCCTCCAGTAGGACTTGCAAATTGCTTCCCTCTGGCTGGAGCATCCCATTTCTGGCCCTAGCCCTGACTCCATGAGAACGACTCCGACTGCACCAGCCTCCAGCACCTGCTACTTTGGCAAGTGATGGAAAGGTGGGGGGCACCATCTCACCCTGCCGAGCTCACAGTTGTGTTCAAAAGAAGCAAGAATAATTGTGGGGGAAGAAAAAGAAAGAAAAGAAACAGGAGGGAAAAATTGGGTCAAGGAATAAGCCTAGCATACAGATTTAAGTTCTTAAATTCTCGGTTCAGGTATGCTCTCCCCATGCCCCAGTCTTCCCACGCAAGGTGTGCGGCCGCTGCCACCAGGCCATGGCCCAGACGGCAGCAGGAGCCACTTCACAGAGCCCAGAACACAGCTGCAGCCTCTTCAACTTGAGCCGACACCTTGGCTGCTTTTGAAGCCTGTTCCAGGTCATCAATACTGGCGTTGGCCAGGAGCACTCGGATGCCAGCTCTCACATTAATTAGCTACTGTCACAGCCGCTACAAAGACCAGTCCTGAACGATAAGATCTGCTGCCTGACAGCTCAAGACAAATGAAATTCAAGAAGAAAGGATCTCCCACTCCCTTCTTGCTATGGGCTCAGTCCGCAGAGGTTTGAAGACCCCTGAAATAAGTCACGACAGAGGCATCTTTCCTTGGCTGTAAGCCTACACATTGGTCTCTATCCGCAGCCGCTCCATCCGGCGGACGTTGCACTCCACTGCTGCGCGACTGGTGATCTGCCGAGCGCAGGACTGGGGGAACCAGCCCCTTTCACCATCCCTCAGCCTCTCACCCCAGCACCAGCCTAGGAGAAGAACAGAGCCGGTCACGCAAGGAGGAAAGGCCGTGGCTCCTGGGGACGCACGTGGAAGGAGAGGGCTGCACCGCTCCCCTTCCCACGGAGGAGCCAGCTAGGGGCGTGCAGGGGAAGCTTCGCAGGGGAGGAGGTTTCTGATGCCCTGCCTGTTCTGAGGTTGTTGCTCTCACTTCTGAGGTCTCTGCTGCTGGCTGCCAGCCGCAGCCTGCGCGCAGCATCACTGGTAAGTAACACAGCACCCACCCGTGGCAGTGCCACCTCCACCAGCCACCGAGGACCCGCCGTCACCTGCTGGGCCACAGCACCAGCCAGCGACACGGACCCTGCCAGTGGCTAGGGCTTCCTGGAAGCTTCTGAAAATTGCTAAAATCCCAGTTCACTGGGATCACTGAAGCCTTTCCCCCCACCATACCTCTGCCTAAGGTAAGCCTTGCCCAGCCGCAGCTGCCCACTCGCTGCCGCTTACCATCCTCTCCACCCAACACCAGGACAACGTCAGCCTGCTGCAGGGAAATCTCGTCCGTCTGTTTAGCCAGGTATGCGTGGGTTATCTCCACTTGGCTCAGATCTGCAGAGGACAGCAGGGACCCAGTGAGAAGGCACGGCCGGGAGCCGCAGCCCGGCACGCTCGGCCGTGCCACCCCAGTGCTGGGCAAGCTGCCCCAGCCCCGCCTGGCCGCCCACCGCTCCGGGGCTCCACAGCAAGTCGTGCTCTGCTCCCCTCCTGCTGCCCCCTCCAAGCACACGGGAAGGGGAAGCCAAATCTCTTCCTCCAACAGCCTGAGGCATTCCTGGAATTTCACTGTGCCTCCTAAGAACTGTATTTAAAGTTTAGTGTGTCTGATAACTTAATGGGAGGCAACTCCTAGCGAGCAAGGTGTGGTACCCTGAGTTCTCCTCTCCATCAACACACATCCTCAGCCCCTTCTCCAGCAGGAGCGGATAAGAGCAGGGTAAAAACCTGTGCCTGCAAACGCTCAGGCTCTAGGACAACCGCTAATCCCCGCACAGCCAGGCCTGACCTCCAGCATGCCAGTACCTCCTTTAGGAGTGGTGTCAGGCTTTTCCTTTTCTCGGTGCATCAGCGCAGCAATCCACCGGGCCCGGTCACTCCTGGCAGAGGGAAAGCCCGTATTACAAAGAAAGCCTTAGAGACAGCATCCGTGTTGCCAGCAGTAGCTGGGAAATTCCCAGCAGGAAAAGATGAAGGCTTTCAAGGGAAGTCAGACTGAGCAAACATCACGTTCAGAGCATTCAACATACAGATACTTCACAAGCGGTATGCATCGCCCAGCTGCTTTGCTTAATATGCGCAGGGGAAGCATTATATGGGAATTATAAGGGAAATCTAAGAGAGAGAAGGAAACAGAGCAAGGGGACAAGCCCGCACAGATCCCCCTTTCTGGGAGGAGGTGTAGGGAGGGAAAGGGTGCTTCACAGAAGCCTCAGGAAGATTTCCAGGGCACCAGTTTATCCCACAAGCAAGAGCGTGCACCCTCTGAAATCCCACTGGGCCACTCACAGCGTCTCTGCCGACAGCACGATCTCCTCCCGCCTGCCCTCGCTGTCCTTCTCCATCACCACCCGGAGCAGGTGCCCGCCGGCCACGCCGCGGGCCGTGCCACCGCTCCCGGTCTTGCCAGGAGGAGGGGAAGGCGGGTCCGTGTTCTCGATCTTCTCCACCGTGATCTGGTCCAGCGTGGCGTAGTTCATCACGGTGTAGCTCTCCTCACTACAGCAAAGACAGGATCAGCACCTTGGCCGCGCGGAGCCGCAGCGCGGACGCCACCGGCGGGGACCGAGCTGCTTCCCAGCACCAGCTCAGAGCCCCAGCGGGTGAAGCTCAGTGGGCACCACCCCGGCGACGGTCACGGCGAGGACATGAGCTGATGGCCAGGGGTGGGACACAGCTCTGCGGACTTGCCGGCTACCCACAAACAGAAGCAGGGCCAAGGGCTGTGGAGCCGGGCACTTCCCTTCTGGCTAACAGGGGACACTTCAATAAAGGTTAAAACAGGGAAATCTTGAGAATTTCTTAGGCTACGTGCTGCTTGGGAAACTGAGATTTTAATCCCCCTAGTTGTTATGTAGGGAAAAGAAGCCTTACCTCTTCTTCTTGGTTACGATCAGGACGTCGTTGAACAAGAAGAGGTAGCAGAGCCTGCCAGCGCCTCGGCGGAAGATGCCCGCCTCTTCCGACAGCAGCAGGTACAGCTCCCCCCGCTTCAGCAGCCAGCGGGAAGCAGAGATCAGCGGGAAAGGCTGGAACAGATCCAGGGGAAGTCTGACTTACTACCTGTCTCACAAGCGGCAGGCAAAACCAAGTTCGGAACCTGTGTTTGAACTCGCAGTGGACCCTGGGGTCCATTGGAGACTTTCCAGGAGGCAGGCGGGGAGCGGAGCAGCCGTACACCCTGCTCCAGCTCGCCCGGAGACACAGCCCCCCGAGCCGCAGCAGTGGGGCACGATGTCAAGGCTTTGCTACACCCCTTTAGAAAGCTGCTCGCATCTGACAGCGCCTACAGACAGGCGAAGCCCCGTGTCTGTCTGGAACAACACAGCAAGGGCAGACGTCGCTGCCAGCTGATCCAGCCAGGTAAAACCTCCTCTTGTCAGGGGCAAGCCCAGCTTCCACCAGCTGAAAGCACAGAGCGAAGCAGAGGAGAAAGTGGGGGGTCGTGAGGGAGCATGGATTATCCAGGACTACTCTGCTGAACCCTCCAAGCTGGCAGGGCGAAGGCCCAGAAACTCGTATTTAAGTCAGAACAGCAGGAAGAAATGGTCACCCCGGGCACGACGCAGCGATGCTGCTCGCGGCAGCAGCGATGCTCCAGCCGGTCAAGGCTTCCTGGAAGGAGTCCCAGGACAGGCCCAACGCGCCTGGGATGGGCCACTCTAACAGCACACCCCAGAAGATATTTTTTCCGCCACTGCCACGGTCCTCACCTTCTTCTTTCCAAATTCCAGCTGTTTCTGCAGGGTGTACATCTGCTCCGTCCTCTCCATAGCACGAGCTCCCTCATTGCAGTTCTTAACCAGCTAGAAAAAGAAACACCACCACAAGTGAAGCGGAGGATGGCAAGACGCTGAGCCCGTCTGTCCTCTGCACCAGCGCTGCCGGCGAAGGGTCAGGCAGCCGCCCCGCTTCCCTGGAGAGGAGAAACAGCCGAGTCCCGACAGGCTCCAAGCCAGGGCTGGGGAAAGGCAGCTGGAGGTTCTCCTGCCACGAGAGATCTCCAGGAGAGAGGTGGCACCTTTCCTTTGCCTGGAGAAGGACCAAAGTAAAACCACACCAAAACCGAGCTTCACCAAGGAGCAATACAAAGAGGAAGAATTAATCATCTGAAGGGAGGAGGTTAAGACAGGAGGACGAACGATCGAACAGTCAGAGGGAGGACAGAACCCTTCCACAGGCCACGTTTCGCGCAGCCGCGTGGCTCCCCGGCCCCTCGCGTTGCCTCTCCCGAGCAGATGCGCCTCTGCCTGCCGCCCCTCCAACCCGGGGAAGGACGGAGCGTCCTGCATTTTGTTGCCCCGCGGGATGAGCGATCAGGACAGACCACGAGTGGCAGGAGTGCGTTGCCGAGAGCCGGTCTTTAGGGGGACAAAAGGAAGAGCCGCCACCGCCGCTTTGGTGGCCATGATCTCCGCGGTGCATTGCCTTGTGTGAACGACAACCGGCTGGGCAGGCAGGTGAGACATGAGAGCAGGAACAGCGCACGGCTCACGAGTGCCACTGCTGCCGCTGTTCCTTCGCTCCTCTGCCCTTTGCTCTTTGCTTTGTTTACTGCTCTTTGCCTAAATCTCCAAAAACTGAGGCGAGTAGGTGTCGCAGCTCGCTGTCACCTCGAGGGAGGTTCTGAGAAGGGAGAGCACTAATGGGGAAGATGACACCAAAGGGAAGGACAAAAGATGGCCCAAAGAGAAAAGAAGAGAAGATGACAAGAAAAAGGAAAAAACAAAATCAGGTGAAAAAGGTGAGCAAGGGAGAAGACGTGTACATCCAGCAGCTATTTAGGGCCGAGAAATCTCAAGTGAACCAACGTAAGAAGGAAAACCAGAGGCCAGAATGGCAGGCTCGGGGCCGGAGCGACGGAACGGTGCGCTGGGAGGAGGAAAGGTGGAGAGCTGGCAGCCGGGCCTCACCTTGCTGATGGCTTTCAGAGCTCTGGTGGCAGCTCCATACGCTGCAGTGCATGCTTTTGTTTTTTGACAGACAGTCTAGAATGTCAAGATAAGATGCTTTAGTGATATCGCAGGACACAGAACTGTGCATCAACCTGGGATTTCAGGATGTGACACAGGCTCGAGACGTTCCCAATGGTCAGCCTGGCAGCGGGACAGGCAGACGGGCACAGCAAGGTTTAACAGTGCTGGTAGCTGTCAATCTGCTTTCTGCTGGGGCTTTCACATCAGATACGTACCTGCCCATCACTGTCACCCCGCGCACCGGCATCCCCCTGGCCCTCACTCCCGCAGCCCCTTGCGGACTGGGAGCAGTTCCTAGAAACCCCCCACCCAGCAGCTTTGCTGTTTAGAGCAGCTGGGTCCAGAAGTCCCGGATTTCAATGCGGCTTGTGCAAGACCTGCGGTCCCTTCCTGGGCCGCCTGACCATTAATGAAACAGGACGCTCGTGCCACCCCACCCTGGGTATCCAGACGCAGCACAGGGCACGGAGGAACCTCACGGCACTCAGGTAAGACGTGAAGTATTATTCACAAAGCTTTAAGCTGCACCTCTGACACCCACAAGAAGCAGATCGCTCTGGATCTAAATCCTGAACAAAGGCTCGGGCATCCCAGCCTCGGCTCCCAGAGGGATGGAAGTCCAAGCAGGAGGCTGTCCCCGGCTCGGCAAACCGGAGAAGGGAATAACACAGTCACCTCTTCAGAGGTGCCACGCAATGCCACCGTGTGACTTACTTACATCTAACAGCAGAGGAAGCCGTGTTACCCTCTGCATAGGGAGAATGAGAAATGATATCATTGGCAGGCCTCCGCATTCTGGTCTCCTTTCAATTTGTTTCAAGCTCTCTTTAAATAAGGGGTTTGTGTTTCTGGAACAGGACAAGAAATCTCCATTAACTCTGTTCTTCAGTTATCGAGATTTTCTGGCAGCTCTCCGTGCACAAGACCCTCTGGTGCTCAGCGGCAGTCTGCTGAGCTCAGGGCACACAGCTGGGGTGGAAAACGGCCCGATCCGTTAGCAGGTGATGGAAAAGCACCTAGAGATGTTGAGTCCACCAAAAGGCGGGTAAAGCCGTAGATGCACCAACAGCAGACACAAACTTGACCTGTACCACCAGTATGATCTGGAGACGACCAGCCTCCATAGATGTCCCTAACACACCCCATACGTGTTCTGACCTTGGCAAGAGCCGTCTGACTTCAGTATGTGGTAGCATCACCCCCCGTTATCCCTGTCCTTCACCTTTCTCACAGCACAACACAAACCACGTCCTAATCACCCGACACAGGCACACTGAGGCCTAGAAGATGAACTCTGCTCAGAAAGGAGACAGCCTTCCTTAGGGAAAAGGACTCAGCCACAGGCTGAGGGAGCCACCTGCAAGTCGCGGTCCCGTCTGCAGCCAGCTAGCGTCCCTGTAGCCCAGAGGCCCCTTGCAAGCGACTCCCCTGCAAGCCCAAGGCCTGAGCCTTGTACTCACAGCAGCTTCTGAAGTGTCCTCTGCTGGTAGACTTCATTGGAGCAGTAGCTGATGTAAGGATTGAAGTGGTTCGAGGCGTGTTCCTCCACTATGTCACTGATGTCAGGAATTAGGACATTTTCCTGGTGCCGCTTCTCTAAGTCTTCAAAGAATCTAAGGAGAGAATTTCAAATAACTTCACAGCATGACTCGTTAGGGCCAGACAAACCGAACAGATATGTGTTTAACAGTGTTCCCACTGCAACTTTTCCCCAGTTTTCCCAGAGGAGTCAAGGCCCTGGATCCCTTCTGCACGGGGTCAGCTCTGCGCAGCCGAGACGCCCACGTCCTCAGCGCGGCTCCCAGCTCCGCTGCAGAGATGGGGAGCGCAGCTCTCAAGCTCCCCGGCCCCCAGGTGTGTAGGCTTCCTCCATTCCCGCGTGCGATCCCTCCTCCGCTTTAGCTCTCCGGGAATATTCGTTTCTGCCCCATCAGGGCCGCTTCTGCCCAGCTGCGGGAAGCCGCGAGCCCTCACCGCCCCCGCAGCAGTTCCCACGGCTGCCGCAGCCGCGCCTGCGCTCTCCTCCCGCTGCTTTCCCACACGGACAGGGCTCGCCGGCCACCCCGAGCACCGGCTCCCAAGGCGTGCACTCCCCACCTCCCAGGGAGCAAAGGCCATGCTTATGCTGGCTCGTTGCAGGTGCAGTTTCATTTTTGGCACCCGAGCGATCCCCTGCCCATGCTTCGCAACAAGCAGCCGCTTGCTGCGGCTCAGCCGCCCCGTGCCCTGCCTCGCCGGCCCCCGCTGTCGGCCAGGCTGGAGCCGGGCGGCTGAGCCGCAGCGCTACCAGCTCCACCTGCCCCGTCTCACCAGCCCAGAGGCAAAGGGAGGCACCACCGTGGCGGCAGCACCAGGACACGCGAGGAGGAGTTTCCAGGCAAACGGGAGCGTCCCAGGCGCGGGGACAGGGGCTCAGCCAGCTTTCGGTGCCTGATTGCAGCTGCACGACCGAGCACCACCATTATAACCCATTAAAAAACTGGGTGTCAGAGTAACAGACCACCAGACGTTCAGGTCCCGAGCATGTAACAGCGGGAAGCCGGTGCAGCACGGTCCGGGGTATGTGCCGTGACATGAGGCACTAGGAAGAAGGGCAGTAGGTGGGCTGTCTCAGTACCTTCAGCAAATCTAAGGGACAGTTGTTGTTACACGGCAAATAAACCGAGTTCCAGAGTCGCGGCTCCAGGCCTGCCTGGTCCCAGCCCCACGCCGGCGGCCCCCACTTGCCTCGTGCTGACCGCCAGGACGTCGCTGATGTTGGAGAAGAGGTGGTGGTGCTCCGTCTGAGTCATGGTCTCCTTCAGCTCCTCCGACCTCATGAAGTGGCACACCAGGATGTTCAGGCTGTGCATGTAGGAGTACTCAGAAGTGATGATCTCAAACATTGCCTGAAAAAGCAGGGCGGTGAAGATGTAACAACGCAAACGGGATTATTACCAACTAAACAAGGCCAGGAATTAACACTTGCTACATCTTATTTACATTCGGTTGGCACGAAGGCACTGGAAATGACTTTGCTCCAACAACACGGCCTTCCCTCGCCTCATGCATTGCCTGGCCTACACCAGCTTCAGCATCTTTTAGGACTTGCATTCATGAATAAGCCACAGCCCTAAGGTGTTTTCCCTGGCAGCACGCCTGCTTCCCCGCACGGCGCGCGGGCGAGCCCTCCCAACGCCGCCCAGGCCCGGCCTGAGCCGAGCCCCGTGCGAGGGGTCCCGCCGCGCCCCGCGGGGGAAGGCCCCGCTCACCTCCTGCCGCTTGCGCTCCTCGGGGCAGACCCTCTGCAGGAGGCCCGCGTCCAGCACCTGCGGGCGGGGGCGGGGATGAGCCGGCGCCGGGGCTGCGGAGCGGCGGTGCTCGCACGCCCTCTAGTGCGGGCCGGGGCTCTGCCCAACGCCGCACCCCCCGCCGGGCCCGCGCCAGCACCCCCCGCCCGCAGCACCCCCCGCCCGCAGCACCCCCCGCCGGGCCCGCCCGCAGCACCCCCCGCCCGCAGCACCCCCCGCCCGCAGCACCCCCCGCCGGGCCCGCGCCAGCACCCCCCGCCCGCAGCACCCCCCGCCCGCAGCACCCCCCGCCGCCCGCCCGCAGCACCCCCCGCCCGCAGCACCCCCCGCCGCCCGCCCGCAGCAGCCCCCGCCGCCCGCAGCAGCCCCCGCCGCCCGCCCGCAGCACCCCCCGCCCGGCCCGCGCCAGCACCCCCCGCCCGCAGCACCCCCCGCCCGGCCCGCGCCAGCACCCCCCGCCCGCAGCACCCCCCGCCCGCAGCACCCCCCGCCGCCCGCCCGCAGCCGGTAGCCGACACCGCGCCGCAGGAGGAGCTCATTCCCGCCGAGGGCCAGCAGGGAAAACCCGGGTGGCCGGCAGGAGAACCTGCCTTCCCCGCGTCTGCGGGGGAACCTCTCCCGAGCACAGCCGCAGCAGCTCCGCCGGCATCCCGGCGAGCCGGGACGGGGACCTGCGTGTCCCAGAACACCCCATCGCAAAGACTAATGCTGCAGAATTACCCACCCGCAGTTTGTTCGACGGCTCAGAGAGCTTTTAAAATACACGCAGCTGTGCTGCGCCACGGCACGAGCGCGGGAGCAGCCCATGGCGAGGGCAAGCGGGGCTTTTCGGACCCTGCGGGCTGGGCTGCTGCTCCTACCTCCGGGAGCTGGCTCCAGGTCACCTGCGCCGGGCGATAGCTCTGCACCACAATAGCGGCATCCGGAGGGGATGGCTCTTCTGGGACGGATTCCTCCAGCAAATCCTCATCTGACTCATGGCTGACAGAGTTCAGACCTCTCTCACGGATTTCCTGATACAGCTGGGGCTCTGCAGAGGCAAAGGCACGAGGTCAGCGAAGCCTCTCCCAGCTGCGGCCCACAGCTTCCCTTCCCACCACTGCCTCACCCCGTCGGCCATGAGCCCTGCCACGAGCCAGGGCCAGCGCCTCCCCACCAAGGTCGGACTTTGCACAGCACCAATTAACCAGCAGCTCCTGCTCCCGACAGCTTCCCGCAGCCCGCGCGCCGCTCCCCCGTGTTTGCCCGGAGCAAGCAAAGCTGGGAGCGCTCCAGCTGCGAGCACGGCAGCAGCCTGAGCCTCATCACGCCCCAAGGAGTGGGGAAGCAGGGCTGCAATGCTCCTCTTGCAGGTGGGGAAGCGGTGGCAAAAGCAATTCCCCCAGGCCAGAGACAAGCAGCAGCACGCGTGGCAAAGGGACTTCTAGGGATTCGCTGTGCTGAGCAGCGCCCTGGTGCCCTGCGAGGCAGAGGGGACGCTGGAGCCGCGCTCGCGGGAGGACGGGAGGCACTCACGGTCCTTGAACGAGCCGCCACGCTTCTGCACCCGCCTGCGCCCAAAGGTTCTCTGCAAGAGGAAGAAGAGGAGAACACGCTGCAGTTACTGTATTTCTGTGGCCCTGGGAAGCATCCAGCTCCTGCAGGAAAGGGAAGAAGTTACCTGCGCGGCCAGTCAGCAAATACCACCCTGTTCTTTCAGTCTGGTTTTTGTCTGAGCTTTTGTTTGCCTTACCGAAGTGACTCAGCTTTCACCTTGTGTTATCGGGGTCACGATCTAAACCATTTTGTGGTTACGCCGCTGCCTTTCACATCTATGTGTCTCACACCTGGACTTTGCCTGCACTGGAGTCTCCTTTTCCCCAGCCCTGCTTCACCCATGTTTGTGTACACCCAACCGCCATCGCGGAGCCACACACCCGGCCAGCCCCACCCTGCAAACATGCCCGCAGCTGCCTGTCGACAAGCGGGAGCCCCGGAGCAGCCAGCTGCACTCCCCACGAAAGCCGCGGCAGCTATTCCCGCGCTCTCTGGGGACCTACAGCATCTGCTGGTGAGATGCAGGCCTCCCAGGGCACAAGTCACGCCAGCAGGCTCAGCAAGCCCTGCCAGCTCCGCGCTGGGCTCACACCGCTCTGTAACTGACAGGAGTTGCAGGAAAAAGGCTCTGCAGATCCCCCGGCAGCAGCTCATCGCCAGGGAAAGCGGGGGCTCGATCCCGGCCCGAGAGCAATCGGGTGGCAGCGGGTGCAAAACCCACCTTGTTCCTGCCGGGGCTGCGGGCAGGCAGGGCGCTGCCCTCCTCCGATGTGGGTTTCAGCAAGGGGACGGCGCTCACCGGCTCCGGCTCCGCGCCCAGGCCCTTCATGGCCGCGCGGTAGGACATGTTCCTCAGGTTGCGCTTGAGGGTCGCCCCACCGTCATCCTCCACCTCCGCCTCCAGCGAGAGGCTGGGGACGGACGCCCGCTTCGGGTCGGGGCTCAGGGGCTCCCGGCTCGACCCAGCTGCCCCCAAGCTCTGGTGCCGGGAGGGGTTGTTCTTGGTCTTGGTGGAGACAGCCAGGCTTCTGGGGATCAGCTGCTGGGTTCCCACCTTCAGTGCGGCCGGGCTGTCCGTGCTGAGGACGATGCGGCGAGGCTCGGCCGAGGTGGGAGAGCCCACTGCCGAGAGCGAGGCGGCATCGGGCGCCGTGGTGGAGCTGCGCTTCCCGGGGTAGGAGGTCGGGCTGGAGGGCTCCGGCCGCACGGGGTGGCATCGGTACTCCAGGAGAAAGGTCTTGTCATCCACAGAGGTGCCAGGGGGACTCTGAGACATTTCGGTGGCACAGGGAACCAGAAAGCTGCGTAAGAGACAGGCAGACAGACAGATGGAACGACTTTTCCCAGTAAGGCAGAGGGCATTTACACTTGGCCGCGGCCAGCGCACCATTTTGCACGGGGAACCTCGGGGCAGCGCAGAACCCAGCCTCCGCTCTCCCGGGCGCTGTCTGCAGGCAGAGCCCGCACAGGCGCGCGCGTGATGCTCCCACTGCCCACGCACCTCTCTCAGGGCCCCCTGGTGCGCAGGGGCTGGGCTGGCGGCTCCTGAAGCCCACGTCTGGCTTCAGAGAGCGCAGGATGCAGCCAGGCGCCAGGGAGCAGCCAGGCCACACAGCCGGCACCAGGCAGGCTCGCACCCGAGCGAGCAGCCGGGGCAGGGCTGGAGCACCCCCGAGCACCCGCTTCTCCTCTGCCGCACCTCCCTGTCCCCTCCGAATCCCCGCCGGGGACGAGGGGTGCCGCCAGCCTGAGCCACCAGGGCCAGCCTTTCCCTTCCCGGCTTCCACCTCCCCAGGGCTGCCGGGCTGTGAAAACCCCGGTAGGCGCCCCAACGCGAGCCCTGCGCTCCTCAAAGCTTGTACCTGTCCCAAACCGCCCCGAGGAGCGGCTCCGCATCGCGTGCCAGAACACCTGCCCGAGTCCCTAAAGCTCCTCCGTCAGGGTTACGCTTACTCATCCCCTCCTGTGCCACGGCACGTACCCTGCCCCTATGGGACGAACACCCGACAGAGCGTTTTACGCCCACTGCCTACCCCGTTGCATAACTTGAGGAAAAACTACAGTTTAATTTCCCTCAGCTGAGATCTCACTGTATGCCATCACCGTCTCTCAGCTGTTCCTTTCCAAAGGCCACGGACCAGGAAACAGAAACCAAGGCTTCAACTTAATTCCCTGCCGCAGCGACTGGCAGAAGCACAAATCAGACCCATCAACACAATCTCATTTGATCAAGATGCTGCTTATTTTCCCGTCTTCGGATGGGGGACACACGCCCCTTGGCCAGGGGTCTGCCGAACGTCCTGCGGGTGAGAAAAGCGCTACGTCCTGCTCCTAACCCGGTCCTGGCTGAGGATGGAGCCCGCCCGAAGCACCAGCCCCAACGGCACGAACCAGGCACGCCCCGTGTCAGAGGCACTGGGTGCCACCGCACCCCCGGGTCTCCGGCGCCACCGGAGGCGGCCCGGGCCGTACGCGGGGCCGGGGCCCGCACCGCCGCGGCACCGGCTGCCGAGGCCCCGCGGGAGCTCCCGTGCGCCGCGGGAGCGCGCTGCGGGAGGGGCCGCCGCGCTCGGCCTGCGAGCGGGGGGCGCGGGCCCCGCACCGGCCCCGCTGCCCCCAGACCCCCGCGGCAGCCGGAGGGTAACCCCCTCCGCCGCGACAGCGAGGGACGGGGCCGCCGGCCACTCACCGCCGCCGCCCGCTCCCCCGCCGCGGAGCGCCGCTCCCCAGCGCCGGGATCCGCCTCCTCCCGCCGCCCGGCCCGGGGCGGGCAGCGCCGCTCGGGGAGGAGGCGGCGGAGCCGGGCCCCTGCAGGCGCCCGCCCGCTCCGCGGCCCCGGCCCGGTCCCGCCCGGGGCCCCCGCGCAGGAGGCGCCGGTCCCGCCGCGACGCCCGCACCTACCGCGGCCCGGAGCGCAGCGCGGCGGCCGGGGAGGGGCGGGCCGCGGCGGGGGCGGGCGCGGAGCCGCCCCGGGGAGGGACGGGGCCGGGCCGGGCCGCCCCCGCGGCCGGAGGCGCCGGGGCCGGGGCGCTCGGGGTCCCCGACGCTGCCCCGAGCGCCGGCAGCCGGTGCCCCAGGCACCTCGGCGTGGAGGAGGGCAACGCTCCCCTCCTGGGCACCGTCCCGGGGGCCGGGACCTCACAGGAGCGCGGAGCTGACCAGACTTAACTGAACAGGACTTCTCGCCGCTTCTTGGCCTTCCCAGCAGAAGGTGCCTGCCCGGCCCTTCTCTCCTGGCCCCTGGACTCTCTCGGGTCGCCCATTCCCGAAAGCCTCGTCACCAAGGTCACTGAAGGGTACAGGATCCTTCGGCATCGCCCTCCCATCGTGTTAACGGGTGACAAACTACCGCACCTCCGACTGTCCTCAGGGCCCGGCCAGCAACAGGCACGCAGTCACTCCAAGCAGGCCAGGGACTGTTTCTTACTAAAGGCGCGTGTAAGGCTTGCCGTGGCAGCTTACATCTTCCCTGGTTAAACGCAATCGCGGGCCGTCCCTCCAGGGGCATAAACCGCCTGGTTCGGATGCTTTGGCACCGCACGGCCTCTGTCAGGACGCGCAGCTACCGGGGGAAAGAGGATCCGAGGGTCGGGCTGCTGACAGCCGCCCAGTAACGCGGCTGCCCAGTAAGGCCAGGCCCAACAGTGCTCTGTATTCACTGGGAACAGATTTTTCCTTGACCTTCTCTTTTGTCCCCCACTCTGATTCCCGCCCCCCCCCCCCAAAATGGAGCCTTTCTCTCGCTGGTTTATGGTGAATCTCAAGTGCTTTCTGGATGACAAAGTCCACTTGTCAGCAATATCCTTTTCAAAGACTGTTCTCTTCTCTCTAAGGCCTGCCTGACAATCGCTCTATTATCAGAGCTTTCTTATCCGATAGATTTTTTCCCTTTCCCTCCAGGGCTAATAAGGAGAAAGGCTGCCAGCCGTCACGGAGAGGCAGAGGGTTTCTGCTCAAGAGTTCAGCTAAGACTGAAACCCTTACATGGCAAACTCCAGGGAAGGGCTATTATGCTGTATGTAGGATACCATCATTTGATCACGGTGAATGACTTTTTGAAGCGGAGACCATTCATCAGTTTTGTAATGCATGTTGTTAGTTCAAAGACCCTGCTTTCAAGTCATTTTTGCTCCCAGGGCCCCCGCTGAAACATCTGACCGCTATCACTAGATAGTTCGCTAACTCTCGGCTCGTAGCTGTGAAAGGAAATATTCCTGACGGGTTTAGGTAGCTCACTAGTTCTGTCCTAACCTGTTCCCCCGCCCCAGAGCGTTCTCACTCTTCCCCGTGCAAACTTCCCAGCGAGGACGACGCACCCCTTCCGCGGGACGCAGGCACGGCTCGGCGGCACCACTGGTCCTTCGGGACCTCGGCGGCAAGGAGGGACGTCCATCATTTAATTTTTTGAAGCTCTTTTGCGGTATTAACAAGCCAAGCACGTAATACATCAGACAACGGTTACTGCAGGGGCGGGGAGCGCTCGTTAGCGTTATGCCCCATTACTCGGCCAGGAAGGGTTCTGCCGGCTCTGGGTGCCCTCCTGCGCCCGCGGTCGGCCCCCGCAGCCCCCGGCGAGGACGTGGGCGCTGCTCGCTCAGCCCCACGCCGGCCCTGGGAATCGGCCCCGCAGCAGAGAAAATCGGAGGAGGCCGGGCAGCGGAGAGGGCAGGAAGGGCTGCAGAGCCGTCCCGGCTCCCCGGGAGGACGCGCCGTGGCGCAAGCAGCAGAGACGGTGCAGGACTGGCTTCCTTCTGTACCACAACGAGCTGCGTGGGAGCCGGAGGAATAAAAACTGCTATTTTTGCTAAAAATCCTGAAATCCAATTCTTCATCAGACTGTTTCTTCCTGTCAAACACCCTCAAACCGCTCCCGTCCAAGTTCCTATTTCTGTTGCCTCCCCCTCAACTCCTGGGCTTGCTCGTCCGTGCCACGCCTTTCCAACAGACCTTTCCGCACAGTAAGAGCGCAGCCCATCCCAGCGCCCCATTCTGCGCGTTTGTCGTTGTGTCTCTACTGTTCTTCCAAGAAAAAAAGCTCACGGGACCATTGCTTATAAAAGCACACAGGTTTATTGCATATCAATCTCATGTATAAATTCATTGTAGCATTGGAAAGATTACATTTGGTATACATTCCTATTCTACAGCATTAACCTCAAAATCAGCTTTTTCTATTCATTATTTTAAAGGAATTTCTCTACACAAGTACATTTGCCTTTTATCACAAGCATCAAAATGAAATTTGTAAAATCGCTTTTTTAATTATTTTCTACACTTCATATCTTTTATTTCATTATGCTCCCAACAAAGCGATTTCATATTAATTAATAACTGCCAACACTTTTTTTTTTTATTCCTTGGCAGTTCAAGGCTTCTAGCCTCGGACGCAAAATCTAATCACATATACAATAAGTGCATCTACGGAATTTTTTTCTTTTTAATAAAAATTTCACAAACAGACACAATAATGACTGCTAAACACAAGTCATGCACAGTTTACTTATAAACATAACAGAAGCAATATACAATCAAGAATGATATGGAACAAGCACCATCCTCTTTCTCAATGTTTTTTAAACATTATATGAAAACCAGACATTTACAATTGATTTAAAAAAACACTATACAGTTCTAAAGAAAAAAAAAAACCCCTAAATCATATCTGTATTGTAACAATGGGCAAAGGAATGACATAGGATGCACAGATTTATGATTCTTGCAAGCACAATATATATATGTTTTAAATTACATCTTCTGCAGGCTGGAAATGACATCAGGGCAAAACATCTCTTGCTTTGAAGAGAGCAACCAGAATGTAAAATACATTGAGAATGACTTTCAGAATTACTTTGTTCACATGTGAATTGCACATTTGGAAATCAAAGCTGCCTTTTTTTTCTTTTTCATTCTTTTTCCAAAGTGGTAATAAGAATTAATGACAGAAGAAAGAGAAAAATAATCTTGGAATCATTCAATAACATTTTAATCACAGTATCACTCAACACTACAAAGAAAAAGTTCCATGGCTTTGTGAAAACACTACTGACCATCGTCTAGGAGCAGAGGCTTTGCCCTTATGTTACCAGCACTGATCCGAGCGGCCTGCGTCGCCCCCCGCCCGCTTTCCGACGGGCAGAAAGGGGCAGGTTCCCACACCATGAAGCTCTCCCCCTTCCCCCGCCACACACACACACACAATACAGCACGTAAAAATCGAACGCAAGTCAGTAGATTGGAATCGGCTGAGGGGAGGGGGCTCACAATCCAGTGCTTTGATGCTTAGAGTCAAACACGTTCATGTCATTGTGCAAGTGCTTTTCAAAATGCTTCGCATGAAGTGAGAAAGAACGTCTACTGGAAGTCTAAGTGCTGATTAGGGAGAAATCGAAAGCTTCCACTAGTCTGTTTTAGGCAAGACAGAAACCCAGCTTTGTGTTTTGTCCTGGAATGCAAGAGGCAAACGCGGCTCGTGTTTTGCTGTTTCACCCCGTTGGGTTCGGCCTTGCTGCTGGCCCTCGGCTGCGCCTGCGGAGCCCCGCGCACCCGCTCGCCGCAGCCCGCGAAGCGCGGGCCCAGCCGGCACGGGTGCGCTTCAAAGGCGAGCGGCCGGAGCCGCCGGCCGCCCAGCAGCAACGCCCGCACGCATCAAACAGAAACCGCGCTCCGCACCGCGGCGGCCCTGCTGCGCCTTCAGCTTTCTGCATCGGCCGCAGCGATTCGCGTCGGTACTGCCCGCCGGGCTCCCCGCAGGCACGAGAAAGGGAAAGCACAGGCGTCCGACCTGTTTTCTCCTCCCTAACTAGCTCAGGCAGAAAGAGCTACCTGTGGTCAAAGTCACATTCGGGAGAAGCAAGGACCCTTCTCGGGGTACCTTCACTTCAGCAGTGCCGAACAGCCGGGAACAGCCGGCGGCCGTCAACCTTATCTGGCTATACCAAAAATTCACAGGGCTCCTCCCGTTCTCTCCTCCTTGCTGTTGTGGCAATATGGCTACGAGATGCGAAAATGCTTTTAATAAATAGATCCTACACAAATATTCCTGGTTTAAATCACACCTCGAGTCGTGCCCTGGCTTTCAAACAAACAGCAGCCCGTATTCCAACCGCTGCAGCCCACACCTCGCTGCGTGGCGCCGCCGCGGCGGGTCCCGAGCACGCCGTGTCCCTGGCGCCGGACGGCCTCGAGCGCTACAGCTCCACGCCGCACCGAAGCCCAGGGGGCCCAGCCCTGCCGCACCGCGGGGGAGCGAGCCGCGCTCGGCGGCAGAGCCCTCCTCCGCACCCGCGCCTCTCGGGAAACATCCTTCGAAAGAAGGGATTGCTTTTGGCTACGACAGCAAACCAAAACCTAAACATCTGCTATGAGCTGCAACGCGTTTCAAGTGCAATTGAATGAAAGCTACAAGATAAACAGAGATTCGGTGAGGCTTTCTGTTTATTTATCTGTGGAAAAATTTAAACTTGTAATCAGTGCTAAATTAGAGGAGTCGGGAGATCCTACACCAAACAGAGACACTAGCTAGAGAAAACGGGAAGAAAACTGAATTAGGAAATATGAAAAGAAAAAAAATCATTTAATGATTTTTAAAACTATATTTTTCATCTCCGTAATCCCTGGCTGGATTGTACCCCCCGTCCCTGGCCGGCACCAGGCCGCGGGAGGAGCCCTCGCTCCTGCAGAGCTGCGGGGAGCACGGAGCAGCCCTGCGCGGGAGACGGCGGCTGCGCGAGCTCCGCGGTCAGGAGCTGCTGCCAAACTGTGCTTCTGGAGAAACGACGCAACGGACGGGAGGGCCGAGATACTCAAGGGAAGACCACACATACCCCAAATAAATCCCCACAGTAACATTCGCATTTCTCAGTACTTGGCCCACCGGTTGGAGACCAGCTTACTGCCGCCCCTTCGGCTGCGCTGCTGCCTCCTCATGCCGAGGAGCGCGACGTCGACCTCTTCAAAGCTTCAAGGATGAACAAAACATTGGGTCAGAGCATGCAAACACTTACTATTACCCACAGATCTTGTTCCAACATGGCAGACAGCGCTGCAGTCCCTATCAGAAAGATGCTCAGACGTACGGCTGACTCCAAGCAGATGCTCCAGGAGCCACGGAGCTGCAGCTCAGGCTTTCACGCTGTAACGGGACAGGAGCGATCCATCCCCATGCTCAAGGCCGGGCTACGTTTCCGTGCTCTCCTGGAGCAGGGCCTGGGAACCTGCAGGGCTGGACAGTCCCATCGGGGCCGAGCGCTCCTCCGGGCCGTGCTGGCAGCGATGGGCCCCTGGCCCCGCGAGCGCTCGCTGGACGAGTCTCTCTCCGCGTGCCGGGGAGTGAGGCCGGCAGCCGGCTGCGCGGGTCAGGGCTCGCAGGCCGGAGGCTTTCCCGGGGCAGGGCGCGGGTGCGCACCTCTGCTGCTGCCAAGAGCGAGTCCGCCAAGGACGCTGCGCTGCCGCCAGCTCTGCCGTGCCGTGGCCTCGGCAGTCGCCCGCTGGCTCGGTGGCATCGCTTGCCAGCTCGGTGGCATCGCTCGGTGGCATCGCTCGCCGGCCCCCCCAGCCGCACCCGACGGCTCCCGGGTCTCCGGCCGGCCCGGCGCTCGCCCTGCGGAGCCTGGCTGGCCGCGCTCGGTGGAAGGGCCCGCGGGGACGGGCCGCTCGCTTTCGGGGGAGGCTGCGTTGGCTTTCCAACCGGCCAAGGGAATAAATAGAAACTTTCGCCTAATGCAACGGTCACTTAAAGGCAAATGTAACAAAACGTATGATTGTCTGGAGAATCGGCAGCAAGGCTAGCAGGATTGATCAGGGTCATTTGGCACACGGACAAACTCTTCCTACTCCCTGGTTATCAATCATACAACATACAACCTTAATTACACAAGTTTGGTCCTTCACTACATACTTATATTAACATTATTTCTTCACAATAATGATATCTAATGCAAAAAATACTGTTAAGGAAGAAATAAAATAAGAAAAGAATTAGCAAAAAATTACAAGTTATATACAGATTAAAATAAATTCCATCAGGAAAAGAAACAATTCTTTTTTATTATTTTCAGTTGGCCCCTGTGGGAATAATTTAAAGGCCAAGCGCCTGGGCAGGGCTGTACTGCAGCAGCAGCAGAGGCAGATGTGCTGGGACGGGAACGTCCCATCTCCTTCGTAGAGACTGGGTTCTTTTGACGTTGTCGGCTCTCGGGCTCCACTTACCCAAGAGCTTTGTGCAAAGAGATGAAGCAGTTCGGGTTACGCTGACTGTTGGTCTCAAGAGCCTTGGGCACTTTCACAGGGTGTTGTGGAAAACCAAAAAGGAAGGGTAAATTTTCTTGGAAAATAGGCGGATGCTGCGAATTTACCTTCTGTTCCTTCTGCACCAAAGCTACCCTAGATGCTTTCCTCCACGGGCAGGCTGAGGCTCCTGGCTATCCCAAAACAGCCTCGCATGTGCTCTTGGGTGCAAAGAGTGCATTGCAAAGGTACTGTTCCTAACACAACCTCCGCTTTATTTGAGTAGCTGTTGCCTTTGTTTTAGCATGCTGGAATGAGGCTTCCCCGTTGCGTTTCTCCAGCCTGGACTGGCACAGAAGCCTCCGTCTGTTCCCTTCCATGCCAAGCAGACAGAGAGGCTACGCGTGTCAAGTATTCACAGGCAGATACACTGACGACTGCGTGCTGTTTCTCTGAAATCGGCCATTAACCCAGTTCTGCAAGCAGTTACTACCTGATGAAATACTTACTGGAAGCACACCCAGCACTAAAATATGCTGAAACTAATGGGAAAAGTTCCTCTCGACTCCGCTGGCTTTGAATGCAACCTTTACACAGCCAGGCTGCCAGAGCACCTCCAGACTCCGAGCAGGTTGCTGCTGCAGAACTGCAACGGCCGAGATGCAGAGGCACACGTTTGCACTCAGCGGCGGCAGCAGCCCAGTCCTCGGCATTTCTAACTTGTAGATGATGTAATGCAAAAATTCTCAGGACACGCCTTCTGAACTTTACCTGGGTAGGCAATGGTATCCTTTGCAAGGTCTAATTGCTTTCCTGACTATTCTGTAACTCAGCTTTACCTGCAAAATCACTGCTCCAACAGCAGATTGTAATTGCAATGTAGAATAGCACAAACATCACAGTATTTCTGGAGGCTGCTTTCTATCAGTAAAGAAGATGAGACTTTGAAGCGATTTAAAATCACTCATAAAATATCTGCGAGCAATTTTAGAGTCAGAGAGACAATTCGATTCTTAGCTATGTGCTTGAATAGAGGGCTGTACCCCTGAGGTTGCTGAAGCAAGTAAATTTTAACCTTTCTACTTAAATTATAGGCCAAATAGCAGCGTGCAATGCATAAGCAACCATCCAGCATACCAAAACAACTGCACGAGGCAGAAATTTCTGCCACAATTCCCAGATACTATCAACACTGAAAGGATGTCACTCTCAAAAAACCCTGGGAGATAAATGAGAAGATGTGTCCAAATTGGCCTTCCTAAGGCGAGACTCGCCCACCATCCACGCCCAGCTACACCCCTCCAGGTAAGGCTTCACCCCGGGACCCCTCTGCCTGGGCAAGTCCAAGCACTCTGAGCCGCTCCGTGCGGGGCGCCGGGCCGGCGCAGGGCAGCGTGCCACTGCCCCTCACCAGCAGACCTGCCGACCATGGCTTTTTCTGAAACACTCTTCGAGTCCAAGCAGCAGCTCGGGCTCACAGGCACTAGCAGAGATGGAAAGCACTCTTAACCTTGCAGCGTAGGCACAGACAGAAGGGCATTCAGGGCACAGCCGACGACCGTGAATCACGTATTTGCATGATACATCACTAACCCCAACCTCAGCAATGCTCCAGGCTGAAGATTTCTCAACCGGGACACTGCATATAGTGTATCATGACCGCAGGCAATGTGGCCTCACATTCGAGAAGCTTTGCACTGTGCCAATACGTTTTGTTGGGAACCAAGGATAGGACGGTATTTCTGCAGGAGCTCCGAATTTGAAATTCTTTTTGGGGTCAATTAAATGGGTTGAATTTACCCTTCCCTGGTATAACTCCAGTGACTGTGTCAGAATTGCACCAGGGATAGGTCACACCTGGCTCTCCTTCCTCATGACTTCATTATTCAGCTGAATTGAAAGGATATGCTACAGAATGGTTTCAAGCTTTCATTTATACGCAGGCTTGACTGGCTCAGTGACACTGTTTTGTAACGTTAGAGGGGCCAATATTTGATTGCACTGTTGCAATTGGTGTCTTGCTCATGCTATTCCTATAGACTGTGAAATCCTAGGGCTGCATCAGGGTTATCCAGTTTTGGAGAGGTTCATTCTGATAAATTAGAAATGAGAACTCTGGATAGATAAAAATGCAGGACTCGTAGGGTGGATGCGACAGGTTTCCTTCTCAGCCAAAAGTCCAGACGACTCCCTGAGGCCCTCTCATCCATCTTCTGCTTGCTAGGATTTTTGCTAGGATAATTGCAGCACCACCGCCTCCTCGCTTGGACTCTGGCCAGTGCCTTGTTGACCTCTCAGAGGTGGTTGATGGGGTTAAAGGTCCCCGACTCTGAAGCTGCTCCTGCCATGTCCAACCAAGCACCCAGAGAGTTCTGGGAGGACGTGTGGAGGGGAGCGTTCTCAGACAGGGACAGCATCATTGCATAAGCCTGGAGGAGAAAAGAGTAATGCAGAGGACACGTGTGAATACGCACACAGGACAGGCTATAACAAAGCGTGTGCAGCACAGCACCATCCAGTATCCTTTGGCCTGGGCTAAGAACCTTGCCAGCAGGTCTCAATTTACATCTGCACGCTAGGACGACACCCATCACTCCAACTACTCAAATTTGCCAGAGTTTATAGGCAGTTGTAGGGTTAGTCAGGAGAGGCCATCGTGCCCATTGGCTTCTATAGGACCAATTCTGCACCAGCTCTGCACTTAGTCACAAACCCACATGCTTAATTCTAGGCTCTGCTCTCAGGGGAAAGCAGCTACATGCAGAATGCCAATTACTTCATTTTGTTCTTAAAAAAAGTAATCCTACAGACAAGCAAGTGGCTAAGTGAGGCTAGGGCCCGGTCACACGCCACAGAAATGGTGTAGCAATGTCCACGCTAGCTGTAAGCCGATGGGCAGCTGCGGGCAGCAGGCTAACCACCCCGACTCACTGCTAGGCGTGAGCTCGCTGGTACCTGTAGAAACCTGCGCAGAGGTATTTAGGAACATAGGCATGAAATGCTCCCTAGCATTAGCAATGTGTTCACAGGTTTTTGTCGGGGTAGATTTATTGCTGCAGTGAAATGGTTAAAAGTGTCTGCTGAGAAAAATGCATTGAGACTTCTGTTTTCTCTATAACAATCTGCTTGCTTCTTTGTAACCCAGGTGCTCTCCCTCTTCCAGCACCACTTGTCTCATTCACCTTTGTGTCCTTCGACAGCCCACACAGGTGATGTGAAGACTTAGGTAGGGGCTAACCTCACATACTGGGGGTGAAAGCCAATGTAACTGCCACCCATGATCTGAAACAGAGGAGGACATGGTCCCCGTCCTCCCTGGTCTGTGTTAGCTGGTGTAATGCATGCTCCTACTTTGCAATGAAATCGTGGCCATGTAGCCCTCTCCTTCACGCTGAGGTTGCACCCACCCACACACAATCCTTTGCAGGGCAACAGACAAAGGCCATGCGTTATCTGGGACCATCAGTACAACGCTCAGTCCAGTAGGACCCTTAGTAATGCAACTGTAATGGTGACCATACTAACCAGTTATCCAACTTCAGTCTCTCCTCTTAAAAGCTAAGAGTCAGGTCTACTCGTCAAGTCAACACATTCAGGTACTGCAGGCGTGTGCTGGAAGAGGTACAGCTTTGTAGTGTTATGGAAGTGCCCGCTTCTAAAATTGCTTAAAAGACAGACAGCCACAAAGGAGTGCTGTGCTGCTCACACCCATGTTGTTTTACTATTACATTTCCTGCACAAGAGATGGTTCGAATTATTTAAGTTACTTTTTATGATCTAAGTGTAACCAGTCCTGCATCTCATACACTACAGAATTGGTCCAAAAAACCAAAAATACTTCTCCATCCAAGCATAGGCTAGACCTAACAACATAGTACAAATTTTAAAAGAGCAAGCTGTTCCTAAGTAGTTAGTACATGTGGCATATTAGTAACAGACACGTGTAAGAGTCAGGCAAGTGGCTTGTGTTTAAATTAGTTTCACCCAGAGAAAAGCTGTGTCCTATCTTCAAGCAGACCTTCCGCAGCTTCAGTACTAGCACCTACTACGAAGGAGGTCAATAATTTCACAAGTTTTGGGTGATGATAAATCAAAAATCATGTTCTGCTTGGCAACTGCATTAAGCTACTGCTTTGCTGGACATTTAAAATAAATTTCATGACAAATTCTGTTGCTTGAAGGTTGGAAAGGGACTCCAAGGCAACAGCTACGCTCATCCCCCAGGAAGGGCTGAGTATGCTCCCTCCAGTCCAGTCCGGTGATGTAACTTCATTGAACAGTTCTTTTGTGAGAATCCTTTTGTAGGGACCAAGATATGAACTTCACAAAATGACACTGAGTATTCTGGTTTAATGAAAAAGCAGAAAGCACAAATGGATCTGCCCTGCACCTCCAGATCCTTCTCAAAACTCCAGTAGGTGCTGAGATGTCATTTTGAGGTTTCTGGGTGGGTCTGAACTGGTCTAGCTCACAGGGCAGATTTCCATTTTATGGTTTGCTTTCAGAAATCAGGGAGATAAATGGGGAAGTCCTCTGGACTTGCTGGACTGCAAGTCCTGGAAATATTATTGTCTATTACACCCTTTATAATCAAACCCAAGGATACTTTATTACTGTTTCTGCAGAGTTTCTTAGTATATACCTACTGAAGACCCATCCCAAAGAATAAATAAATAAACAAAAGTTATAAAAACATTTATACAGACAGATAAAAACAGACAGATGCCCCTATCTTTCTATATAAGCGTGTTCCCACAGCACAGGCTAACCGATAAATGGATCTGCTGACCTAAAACTGATGCCCGCTCCGTTTCTCCTCTATTTCAGTGTAGTTGCAACAAGACACGGTTCACATACGATTCACACATTACAGTTAGAATCCCTGCTCGCTGGAAGGGGAAAATAAACCTCAGCTAAACGAGGCCAGCTGCTTGCTAATCCTATCGTACGTGCTGGCGGCAAGCTAGATAAAACGTTCTGTCATATACCTACCTGGTTTTTAGCCTGCCTGTACAGAGTCTGTTTTATTGTCTCAGAGTCTAAGGTGGAATTAAACACATCTTTAACTTCAAATGCTTCCTCGGCTGCTTTGCGAAGATCCAGCCCCTTCCCAAAATTCGGCATCTGCTCCAAATCTAACAAGCCGGCTTCGTCCTCCTCAATACACCTGTACCAATGACCAGGGGAAGGGGTTGACCTGTTGTTAGCTCATCTCACCGTTCACATCTAGCCAATGCGAGTGTTGCTATCCCAGTGCCTGCATGCACATCCCATGGGGGTCTCACAAGCCACATGCGTGAACTGACAGACAGACAAACACGAAAATGACCCAAAATGCAAGGAGCAAAGAAAAAGTGGAGAGCATGACTATGCACAAACAAGCATTAGTGCTATAGATATTTGTGATTCAGTGTGGCTACAGTTCACTTTGCTCTTCTGTGTGGAGATGTCCAATTGCTGTCCACTCCTTGAAATGTTTGGCACCGGCTCAATGTCTGAAGAACACTGCTGCATTTTCTTTGAGTTGCAATGAAAATAGTGATGCGCTGAAATCAAGTAAGATACTACTTTCCATCATGGGACGTTTGTTGCGAATACCAGTTGGGAAACTGAGGCAAACTGAGACAAAAAGAAAGCTAAGCCTATACTATGCGCAACAAACTTTAATTTTAAAGGTGTCTAGACATGGCTTGACCTTGGAAAAAAAAAGGCTTCACTTTTTCCCAGAGCTCTGAGAACTCCACTTGAAGTCAACAGCGTTTTGCTACAACTAAAAGGGGTAGAGCAGCACAAAACGGATCGCATACATATGCCTCTTCCTTTGCCCTGACCAGCGTTTTAGAGAGCAAGACATTATCTGCTGAACTGCGGTACCCTGAAAATGCTGTTCTCTGTGTTGGGCTAACTGTTCTCCTGATAGGAACTTCTCAAGTCTCGGACATACACCTTAGCACAGATTCTCCTTGCAGTCCACTTGTTTCATGTCCCCCACCACGGTGAAAATGGAATCTCTCAAGTGAATGCTTAAATCAAACCGGAGGTATGACACATGGCTTGAAAAAGAAAACAGTCGCGCTCACAATCTACCACCGACACAGGGTCAGAAGCCTGAGCCCCGTTTGACCTCTCAAAGGGAACGGCCCGCCTCACCTTCGGGTGTGGTCAAAGCTCATGGTGAGAGATGTGGGCTCTTCATCTTCTTCATCCTCAAATGCTCCTCGGGGCTCCGCAGTGGGCGATACCGTTTCATCCTGTGACTTCCCTGTCAGGCTGTCATCATCTTCCTCTTCCAGTTCTTCATCTTCATCATCCACATCTTCTGTTTTCTCATTTGCTAATCCATGACACTGGGAATTGCCATCAATATCCTGGATTTCTGGCCTGAAATATTTGGGCAAGGGGGGGAAGAAGAAAGAAAAGGAAAAAAGAAAAGATGCCAAATGCGTCAGTCATGCATTTTCACTGTAATGCGAGACTTTGATAATTTTATACATATGTATGAATACAGAGGCGTATTTATGTATATATACATATTACTTAAGCTACAAGGAAAAGGAAAACCGACATGTTTCAGGCATTTAAAAATCAGCCTTCACAGTGTCTTAAGGGCTAATAAGCATGTCAAGTATATACCAACCCAATGCTTTTCAAGCTAGAATTTTGTCTAGTCTGGATTTAAATGATGGTATTCCATCTCTTAAAATATAACATCTGTGGGACAAGCGGCTTTCTTCCTTCGCCGTGCTACTGTATTCTAACAATCTCCCTTCCCGCAACCAGAAGGAGGAAGCTTCCTCACAGTGTCATCTAACAGCCAGCCCAAGTTCTCTCTCCTATCACTTTTGCTATTCATGCCCGTACGGACCTAGCGGACTCCACAAAACTAGCGGTTTTGCGTTACGTGAAGAGAGCTCGAGTGGGATCACCAGTGCTATGGACTTGGGACCCACCAGGATGCCACCAAGTGACATAAAATAAGATGAACACCTTCACTAGAAATTTTATGTCCGCACGTTCCTCACTTCTTACTGTTCTTTATGCGGATCACATCATCGTGTGGATTTCTCATACTTACAGTTTGGACTTAAACCTTAATATTGGCATTCAACAGCTATTTGTGAAAACAGGATAGCAGCAGGTGAAATATCACTCAGTCAAAATAAGGCTTGTGATACGGCTAGAACTGAAACAAACTGATAGACTGGAAAAGCAGGTGCCGCCCGTTTCCTTCGTCAGTACTCTCTGAGCGGTGATGGACCAGGCCCGTGGTTTCACGGCAGAAGGCAGCAGTTCAATAATCACTAATTTAGCTAGAGAAGAAATGGTGTTTTCTCGCAGCTGCCAAGGGCAGCAGTCAGCCTGCCAGCCTGCTCCTAGTGCAACTTCGCTGGAAGTTTGCCCCACCGCTTGCAGCCCCGTCTCCAGCCGTCAGTGGCTCTCTGCTGTCAGCCCCCCTAACTTAAGTCACGGTCTGAAAAGACTTAACCCTGGGCGTAGAGCTTGAACTTGAACGCCCTTTCCTTCCAAACTGTTACAGTTCTCTCTTTCGAGCGTTTTAAATCAAGTACTGCAGGACAGAGGCTGACTGGTCTTTTAACCACGTTAACAATACAGAAAACTTTATGTGCTTGTCTACCTTTTATCTGCCAAAGTTGATGCTTGATTCATCTCACTATTTGCAATAAAATTTCTGATCTCAGAAAAATATGAATCCTCTTTTTCATCTAAAAGTGCATGGTTGTCTGATTCCGAGTTTGGGGAAGAGGCACTGGTCCCAAGGTGGTTTGTAATGACTCCAGAGTGCTGGCTCACTGAGAGAAACAAGAAAAGAGAACAGGAGAAACAATCAGGTACTGTCAAAGCTATTATTAAGAGGAAAAATACAGGAGGAACATTACACAACAATCCTCTCACTACGTATTAATGATTTAACATTAAGAGACATCTCACAGACCAAAGCTGCCAAAGGAAGCTCATGTTTTCCAGACTTGAACTACAGAGAGAAATATAGGTGCTATTTAGCATTTATGGATGGTATATACAATTGCATAGCTGTTTGCCTGTAACTTTTCAATAAATTTTTTTTCCTAGGCTGGGAAATCACTTAGTTGGCTTCAGCACAGGAATTTCTTCCTGCAGTTTTTATCCGAAGGCAAAGTCTATCTACCTTCTTGAACTTCACACATACCTACAAATGCATTTCAGGTTGAAAACCCTCGGCAGATCTTGACGTGTCCACGTCAGCATTGTACCGGGAGGCCTCACAGTGCGAGGTTAAGCTCCCTGGACAGAGTCCCCAGAAGTTAGTATCACGGTTGCTGCTTTACGGACTGGAAAAGGGCACGTACAAGCACCACCTGACAAGAGCTTGGCAGAGCTGAGTACTGTGCATGAGCGCCTGTGTGTTACAATCATGCACCGTGGATAAACGCATCTTTGGCTGCATGAAGAGCTGGCGTTTGTTTTTTGCTACCTAATGATATTCAGCCTTAAGAAACAGTGCTTTCCCTAAGGGCTTCCCAAGGACCAGAGAGACCAGCCCATGGTGTCTTCTCCCTCCCGTGCCCCACCAGAACCACGCGGCCATGCCCTCTCCTACCTGGAACATTCTCGTGTTCGTGTTTCTTAAGATGTCGGTCCAAGTTGGTCTGCTGCCCAAAGCATCGGTTACACAGGTGACATTTGAATGGCTTCTCCTTGTTATGGATGTTTCGAACGTGCCGCTGGAGGTTGGAGGAAATGCTGAATGACCTGTCACAGTATTTACACCTGAAAAATAGAAGCAAATGCCAAAGAGTGCAACGTGAGGGAAAAAAAAAAGGGCAGAAGAAAAATCTGACTATCAGAAAACCAGAAAATGTTGGTCTATAAATCTTTACTCAGCTGAGGACCTGGGAAGCACAAGGCATTAATCATTCCAGACAAATCTGATATTATTGTTACTCAAGGTGCACAAAGAAAGGATTAGGATTAATTAAGAAGCGAGTTGTCCAAACAAATAAGAATTTTTGAACAAAATAATTATTTTTCCACACATGAATGTAAAAATAAGAAAGGTGAATTTATTTCTTCCACCACTCTGATTTTGTAGGGGAAGCAGGTGAAATATGGCTGTGGAGGGAGGAGAAAGAAGACAGAAGGAGAAGAAAGAAGGGAGGTTAAATGTATACAATAGTTGTAAGCCAGCATACCCCTACATGACACAGTTATTTGGACATACAGAAAACTCCAGATTTATTTGTGAAATTCCTTGTGGTACTCAAGATGTAGGCAGTACAGCATGCCTTTAAAGGTAATTATGGTTATTATTATAGTACAATAGCTCCCAAGAAATACACCGTAGTTTCCAAACAGGATAAGATTTACTCCTATGTAGTGAATATCTGGTTTACGATGAAAAAATGTGGAATGTAAGGAGCCAAGCCAGAATGTTTAGGCAAACTGCTGAGTGAAGAAATGTCCTCTCTTTGAAACAAACCTCTGCAGGACCCAGGGTAGATGTGCTGGAAGCTTGTTCAAAGTTTGCAGGACCCAGGGTAGATGTGCTGGAAGCTTGTTCAAAGTTGCCCCCTCCCTCTCTGCACTGGGATTCCCCCCAAATACAAACAAGGCTTTGCTAAGCCCTGGTGCGGTGGGAACCCAGCCCTCTGCTTCTCCTCCAGCGCAGAAGGCGGCAGCCGACGTACTGAAGAGGGCAGCTTTGAGCCACAGTGAAGAGCTGCTGCACTAAAGCTGTAGGAAACCCAGTTCCTCTTTGAACCCGCCTGAATCCCTCATTAGATCTCCCCCGAAATACGTCATTTGTACCTCAACAAAGCTGCTTTCCTCAAGGCTCTACTTCCAAAACCCATGAGAAGTAGAATCCTTGCTCCGCTACAGACCTCTGCAAATCCTGTACACTTACAGGACAAAACAAAAACTGTTCTTAAGCCTTCATAATTCCAGCACAAAACCGCTTGCTTTAGCAGAACTGCTCTGTGCTCCTCTAACTGAGAGCAAAATTTGTCCCACTGAGCGGAGCTACTATCTGGTAAGGCGGGCAGACGGTGGTGCATCTGTGCACGGTTTGGGAAGGCCCGTAGCTCGCTAGGGGAAGAAGCGCACAGGACTCATCTCGTGCCCGCGCCATGCAAGTGTGACACTGGATTTGCCCGGACGCTAAGGACGTGGTATTGCTTCCTACAAACACAACAGGTTCAAACGCGGGAAGGAGGTGCGAGTGTAAAAAAATCTATGCTGTGAAACACACACACAATTTCCAGATGTGCTACAGCTGTGATTTTTATTTGGTCTCTAAAAATAAATTGATATTATTTTTGGAAATAGCAGAGATACATTTATGAAACACTCTCTCTTGCTGAATGTTTATGGATTCCATGTCCACCTCCGAATTTCCTACTGTTAAATCACCAAAAAGAATGAAGATATTTCAAATAATGAACCATTATCGTGATTAACCTAGGAAGAAAGCAAAACCTATTTTTAAACCACGGTTTTCTCAGTCTTCAAAAGTTTTGCATTTTTTCAAAAAACACAACTCAAACAACAGAAGAAAACAAGACGTTATTTGAACATCAGCAAGAATGAGCACCGTTTATATACGGCGAGTTAACACGCACAGATTTCCAGCTCTTGTTCTCCTCCTATCTGCTAGCAACCGATGAATCTGCTTTCAGGAGCTGCCAGGCTTCGGCAGCTTCTCCTGTCCGGCACTTCGGAAAACTGCAACGTCCAAACCAGCCAATACGCCAGTACCCTGTTATTCCACAGGACTTTCACACGCAGCTTTGCCCAGCTTAGTGCTACTGGCATTGTACCAGCAGCCCCCTCCTCGTCGCTGCTGGTGCCCGGGGCCTTCGCTCCCTGCCTGCCTCCCCCAGCTCCCTGCCCTCGAAGCCAGAGCAGCCCCCGCTCGGGCCTGCCCAGCGCCGGGCACAGCGGGTACCGGGGCTGCCCCGCGTCCCCACGCCGCGTCTCCCCTACATTACTCACACGAGCAGTTCCAGTGACTTCAAAGGCAAGAACGATCTGGCCTCCTGCATGTCAATTTATTTAGATGTTCAGGAAGTCTTTGAAAAGTTTCCTTTGACAGGTCCTTGCTCTAACTATGAGCTATGTGGATCCAGGTTAGGGTACGGAGAAAGGATAAAGAGCTTGTTAAAAAAATAGAAAACAGAGGGGCATTCGAAAGGAGCAATAGCTAACGTCTGAAAGCAAAGGGATGAGGGAGACGTACTGTATTATTTGTGGTCCCAGAGGGGTCTGTACTTGGATCTCTGCTGGTTTTAATCTAAATAAATGACCCAGACAGAGGAACCAGCTTAAATTCAGGGAAGAGGTGAACACAGAGGCAGGAGAAGAATAAAACTCAAAAGAAGTGGTATTTGCTTTGTAACCACACTGACAAAACACTAGCAAACTTTCTTCCTTATTCAGTTTAAAGTAACACACCAGTGGGCTAAAAATATATAAAGTGGGAGTGAATGATAGCCAAGAACGAGCCAAAGCCGGGACTCGGGAGCCCTGAGGAGCGGCAGGCAACCCTCGGAGCTCGAGGGAACTCAGGTGCCTGCTGTGACACGACTGGAGGGGAAAAACAGAGGGCAAAACCCAGCAACGTAAGAACGAGTAACTGAGCTGATCGCTATATGACTACGACAGTTTGGTAACACTTCACACGTGGCAGTGAGGCATTCGATACCACGCTTTGCAAAGTTTCAACAGCACTTGCAAAATTTTACACTTATTTGATGATCAATGTGAGCTGTAAAGACAGAACTGCAGTAACAAAGCATAAAACACAGGGGCAGCTACCCTTCCTCTGAGTAACTCCTTAATCTCAAGTGCATTTATACCAGGGATGAATTTAGGCTACATTTTAAAAAAAAGAAAACGAGAAAGGAGATATTTTTATTGAACTATGTGCAATCATGAATGACATGGTAGACGTCAGCTTTAGCGGTTAGTTTCAGCTTAATGCAGATAACAGGACACGGGGGCCTAAGAGGAAATTAAAGAAAAACAAATTCAAAACAGACGTCAGGAAGCACATCTTTATAGGAGGAATCACAGCCTTACAGGCAATGCTTCAGCACTGGGTGTAATTCAAGAATCAATTAGATGGCATCCTGGAGGGCAGGGACATTTGAAAGAAGAAAATAAAGTCTTGCTGAATCAAATAGCTTTTAGTTGTTCCCAGTCCAGGTTTTATGTAGTTTATGTGATTCTGTGATTCCAGACAATGAAAACAAAACTAAGAAGCAAACCTGCAATACACCCTTATGTTCACGTCCTCCAAGCACGAGGAGCTTCACTAAGAACGGCCTCCTCTGGATTTGGCTTGGTAAGCTCGGAATGACAGCAAAGTCCTATTTTTTACGACCTGAGTTTCCAGGTAAGTCTGACAGGATTTTACAAGCCCAACTTATTTTGCATTTCTCTGAAAGAAACAGCTAAGTTTGACAGTCCTTTTTACCACTGGGTTTTGAAATACATACTACTGAATTTTAGATTTGGTGTGGAAAAGAAGCGTGGGAAGAAGCACGTGGAATTTCACTGTACAGCATATTGTCTTTGAGTCTTCTCAAATCAGCTGATTTTTAGGAAGTGCGTTACCAGGTATTTCTTACTCTTCAAAAAAACATGTAGCACCTTCCCTTTACAAAAAGAATTAATTGGCCTCCTTATTGCTCATGTGCTATTTATTCCTACTTTATACATAATTAAATAGACACCTAGGAAGTTTAAGTGACTTGGCAAAAACCACATCGCTTCTCAATGACAACCAGGAATCAAAACCAAAGCACTCTATTTTCTGGCCTGCTTGTTTCTTGATCTACACTTGGACATTTGGTCAGTTCATGTTAGCTTTAAGAACATTTTAATCCATATTTAGATGAATATATAACACTGACAGAGTCAAAAGAAAAAATATTTAAACAATCAAAAGAAAAGTCGTAAGAAAGACAGCAGTAAAACACTCAAAAGTCAGCAACCTCCTTTTACCTGCCTAAAGTTGGCACGTAAAAAACAAGCTTTCCAAACAATTATTGCTGCGAAAGTTGGAAATCTCAGTTCTCTGAGAGCAAAAGAAAAATCAATGATAATTAAGCTCTTCTGTAAACGCAGCACTAACTCTCCGGAGTGCCATTATAATGCAACATTGTCCAGAAGTCAAACCTCCATTACAAAAAAAACACACGGGCCATTTTCTGGGAGAAGACCAGATCAAATAAATCTTTATTTTCCTAACCTTTGTTAAGTTGCAAGTCTCCTTTTTTGGAAGAAAACTGAACTAACAACCTCTGAATAATCGAGAGCAAGCATTTTAGTCAGACAGGGGTGTACAGTGAATACACAGTATTCATTCAAGGCGTATCAAATAACGCAACTGAAAAAATCAGAACGGGGAATGGTTCCAAAATATATGTCTGCTTTGGAGAGGGTTTTTTTAATTTTTAATTTACCTCATGTCTACACTCAAAATACTGTATGACTCTGTATGGAAAAAAAAATTTGACTCTGTGTGTACCAGGGATTACAATGTGGGAGAGAGTAGCTTCTTAAGTTAAACTAAGCGTAAAAATTTGATGTATTTGACCACATGGCCTTTTGCTGCTCATAAATGTGTTTGTGTTTCTCTTTATATAATAACTGTTACATTAGCTTTGTTGTGAACTTATGACTGTGTACGGAAATACCATAATACTAGCTACCAAAAATGAAACTGTTTGAATTGTTACTATCGTTTGACAACGCGCAAAACACTTACTCACATTATGGAAAACACAATGCTTGATTTTCAGTGAGCTCTCAGCTCATCATTCATTCCGGTTTGCTCATATATGTACCTATTCTAACAAGAAATCAAGCAAAGCATATTTTTGGCCAAAGTTTTTTGAAACCGACTGCAAAACACTAGGAGAAAATATTGGGGGAAAACATTCCTACTTGGTCTTCCATGAGAAAATGTTCCTCCATATATCTATATACACGCACACGTACTTACATGTATTTTCTTGTGAGTTTTATTCAAATTTAAGACGCTCACGGAAGCAGGCGTCCCTCTGCGAGAACCAGCCCCTGCGCGCGCGCAGGCTGGAGGGCGAGGCCTGCAGGCAGGGTGCTGTCCGCAGGAAGAGATGGGCCGTTTTGCAAAGCGCCCTTTTGCACAGACACAATGCAAACTGAAGTACAAAATCACATCACCTTGTCCACGACTCGCAGAAAACAGTCGTTCAGCCTTCTGCCTCAACCCCCCAGCTGAACCTGCGAAGCGGTGTCTGAATTTCCCCTCTCTGGTCACTCTTTATAAACTTCGCGATTTAAGGCAGGGCACTCCCTAACTTAGATTTTAAAGCAGATACACTACAGGGCTTTGCTTTTCTTTCGTTTCTTGATCTATTCCAGGCACCTCTGATACGCATTAGGAAAAGAAAAAAAAACCTAGCTAGACCCAGCAGTTAACCTACTAGCAAGCCCTTCAAACCAGCCCGGTTTTCAGAGACATTCAGCACCTTCAGCTGTCCTTGAGATGAATGGTTAATGTGAGTGTTAAACAACACTGCAAATCAGACCACTCATTTGCCAGCATACATCTAAATATAAGTTAAGTGTCTATCTTCAAGCTGCCAAGCCTGATTATTTTTGGCTGGTACACATAATATACAATCCTATGAATCATTATATGTAATGCTACAGGACCGCGGTATTATGTTGGCAGAGCTTTATAGAAAGCAGAAAAAATAACACAGCGGTGAATGAGGAGTGTGTCGGGAAAGGGGTTTTATCCGGGGGACAACATCACCTGTAGGGCTGCTCTCCGGTGTGTGTCCGCAGATGCCTTGTCAGGTTCGCTGAGCGCGGGAAGATCTTACCGCAGTACCTAGACAGCGAAAGGCAAAGCAACCGTCAGTGCCCGCAGGTCCTGCCACGCCAGATCGCTACGAACGCCGCACCGCCAGCTACCACCGGCCTCGCGCTTTTTGATACCGCTCCCAAGAGGGGAAAATCCCTCCACGCACTAACAGCTCTCAGCACCTATGCCCTGAGGGAGGAAGACGTGGAGGTGAAAACTAACAGAGCGACACCCGCCCCAGAGCAACAGGATTCACAGGGGCGAGATACTGGTGTAACCCATTTCCATCAGAGAGACAGAATGAGCCGATTGCACTGCATCATTGGGAAGGGGAGGAAAAAGAAAAAACCCTATCAGAGCACCCAGTTCAGACCCAAACGCTGGCTGACTTCTAAGCTTATCTTGGAGGCCTGGGCAAGTACACAGGAAGGCAGTAAGGCTGTAGTGACCCACCCCCAACATATTCTCCCAGAGATCCTCCTGAGCCTAAGGCTGAATAGCTGTGTTCGACACCCTGTTGCTGAGTTTCTTCCATCTATTTCTCTAAAAGCTTTCTGAATGCACATAAGCTTTGGACATCCACAGCCTCCTACGGCAATGAGTTCCTCTGCCGAACGGTGTGTCGTGTAAAAGAACCTCCTGCTTGTTCGAACCTGTCACTCAGCAACTGCGTCGATAACACCTCAGTCCTGCACGAGGATAAAGAGTGTTTAACCACTGCCTATTCGTCCTGTCCGTCGCTTGAGATTTTTATAGATCACCTTTATAGCCCTGTTTAGTTGCTTATCATACAGAATCTACTTGATCATCCTTCTCGGAATTCACTGAATTTTCTCCTGGATGAATGCTGCAGCCCTGTGTTACTGTTAGCGGGATATGCTGCTGTGAGTCTGACAGTCTGCTTAGAATAAGCAAATGCAGCAATAGGAAATGAAATAAGAGAAGGAACCGTGTTCCACAATAAATCTGATTCACAGTAACCTCAAAAGGAAGGGAGATATAAATAAAAGTATTAATTGGGAAATAAAATATTAAGGATGAAGGGTTACATTCTGTGACTATGAAACCTGACGCTTACTGTTGTAGAAGGAACACGAGTAGACTTTCTTAATTTCAGAGACATTCAGCACCTTCAGATGTCCTGAAGATGAATGGTTAACGTGAGCGTTCACCAACAATGAAAATCCAGATGTGAAGTTGTGAGTGTATACCTAAATATAAGTTTAGTCCCTATTGTAGGCAGAAACCTCAAATTTCTAAATAATCAGCTGCAATTTGAGCCCATAGCTTTTGTGGCAAAGCTGAACATAAGAGATACATCAAACAAAATATGTACCCACTTACTGCACCCAAGACAAATGCAGCGGGAGCCACCACAAGAACCTCTAGTAGCTGCAGGGAAAACAGCACAAGCAGATACAGGTTTCTATTCCCCAGCGATCTGCTCCGATACGAGCTGTTAGAGCTGCAATGGATACGTACGTATATCTGTGGGTACAACTGTGTTTGAAAAAGTTGTTTACTGTGTGCCATTTTTTAAATTCCATTATTTTGCATAGCAGAGATTGGGCATAGCTGAGATTGCACTCGCATTGGAGACCGTGGCATTTGCTGCCACACACAAGAGACTTGGCTTGGAGAATTCCGTTTGCCTGAGAACCTCCAGATCTGCTCTCAAGGTTATTAAAAATTACAAAAGAAAATAGAAGATGCTGATTTTCTACCAGACAAAACAAGCTATTTCAGAGTGAATTAGTCATCAGAATGCCCTGTTCTAATTCTGCTGCTTCTTGTTTTTCCTCCCACCCCTGCCGAGACAGTAAAGCTGCCCTGTCCCTGTGAAGCTGCGCTGCTGCACGCCGGCGGCTGGTGCAGCGTCCCAGCGGGGGTGGCACTCTGCCGGGCTGCCTCGACAAGCCGGGGGCAGGGTCTCGCTCCCGCGGGGCGCCCAGGCCCTTACCTGCAGGTGTAACGCTCCTTGCCCTTGCGCAGGATGGGATCGGATAGCGTGGGCGGTGGAGATCGGAAGTTGAAGGGGTGATGTGGAAGGGGCTGCAGGGAAGTGCCACTGTCTGCCTTCATGGCTGCAAAACTCTCCAGTTTCTCTGTCATTGTTTCTATGGCTGACATCTGCAAGTACAAGGCAAGACCTCATGTCATAAAAATCCACAGGAAGAACAGTATCTGACGCATAAAACCTGTCTTTTACCACTAGCATGGTGGTCAAAGCCTGTTGCTGGTGTTCGCTCTTACTCTCAGAAGCTAGCTGCACAGCGTGAAACGGAGCCACTGAATCCAGCCAGGAAAGAGAGAAATAGTGTATCGGGCTCGGAGAAATCAGAGAAGATACAATTGGCAAAGCCACGCAGTAAGCATTAGATCTCAGAAATTAGACACTTGTTTACCTTCTGCTATGTGAATGTGCTTACTTCCAACATTTCAGATTAAAAATTATCTCAGAATACGCTTGGCTTCCCTTTTTCCAGGGATGACACTGAAATTAGACTCCGTGGCCAACTGCTGGATGTAGAACTCACCACCCAACCCCTCCTCTCACACTCAAAACAAAGTCTTGGAGAGCAAGGAGGTTTGATTTCTCATACAGCATCCATTACCCTCGCACGGGCTCAGAGGGGCAGCAGCAGCGAGCTGCGGGCAGGCAGGCAGGCGGGCAGGCAGGCAGGCAGGCGGGCAGGCAGGCAGGCGGGCAGGCAGGCGGGCAGGCAGGCGGGCAGGCCGGCCGCCCCAGGCTAGAGAGGACAGAGACGTTTGGGGCAGGAGGCAGAAGGCTCCTGGCCAAAGCAGAGCGGGAGGGAGCACGGGGGAACGTGCGACCGCTGATCGGGAGCCGAGGCAGAGGAGAGGCTGAGGCTGCAGGGTGAAGAGGGAGCAGCTGGGGAAGAGGAGTTCAGATCAGACTCAGGACGGAGTGGGTCCACAGAGAGTTTGCTAGCGAAGAGGCCAACATTTTAATTCTATGTAAGAAAGGTTCAGAAGCCAGTAAAGGTGATGGAAGGGTGGGTGGGAGATGGCTGAGCTTCCGGGAGTGAAAGGGAATTCTGGCCAAAATGCTCCACGTGAGCTGTGGCTGGATGAGTTACGGTTAGGAGGACCACAACCTACACGTCGAAAGCCTGTTCGGATGGGGGTGGCAGGCACACAGGCCTAGAGATGCAACGCCGAATAAAACGTTTCTGGGTGCCTTTAGCAGCTTTAGTTTGTGTGACTCAGCTATGGCCATGTCCTCACGCAAACACTGGATTAAACGCCACACCAGAAAGAGGGAGAAAGGGAAAAACCTGGAGATACAGGAGAAGGGGAAAGCAAAAAAGGAAAGAAAAAAGCTGGCCTGTGTGCAAAAACCAAGGATAGGCGTAGAAGTCCTGCCTAAAGAAAACCACTTCTACTTTCATCAGCGCAAAACAGGAAATCCAAATCCAAGAGAGAAATGCAGCTCGGAGGACCACGCTGACATCTCCAACGCTCAATTTTATGCACTCTTGAGAGCGCTTTCAAGATACCAAGCAGAAAACACGGATAAAACAAACAAGGCAGCAATAAAGCTGCCTCCTGGCTGCAGCTGACATCACCGGGAGAGCAGGGAGCACGGGGGGAGCGGGAGCCTGAATGGAGAGCCAGCCCCGGAGCCGGGACCGCGAGCGAGCGGAAGGCAGTAGGAAGCCATATATCAAAACTCGATGCTCTATTGTACAGGAAGGGCTGACCTTTTGCACGTTTACACTTTATTAAACTGGGCTGGGGGGTGAGGGGGAAGAGAGCCAAGATATTGTTTAAAATGTATGACTATAAAAAAAAGTTGTCTTAATCACCAAAGAATACATTGTGGAAGGCTGACAACCATTCATAAGCTGTAAAAAAGAGGAGTAGTAAAACCCATTTCCCGATAATAGATCCACGGCCCCTTAGTCGGAGGCTCCCAGCCCATGATAAATAGTAAGTAATACTTAGCGCCAGCCACTTGAAAAGGTTACTTGATCATTTACAGCAAAAGCTCTGCCCCAGCTGCCAGTCATGTAACAAAACCATCACGTTAAAATGCTATCCGGATCTTTCAGAG
This sequence comes from Platalea leucorodia, assembly GCF_965183815.1. NCBI lineage: Eukaryota > Metazoa > Chordata > Aves > Pelecaniformes > Threskiornithidae > Platalea > Platalea leucorodia. The sequence continues at coordinate 1,307,454 of NC_138839.1, forward strand.
CTATGCCACTCAGCCCTTTGCTGGAGTACCTGGAGATATCTTTTGTTGTGCCCTGTTCTTTAGGCACTTAGTCAGAGATGTTTGCTGGCTTGATAGCCGTAGGCTTATTTTAAAATTCTAAACACCGGCCATAGCCTCTCCAGTGGTAAAGGCACTTTGCTATTTAGGGAACAACTGCCTGGTTATAATGAAAAAGAAGGGGAGAAGAAAAGAAACTTAACAGGTGAGGAAAGGTTTTCCATTAAGTTATCAAAAAGTTACACCATTTATTTATGTTGTCCAGAGTTTCATTTAAAATAGACAATGTAAGAATAACTCCCATCGGAGCAGAGAAACTACTGTCAATGACTGGCTAGGAAAGAAAAGTTGCCCGAAATTCATTTTGAGAGAGAAAGCATCTTCTGAATGCTCAGTCTTTGCCACATCTTTTGGCTTCATCACACCCCACCCAGGGCCCTCTGTGAGAGCTGGGGAATTACTCACAGGAGAAAAGGCTGAGACCAGACTCGTGTTTAGAGCGAGAGAAACACAGGCAGAGCGTGCCTCTAACTGACCCGGGACACAAACGCCGGTCCTAACGAAGAAGGCAGAAGCAGGAGCCCCTGAAAATACGATTTCTTAGGAAAAGATCCAGGATAATATCGGATGGGGATCTGGTAGTAAAAATCTCACATATGCTTGAAAAAATGACCTGTCTTCATTCACGGTATTTGAAATACCTGATTGATTCCATAGCATGGGAACAGCAACTCTCTAGATCAAGTGATCTTTATACAGCAACCCGCTTTATTAAAAATTAGTTATCAGGAAGTTTCGGGCTCGAGTGATTGTAAATTTTAGGCTATTCTGTGTGATAAGCTATTAGAGATAACCAGACCTTCCACATCTTTTCATTGCCATGGGAAGAGGACGTGGTCAGGATTTCAGGAACAATGTTAACAACTTTCCACCCAAGGCCTGCTCCTACTCGGGGTCTGTACGCTTCTCCTCGTCTTGCTGGGTTGCTTTGCCACACTAGCTCCTCCCTGCTATCCGATTCTTTACAGGCAGATATCCCCACTATTCTAACTCACACAAACACAGGATGTTCCTGGCCAGCCTGTCACCATTATCCAGCCTGTATGAAGGAAAAATCGGGGGAAGTTATTAACCAAACTCTGAGGCTGATGCAAAACAATGAGGGAACTAAGTTTAGCTGTGAAAGCAACCAGGATCCAGCTTTCACAAACCTGCAAGTTATTTATCTAAGGTGGGAAACATTATCAGAGGGGAACAATGCATGCGAATATAAAGGAGAGTACAATAATGACCGCAGGGCTCAGCTCCCAGCGTGTGTTCGCAGCAGGCGAGACGGAGGATAGCTGGCAAGCCTCGCGCTGGAGAGGATGGCGGGCAGCGCGTGGCAGGACTCGCTGCGTTGTCATTACGGAGCGAGGAACCCTATGGGCAAGGAGTAACATCGCTTCTTGGGGAGTTCAGCTATCGCTTGTGAGATAAGGGGGGTTGCAAAGTGGGGTTGATTCTCATGAATGGTCTCGGTTGCACTGGCCTTAGCTGTGCCCTTCCAGCGCTCGCAGCTGGTATGGCCGCGCTGTGGGCTGACGGGCTGGCATTCCCGGCCCGCCGTCAAATGGGAAAGCTGTCCAGCAGCGTTTCCCATTGCTCTGCAGTGACTCAGACCTGGAGGAGATGCAGAGGGAGCAAATACCCGCGAGCTGTCAGAAGAACAGAGACTAGAGCAGCTGTGCAGGAAGGAGAGAGTACAAGTTCTCCGTCAAGTGACCCATCACCTTTTGCAGCAAGCAGAACCGAACCCCGGTTCTCCATTGCCCTGCACTTTCACACTTTCTAGATGATGTAAGGAAACGTCAGGCAGTTATAAAATGCTACTGCCTGGATGCCCGACAGTCATTCTCCACCTTGCACTACTGCAAACGACTGCACCAGGTGTTCCCAAAGAAAAATTATGTAGGCATTCTGGCATGTGAGAGGGGGATGGCAGACCATACCGTATGAGTTGTCCAGACCTCATCCCTGTTCTTCTGTTAATGCAAAAGAAACAGCAAGGCATAACTACCATCATCCTCAAACCAGGTAGGAAATTAAAAGTATCTGAGAGCAACTGGCGGCAAACAGTGGAGCTTCCAGTCAGGCCCATGGATGAGAAAAGGTCTGATCCCCGTGACCCGTCTGTACCAGCTCCATCTCAGACTTCTTGGCATTGAATCTGCACTGCATTATACGGTCACTGCCTTTACCTGGGGGTGAAAAAGCAGCGGGGAGGGTCGCAGGTACTTCTCCTTTAGGGCACCCACAGGGTCTGTCACCTTCCGCTTCTCCACCCTGCTGGACAACAACACAGAGGGTTACATACCTTCCAGGCTACAGGCAGCAAAGAAACAGCCAAACCATTTGCAGAGGTGTTTAAATTCTACATACGAGGTTATTCTCCTATTGACACAAATGTCTTTCTTCCCTTTCTGCTAGATACTACAAATTATCACCCACAAGTTATCCCACAAATGGCACTGGAAACGATATGAAAATGGATCCCCTCCTTTGGGCAATATTTTTTTAGCCATTAGGCTGACGACTAAGAAAACATTTTAATCTTTCTATGTGAGAACTAATGCCTCTGCAATACGGGCTTATAAGGCTCTGCTGTTGTGAAATATCACGAAAAAACCTACGGCTACAGCAAAAGCAACGTTTAAGTGGGAGACGCTCGAGAGTCCGCAGCAGGCAGCCACTGCGTGGAAAAAATTTGTCTTTGAGAGTTTGTCTTTATCTGAAGAGTTAACGCTGGGCCAGACTTTGCAGCCCCAAGCGTGCAGAAATCATTAGGTGTTTCATATTGATTTCCTCCCTTGCAGCTGAAAGATAATTTGCATCACGTTTCTTTGGCAAGCATATGTGGACAACCATTTAAAAAGTTAGGAACTGGTGGGAGATTTCTGAAGTGACTTAGGAACCCGAGTTCTTCTGATGTCACTTTGGTCCGTCCAAATACTCCATCCTTAAGCACCTTACTATGCAGCAACGATCCTAAAATTAGGCTGCTATGTTTGAAAATATTGGCTTTGCTTTCACAAAATATTCTACTTGCAGGGAAACCATGGTATGGAATCACCAAAAAGAGAAACTGAAATGTCCTCCATGGGAAAAAAGTGTTACGAAAGTAACTCCAATAAATGCAGCTGCATCTTTAAATTACTGGAATAGAGTCCATCTCAGCTAAACCAGCAGAAATCCAATAGTAAGAGTAATTTTAACTACATTAGTCCAGCATAAATGAGAGCAAATTATTTTGCTGCATTTCAGCTGATTGGTGTGTGGATCAAATTACCGAAGAGTTTAAAAGAAGAGTCATGCAGAGTGCCATTTGGTGAACTGTATTTAATCTGCATTTAATTTTTCTTAGGTAGAAGAGAAGAGCTGGATTTGAAACGCAGTCAGAATTACCGTGCTTTGGAAGGTACGTGTTTTTACGGCCATGAGTTTTCAGAAAAACAACAGTCTGTAAAACAATACGTAAAAAGTTTCTCCCTGACAGGAGGTAAAACAGCCAGGGGCAGGGAGCACGGCCCGGCCCGGGGCAGCTCTGCTCCCCGTGCGGCGCGAGATCAGCCGCGACGCCCGGGGGATGCCCCGGCCCTGGCTGCGGGCGGCTGGAGACGGCCCCACCTGCATCAGGAGCGTAAACCCTCGGTGACGGCGTTTCACACGGCTTCACCATCTCCCGGCCTCGGGTACCGAGAACAAAGGCCCGAAGTTCCTCGCCAGAGCTGCGCTCCGCAGTGACCAGAGGATTAAGCCGATCTTCTCAGCCCAGTGCCTGAGAACGTTACCTTAACAAGGCTGAGCTAAAAACCGCACTGATTTCAGGCTGTCTGGCTGCATTAAATTATATCACCAGGAGAAAATGTCAAGGATTTAAGTGGCCTTTGGGAGAAAAATGAAGGAGCCAAATGATGTGAGAGAGTCTGATAAAGAGAAGTTTAGAAACAAAATATTTCCATATTTTTTAAGCTGGGACTTGGAAGCTGTGCCGTTTAGCTCATTACATTAGAAGTCTGATTCGCAAGCAACTCCACCACTGACTTTCTATTTTAATATATTACTAAAACTATATGCATCCCATGGAATGCAACAAATGATGCCCCCATCCTTCACTTCCATCTGTCTTCTGGACCTTTACGGTTTTCCCGAGGCTGCTGTTTTAATTGGCAACGGCTTTTTCAACCCATGTTATTTTAACATTCCTACTGCGAATGCCCAGAGGTGGCAGGATCCTAAGCTAACTCGAAGCTTTTCCCTTTCTATCCTCTTTTTTTTTTTTTTCCAGAAGTACTTTTTACAAAAATAAATGCTGGACTGTTTACATCATTACTTATTTTTCCAGGAGGAGATGACCACGGCGGGTCCCAGACAGAATACATTACACGTCCCGGGTTGTGATGTAGCCGTTTCCATCACAGCTGGTAAGCATGTAAGCAAGCAACACAGCATCAACCCCGAGAGTGCTGGCAAAGCGAGAGACGCTTTCTTAATAGCAAGCAATGAGGGCTCACTAATCCTCATCTCAGCTGACAGTTCTTTGGCCTGGCTAGACATTGACATCATTTTTTCCCACAGTTATCAACCGTACAATAGCAGCAAGGCAGTGACATAGGTGCTGTTCTCTTGGCCTGCTTTTCCAGCCGGCAGCGAAGGCCACGCCACCCGTTGTTGTTCGCAGTCCTTTGAACGCTCAAGCGAACCATCCCAGCGCTGACATAATCGCTCTGCGGTGACTCTGAGGCTTTCCAGCGCTCAGAAAGCGCCGGCTGCTGCAGCACATCCCTCGGCGTTCCTGCAGGCTGGGTCACAGCTAGGCGCACCGCGCAGCCCTGCAGCACGCGACTCGCGGGCAGCTCAAGCGAGGCAAGAACAAACCCTTCGCTTCCAAGGACTCGGACCCCGAGTGCGGGAGCCCTCTGGGCCAAGCCCACCTACCCAAACGGGTGTTAGGAAGCATCCTGTCCTAAGGCAGAGTTAACCGCCGTGTTAATGTCTAAAGCAAACCAGTTCGGGGTGTCTCTTTTCACTGGACTCTGCTAAAACCAAGCAAACGGTATCTGCGATGCGACAAATACATCTCATCCGCAGCAGAAGGTAACAAAGGTAGGGCCAGCGCCCGGATGGGTAATACGCAAACCTACTGGTACCCTCACCTTAAAGCTTAAAATAATTTTCCTTTAGAAACAGGTTTTATAAAAAGCTCCTAAACAACAAAAGACTCAAGTCTTCCCTGCACATCTTCTTCTGGACTCATCCCTTCTGGAAGTTTAACTGGCATTTGGGTAACTTCATCCCTCTGCTTTACGCATGCCTTCCACGTTCAGCTCATTCTAGGCATGACATAACGAATCGGGCCTTCCTCAAAACCCATCCATTTCAAGTGAAACTAGAAAACCCCTGTTATCTTCTGAGAGAGATAAGCCTGCAAGAAATGTATCTGGGAGATCCGGACAATAACACGCTACTACGTATTTACACAGTAGTCGTTACTCTGGACTTAAAAATGTTTCAAAGGCTGGGTCCACAACAGCAGTTCCTATGAACTGAAAAACTCTAAGAAAAGGAATTAGGAAGAAAAGGGGGGTTGGGAGGAAGAAAGGTGAAGTGGCTCACAAAAGGGCATCAAGTAAGTCAGTGGGAGAGCTGCATTTCCAGGCTCCCAGGGCTCCTGACTCATTCCCAAGCCATGAGAGCCCAGGCTCCAAGGCATCTGAACTCTGCATTCTTATCGAATCAAACCTCTGGAATTTCCCCAGCAGAAGTGCCATCTTAGTGTTGGCTCGTGGGAGAGTCCTTAAATAGGTCAATTTTCTTCTTTATCAAAATAAGGATGTGTTCTTTATACATATTGGTTACAAGTACTCCTTTCAATTGTTCAGCCCTTTTGATTCAGAAAATTCAACGTGCTGTGACAAAGGAGAGAAGTACAACCAACTGCAGCAGACTTTTGCTGCTCTTTCTAAACAACCTACATCCCGATCTGCTTCGAGTTGCAACGTCAGCTAGAAAATGAGCTCATTAGAGGAAACGCTTAAGGCAGGGTATGTTAATACCTGTATATGGGGTCCATGAAAAAGGGTGATGGCTTAGCATAATGCAGGGATGGCTGCTGAGGCAGTTGAGACTGGGAAATCTTGGGTAAGACTTCACTTGCCATTAGCTTCCTTTCCCCATAAATGTGGTTTTTCCGTGGCTCTCTTCCTCCGTTCTGACTGGCTCGGATGCGGTTGCCAATGCTCAGATCCAGTGGCTGTTCTTCCCCTGAGGATGGGGCTGGCAGGACCTTAGGTGGCGGCAAGATTGGCTTAATCTCTTTTGGCTTTGTGGTGAGATCGAAGGGTGACTCTGAGCTGGTGCTGCCTACTTTGTGGAGGTCCCTGGGTGACTTTGGTTCTGCCTTGACCAGCAAGTTGTGATTGAGGGTCCGCTCCGTAAAAGGATAGAGTGAATGGGGGAAATTGGGGAGGAACTGAAAAGGGAACATGGAATGATACGGCAGCGAACCCATCTTTTTCTCCTGCATCCCCATAAAGCCAGGCCCAAAATATTTCTCTGCGATGGAGGCGATAGCTTTAATAGAGTCATTAGCTGCTCCCGTGGTAGGCAGCAGGTGCTCCTCGGGGGGAGGAAAGAAGGAATGCTGAGAATAGAAGAGAGGGATCTCACTCGTGTTGTTGGTGGAGCTTGCAGACACAGAGCTGCTGACAAAATCTGGCTTGCTCTCAATTTGCTTGCTCTTATCTTTTGTTTTGTCCCTGTCACTCTCTGCATCGCTGTCCAGGTCGGAACCGGTGCCAGTAGTGGTGTCCAGATCTGTGCCTGTGGTTGTATTGACATCCTCAAAGTCACTGCCATCGGACATGTCACTGTTCCTGGCTTTTAGCTTCTCCAGGTAGGAGTTTTCCAGGCCGCTTTCACATTTCTCCTCTCCTGAAGTGGCCTGGTTGCTGTTGCTCACTGCAGAGATCAGAGGAAGTGCTGGGTTCCCGAGGGGGCTTGGAAGCTTTGCGTCTTGAGTGTGGTTGAGGGGACTTTTGAGCAGTTGTGTGGGTGGTAATAAGGGGGGTCTGGGGTATAGAGATGGCGGGAAAATCCCTGGGAATCCCGGAGCAAGGGCAGGAAATGCTGGGGGGGCAGGTGAGAACGGAAGACCCCCCGGGTGCGGGCGGGACGGAAAATAATCGTTAAATCCCAGGCCGGCATGATTGAGGTTGGGAGAGGGCTTGGATTTGTCCATCATGGAAGTGGGCGTTAGGGGTAGGCCAGGGGCAAAAATCCCCCCCGGGTTGTAATGGTTCTTGCCCTCGCAGAAGCGCCGGTGTTTGTTGAGAGAGGAGGTAGTGCTGAACATCTGGCCGCAGTCCTTGCATTTGATCTGGGTGCGACAGTCCGCGTGCATCCGCTTGTGACGGCAGAGGTTGGAGAACTGCGTGTAGGATTTGTGACAGACCTCACCTAAAGCATCAACAGAAACCAACAACAAAAGCAATATGAAATTAACAGGAAATGGCAGGGGATCCGTGAGGGTCTTCCTCGGCGTCCCCCCCTTCCACCCTGCCCCTGAAACCCCCTCTCCCTACAGACGGACGAACAGAGGTGAAGAGCGGGCTGCAGCTACACGCGGGACGGGGTCGCGAGCAACCCCGCTCCACGCTTCTCCCGCTAAGGCTTCCCTACGTGGCTCTCCGCACACCGTTTAGTTTCTCTCTGCTTCAGCCCTCCCTGTACAAAACCAAGCTAACGAGCCCATCTGGCCCCCGCAGCTTGCAAGGATGTGGGAAAAGCCGTCTCCCTCCTTCGGTGTTTATACAGGACTCGGCCTCACCGGGCCGTGATCCCGGCTGCGTTTGGAAAGGAAGGGGCAGCCCGGGGAATCCCGGCCGAGGACGCTGGAGAGGGGCAGGGGTGCGGGCTGGAAGAGCCAGGAGCAGCTGACAGAGAGCAAGGCTTCCTCTGACCCCCCGCCATCGGCCAGCTGGCACGGGCCAGGCTCGCAGGGGCTACCAGCCCAGAAACACCACCACATTGCCCTTTCAGTAAACCGCCTTCCGAGAGACTCTCCACAAGCGACTCTACAGAAATCTGAGGGGATGTGCTACTCCTGCTCACGCATTTTTTTTGAATTTTCAATAATGATGCATGTTAATGATAATATCCATTCATATTAGCTAGTCTGCTTTCCCCTGCAGTCCTGGCATGGCAGAAAGCACTGAAGGCTGAGGGGAGAAGAACTTTGCCTCATTTAATCAAACCTACCCCTTCTTTAATGCCATTAATAGTAAGTAACCACTCCACAGGGATGTTCTATAAATACTTTGCCAGCCAGGCCTCAGTTCAGCTAGAAACGGGGTGAGATCTTGTATTCGTTATATTAGTAAGACACCCTAGCAATGCTAAGTTAATGCTACATCAGTGTTTTCTTTAACAACCTGTAAATACTGAGCTTTCAAGATGTGAATTTTTCTGACCTCCTTCACCTACAGACTTTGCCGGTGTGGAAGGAACAGTAAGAAAAAAATCCCACCCAAACTTTTCCATGTCTCAAAACACTGTAACCTTTCATTATCTGACGCCTCTTTCAACATAGGAAGAAATTCTACTTCTTAGTGAATTAACACACTTCTTTGACAGAACTGCTGTTATCGCCATTTTGTAAATGTGGAAACTGAGACAAAGAGAGGGAAAGTACACTGTTCAGGGTTGGGCAGGCAAGGACCCGAATCCAAATCCTTCTGACCCCCCGGCCTCCAGCTCCGTGACAAAGTGGTCCCTTCCTCCTCCCTCCCTCCCGACCTTTACTGACAGGTACACGCAAGCGGGACTTTCCCTGTGTTTTCTTCTAAATCTTTAGGATTTACATCAGTGCTTGGATATCAAATGACTGTCAGGAGAATATTTCACCGGCAGCTCTGAAAACATACAGGGAAGTCCTTCTTATTGAAATTCAAAGCAAAGATTATTACAATTTAACAAATTCAACATTCAAGTTCAAACGAGCATCCCGAAGTTCAGTGGATTGCCACTGAAGGGCCTGCTGGGGCTGGTTTCTGACTGCGCTAGAAATGCAGTATGAACTGTCTTTCCTCAGAGTGTTTCAGCATTTCTGCTTTGGGTTAGATACAGCAAGGGCTGCAAAGGACACACAAACAGAAGGAGAAGTAGTAATCAGCAGAAGAGTTTCAACATTTGAGTAACAGCTTTTTCAGATTAGTATGCTAAAGCCACCCCTAGTTTTTGGCAATCACACCTTAAGAACTTGTGTCAGTTCTTCTGAACTACTATTATTGTATACATACGGGTTTATGGCTGTTGCACGTATTACTCTAGCTACCTTAACTTTCAAAGAAGGGGTTTATTTATTTTTTTACTTCATTTTAAAATGCTTTCTTAAAAAATACCTAAAAGAAACACTTCTCAATTTGCTTTCCATAAAGCTAATGGTCCATAAAGCTAATGCTACAACAATCTCGGGTTCTACAGAGATTTAAGCAGAAAGATATGTCAGCATCTGCACAACACCCAAGTCCCACAAACTAGTTCTGCCTCTCGGGCCCGTTCCCGTGCTCCGCTATTGCCAGAGGCCACCGCTCGCCAGCCTGAGGGATGCCAGTGCCGTCCCCCGCCAGCGCCGCCCAGCCGAGGCCGCGACGGCCGGGCCGCTGCTGCCGCCTCGCCTTGGGTGCTCCTTCAGCTGCCCGACCCCTGGCTCTACAACGGGGGAGCGGTTCCCTGTCCCGCTTGTCTGCGCAAAGCCAGCATCTTTAGGGTTGTGGGGATGGCTCTGTGTGTCCAAATGAACAGGCAGGTGCAAATACTTCCACGGGTAAGGGTACCGTAAACCCCCCCTCAAATTACTACTACTATTTGAGGAAATGTCACATTTGGGTGGATTTCTTTAAAAGATATTTGTATATTTTTCTTTCCACAACAAAACTACTCCTTTCTAATTTCAACCATCTCCCTTGCCATGTGCCAAGGGATGCTATATGGTGGTTTAGAAGATACACACAGGTTTATAAGAAATGGCTAATCTGCTTAAGCAGATTGTACCACAACTGGGTGCGCTTGCTGTCAGCTCCCACTGCCTCGACACTGGGATCGTGATGTTTGTGTTATTTTTATTGTACGCATTTGCAGTTTTACAAAAAAGAAGTTCTACTGTTCCCAAGTGGCAAAACTTTATGAGAAGACTAAGGATAACGAAAGCAAAGTCTTCCAAGGCAATCAGGTTCCTTTTTTACATTTTCCACCCCGGAAAGAGCTGCTAGATATAGATGATGCTGCATAAAATTCCCTAAAGAAAAGTGCTACAGGTATGACAGCTCACATCACCGCTCTAAAATAAGGAAAACTGGAAAATTTTTGTTTAAGTTTCCAGTTATACAATGATTTAGTAACTCCGCTTGTGATGTCCTCTCTTGCTGTTCTGTCTTCCGCAGTTATAAAGTTAGTGTTGTGGGGGTTTTTAATGCCAGGTATAATATTGTAAAACACAAACAAACAAACACTCCCCCCCCTTTCTGCCACTGCAGAGGAAAGAAAACCGTCCCCGCGGGTCCTGCCTCGCGGCTCCCTGGAGCTGCTAATGGGTTCCATACTCACGCTCGTGACGCCTCCTGGCACATCTGAACTTGGCAGAATCAGTCTCAAGTTGTTTTACACGCTGATTTAGACTGACAACTCCCTAATTCTTATGAGGTGAGAGTGAGGAGATTATGAGAAGAAATCATTCATCTCACTGCAGCAATACTATGAGATTCAAATTATCTCTTTCATGTGCCCGTCATCAAATGAAAGATTGCATCAAAATGAGCAATACGACTATTTTTTCTTCCTCCACTGACACCCATCTGATTACCTCAGAACACATTAATGAAACGAGTCTCCCAGGATACTCTGGCATACTGTTCCCATTATACCAACAGGGAAAAAAAGGCAGAAGTGGGTTCAGTGGCTTCCCCACCGTAACATCAAAGCCTGGAATCAAACACAGATCCCGTTCTGTGCTTGAACCGCGCTTTCTGAAGGGTGTCAGGAAGTCGTCCCTAAAGTTTCGATAGCTTTGTTGTGACACAACCCACTTTTCTGCAGAGTTATCAAAATCCAATAGGAGCTGTGTCAATTAAAAAAATATACAACCCTGAGAATGACAAGGGATGAGATGCATGGCTCTCGAGGGAAAATGCCCTTTTGGAAATATTCCCCTAAAGAGAGCACTAAGGACAGAGTTAATCTGCTGTTTATCTGGCTTCCAAGCATTATCTAGATGAAACATGCAGTAAATAAAGAAGGAAAAAACTCTTTTTAAAAAACACCTTCTTCTCGTCTCTGTGACTATTCCAAATTCTTTACAACGGCTACGGGATTTAAGGCACCCCTGAAAAACATTTCGATCAGGCTGTGTCAGCTATTTATTTATGTCACCAACATGAACATTCAAAAATTATTAAGGAAAAAAAGAAGAGAGAAAGAAAAGATATGAGAAAATGGCATCACTAGGACTGCTGAGAGACTCAGCTTTTAACTTGTCAAGAAAGTCAAAAACTGCCACGAATGTTTACTGAAAAAACAGGGAGCATTAAAAAAAAGAAAAAAAAAAAATCGCTGCGGAATTTCATCTTGTGCTCTGACCTATAAAATTACAGCGGCTGCTCACAGAGGGACAGCTAGTACTGGGGGGCCCCCGCAGGATACGTGCAATTATAGCAAAAGCCAGAGCTCTGTGATGGCCGTGACAACTTACATATGAAAGGTTTGACAGTACTGTGAATGTGTTTGTGTTGTTTGAGGCCAGACGAGGTGGCAAAGGTTTTGCCGCAGTCCGGGCAGGCATGGGCCCGCGCGCCAACGTGCTGGGAACGGATGTGCCGCTGGAGGTTGCTGGGGTCGGTAAACACCTGAAAGAGAAAATGCCTTCAGGAGGGGGAAACAAAGCAGTAGGGAGAAGACCGTATCCGTGAAAAGCTTGACTATTTTTTCTGTTTTTTGTCACCGCCGCTGCTGGCATTAGGAGTGCAGAATATTCACCACCCGCTGCAAACAGATAAGGAAGCGAGCAGGGCTGAGCCGTGTCCCGCCAGGCTGCTGGCACGCTCTCCGAAGCGTGCGGTGCTCACCGGTTAGCAGCTGTTTGCTCACCCACATCTGCCCTGCACAACGCCCACCACCCCGGCAGCTCCCCAGTACCCGGGACAAGGCCAAAGGCGAGCTGCACGGGGCAAGGCTGAGCTCCACGCTCAAGCTGACGTGCCGGGGCCAGCTGAGCGTGCTGCTCTCCTTGTGTTACCGCGCTCCACACCATGGCTGGGCCACCGAACCATGCCGGCACAGGTTGCCCGTCCTCTGGACCCCTTCCCCCAGGCCCCAGCGCCCTCTCCCAGGCAAAGCTGCCCACGGTTACCATGTCTTGCACCATACCTTAACGCAGTTTTCACATTCAAACCGCTTCCCGCTGTCGTGAGACATTTGGTGACGAATCAGGTTGGATTTCCAGTTGAAAGCCTTGGGACACTGGTCGCACTTGTACTCCCTCTCCTCGGTGTGGATCACCATGTGCTGCTCCAGGCTGGGAAAGAGAGACAGGCTGACCTCGCATGGCAGGCGGCGGCCACAGCCCGGGCCGGCAGCAAACCGAGCCCAACTCCGAGCGCCCACCTGAACCGGGCACTTACTGCCAGGGCATACACTGTTACAGGAGTGCCCCTTATCAGGGAGGTCTGAAACGGAGAGAGGCGATCAGAGACGGCGACAGAGAAACAGGCTGCGAGCCCGTGGGGTCCGGGGGGTTTCCAGGGCTAGCTGGTGCCGCGGAGAGCGACTGCAAAAGCCCTTGTGAAAAGGAGGTGAGCAGCACATCGACCACGAGAGGTGCAGCGACACACAAATACCATTTCTTTTTTTGGCATTTATTTCACAGGTGGAAGCTGCCCTATTCTGCCTCAAAACATCGCTGCATTTTATGGTATTTCTTATTAAATAACTGAGTCCATTTAGAAGGAGGAAAAGGAAGGTAAAACCAGACCTGACCCTACAGGTTCCTGAAGGGAAAAATGGGCACTTTGTGACCAAGACTTCTATGGCATCCCCACAGGGAAAGACAAGATATTAGCTGTTGCTGCTGAGACTATCACGTTGCCGTTTTCGTGGGCACAAAGCCCACAGCTTCCCAGAACACAGCAACTTAACATTGGAAAGAAACACGATAAGGTGCAAACACATTTCACTTCTAAATGTCAGACATCTTTTATTACTTAACTCGGCAATTTTAACTTCTGCCAACTGGCAGCTTCTCCCAAACCAGGAGGACGATGGCAAACCAAAGTGGCTGCTGGAAGAGGGCCACGGCAGGGACGGCTTTTCAGAGAAAGGCACGGGGCGCGCTGGCTCCCCGACGCCGAAGCGCTGTCCCTGTGCCGTGGCACGCAGCGCTCCGCTGGGCCGCCGAAGCAGGCGGGACAGGCAAGGGACGCGCTGCCGGTGGCGGTGGGGCAGGCACGGCGCCCGGGACACCGTTCTGTTGAAGACCGAGTGCTGTAAAACGTGCTAAGCGAGCTGGAAATCCTGCGCCTCAGGCCAGCCCTCAGAAACAAAGGCAGAAAATTTGCGTCCCTTGCTGCGGTCAGTGTAGTTTAATGGGAGTTACAAATGCTCCTCCTTACTGTGAATTCGGATGAAGGACAAACTTATGTGAAATCTACCGCTGCCTGAAATCCCCTACAGATCGATATTAAACCATTCCTATGGAACTTTAAAGCACGGCTATATTTTTTATAGGAACATTAAAACTAAACACTGCTAGAAAATCCTGCCAGTCTCCATTAAATGCTCCAGGACAACTTCACAGCAGGTAGCTCCTGGGCATTTCCACAGAGCCTGAGGGATTTAGAAACCTAGGAGCCGACTCAGCCTTGGCATGGTCCTCAGGACTACACGGCTCGCGCTCCCTTCAGCGGCCCGCAGGGACCTGCATCCCAGTGGGACCGCATGCCGACGGGCACCCTGGCACCAGCGGGCACCCGCCTGCTCGGCAGCGGAGCAGAACGGACCTGACACCGGGGTCCTTTGCAATTCCCAGTGTAAAGGCTAATTGCACTGACGATTGACCTGCACGGAAATCTGTGTGTCCTGAGGGCATTTGCTGGCATGGGAACAAGGGCAACCCTGTAGAAGGTGGCTTCATCACAAGTGGGCTTGGTGGGACGGCAACCTGCCTGGCAACTCCACGTACCAATCTAAGCAGCCACCAGCCTGCTACTCCCTTGAAGAACCTCCTCTTCCTTCAAGTCAGATAGTTAATATTCATGAACATGCCCCTTATAAACTGCCAATCCAGTAATTTTAAAGAAGCAATATTCATTTTGCTAAAGAAATGGTGTTCTTAGCACCACAACATTTTTTACACATGCAAAGAAATATATACCTTTCATATACATATACAAAAATACGTTCCTGTTAACTGTGATTTATGAGTTTATTTAGAGCAAATATGGACAAACTAATATGCTGTTTAGAGGCAAGTACCTACTGGGATTAGCAAAACATTTATTTATTTAGTCAGCTGCTAAATGCTCAATTTCAGTTCCCCAGTGGCACTCTTGATTTGATCTGTATTAACTTCTGAAAAATTATAAGAACATCGAGGTACGCTGACTGGATATATTCTGTGTTTTAGTGGCTTTCTGAGGACATAAAATGCAGCAGATTGATGGGGGAGGGAGAGATGTGGACATTCTCGCCCAGCTCCACTAAATCCATCAGCGTGTAGTACGCTGAACGGTGATGTTGCTGACTCTATCTTTCCCTGTCGAAAAAAATAACTTCATATTGTTTGCTTAAAAAAACCCCAACCCAGATATTTCGAATCAGTGGTGTAAAAGGCAACGCAGCCACTGAGCCCAGGAGCCCCTATCACAACTCCAAACATTTTCCAGGCCTGTAGCTCTGTGGCTAGTGGGGTATCTCCACCTGAGTTCAGTTGGAAAGACCTTGAAAGGGCCTCTCTGCCACCTAGGGATGCTCAGAAGTTGGAAATCCCTGCTAGCACACACATGGACTTTTGCCTCAAGCTCGAGATGTTTGTGTGGAGCACGCTGATGACCGGTAAATGTTCTGCCACGTTTCCTTCTTAATTACAAGGTCTGTAAAGTAACGGTGAGGCGTGATGCTTTTGAAGAATCTCCTCTACAGGAGAAGGTCCTGAAAATATACCAGGACAGAGCTTGTAAAATTGGTGTTCTGTCCTTGGCCCTTCCAAAGGTTTTGGATCTGACTTTGAACAAGTCACTTGTTCGCTCCTTTTACCTACCCACACTTAAAACCAGTGCTCACGCCCGGAGCCTCCGCTCACGGCGGAGATGTGCCCTCAGGGCGAGTCAGGTCTGACGCTCGGTCAAGGTCTGCCTCACCCCCTGCTCCCAACAAGTCAAGGGAGGCTGGGACCCTAACTCAGCCACAGCTGAATACCTACAATTAGCTTCACCAGACAGCTCTGAACATCTTACCCACAGGGACAAGTAATCACTAAAGGGGAAAAGGGACTTCCAACGTTTCTGCTTCTCTTAACCCCTGCAAAATGGACACGGTGCCACCCCAGCGCCAAGGGGAGCCAGGAAACCCGGAGGTGTCCGGCGGAGGAGACGCACACGCACGGCAAGAGGGGTTAACATAAAAACTACAGAGTGCTGGAAGCCAAAGAGGGGAAAGTTTCTAACACAGCTAGAGAGAGAAAAGAACTGGAAATTCGACTAAACATCATAAATATTTAAAACATTTAAAGGAAGCTCTCCTTTCCTTGTCAGGTAAAAAAATTAAGAGACTTGCAGCCTCCTAGTATCTAATCAAAAGTAGCCAAGGCAGGAACACAAGGCGAGGAACAAAGACATCGGGCTGTGCTCACAGAGCCGCGGCACAGATGTCACCGGGAGACCGTATCTGTTACCGACTCTTAAATCGCCCACTGCACAGCCAAGAGCCAAGCTCCTTTCAATACAGATAAACTACTGGAATGTTCTTTACATTTCACCTTTCTCTACATTTTTTAAAACAGATTTTCTTCTTCATTTACCTAGATAAAAGATCTGAAAGTAACAATACAATTAAGTTCAAAGTGACTAACGCTGGTGAACATCATAAATGTTTAACTGAAATGAAACAGGCTTTATATCGGCTTTAAGCTCAACGCTTTTGCTCTGCTTACATCGTACGTGACAGAGGATTGCCAGTTCTCACAATTTTGTAACAAATCTTGCTGTGCGTGGTGTTTGTTCATCTAAGAAGTAAACCGAAATGAGTATGTGAGAACTTCAGCCTCCGGTAAACAGATAAAACCCTAGGCCTAATGCTGCAGAGAAAACCTTGAAAGTACAGCCCAGGAGTTAAAGGCTCAGGATGCAAATAACCTCAATCCTAAAATGATTTAAAAAAACTCAACTTTTTAAAACTGGCTCCTAATATTTAACCATTTGAGCCTCACGTTGCAAACGAATCAGAAATCTCAAAGATCTCTGCTTTAAAGCTGCATCTGATTACTATCACGTTATGCTTGAAAGATGGAAATTTTCAGTTAAAACTGAAAGACAAAGAATTCTTCCTTTCTTAAAAAGTTTTAATTCTTGTTTAGAGTTGCCTTATAATAATAATTGAATAATTATTGCAAATAAAAACATGAGATGGAGAATATCATTATCTTCTTTTTTTTCCTTTTCACACTTCTATTACAAAAATGCTTGGTGAACACAAAATTGTTCAGGAACATTTTCTTTAAAAAAAAAATTAAAACCAAAAATTTGATTGGAATAAATTGTTTTAATTGCTTCTGCAAGATCAAATAGGAGCTCATGACCAGGTTAAGAGTTCTTAGTATAACAAAGCCTCTTTATAGCCGCTGATCTCAAATGACCAAGAATTACATATAAAAAAGTCTGCATGCAAATATCAGCAGATCGTAATACCACTCTTTTCCCTCAGAACCAGATCACATGGGAGCAGCTGCTGCAAAGATACCAACCAGGTCTACCGACCTGTCACAGCCCTGAAAAAGTCACAGGGAATTCAGAAAACAACCATTCAAACTTCATATTGCCAATAATCTGCGGGTGCTTCTGCCAATGGGTAACGAAAAGCATCGCAGTCTATGAAATCACGGTGAAATAAAATGCTGTCCAATAGCTAACGACACTGAAGGATCCCCAAAACGACTTTCCCGAACCCCATGGAGAAGGAAAGGCGCTCTCCCGCAGCCACCCTGAGCCGCCCAGCTCCCACCTCGGCCCCGCGCCTCCCATCGTCAGACAGCACTGCGCAGCAGTACTGCGGAGGGGGAGGCCAAGGGGGCTCTGGCAGCATTCCAGTACCTGTATTTATTGGGGAACATCCTCTCACAGTCTTTGCACTCATAGACCTGTCCATCTCCAAGACCTTCTTGCTTGATGTCGTCATTCAGGGTCTCGTAGAGGGAGCTGACAGCGTTGCAGGCGTACTTCTTGTGTCGCCGCAGGTCGAGCTTTGACTGAAAAAGCTCATCACAGTCCTCGCAGCGAAACGTGTGCTCTTCTACAACAGACAGAGAACGTGATTTTGACTTGTGGATCAGGACGTTCAAACAAGTCTAATTATTTTACCCAGCACTGGGCTTGTAAAGCAAATGTAATATTCGGTGAGGATCTATCAAACAAGCAAAGAGGAAATTTGCAAGTGACAGGAGAGAGAAACCAAGGCAGGCTGTGCCAGCAGACTGCTTTCACTTTAAGCATTAAGAAAAAAAAATAAATCGCACAACCAGGAGAGATCTTGTTTTCTTTGTGTCCCGGCCTCTGCTGAGACGTAGAGACCTACAAGAATTAGCAGATACACAAAATACTGGGGCTATTCTGGAGCATTTTGTTTGTTTGCAATGAGGTTTTTTGAAAATACAAATGAGCTCTTCCTCAAAAGGGGCTGCCGGGGAAAGAGGAACAAACCACACTCCTCAAGACAGACACTGGGAAAAGCAAATGGCCACGGCACAAACCTGGAGAAGCTCCTTTCTACGGAAATGTCTTTCTAATGTTATCCTCTTAGCTCGTCCCGCACAACTGCAGAAGCACAGTGCGCCATCAAACCCGAGGAGTTCAAAACCAGAGTACCATGGAAGAAAGAAAAAGGAGCCAAATTCTTTGTTGTTGTGCTGTTTTGGTTTGTTCTTTTTTTTTTTTTTTTTTTTTTAAATCCAGTGCACATAATAAATTATTGTAGTCAAGGTCAAACAAATTAAAGAGAGGGCAGCTATTATTAAGTTTACAAGGCAGCATCCTGACCATGGTGCCAAGCCAAACAATCAGCTCAGAGCTGTAAATTTTCCAGGAGAACGACCTCTGCGAGGGAGTCGGGAAAGCTCCGGGTTTCTCCACCCAGCAGCCAGCTTGAAACAGAAGCTTTCCAGCCACCACTTAGTCACTGGTGCCGCATTTCCCTGTCCTCCTCTACCCTCTTCCTCCGGACTCTGCGGCTCTGTTTCCTATTAAGTTTTATTCTCTTTTTCTGATAACTTTACTTTCGAAAGGAAAGCTTGTGGTACAATGCATTAGCTCAGAGGGAAGAGTGGAAATATTCTAAGAGATGCAGCCAAAAGCCAATGTCGTGATGGAGCCGATCCATCCCCGCGCGCCGCGGCTCCGCGGGGAAGGGGACGACGGGCTAAGACGCGGGCGGCACTCGCGTCTTCGTGGCCGCTTCCCCGCCCGGAGCCCTTTTCAAAATCTGCAACCTTTCAGCAAACCCTTGGTTTGAAGTACCCCACGTACTCATCTGCCCAAAGTTTTGCACAATTACAACCCCTTAGGCTGTGCTTTAAGGCCTGAAATTGCGTTTTATATAAATCAGGGTTAATTTTGTTAAAAGCGCGCCACGAGTACAAACACAGGCGGCGTCACACCCAGAGACCGCCGCTTCCCCGCTTGCGCTCGGGCAATGCTCTCCTTTCTCCGTTTCTCTCAATACAGCCTATTTAAACTCGGGCTGTGGTTTTCGACCCGTGCCCCTGCACGCCGGGGTGTCAGTGACTTGCTGCTGCGGTGACTAAGACAGACAAGATCCCATAAGCTGCTACAGCAAGCTATGTAGGCAGATGAAACCCAAAGTGGTCCACACCTACACGGAAAGTATCGACATGCCCACAAACTGGAAAAAGTCAAACACAGCTAAAAAAGAAAATATCACTACGACACAATCAGCGAAGCCTTGCTATTTATCCAAGCTGCATGTCTAGTGGTACTATACCCCGTTTGCACACGGAATGAGTAAAATACAGAGATGCTATAGGGTTTCCTGAGCTGCAGAAGAGAGGGATGTGAAAAGAAATAAAATCCAGCCGTCAGCATTTTCCTTTGGGGGGGGGGAAAGGGGATTTTGACTAAAAAAGGAGACCTAAGGGAAGAAAATACCCATATCTTTCCCACTTCAACTAGTTTTGACAGATCGTATACTCTGAAATTGCTATCAGCAGCCTCACAGTGGTATGGATCAGGCCCTGCTCTACTCCTTAGAGAAATTCTATTTACCGGCATTTTGTAGAACAGTACCAATATGTATCTTGTGTGTTTTATGTCCCTGGGGAGGCAAACCTGGAAATCAGGATATAAAAAACTACCGAGCAGTATCGAGAGACCATGTGTACCCTACCATTAAAATAATCCAAACTACTTTATCGGGGTGGAGGGGGGGAAATAGTACCATGATATGTCTTGTTATTGCATTTTACTTGGAACAACGTTACCTAGCAAAATTTAAGATTTCATCTACACATGCTTATGGCCCGAAAACATTCTCAGCGTGAAAGCAGCACGCGAGGGGGCCCAGGGCTGTGATGAGGTGTGCTGCACCTTTGCAGCCTCCGCACCACACGTCCCCAACTTGGGTGAGAAGGGACAAGCCTGACAGCATCGAGCGTCCCGAACGTACGCACTGCACGGGCTGAGGCAGTAACCTCATCGTGCCGTCTCTCCTCCTTATTAACGAATTCACATGAGCTCTCACGCACACTGAAACAAGTGTTCATCTGCTACGACGCTCCGTTTTCATCGTCTCAGACGTCAAGCTGTACTCAAAAGTGTCACTGGCACTAATCAACATGACCTTACTTTTGTTCTGTTTTTGACTCCTAGAGACGTAGGTGGGATAGGAGTTCATTTGACTCATGCAGCCCACTGAACTGTGGAGTAACAGGATAAATCCCTCGGTAACTCCAGATAACGTGGAACTGCTCTGCCAAGGTGTTCATCTACCTCAGAATCACCCCGCAAATCCAGGGTTTCCCTTCCTCGCTCTTTGCAAACAGCGGTGGCTCAGCGCGAGAAGCGACTGAAAGCCCCCGGCTGGGGAGCTCCTGGATAGCTTCACCTCTTAAAGAGCTCCTACGAAACTCCCAGCATCTCAAGCTCAAACTGGCAATTCCCCAGGCCTGACAACCGGGAATGCAGGAAACAGATTTTTTTTTTTTTTTTTTTTTTTCCTCCTTCTTTTGACTTCGGAGAACGTGCATCAGAATACCTTCTGCAAATCCATACTAAATTCTTCCGACTTCAGTTTGAGATTTACATTATTAATTGTATCTTATTTCACCCAAACTATCCTCTAGGAACCAGAAATCCACTTCGACTTTGGAAAACTAGCCATGGAGAATAATTTATTATATCCCTGGCTAAAGATGGACAACTCGCAAGCACCCCCTCCCAGAGGATGCGACCTGATATAGCCCTGCCTGTTGTTACCATCGAGAATAACATTATTTTTGTCCTTTCTATGAGATTACAGAGTAGGGAGACAGACAGACAGACGGATGGAATACACTGACAGCCTCAGTAACAACTGTTAGAGAAGAGATTTTGCTTCTAATTCTCCTTGGCCTTTGTCAGCAGAATTGCAGATCTCTCGCAAATCCCACACAACACAACGGGATCCTCCCTCGGTAGAAGCTGCCGTAGCTACCTTTACACGAGCTGAGGCGCTGCCCCATCAGACTTTTATTAAGAAATGTTAAGAAACAAGACAGCTCAGCTGAGACGTGCATTTTTTGCTTTGCATTTGCATACTTCCAGAGCTACACAGATTTTACAGATTTAGCCCTTTCATGTCACTAAATTGACAAAACCCTATTTTGTACAGGCTCGTGCTTCAGTAACAACACCATTCCTCTCCTACCACCAAGCACAACAGCTTTTCCATAGGTAGAAAAGATGGATAATAGGAAAAGAAATGCACGTACTTCAGAATATTTGGGTTTAGAAAAAGAGGTTTTTATTGAAAAGAAGAGCGAGAAAACTGACAAAAATAGGATTAAAAGCCTTGTAGTCACACGTTATAGATGTTGCCACTGGTTGCAAATATTATTTTGATGCTCAGACAAGTTAAACAGAGGAAGAACTGCCTGGCTGGTGGCGTAGCTGGCTATATCCTATCAATATCCAACCCCATTCCTCTGGCGTTCCCGTTTCTGAACTCGAGACGACTGGAGATCAGACTTCTCAGTAAATACCGCTGCAGGGAAGGAACCGGCCTGCGGACTAAGGGCCGGACCATCACGCCGCAAAAACGAAACCTAAGTAACAAAGGGGGCTCAGGACTGAACGAAGACCTGGCATTATTTTGTGTCTTTATATCAGACAACCAGTCTGTAGGCTTCAGGTTCATTAAAGTTTTTTTTTCCTTCTTTAAGCATCAAAAAGAAAAATACTGCCTTTCAAAACAAATTCTCCTTAAAGTTTTCTTCTTTCTTTAAGCACCACAAATGAAAATACTACCCTTCAAAAAAGGTTACTGCTCCAGTATCTTACAGGGAGAAGGGGATAAAAAGGACAGAAAAATCCAGTTACAAAAAAATTGCTGCCTGTTCTCTATGTCTTGTTTGTCAAATCTATGGCTATATGTGTCTATCTTAAGTTCCATCAGTAACGCTCAGGACAAAGCAGGAATGTAACAGAAAAATAAATCAGTGCCTAATAGCTTTCAGAGAAACCAAGGGGAACACAATTATGTGGCATCTACATGCTAATCTACCAGACTTGAATCTCAAAGGAGTTCAAGTGCCCTACTCAAAATTCCTGCAGTGATAAGGGGTCTGCTGTGTTTGGCTGGGGTTTGGATAAAAGATTTTTATGATAATTATCTTTGTGTGGAACAATTTTGCATTTTCTTTCTTGTTAATTCAGAATCGAAATGGGGGTGCGAGGCAGCAGGAAGATAGCATTACTGAAAGTAAAATGTATTAAGAAGTCAAATATTTAATGTTGGCCTATTATAATTTGAAAGCAATTATGTGGCAAAAGCACTAGACATTACCGGGAAGATACAGATCAACGTTACACAAGGACAAAGACGGAAAACAAGGAGCACTTTTTGCTCCTTCAAATAGAAGCCTATTAGAAACAGAAATGCAAAACAGCGGTGAGTTTTCTTTCTGATTTCTTCCTGACATCAAAAAAAGGAACGTGTTACTCCATCACTGTGAATACAGAAACTACTCGTCTCTGTGTGCTGGTCTCAAGGAAATTATTAACTTTTTGTTGGGAGAACACTGAAAAAATAATCCCAAACCTGACACCTCAGTGAGACAGCAGCTGCCACGCTGCCTGCTCAGTCGCTTCACCCACCGACCTCCAGCAAAGAGCCTTCAGCAGCACTAATCCTCAAACTACCCGTTTTCTCAGAAATATTTCAAACTGATTGCGCATATCGTATGTATACTCTTAAAGAGTTTCACTGCAAATTTGAATCTGAAAATTATATTCATATACAGGTAAAAGAAAATAAACGTATTGTAGGATGTCCAGGTGAGAGAACTCAAATTTCGGCCGTTAATTATGCAGAACAGCAGTTCCAACTAACAGTTTAAAAAAAGACTGGTAGATGAGAATATATTTATAGAAATTAGTCATCAAATAATAACGTGAAACCTGCAACAGGCTCTACGTTCAATGAATGAGCAGAAAAAGACATAAGTAACGTGCCCTAATCTCTTCACTTGAGAAAATTCATGTACCTCTTACATTGTTCTCTAACTTTCGCTGTCAGCAAACGTCACGGAAACTAAGAACCCTACAAAAGAGAGGAGAAGTTTGCAAGTGCGGACTGCTTCCCCTTCCACGTCGGGACCACAGTGCTCCTCACACGAGGTGCGCTGCTGCGGCAGGGTTTGGTACTCAGCTCAGGAAAAGATCTGGACTTGCAAACAGCCATTTTAAAATAAGAATCTGTACAATTTTTGATTACTCCAGATATGTCTGTGCTGTTGCCTTGGTTTTATAATATTTTGGGGAACGGCGTAGCCCATCTTTCCTAGCGTTCCTACGGGATCACTACAGCAGGGTGTCTGCACCGACAGGCTCTGCCGCTCGCAGGGAAAGGGGTGGGCTACCAAACACCAGTCAGAGCCTCAGACGAATGTGGAGAAAAGCACTCTAACAAAGGAAAAAACCACCCTGGCGACACTCTCGGATTGCCAGCGTGTTTCAGGCCATGTGTCCCCTAACCTGCTCCCCCGTCGCGGACAAGAGCCAGCAACAGCCACTACGGAGAAGCATGCGAGGGCCCTGCCAAGAGCCGGTGAGCAGCAACCTGTCCCCAGGGAACGCAGGCTCTTCGGCGGACCAGCTCGGTCTGCGCTTCCTTCCCAGGCCCCTGAGCTACAGCTGTAATCTTACTGTAGGAATTCTGGCTGTTCTTACCCTGCAGCACCAAATGTTCCTGTTCTTTGGGAAACTAAAATTGAGCCCAAAGGTTTCAACGGTCTAACAGAACGCCAAGCAGAAAGCTCCGTGCTGCTTCTTGTTAAACAGGTTAAGTACTTTATAGCCATCTTCGTGCACCATGAAAAAGGAGGAAGGACTCGGTCTTCTCTTTGCCCGTCCCTCTCTATATGTCCTCTTGAGTTTCACATAGCACCCTCCTGGTGTAGGAAGAGAAACCAAAAACCTGAGCGCACTGCTCCTTGCCTTCGCTTACTAGAAAACACTCACTTAACCTGGAAAGCATCACGGTCTTTCAGATAGCCTGTGTGATGACTGAACGTCAGGAACGAACAGCAGGATATTTAGAGGGAAACGGTTATGCTAACACTTCATGAAGACGTGAGTAAGGCTTAGTCTTTCAGGCTGCTCCGCATGCAATACGCAGTTAAGGAAACTTCTCCCTCTGCAAGCCTGTGTGAGCTGGGCACCTTGTGCTGCAATGCCACTCACTGCAAGGCAGGAGAGGCACTGCAGTAATAAAAATGCGACCTTTCTTTTAAAAATAATCATTCTTTTGGCCTTCACTGCATCATTTCAGGGTTTCAGAGGTATCTATAGTCTAGCAATAATAATTCTAGCAACAACTCTTCCATCCTCTGCCTGGATCCCCCTTTTCCGTGTAATCTAAAACTCTAAAGACCAGTGTTTTGCAAGCCTTGGAATGGTTTGGCCCATTTTTATTACACCGAAAGAAACACGGTGACCCCGGGAATTCAAAAGGCACCTTCAATCATATTCAAAACCACAACGTTCCTCAAAGAGAAGCAGCAAATTGACCTGTTGCATGCCTTGAGGTTAATAAAAATTTGCTCGCTACCACTAAGACAGCTACTCTCACTAGAGAAAGCATGAAAATAAGCATAAAATATTAACAGTTACAGAAGGGGCAGGTACCAGATCAGGTTTTTGTCCCCGTTCAGCACTAACTGAGGTTCTCAACATTCCTGGTTTGCTGGTGAGAGGTGCAAAAAGGTCCTATCTAGCAAAACGAGGCCTTACCTTCCATGCTGGGCGCCATGTTCCCAAGTGAATAACCACCTTCCTTCAAATACACCAAGAGCTCTTCTCCTGGCTCAATTTCTTTAATAACTTTATAATAGATCTGGGAATCAGAAACAAAAAATTGAGAGACATGTTAAATATGCAAAGACTTGCACTTTACATTTTAACCAATAACTCAAATTATTCCAGCTAATAGGGGAGGCTGTCACTTGATTTGTGTGATAATTGCTACCGAGAGCTCTTTCTTCCTGCCTTTATTTTACTCTATGTGTGTCGGCGTTTCACGCGGCTTGGACAATAAAGTAGTATTTACGGTAACAGCCTCTCCCGTTCAAATTACACAAAATCTTCCCATTGTTTTCCCTACCTCCTATAAGCTCAGTGTATTTGTTATAGCAAAGGGAAGATTAAACTGATGGCACTGACACTTTTAAGTCTCTGCTTCTCTAAGCCGAAACTAGCCTGATAATTAGAGATCTGAATTAGCATATCCTCACGGAATTATTTTGTCGATTACTCTCACCTAGAGCTTGAGGACCTGAGCCCTGAAGCCAAGATGTGAACCATCGCGGGTGAGCAGTTTATCCCCATTCAGAGTTCCTGTCTAAGCACAGAACCTGGGCCCTCTGCAACGTACCGAGAACAGCACGGCTCACCCACCGTACCTGCGCCGTGACACCCCGAGCGAACCCAGAAACGGGCTTCAGACGAGGGCGGAGACCACACGCCCGCTCTGTGCCCCACTCACATTGCCATTTGAAGTGTGCAGAACATGATTCAGAGGATTCCTAGGCCTCACCCAGGTTTCCTGAACCAAAATGAATTTTCCCACTCCAAGGATGCATTTCTTAGAAAATATTACAATGAGAAAGAAATCCCCTTTATCCAAGGTGCAACACAGTGTAACGTTGCAAGGCTTCGACGTATTAGCGTATGATTTCACACACCCCACACACTCATCTTTACTGTTCCACCCCCAAACCAAACAGTCCGTCCAGCAACAAATGGGTTACGTGCGAGTGGACCCCAATGGCCTCATTCCTTCTGACAAACGGGCAGCGTTGGCTGGGAGGGGCAGCGTGCCGATAGCCGCTTATTCGCCTTAGCAGGGCGCTCGCGGGTTCCCTGTAACGCCTGGGAACCGCATCCTACCCCCGTTCGCGGGCTGCCCACGGGTACCACGCAACATGGGGCCCTGCGGGCTGCGGAGAGCGAGCTCAGTAACTCCAACCGGGAGGGCGTTTCATGAAACCCACGAAAAACAGCAGCAGAAGGAAATCAAC
This sequence comes from Platalea leucorodia, assembly GCF_965183815.1. Classification (NCBI taxonomy): domain Eukaryota; kingdom Metazoa; phylum Chordata; class Aves; order Pelecaniformes; family Threskiornithidae; genus Platalea; species Platalea leucorodia. The sequence goes on from NC_138839.1 coordinate 1,333,558, forward strand.
AGCGGGATGGGAGTTTGCGTGACCGACAAAGAGGATCGGAACTGCATGAAATCCAAGAGACTCAGTGTCTTCCATATGTTAGCCAAATTTTTAGAGTATGCTGGAGCCTGTCCTCTTCTAACAATAATACCGTGAGAATTCAACAGACAGTAGTTATTAACTGCAAAGTTTTATTAGCACTGGCTTTAGTAGCAATGCACAAAATTCTTTTTCAGGTTATCAGCTACAATTTACCCAGAACGATTCCCTAAATTAGCTGCCACTCAGCCTCTGCCAATCTACCGCTTACGGGGAACGAAGACAGAAAACCCTTAAACGCCTGCGCGGGCTGCGTTAGTAGTGTCGCTACGATGCATTTTTCGTCCCCGAGCCTCCTTCGCTCCTCCGCAGGGAAGCGCGAGGCCTTGGAAGCCGCGTGGCTCCGAGCCCCGGCGGGAGCAGCGGGTGCCCGGGTCCTGGCTCCCCGCTCCGGCCCAAGACGCCGCGTCGCTCCCCGGAGCAGCCGTGCTGGGTTCGGCGGGTACAGCAGAATCCGGTCGCTGCTCTGGGCTTTCCTCCCGGCTGAGCTCGGCAGGCGCCCAGCAGAGGAGCGACCCGCGTCCCAGCCGCGCGCGAGGCGGCCGTTCGCCCCGCGGCAGCGAGCCGTCCCCGGCGCGCGCACCCGCGTGCCCGCCGCCGGCCTCGGTGCGCGCCCGCGGAGGGCAGCGCTCCCGCGAAACGCGCTGCCCGCGGCGCTGCCCGCGCCCCCGACGCCGCTCCGGCGGGCACGGGCCAGGGCCGCTCCGACGGCGGCCGCGGCAGCGCCCGCCCCGGGCTCCCACCCTCCCCCGGTAAAGACCCCGCCGAGCTCGCCCGCGGCGCGCACGCCCGCAGCCGCCGGCGCCGCGCCGCTTGCAGCCGCGGAGCAGGCGGCGGGGCTCCCGCTGCCCGCGGCCGCCGTCGCGGCGGGGCCGGGGCCGGGGCCCGGAGCGGGGCCGGGAGCGGGGCCGGGGCCCGGAGCGGGGCCGCCGCGGCGGGAGCCCGGCCCGGCGCGGCCCCCGCCCGCCCCAGCAGGGGGCAGGCTCCGCCCGCCGACGGCCCCGCTCCGGCCGCGGCTGCCGAGGCCGCGGGGCCGCCCCGCAGCGGGGCCGGGCCGGGCCGGAGCGCGGGTGGCGGCGCGGGGGAGGACGGGGACCCCCGACCTGTTCGCCCCGGGCAGCAGCCCTCCCCCGCCGCCCGGCTGCTCCGCCGCCTCCCCCCGGCGGCAGGGACGGGACGGCGGCGGCCGGTCCCGCAGCGGCCGGGGCAGCGGGGCAAGGGCGAGGCGCGGGGCACCGCCGCCGTGGAAGCGAGGTAGCAGCCCTGCTCGGTGCGGGGCGGCCGCTGAAAACCCTTTCGGTAACACGAGAGCAGCACGGCGTCTGTGATTTCTCCAGTTGCTCCGTTTATCCTCTCCTAAGCATGCTCTAAACCTCCCCGCCATTTCACCTGCAAATTAACTGAAACATTCATATCTCGCATACAAACAGATTCACGCTGCCCGACAGAAAAAGCTGTCAAATCTCTTCCTGAGAGTTTCAAACCGGCAGCACTGACAGGGTCACAAACCCAAACGTTTAAGAAGAGAAATGAAATCTAACTGCTTGTGATTTGCAAGTTGTCCCAAACTGCACAGAAACCCATCCCTGCACTTGCCAGAATCCTTAGCATAATTTTCATCACCATTTTCCACTGGTTTGTAACCAGTTCTTCCACTGAAGACGCCTCCATCCTCGCCCCGCATGCCGCCTGGCCGGGACGCGGTCAGAAGTGAACTTGTGCGGCTGGAAGGAGCTGAGCATCTCGCAGCGCTCCGAGATCCTCAGCTGAAAAACCCTGAGCAGCGCAAAACGGACAGCGAGCTACTTGCTTACGTACAGGTGTAAGGAGGCGAACGTACGTCTGAACGATTGCGCTTAACTGTTCCACATGGATCGGATACTTAATTTCTATGGATTCCACTGCAAACTACAAGTGGTATAAAATTCTCCTTTTTCTCATTATTTTTTTCATTTGCACTTCAACTCTCCTGCCTGCCTGCTTGTTCGACAAGAAAAGCCTTTCCCAGGCCCAAACCACACTGAGTTCACCGGCAAACCTGCCTGAAAAACAAAAGACTGGGAATAAGCGCAGAGCTTAGGGCTTCACTCGGTAAAACAGAACTCATCACGTGCCATCACTTGCAGTAGCTAAGAGAAAAAAGAAAAGCACTCAAAATAGCCATTAAGGGAGATTTCTCTTTCAGCTAGTAACCCAAACCCAAACCAGCACTAAAATACAGTCCACAATCTAAAAGGTACACCTAGTTCCTAGATACATTCACACATCGTAGGTTGGAAAAATCCGTCAGAACGACACTCGATGCTAACTGCCACTGCACTGCGATCTCTGCCTCTCCTGTTCGTTCTCAGGACAACGTAGCTAAAAACCCATCTGGTACAGTCTTTCAAGAAATATAGTACAAGCTTCATTAATGATTAAAGAAAAGTTGGGTTCTGCTGGAGTCACATTAATTTCATCAAACATTTCATTATAATAATTAACTTCATCTTGCAATCATGCTACTGATGGTCTGAATTAATTAAAACTACTGCTGTGTTTCCTTTCCTTTTTTATTTGTTGTGCACCGAAAAAGATCAGAGTTACTAATCCGTCAGAACAGTTACATTCACAAATCATTTATGTTCATTGTTTATATAAAAATTCCACACATTATCGTTTCTTCTTTCTCACAACAAAAGGGCACCTCTCCTAATTACCAGTCCGTTTTATTTAACACAAAATAGTTAACAATGTAACTGGGGTTTGGGTAGTGCTCTCACAGATGATTGAAATACTACATTTCTTGATTTTTATCAAAATTACTCCAGGAACGGAGCACTAAAGAAAGAAGAAAAAAAGGAAAGTAAAAAAGAACCCAGAGGAATCCTTTTCCAGTCCGGGCTTGACAGAGGGATCTGCCCTGCAACTGCTTGCGTGGATGTAAACTCGGGGTAGCAGAGCGCTGGCTCTGGCTGCAGCATTTTGCAGCACGTAACCGAGCAATTTGGGGCAATTACTGCAAGTACGGGTAATGCAGAACCGCAGACACAACCCCATCCTGAGGCCGACCTCGCTCAGAGCGGAGCGCAGCGTAATCAAAGCTGTACATCTCTCTGCTGAGAAAAAGTGTTCTTGAGACAGACAGGGCTCAGGAACACCGTGGTAACGGTGGAAGCGTTTCCAGCGTCACGGCAATCGGCGGAGATGAAACGCGTCAAGTGAGAAAAGTACGTCCGAGTATTACCTCATTATTTAGGTATCCTTCATAAGAAACAGCACTGTTTACCTGCTGTATGAGTTCTGTCTACTATTTATCTTGGCTTCGTTGCGGCAACATGTTTGTACTTCAGGAAAAAAAGAGCAGCAGAGACGGGAGAGAAGGGCTGCAGCGTTCACCTAAAGCTCAAACCCCACACCCACTAATTGCACCAGCGTGCGGCAGGGGGGATGGACAAAGACAATTCAAAATGAGCTAAAAAGCGGTTGCTTTACGTTCGTCTTGCAAATAGTTAACCGTACTAGAAACCCAATGAAATAACACGGCAAATATTTCTACCTACTGTTCGCCTAAGACAACGATCAGACCCATGTACACGTCTGGCTGGCTCAAGGAGGAGCGCACACGTCAAAGTTTGGCCTCCTGTATTTCTGGCCAGAACGGGGCTGCACATTTTGCTTTTGTTCAGATGTTTTCCTCCTTTGGAATCGCCTTCCCTTTGTTTCAACTAAGCCACATTGCCTTTTATTTCCTCTTTTTAAGCCATTGTGTTACATACCTAGGAATCCTGAGCAGAGTCACCGAATATGGATGCAAAATGCATATACGATATCTCTATTATACACACACACTCACACAAGATTGGCTTATTAAACAGAGGCCTGATTTTTTTCCATCACTGTAGCTCCTGTTAGTCCTTCTTTTTTCCAATGTATGTAACACAGACAAAAGCAGCAGCTATCATCCTGAAAGCAAGCTCATGGCTATTATATTTATTACATATATGCTGTTTAATATTACGGTCTCCTGAATAAGAACAGCTAAACTGCTGAAGTATTTGCCCTGTGAAGGCAGCAGTAGCAACATGAAAAAACAAAGCAGAAGTCACGTATCATTTTCCAGATGCATTTAGCAAATCGTATCATTTTTCTACCATTCTTTTCCAGTCCTCCTTTAGAAACACAATTATCTCAGTCAATCAAGGATCTTCTATTCTTTCCAAATACCTATCAAGTAAGAAGAAATATAAAGAAAACTGGCTAACATTATTTTACATTTGAAAATTGGTTTCTCAATTGAAAAATAGTTAATGAAACGTCTCAACTAATCTCTATCTAAATAGCAGCATTTTGATCTGTAAATTGGAAAAAAACCATGCAGAAGTCCAGATTCTGCTGTGAATTACTTCACTAAAAATCCAGGAAAATTCGCTGTACGTTCCTGGGAATGTTCCCAAGTTACAGGGGTGTAAAGAAGAACAGAATGTGGTCTGGGGAGGGAGGGGAGGTGCAAAGGACCATCTCCCCATGTAAACATGTTTGGTTTTTTTCCTGAAAAGCAAATGGTTTTGATTAAAAGCTTGTCCTGGCTCTTATCATCACAATGCTGCTTAGTTATTTTGTGGGTAATCTTTTATTGCAAAAGCTTTTATTTTCTTTATGCACTTACAAACGAAAACCAAATCTTTGCATGCCTCCTGAACAGGAATGATAAAGCCTTTCTCCCTGGTTTTTAAGTCCCTGTTAAAGAAAAGAGTGTACCCTGCTAGCAACGTGAAATTAAATAAAGTTTAAACCAGCAGCGCCAGGAGATAGCACTAGGTAGAAATCAGCAATGCTTAGTCACTCTGGAAATTTATAACATGTTTCCGGCTTTAGGAGTCACTCTCGCAAGGGCCTGCGATCTCTCCTGTCGGAGATCTCTGCTTTCGGAGATCTCTGCCTTCAGAGATCTCTGCCTTCGGAGATCTCTGCCTTCGGAGATCTCTGCCTTCGGAGATCTCTGCCTTCGGAGATCTCTGCCTTCGGAGATCTCTGCCTTCAGAGATCTCCCCTCTCTCACCCGCAGGATGCTCAGAGCAGAAGCACCCAGCAGAATCTCCCCGGGAACAAACGGTGTGTGGGGTTTTGTGCCCACAAAAGAAAGTTTGAAGTCGATGCAAATTGAATTTTCTAAATATATCTCGCAGGGAAAACGAGGGGATTCATTTTTAAAGCACACAACGGCCCTGGCCAGAAACGTACCCTCCTGGGAGGAATCCAGCTCAATGCCCTTGGCTGCAGTGAAGCAACCACACGAGCAAAACCGGTCATGGCCAGCGGTACCCGCAGGAAGATCATCTGTAACACCCCCACGCCCCTTCTTGTTAGTATGGAACTCACACTGACATCAGCTAAACAAAAAGCAATGAAGAGCAAAAGTGTTCTGCACCCTCCAACCAGGGCTAACGACAGCATCTCTGAAACCCCACGCCACTCCTGCTTTGGTGTTTAGTAGTCCAGCGTTTCTTAGGACCAGGACGAAGATCTTGGTTTTGCAATCTAGTAGTTTTATTTTGAGTGTCTAAGAGTTCAAATACAGGGGGTCTGTATCCAAAAGGCACCTTGGCTACTTGTGAATTATGAATTCACCGAGTTTGGAGAAAGCACACAGCAGCTCGCAGACATACATGCTTATGGACTGTTTGACATTTTTCTTGTCTATTTATATTTGCAGCTTACTCTCTTAGTTTTCGTGACAACCAAATGCACTCACAGCCACCTTTATCCTTTGAAGCTTTACAATCCAGAAGAATTACTACCAGTTTCAGTAAAAGAAGTAACCACCAACTAACACCAGAATCTTTCCAGGAGAGAAAGTAGTGAGACTTGGGTTTGTGTAGCAGTGGTGTGAAAGAAAACTTGGAACGAAGAGGAAATTCCAGAACAAACATGGTTAAATTGTCTCCTCTATAAATAATTATACAAAAATCCACAAAGATTTTCATGTGCTGCTGATTGCTCTAAGTACTGCCGCCACTCAACTGAGTCCATAGGCTGTCATAATCAATAGCTTAGGAAACAGTATATCCTTACTCTGACTTTACTCCTCCCCCCCAAAGCATCCAGTGCCTCTAGTTATCAATCACCATCATCCGCTGCTTTTTACTCCGGGTTTTTTCATTCCCACCAGCTGGCCTGACCTAAGGCTCTTCAGTCTTGCGGGAAAGAAGGCTGGGGGGGGAAGCATTTTGCTTTACTACTGTTTCGATATATTCTGCACCTTTTTATTTTCTTCCTCACGAAGAAGCATTTGCTTGCTACCCACCCCCTTTTATGTGACTTTTAGTAAATTTATTTATTAAGAAGTTGTAAAAGAGTGGTCATTGCAGAGAAAAAATACAGAAAAGAGGATGAGGGTGTATGATAAACAGCTGTTCTTTCCAAGCAGATTGCTGCATGCACTAAAAATACGCACAACCCAAAATCTCCAGATGAGGGACAAGGACAGAAGGACATGCAGTGGACTGGGCTTAGAATAAAATGTGATACAGCCTTCAGGATTCTGGCAAATTTTGTTTATATATGTAGTCCTTAATCGAAGCATTTATAAGAACCTGGGAAAAGCCAGCAGTGTACAAGTTAACATTTTAAAAAGAAGAAATGTGCATTCATGTAAAAAACCCTGTATGAACCCTGTTTTCTTTCCCCAGTCTAAGACTTTTTTAAAGAAACTCAAATTCAAAATATTTGTTTTTTCTCTTCCTTTAATATTTGTGCTTTTCTACTGCTGCTGGTAAAAATTCTTGGAAACAGCTTCTCCACCCTTCTGCAAGGATGAACGCTAGGGAAAAGTCACCTGCACAGAGCACTGAGCAAAACTGCACTGGGAAGAAGTGAACGTATCTAGCTGGCTAAAGCGCTGCAAGTATTAGATAGCGTACGCAGCTGCGCTGGTCCTGCTGAATCTTCCCGGAGTCCAGGAAGGTGTCCCTCAGCGTGGGCTCAGGTAAGCTGGAGGGTGCACAGCGAGAAGCCGGGTCAGTCGCAGGCTCCTGCAAACCAGGATCTTCTGGGCGGAATGAAGGACGGTAAAGGACCTAAGCAACAGGTGAGGGCAAACGTAACGGCCCCCAAGATATTTATCCCGTCATTCTGTGACACTGAGAGACGGGAGCAGCCTGTCTGTGTCACAGAAAGCACCGAGCGGCTCACGGCGTAAGACAAGGAGTTGATGATAAATGTTGGCTCTTGGTTAGAGGGCTCCTTGTTGTAAGAGCACTTGTGAGTAGTGGTGAGTGGGCACTGAAGCAATCAGCAGCTCATTTTAACTAAGCAGGCTGAAATTTAGAGCTTTGTGCCTCAATCTCTTCTGGATTGCTTAAATCATGAACATTTGTGATATTTTTGTATTCTTTTTCTGCATCCACAGTTATTTAAAAGCATTTTAAAACAGGAACTAAGTTCACAAAGTGGGCTGACATTTTGCGCACCCTGAGCGATTCTCATTTTACGTGAGCTGGCTCACTTCGGGTTCACATCGGAGCTGCCCGTGAGTAACAGGCTCAGGATTACAATCGTTACGGAGACAAACACACAGTTTTAGCATCCACATCAGCTTAAGTAAGCAAAGCAGGTATCTGCTCCAAACTGTATTGATTTTAACGATAAGGGCCTTAAACTACTCCATCTTCCCGTTATCTATTTTATCCTTTCACGCAGGAGCATTTCTTCCCTGTCAGCTACAGATTTGTAAATGGTTTTGTCAGAAGTGTGGTTTTCCATCCTCAGCTCAGTTTTTGTGTGCATCCAAATACGCCTCCTGTTTGCTAACTGGTAACAACATTAAGACTGCATTTCTCATTTAAGTTAGGTCTGAAACAGTAACTTATATTTGAATTGTACTCGATTTGAAGTTCGTGAAACTCCCAACTTGGATTGCTCATCTTGAATCCATTTTTGGGTTTAAGCTTCAAAGAACGTTACAAACGTTAGCTAACATTATCAAAAGCCTGTTAATTCCACGTAATATCCCTCGCCCACACCCCCACCTAGAGCCTGCTCTACCAGCATTTCTGTAACGTGCCTACCAGGTTTTTACTCTTCTTCCTCCTCAGCAGACTCCCAAACCATCTCCCGCTCTCACTCCCCTCTTAAATACCGATAACCACTGAGTTTACAGCTTGGAATCGCGCTCTTTACCCACCGCTGTCAACTGGTAACGTAAACTTTCTACCCTTCTGATGGCAAGGAAATACCCACCGCTGGTTTCCATTTGTCTCACTGTGTTTTGTTAAGAGAACCTATGTTTCACACCAGGTGCTAACCGTTCACACGACCTTCCCCACCACAAAAGGAGTCAAGGACTGGAAGATCACCTGAGTGCAGGGGTTTGGGATCATTTCAGGGACGCCGCAGCAGAGCTGCTGAACAGACGAATCCCTCGGTCGCTTCCATGCAGGGCTGCCACTACACACTGTCCTCTGGCCAACCCACCCCAGCATCTCTTGAAGTGGTGAGCTGAGCACAGCAGCCTAGTGATCGCCAAAGTCATTACCTGGTCGTTAACGTGACACACGGCTAGATTCTGTTCATCACAGGAGCAGGCCACGCGGATGTACTTCAGCCAGTTCCCAGCTCCACTCTGGCTAGCATCAATACAGAATTTCTCATTTCCCAGGTCATCGGCAATCTGTAGAACAGGAGAAGAAGAAACACATGGGTGATCTGAAAGCAAACGATAGCTACAGAGAGAATAAAGAAAGGAGAATTATTTGCAATGCAGGATTCCAAACCAGAAATAGAAAGGAGAAAGCTGGATGGCGTACGCGATTAATAGAGAGACATATGAAATCAGCTTCTATGCATAATCTGAAGTTCCTGGTTAGCAGAACCGCCAAGGACGTACATCGGAGCTGCCCGTGAGTAACAGGCTCAGGATTACAATCGCTACAGAGACAAACACACAGTTCTAGCATCCACACCAGCTTAAGTACGCAAAGTAAGTATCTGCTCCAAACTGTATTGATTTTAACGATAAAGGCCTTAAACTACTCCATCTTCACGTTATCTATTTTATCCTTTCATGCAGGAGCATTTCTTGTTATAAATATAAAATTACATTCCTTTTTTTCCTAAACTTTCAAAACAGGTCGCTTTCCACAGCGCTGTGAAATTGTATTTTAAAAAATGCTATAACAAATGATGCTTTCATTTATATATCTACGAGACCAGAAATTCACTGACACTAGAGGATCTGTGTGGCTGAAGATGAGATAAAATTTGGCTAGTGTGCAAAAGAAGGATCCTTCCAAATAAAAACCCTCAAATACTTAAAAGTCCAGGTGTAGGAAAAAGGGTTAATTAAAGGGTTGTGGTCTAAAGAAAATCACTGTTTTACCAGGAAGAGACTTAGCACTTTTTCTTTCTTAAGACAGTAAAGTAAGTTCGATGACACAGAGAGAAAAGATGCTCAGCCTTCCACACCAATGTTTGTGATGATCCATTTTGCAACTCACTCAAAAAAGCACATTTTAAAAATTGCACAGGACACCACCAACACGAGGAAAAGCCCACTGAGTCCTAAGGCTGGCAAGACTATATTCTGCTCATAGTGGGCCTCCTTATTACAGAAACTCCTTTTTTCCCTAGACTTAGATTTCCCTCTACCCCTACCAGACCCTGTGTCATTGCAAATTACTTCAGTCATCAAAAACTCTTTAACATGCTTTTCCTAGCAATTAATTCTCCCAAAATCTCACGGGATACGATAATACTTTCCCATCTATTTCAAGACAGAGAAAAAAGAAAAGGTAGGAACAAAGGAAAGGAAAAATTAAAACACAGCGATGACAGCGACAAATCAAGTCTAAGGTCAGGCTGAGAAATGTCGGGGCGACGCCGTCAGCTGGGGCTCTCGCTGCCCAGCTCCCAGCACCCGCGGCGCGCCAGGACCCCGCCGGCAGCGGCCCGCGCCGGCCGCCCGGCCAGGCAGCGTCACCGCGACAGCTCCCGCCGCTCCGCACCGGCGCGGACGTACCCCGGCCTCTCGCCGCCAGCGCTAAGCCTTTTCTTTTGTCAAGCTACGTGTACTAAAATGAACGAAGGGAACAGCATGCCGTTAGTATTTGGCTTCTTCCTTCCTAATCAAAATACAGCACTGAAGCTTCAGTGAAACACTGCATTTTCTCCCACATCATGTTTGTTTGGGACAGAACTGGTGAGAGAAGCAACCCTCCCTGCGCTCAGTTCCATTAATCCCCTGCTCGGGAACACTCTAGCAGTTGCTTACCAATTAGACTTCAGTAGATGTAGCTAAATGGACAGGCCCTGTCTCTAACAACAGTAAAGCGCAGAAAGTCACCGAGCTGCACTAGAATATTGCACAAAAGTATTTTAAACGAAAACTATGCGCAGCAGCACCATGCACCCAAATTGTCCTTTAGTTTTATAACACGCTTGTGAGGGATTCCTAATAAACTCACTTTATAGCTCAAGAAGCGAGACAAAGGGATGACCACTAAACACCTGGAGTATTCTTGCACGCTCCTGTGTTTCCAGGTTATTCCTCCACCTGGCGCTGGCGGCAGCTCTGCGGATTAGACCCCTAGGTCTCAAGTTGGGCATTCAAAGATAACGAGGAGCACGCAATTAGCGGCCACTTCAGGCAAGTTTGGCTTCAATGACTTCCTCAGAACACAGTAGCAGAAGCACTGACGGAGTTTAGTTTTCAATCCAGCTGTCTTGGCCACGGAACATCATCCTTCCCCTCGGAGAGAAACCCTGCCTTGTTCATGCCTCGCATTCCAGCTTCCTGAGTAAATAAAACGGGAGTTGCACAGGCAACGTCCTTTGCCACACTGCCCCAGTTAATGTCTAGAGCAGATCTACCTACTCAGGTTCTGTAAATGGAAGAGAGCTCCCCTGTCCAAACCAATATGTAATTCACAAGTCAAAAACCGCATTGCAAGACGTTTTCTGCTGGCAATGCTGTTAAAATTATATTAGCAAATTCTGGTTTATGTGAGCTGATTCTCAGTCATTTGTTTCCTTTTTGTCTCGTTCGTTTTGTTTTTAAAGCAAACTCTAGCAGCAGCAATCCCTCCTTGTGCTTTCAGACGTCGCGCACGTGGCTCAGCGCCGCAGGTTTCCTGATGCACGCAGCGAAGCCGGCAGCCGCGCAGGCGCCGCGGCAGCAGCCAGTCCCCGGCCCCGCAGCAGCTCGCGGGCTCTCTGCCCCCGAGCCCCAGAGGCTCTGCGGTGGAGAAGAGGGTAAATGATGCAGATGCAGGCGCTCAGGAGGACTGCAGGGCACTAAACACAAATCTGTTGCCCATTTCCAGGAATTTCACCCTGTGCCACCTAGTTCATCCCAAGTTATCCAGCCTTGTCTCTGAACCCCAGTCCCAAGCATTTTGCCAGACAGCTCTAACTTTCAGGACTCAGATTTTTTTTCTCCAAATCCCAGGTTCCTTGCCCATCAGCCCTAGCATCTTTTCCCTGTCTTGCCCCAATACATATTCCCGAGCCTGCAAACCTCTCCTCTTGCACCCTCCATGCCCGTCCCCTCGCCAGGATAAGCCTCGGTCCCCGCTCCTCCTGCGCAGTCTCTCTCCTCCCTCCTTCCCACCTGCACTGCACCTGGCACGGGTCTCCTCGCTTGCAAAGCCCTGGCCCGCTCCCCACACCCTCCGCTCCCCACAGCCCCGCCGAGCCACTCGCACGCAGTCCCATCACTTCTCATCACTCACTGGTTAAACAACTCCACCCCAGCCCTCCCCGGCTTTGCTCTTCATCTCCTGGTTGCCTTCTCCACCATCACCAGGGCCTCTCCTGATTCCTTCTCCCACAATAAACACAGTTCCCTTTTCCAATGGGAAGAAGGAAGGGAGCAGAGGAATTTCCCTAGGCAAGTGAGTCTCAGATCATTAAAACGTGTTACTGAACGTAGCCATGAGCTGAACCCAACAGCATGAGCTAGCCATTTCACAGCCAGGAGCCCTGGGGTTTTCAGCTCCCCACGTTTAAAAGACGAGCTGCTGCACCTTGTGCTGGCCGCGGGTTCTCGGTGGCCCTCGAGCGCCGGAGCCCTTCCCCTGCCTTGCCCCACGCTGGCCCCGCGGCTGCGACGGCGTGAACTCCTGTGGCGAGGGCGACGTCGGGGGAACAGCGGGTCCGACCACGAGCACCGTTTCCACAGTGAACACGTAAAACTGTACACTTGCAATTAATCCTCCATCGGCCAGAAGGGAGCAGGACGGCCGAGGTCAGGTCTCACACCAAAGTAAAGGACGATGTGAAAACCCCGTCAGGAACCACCAATTTATGTCCGATGTTAAATACACATGTGAATCAAATCGAAGACATATCGCATGCAAAGGGATCTGGGGAGCGTTTGTGCTTTTTTACTGTAGATACTCCCCTCAAAATTGCTTGCATTTGTTCAGGCACCTGAAGTTTTTAGGAGAACCACCCGGAGGTGCTGAATTTGCTCTTCAGCAATTTGGAGGGGGAGGGAGACCCCAGCAAAGCCCCTGCTCTTCCCTAAGCAGACTCCGTCTCAATAACTGGTACTTTCTAATGCCCTTGTTTACCTCCCCTTGAGCTCCACTCGTAACAGCAAAGGCCTGATACACAGCGGTAATGTCACAGGAAGCCAATTTAAGGCAGTTTGGACTTTGCAAGGAAAAAAACAACAAAAAATAGCATTCTTAACGTGGGTTGAAAAACTCTGCCGAGTTTACTCAAGCTAAAATAACAATAACTTCTGTTTTATCTCAGGGAACCCCTAGGAACATGGAGGCTGACTAAAGCTGTTGACTGTTGCTGAGATTAAAGTACTTGTCTCGGCCTTACTGACCCCAAATTAGCTAACGAAGCGGAACAGCCAGGCCAGCACCTTGGGGGGCAGGAGGGGGACACACCTAGGCAGAAAGTGATAACAGCTCCCAAGGACATCGGCTGGAAACCAAACCCGAGATGAATCATCAATGTTCAGCTGTTGACCTGAAGCCACTTTGGGTATATAGCATGTATTTTTTAATAGTTTGAATAAGCAGCAGCCCGCTAACCTCCCAGTACCGTTCATTTATACAGCAGCAATCAGTGAAATTAAGTCACCCTGGGAATACAATATGGCAACCTCCAGGACTACACAAATAGCCTATTTTGTTTCAGAGCTGTATCTTCCAGATACCCTGTTTCATATTCTAGAATTGCTTTGTTGAAGACACTCAGATAGCTCTGGGAAAACCCAGAATTCAGCTCAAATTCATCAACTGTTTCGCAGGGTCCCTGCACAAGGCTCAACAGCTCTGCTTCAGAATGAGGTCCTGTCTTAGCTAGAAATCACCTGAAACTCTGTGGTTTTATCTGAGTGGAGCTTTAAAACCCAAACAGGGGGTGTGAAATCTCACAGATCAAAATGAGGGGAAAAAAAAAAAGAGTTGTATGAAACCCTGAGAACTGAAGCCCGTTTTTCACACACACACTCGCTCCACTCCACAAATAGAACAAGCCATCACGAACCAAGGCCCAGCAGCATCACTGCACGGTATTTTGCGTATTACTATCCCTTATCGAACGGCATGCTTCTGTTGTTATCACTAAGGAACCTTTCAGATCGGAACGGCTGGAAAACAAAATAAATGTTACGGAGGTAAAGTGGACAGAGTATCACCAGCGATACAGCTGCTGAACAGCAGTAAGTTATCACTTGCCAGCTGAACCACAGTGAAGCAATTATGCGAGTTCTCCTATCCCATTACACAGATTAGTAAACGGCATTATTTTTAACTAGGGAATTCCCGAGGAAGCGTGCGGGCAGCCCACTGATGAGAGGCTACAGCCAAGCTGAAACAATATCATTGCATTTGAGCAGATGGGCAGACCCCGAGATAGCAATCGTGGCATCTGCACCTGGAGCCGGCCAGTTCTTCCACTGCCACCCGTAGCGTAGATGGAGGAGCAGAAACTCCTTCAAAACTGTACATTTTAGGTGTGCTACCTTTTATGCACGCCAGAGAGACCTGGCTCTGACTTCCACTTCTTCCATGTGCTGCAGTTTCACTCACTAATTCCGAGGAAGACACACGCCTCAGGAGCGAATAAAAATCAAGCACAATGGGACCTAATGACAGGGAACAGATTATAGCCAAGTTGTACAGGCTGGTCTACAGTTTTACTGGGTGTAAACCCTTGCAAGTCTAGAATTATCTAGCTTTCTAATTTTCACAGAACATTATCTGCCTGATTAATAATAGCATTTTTTTCTGTGTGCCCACGATCCAGGAGCAAACAAAGGTAAGTATAGGTTAAACTACTAGTTATTTAGTCCCTGGCAGTTAGGTATTCATTAGATACTTGCAATTTATCGCAGGCACAAAAATAAAAGCAAGATACTATCTACAAGAACACAGGCTAGTCTTATAAATCCTGCCTTTAAATGACAATTGTTCCATAAAAATATCAGTATTTGCAAACACATAGTATATGCCTTTCCCCTACAGCTGAAGTGAGAAACAGAGGTGATATCTCCAAGGTTGGCAAATACCTTTAAATGTTCATTTACTAGGATGCTTCAGTATTTGTCTAACAAAGTGTCAAACTGTCTGGAGAGGACGATTTTTCTCAGGCTCGGTGAGATACAGTATGCGTAATCCGCCGATCCCCCAAGGCGCTGCAGGACCAGTTACACAGCAGGGGCATTCTCGAGTGAGTCCGGCTCTTTGTGGTTGACACCTCTAATTAAAGATCAAGTTCACACGCTCACGCTCTTTTCTGAGGTTCTATATGAAAGTTATATCACAAATTAACAAACACTGAGAAATCCAATAGTAATCACAGATTACCATCTGCAGTATATATTTTTTTGCCAGATGTGCACACACAGAATAGTCTCCTTAAGTCCCTCTTCCCCCCACCTTAAAAAACTCCGGAAAAAACAAACCGAAATCTTTTACCACATCTTCTTCCAGTTTAGACCAGAAGGAAATCAGAAATTTCCTCTGCTGAAATTCTCCAAACCAACTGTCTACAAGTCATTGTCAGTAACAAAAAAGATTTTCTGTTTGAAGGCTTGCTTTTGGAATGCACATAAATCATCCATTTTTTGGTACGTTTTTTAGAAGAAGCATGACCAGCACTAAGAGATAACTGGTGCTCTGAAGAAGCCCAAATGGAGACAGAAAAGGGAGGCAAATGGTATCATCTACGGGTAAATTAAAGACAGCAAACGGAAGCACAGAGGGATTCATCCGCAGCAGCCTGCTGGAAGGCTCAATTCACCACAGCCACCTGATTTGGGATGTACCCATTAAAACAGTCATAGGTAGCGCTATTAAAGCAACTGGTTATTCACAGTTAAGACCAGAACTAAATTCATCTCTATCAAGGACTAATCAGTGCCTTTAATCATAAGACCATTCATCCATAGGCATCCCTGTTTTCCTGGACAGGTGAAGGCTGACGTCAGATATTTAGCACCAACAGCAAAAAAAAAAATGCCACAGGAAGAAAAAAGGCAACAGAAAATCCCGTGTAATTAGCAGGAATCTGACTTGGTGGAGTTGAAATTTAATAGCTGTACTGCTGCTTGTGCTTTGCGCTCAGGGGAGCTCCGAAAGCAGTGAGGTAGCAGAGAGGTCTCTCCGATGGATAATCGCTTAGACGTTAAAAGAAGTTAACAGAGAAAAGGACAGGGGAAAAAAGGGGGGAAGATAAGGGAGGGGAGAAAAAGAGAAAAGACATTTATAATTAGTAATCGGTAACATTTTTGCAAGTCTAAAACTATTACGTGCTGATATTCCAGTCGGCTGCAGGGCAATGCGCTTTACCTCCTTGCTTGTCTAAGGTCTGCAGTACGGTAGCATTGCCCCACAAAGCTGTGTTCAGTGCCAGAACACATTTTGTCCGTCTTACCTCTCCCCCAAGCTAAACTACAGACATGTGCAACTTGTCGATCTGCTGGAAAAGTAAGCTTTCATCTGGATTGCAGCCTGTGGGCATTCCCATAAAGTTAATTATTGTGGGAGCACTTCCTTTGCATCTCCCTCTGATCAGTCTTCCATTTTACCCCACCCACCCAATCATGGACTTCTCATTGCTTTTTCTTCATTGAACATGCCAAAAACTAAGGTCATCTTTTTTCCCTCTGCTGCAGATGGCGAGTTCAGTATATACTTTTATTTATTAACCCGAGGCACCTCCCATCACTTTTCTCTTCAAATCCAACAGTTCATCCAAGTACTCTCAACTCCACTCCCCCTCCTTGCCAGTAACAGTGCCACGATTTTGCCTTGCTGAGATGTTTGCTGTCCTTCCCTGCATGCTATCCTTTCCCCACTCCGAAGTCCTCATCCGCGTCGGTCTATCTGGTTAAAACAAACGCACCTTCGTGTTCATTTGGACTGCAGGGGTTTCGACTGGCCCATCGCAGAGACACGAATTTTGGATCCAGACCCAGAATGCTGGCTGTGGTTGTGGTTCAGACTCATCTCTATCCAGCCAAAAGGAAATTGTTGTCATGTTCCAGGACTCACTTTGCAGCTTCATCTGCTGTCTGCTGAACAGCATTCAGGATTCGAATCCAAAAGGCTCATTGATCTTGCAAAGGCTCTGTTTCATAATTTATTAACATCAGAAATGCTGAGTTATGAAGCAAAAGTTATGGAAAAATTCTCTTGAACGTTTACAATTTTTTTTGCACATCATTTGAGGTTTCCTGCTTCTCTAATTTGTGGGCTCTCTGTTGGGTTGTTTCTTTCACGTTCTAATGGGCAGCGTCCAACGTTTGGCCTCCGCAGAGGTGTGCTGTAGGACTGGAATGCCTAGGGATCTGTCGTCAGTTAGCTTAATGGATTCCTAGTGTGCATGAAGAAACGAAGCAACCATGAGTTTGCCATCAGTGACCCAGCGTCCTGTTGCTATAACATCCCTCCCCAGAAGCCGAAAGTGTAATAAACCTTCTCATCCCATAGTTGCAGGATCTGCCTTTGACAGTTTGGCTGATGTACGCATTTTACTTGGCAGCAGTTAGAGGGAGATTTTTCCTTTTTTTTTCCTTTTTGCTTTAATGACCCACAAGCTGATTTAGAGCAATAAACTGTTGCCATGAAGTTTTGTTGTGTTTCTTTTAAATAAAGGGGAGGGAGGGACTGCTACAATTTATGACTTTCAGAAGTAACTGAAACAGAAAGTCCATTCTTGCCACAAAATGAAGAGAAAAAGACTTCATCCAGAGAAACACCTCTGTCAATGTGTAGACACGAAGCCTAGATGAACTCATAAATTCAGCACTCTGCCTGCAATTAAGCAGGCTTCCTGGTGATTTGACAAAGAGTTAATGAGAAACGTGTCAGACAAAAACAGGTCATAGCACTGAAAACTGATGGGAAGAGCAGCTGAGCCAAACCCAACTTGTTTGCTGCCCCCAGCTTAGGGCCACAGCAAAAGCTCTAAGTATATTCAGCGAGAACTACTTTTCTTTGTGTAAATTCCTTATCCAAACGTAAGGTCCTCCAGCACAGCCTGGAGCCAGCTCCCCATCCCCAGAAATGCCAGATGATAAGGAGAGAAAATGCTATTCCCTGAAAGCCTCTACCTGTGCTTTAACTTACGTGTGTGCGATAGACCTCTCGCCATCACCCCGGGCAAGCTACTCGGGCCCTCCTCTTCAAAACGCTCGCGCACGCCCACGGACGCGTGTAGGTGGGTAGTCCAGGGGACTGCAGGGACCCCTCCTGGGAGTAAAGTTCTCAGTGCTATTAAATGACTGCCGATCAGAAAGCTTAATTCAGCTGCGACTGACTTTCCGGCTCCGTGAACTGGCTGCGTGGCCATCCTCGGGAGCGTCCTCCGTGCCCACATTCACCCCTGTTCGCAAGCAGACTTTCAGATTTTCAGCAGAATGGCAGCACGCACGGAAACCACGGGCTCCGTGACAAAAGCCCAGCATATCGAAACGCTGGGGAAGCTCCGAGGAGAGAAAAAGAAATCTTTATGGATCTCCTCCTCTCAAACAAGCACGTTGCTGTCTCACCAGTACTGAGACAGAGTGGGGAGATCCACGGGCGAGAGGCAACCCAGCCGGAGAGCGCTGGGGCAGGCAGATCTGCGATGCCGGGCAGAGGCAGGAGCAACCGCTGCCGAGCCCGGTGCCGCTGCCAGCTCTGGGATGTAGCGCACCGCTGTAGCCGACGGGAGAGAGACTGATTCAGGTTTTTAAAAGAACAAATGTTTTTGAACTTTCACTCCCACTCAAGCCACACGTCTGGAGTGGAAATTTTCCACTGGTGTATGCGTTTCTGAGTTTGCTGTTGTGCTACCGTATTATCTGGTTTCATGAAGGATCTGAGGGAAAAATATCAGCAAGCTGCAGGGAAGGCTGCTACTGAGACATACTTCTGTCATGGAAAAATAACCTCCTCATTCTTTTTTCCACCACATCTAAAGAACACGAGAAATCACAGGAAACAAGGCTGTTTTCTACCAAAACGTCCTGTTCGATTTCCAAAGCAGAGGAGTCTGGATAGCTCACACAAGCTTTGCAAGCGAGGCTGAATTTCTTGAGCGTGTTTGAATCCAACTGAGCCTTTTGAAGGTCTGCCCATTATTAACTGCTATTCTCTTACATACCAGCACAGAGCAGCCAGCGAGTGTTTCCTATGTGTCAGTTAGCTTTGCATGAGGATAAAAAGCCTGCAAAATTGCAGTGTCATCGATGTGTCTTTCAAGCACAGCAGATTCATTCCAGCTGAACGTACACCAGACCTGACCATCAATAGAAAGCCTCGCAGGAGAAACCAACAGCAGCAATAATTACATGGTACGCCATTTACAGAGCTCGTTAAATACGATCTCCATGAAAGCATCTCCTGCTCTGCGGAGCAGCTTGATGCAACAGGCACCACAGTGTTTCTGACGCCGCACTGATTACACAGCAGAGCAAGTTCTGTGCAAAGGGGCGAGGAGGAGAAGCCAAGAACTCGTGAGAAAAATCGACACTGGCTCTGCTTTCCCTCTCGCGTACACACCACTCCTCAGATTCTTGCTTCGGAGGTGTAGTTTTGCTACCCAGAAGACAACCCCGAATAACACAGGATGCCGAAGAAGGTGCTACCACCGCCAGCTCCTGTTGAAGCATGAAACCAATTCCACCCCCTTGTATTTCTCTCCCACCCTCGTTCTCTTTGAGGGCAATCAGCTAAGCTTGCACAGCAACATCTAATCACCACGCAGAAAAACACAAAGTAAAAAATGTCAAAACAGAAGACGACTTTCAAGATGATGGCAGGCATTTATCTCAACAAAAGCTCATTTTTCACTAGTAACGTAATTCATACCACACTGATTTAAATTAAACAGTAAACCGTAAAAAATTATGCTTGAATCAAATCACAGGGTTGCCTCAGATATTGTACACACAAGTCAAGAAAGGGATTTCCAGTTCTTTGCAATATACAGACGCAAAAACTTTGAAGTTTTCCTCCCCCCTGAAAGAGTTCAAGACATCACACTTTTGTACAATTCTACTTCATTTTGCCTCATTTTAAAAAATCATAATTAGTAAAGTTCTATAAACTTAGTAGATGAAAAATACATGGGAACTGGAGAGAAGTCTTCATCTGACAAACAACAGACAGAGACTACGTGCAGGCAGATGAGGATTTAGGGTTTCAGGACATTTCATTTCACTTACTTGGGAAGAGGGAGCAGAAGCAAGAAGTACAGCAGTGCTGAACTCCCAGTGCCTGTTGCAAGGGGACTCGCCAGTGTCTTAGCTTCTGCGAGACACAGAATGCTGTCGGGTATGATTAGCCAGGTAGTATTTCAAAAGGAAGATGTGGTGCTAAAATGGCTCTCCCGAAGGAAAGCGTGCCAGTCAGCCACGGGGAAGGAAGACCAGAGCAGCACTCCCGGCAAAAGGGAGCAAACGCAGGCCAGAAGCTGAACAGAACCTTATTGTAGTAAGTGGGGAACAATTTCTGGCGGTAATTTCTCCAGGAGTCCTCTCACCACTTGAGACACAGCTCCCCAAACAGCTCTCCTCAGCCTTTTGCCCCCAGTGCTCCAGCTAAATGAGCTTTGCTGTTTTCCAGAAGTGAACAATTCCCACAATCCAGCTGAAGGCCCTGCAAGGCCGGACACGTAAGACTTCTTCCTACGCTTCCCTGAACGGTACACCAGTCTGTTGTACGGGACCAAAATCTCAGCAGCCCCCACCCCTGGTGCAGTGTGGAGGTTTACGACTCCAGAGTGCTCACTAAGCGAAACATCTGGCTCGGTGTTACTGCGAACAGATTTGTAAGACTTCAAGTCTTAGCCTCATTGCTCTACAACCTTGTTGTAGGCATCTCGATGATGCTCAGCCTTGAGGAATTTTGCCACTTTTAGCAGCTATGCATGCCTTTTGGAAACGGCAGATGTTGTCTTACAAACATCTGATTCCTGGTGCAAAAGTGCCAAAGAAATAGGAAGGTGCCCAAGGAAGCCCACCCGCTCCCCTTCTGATCGCCTTTGCTTATTGCCTGCCCGGTGGTTGTGGTCCCTCGGCAGCCCGAGTGGTGCGGCACGGTGGAGATGCCACTTCCACCCAGGTCCTGCGTTAGAAATATTCACTTACGCGCTGCTGAGGACCGAAAACGAACGATTCTCCGCAGAACTCTGAGCTAAAGTGAACAGTACAACACCCTCAGGTACAGGGCAATGCGTGCCGTCCAAAGCAGTTAATTTTTGCAAATTCTGCAAATTAGGGCCCCAAAATCACATGGTTGTCTTAAAATTCATGAGATGATAAAAATGCTGATGGATTCTTTTCACTTTTTGGTTTCCGAGTCTGTTGTCTGTAATTGATTCACCTTGGGGTTCCCCTGTGCCCAGCAATTAAGAAACCTGAGGTCCTGTACTAACCGCTTGTTTCCAGGAACTGGGGCTTTACACCGAACATTAAAAGTGGCAAGACACACATCATTTGTTACGATGAAACCAAAGAAATTGGCTCCTTCTCCTTATTCATACTCAAAGGTGCTACTGCTGTAACGAAAACGCAGCCGACCTCAAAAATAAATTCTGATCAGCTCCTTTAGGTGTGTTTTGGGTGTTGCACTAGATCAGTATGTATGGAGGTTACTGCTGCTTGTTTTAAATCATTTCTTATTACTACAACTTTATTTTAATAACGTTTTGGGAACGGAGTTGTGGAACACCACTAACATGTAGACCTCTTCAGAGTGATTTATTGAAAGCACTGAGTGCCAAAACCATTTGCCGCATTTTACACTCTGGCCAAAAAAGTAGCAGAGACTTCAAATGCCCATTCATACTGCTAATATCAATTACAAAATACCAGCCTTTTTACAGCGCTAGCAAAGTCCACTAAAGGATCTAGCGCGAGAAGATCCACGTGAAATAACATTGTCTTATGGCCTCTTACGAGCCTTTTCCTCGGGAAGAATTCAGACTGTTACCTGACGGTCCTGGCAGCTCCACTCCCTTCCCCTGCAAACCCCTCGCCCTCCGATTATACTTGATCATTAATAATATATGAAACAAATTATACCATCAATTATCCAGGTACCCCAGGGAAAGGTGAATGAATTCAGATACCTGAGGTTCTTGAAATTGCACATATTTTCCATTTAATTAATAGATTTGGGGATATATGGCCCAAGTTCAAGTAACAGGAAGATGCAGATGGCTGATGTCCAGGTAACTAAGCCCATGTCCTGTGCTATATTGGATGGATACAGCTTCTGTGTCTCCCTCCCTAAAACTGAGAAGAGAATTGTTCTTAAAGCTCAACATATGGAGTTATCCCGCCACCTGGTTTTGGTGCTTGGGCCACGTTTTGAACACCTCAGCATACCACAAATCAAACTTTCTGTCAGGGAATTAAAATTACTGGGAATCGAAAGTGCAGGGAATCAAAATTACTGGCAGGGTAGGCTATAAGCAGCGTAACAAGACCGAGCTGTTAAATCTCTCCAGAGGTAGGAAAGGAGATAAGGTTTTATTCTGTCCATGGCTGGTGCCAGTTACACCCGTGCAAGGACAAACACCGTGTTGGTCCCACTTCTGTCTTCGCCCACAGCTTCTGCCCGACGTGCAGAAGCACCTACGCACGAGCGCCCTGCCTTAGGCACTGCCGAAACAAGGCTCAAGTTGGCCATGACCGACCGGCACTGGGCACAGCTGGGAAAGAAGGGCACCACCGTCAAAAAAGCTGCCAAAGGTGCGGTTCAGAGCAGCAAAGCAAGGAAAAGAGGGCAAGCCCAAGACAGACAGCTGTCATGCTCTTCTAGCACAAAATTTCCCAACAACGGTATGCCTAATACAGAGGATTATTATCCCTCCTTCCTTTTCATGTCAGCATATATAATGGCAATCAAGCGGTCTAGGAATATTTGTCTGGAAGTGTATACTTTTCCACATACTAGCTCTAAATGCCTTGAATTTGCAGGCCAAAAGGGTGCATATTACCATAGCTTTAGCCATGACCTTACACTTTCAGAACAGAGGTTTAAAAAAAGAAGAAAAAAGAAAAGCCAACCACAAAAAGAAACCCTCAAGCAAAGCCCAGCACCGCGCTCCCGCCGAGCCGACAGCCCCGCGAGCGCAGCTGCACCCAGGCCTCATTTACACAGGAAACCCCCCCAAAGGTGCCAGGGCCCTGCAAGGAAGCACGGTCCTTGTAACCTTTCTTATCAGAAATGAGTAAGGCAGCTGCTTTGCAGACTATTCTCATGCTCTTTAGAAGGTGTGAAATAGATGAGTTTGTGAACTGGGTTGGCACTGAGAAAAAGAATGAAAGGATATTATAGGTTTCCCTCCTGAACAACGCAGCTGATCACAAACAGGAACAGCAGACCCCTGTTTAAAGAGCTTTGAAAACAAAGCAGCCATCTCACACCGAGCCAAAGAGAAATTTTCTCTTGATGTAGTAACAATGTACTGCTCACCTCTCATAAAGCTGAAACGTGTGATTTCTTTATAGTTGATATTTACCGAAAACATTACCAAAAGAAGGTGCAAAAATGAGGCGATGAAGCCTGTGCGCCCGCTCCACAGCAGCACCGGAGGCTCCCACCCTGCTGAGCTACATCCTGCATAAAAGCCGCCTACTGATTTATTTTAAAACTATATACAAACAAGTTCGCACGAGACCTTCCCAGCACAAAGGCAGGCCCGATTCTGTCTGCGAGGCCCGGCGCTCGGCTCGCGCCCTCGGGGACGCCCAGGTAGCGCGGGCAGGACAGAAGCGGCAGGTCCCGGGGCAGTGTCGGTAGAGCCACGGCGCGACACTGCCCGTCGGCACGAGCCTGCGGGGTCTCAGAGGTGGGCTGGGAAGGAGAATGAGTTATCAGTTGCTCACCCGGCCTTGGGCTGCTGGAGGGACGAGGAGGACAGCTGTCCGGTTTGGGGGCTAGGCAGGCGGTTCCGCAGCTAAAGCCTCCTCGCTGCTTTGGGCTTAGAGGAGCGAGCAGTGAAGCACCCAGGCTTATTCTGTCCCTCTGCCTTGCAGCACAGGGATCTTTGCTGAACAAGGAGAGCAAGGCAAGGAAAGCAGATCCTCGGAGCGCTTCCAGCTTCCAGAGAATCTGTCTGCTCCTGGGCTAGTTTGCCTCCCAAGGGAGATGAAGATTGTTCATGTGCTCTACATCTTGAAGGAGAACTTCTTCATTTTGTAATTCTTACGCGTGGTTTGTCTTCAATCCATGTGTCACTAAAATGAGAACTGGGGACACCAGGGCTGGACATCTTTGCCTCGAGTGGTTTGTTTCCGCACCAGAAAAAAAAGGTTTTGGGGCCCCTTCCTATCCAAAGATATAAGAGTGTTTTTACAGAAGGGGAGCCACCCCCTGACAGCTACCTGCAAGTTAGCATCATTCTCACTCAACAGACGCACATAACGAAAATGAGCAAAGTAACTTTCCTTCACATTTATGCACTGAATATAGTACTTTTGCCCTCTAACACAATTACTCAAACTGTAAAGGAATTCTGAGGTGCTCGTTTTTCACCAAAATCTCAGAACCAATAATATCCCTGCTTGTTAAACAACCTGACATCCAGAAGAGGTTCATAAACCTGTTCAGTTATACTTCAAGTACGTTACATCTGAAGGTGAAAGGTGTCGGGCTCAACACCAGGCGACCCGCAAGCTATTTGCCAGGCCAGCGGCCGCAGCACGCTGCCTACGACGGGTCCCGAGGGAAGAGCGCCCTGATAACCAAGGTGTGCAAGCCAGGAGGCTGGGCTAGAGCTACCCACACGCTCTGGCATCTCCAGTATGTTCGAGACACCGTGACATCCCTGAGCCGATCGTGTTTCTATTTCTGAAGTGCTCTGAGTGTTGCCATAGAACCATAATACTGAGACATGCTGGATCATCTGGTCCATCCCCCTGCCAGAAGAGGATTATTCTCTTCAATACACTTGCCAGCCCTTTTTCCAATAGCCTTTTAAATGGCTCCAGCCCGGGAGGCTCCGCCGCTCCAGGGGGAGGCAAAGGAGCCACAGCCCAGTTCCACTGCCCAGTTTTAGCCCACTACTGCTGCCTGTTACTTGTGCCAGTCACAGGGAAGCCCAGTACAAGACGATGTCTCGTTAGGCTGTTTGCTAGGAGGAGAAGTGAGGTGCACAGTTCTTGGCTCAGGGAGCATCTTATCTACAGACCTCTTACTTCCACACACCATCCTAGAACAATTGCCTTCCTCTTCTGGCATTTGCATCCTCCAAAGAAATTCGACCATTACCCTCTCGTACTCAAATATGCGGAAATGTCTTTTTTTTAAAAAGCAAGCTCTAGAATTCTTCAAGCCAAAACTTGTTGCTCTTTTCAAAATTATGACCAATGAAGGGCTGATTCAATTATTTCCTCCCAGAGCGTGGCGATTTGACCTCTCTGCAGCTGAGACCAAACAAGTATCTTGTCTGACATCACGAACTGAAATCTGAGTTATAAGGAAGTACGAGGGTAAACTGCGTAGTCCCAAGTGCCGCCTGGACGAACTTTACCCCAAGCCAATTCACCTACTTATGAAATGATATATTCCAGGGAATTGATTCTGATGATAAATCTGCCCTTTGAATATGCTGAGAAACAACATTTCAAAATCTCCAAATCAGATCTTATACCATCTCTGGGTCAAAAGACAGTTCAGCAGAATGATGTTGTTAAGGTAAGTGCTCAGAGGGAAAGCCACAGCAAAGTGTCAAATGAAAGGTGCACAGATGCCTCTGCTCAGGTTATTTTACTTAGGCAATTCCAACACATCTGGTTCTCTGACAGCGGGTCTCAAAACAATACCTAATCTGACATACCATATATCTTGCAAGGCCTGAGCAAGTCAGGTTCGAGTTAAGGGGATTCTGATAACCTCCACACAGAATTTCTTATCTTCTGTGGACACTTCTCGCAAGTCTCAGAGACACTGCCGAACAACTGAAGCCAACATTTTGCATTTTGATCCACTTTCTAATCCAACAGAAGATGACTTCTGCTCTTTTTAAGATGTGCTGTTTTGACGCCAAATGGAAGGAAAAAGAAAAACATCTACCTTTTATAGCAATTTTCTCAACTATCAGAAAGCCAGACTTAGAGCCAGTAAACGGAGCTGAGGACGACAAATATTTGCTTTCCAAAATGGTCCCACGGCAGTATGGGAATATGCCTCACCTGTTAAAATAACGGACAGGTGGGGAAAAGGGAACCCCCATCCCGTCTGGGCCTGCGTATTAAACAGGGAAGACGTTTGCTCCTTGTGCAGAGTTTGCTTGCTATTGGGATTTCGGTATCACAACTGTTATTGCAGCAAGTGAGCATCTACTGTAACACGTGCACCTTCCCCCAGGACAACTGCAAAAAAACCCCACTTGTGTCAGTCAAACACGAAACAGGACACAAAGCGAAATGCCTGGAAAAAGCGGCTTGAGGATTTTTTTAATATATGAGCAGCACACAAAACGATATTATATTCTCAAGTCAACTCTCAGTCACGCTACATGTGAGGATGGTTGCGTCTCTTCAAACTGAACGCTCTTCCACCAGTGACATACTCTTGGAAAAACATTCAGAGACTTCAGGTATTTAGAAGGCCCACCTGATAATAACCTGAAAGCCTTCTTCATTAACAGATGGAAGCACTTTTTTTGCGACAGCATTCTTCTTAACTTATTTTGAAGTTAAAAATCATAGATTATAGAACACAGGACTTCACAAATTCCTTTCAACCATAATAAAAAGTATTAATTAAATGCTAAGTAGGAAGCACCATATCACATTTTTAGCAGCGCTTCAGCATGCACAGTAAGTGAAACACGCAGTGAAAACAAGAAGATTGTCTTCATTCCCCTTGCAGATACCCACACAGTGCAGCTGAAGCAACTGCACAAGCCTTGAAAAGCTGTTGAAACAGTTTATTGAGACCTAATCCTACGGCCTTTAAAAAAATCTCATAGCATAGTATTTCCATGGTATAAATGATTCCTGTCTGTATCTGGCAGCCCCATGAGTTCTCTAAGGATGAACATAAATTCAATTATACCAAATTAAATCTGAACATACATAAGCCACATAACATTTTAATAGGGGCAATTCTTAACTTTTTTTGGAAGAACTATACAATAGTCGAGTCTACAAAGATGATACGACACACATGCTTTCTCCCTTGAGCTGCCTGCTTTTATTAATTACTCTGGCAGCGATATATTTATATTGATGTTGTCAGTGTGTGAACAAAACCTCATGGACAAAAATGGTTTAATTAAAGCAGAAAAACATGGTTTATGGGTGGTTAGCAAATCTGTGCTTTAAAGTCAGTAAAACTTTCATAAGCGATTAGATAAAAATAAATCTTAGGAAAACATTTGCACCAAATATGTCTTTTACGTTTTAAACACTGAAGCATATCATAAAAAAAAGACCTAAGCAGGCGCATGGATTCAATAATCTGTTGGCTGCCCCTCTGGGGGTGATTTCACATGGCCTCAGCTATCTCGCGCTCGCTCTTCCTCTGCTTTGATTAACAAATCCTCCTCGTCTGTCCAAAACGGCTACCTCCCCGCACCCCGTTCTCTGTCGTGACATCGGCAACCGCAGAAAATAAGCCAAGAGAGGACAAAGCTACGGCCTGTCCCGCTCTGCCTCGTGACGGCCAGCGTGCACCAGTACGCAGTCACTGGTGGACTGGGGAAACAGTTAACTGGCAGCAGGGCTCTGCCAGCTCTGTTTTCCCTTCCGTTTCCAAAGGAAGAGTCTGTAAATAACGGAACAAATGTTTGTAAACTGCTTTGGGGACAGAAAGAATGTTTGGAAAACAAAGCTACGCTGACACCCAGGTGTGCACAGAGCACGCTATCATACCCCCGCGCTGCACACCCGAGGCTGGCAGGCGCTACCCCTGCACAGCGGCGCGAGTAAATCGTGCCAAATGGAAGCATTTCACTCTGGGGCACCGTCCCTGTCCCTTGAAATCAGGCAGCCAGAAAATAAACAAGCTGGGGAAACCCCAGGCCGGGGAGGGAGCGGTGCGGTGCGGGGGACGGCCCGGCAGAGCAGCCCCTCCCTTGGCACAACGCTCTCTTTGTTGATGGACAATATTCCTAAGAGAGATGCTGCTTCAGACCAAAGCTAGGCCGTAGATGTAGATCTCACATTCTAATAAATAAAAATAAATATCTGGCCTCAAGTAAAAGATCCTTCGTTCGACACTCCTAATCATTTTTTATACTTCAAGTTCAGTTTTTACTGGACCGGATCCAGTCATCCTATGGTAATGTAACAGTCTTTTTCTTTACGTGAACAAAAGTCCTTTTCTAGTCCTGAGGGCCGGCAAGTTTATCCAAATATTCTCAGTTACTACTAGCCCCTTTTGGAACCGATATATTCAATACAAGCGCACTTTGTACCTCCAGCACCACGGCCCGGAGCGGCGCGGGGCAGCGCAGGGGCCGGGGCGCAGGCCGGCGCTGGGGACGAAGCCGCCCGGCTGGAAGGAACCGAGCACGTGTCCGGCAGAGACGCCCGCCCTCCAACCCGACAAAGAGCTGCTCACATCTGATAGCACCGCAGAAAGAAGAGAGATAGGCAGAGCGGTTCCTCCTCCCCCTCCTGCCATCTCCCCAGGAAGAATGTTTGGAAATGCTAAATAGTCTTTTCCATGTTTCTACATCAGTTCTTATTTTGGCTAAGCTTGTCCAGTCTGTTAGCAGCTGCCAAATGCATGAAGTAATGAGAAAGCATAGGGAGAGAAAGCTGACTTCATTCCAGCAGCGCTGGAGCTAACACACCCAGTATGTTCTGTGGCTGTCAGCACGTCGCTGAAGTGGACCTCATTAGCAGATCTGACTTTAACAACCAGAGGAGATGCATTCCTTGGTGCCCCCTTCCTTCTGCTGCGAGCGAGGTCTAACCTGCTCATCCTTCCTTGGCTCGTACAGCTAGAAAGCAGCTGGGAAGTTCATATCGAAGCGCTGTTTCCCCCGCTGCCCCCAGACGTGACCTGCAGCTGGTGATGCTGATCACACCAGCCTCGGAGTCTGCCAGGGATGCGGAAGAGGGGGGAAAAAGGCAGGACACAAACGGCTCACCAACGTATTGGGGTATATCAGAGCCCTCAGGAGGCATTAAGCAGACTTTCATCCTACGCAGCGCTGGTACGGCCGCCGACGGGGCAGCACTCTCCAAGAAAGAGGCAGAGCAACTGGAGACAGTCCAGAAAGAGCAGGGGAACAAGCCAAGGTCTAGAAACACCACTGTGAGGAAAGCTGGGAAGAACTGGAGTTGTTCAGCCTTGAGGGACTGAGTGATGGATGCAACGACCATCTTCAGTTCAGACATCAGGACGCTGCCTAACAGCCAAGAGAGCAATGCAGAAAAGGACGATCACCTAAAGAGATTGTGGAGCCTCTGTCTGTAAAGAACGGGTTAGATAAATATCTGCCCCAAATGCCCTGGAGACCCTGTATTGGTCGAGGAGCGGGACAAGGTGGCTTCTACAGCCTCTGTATGATTAAACGTTGTGGTAAAATAAAACGATTGGGCCATCTGCTTTGAAGAAACACAAACTGATTAAACTAGGGCTTTCACAGAAAGTAGAATCTTTATCAATGGGGGAAAATCTTAAGCGATTAAATTTGTTGCACATCTACTGGGTGCAACAGATGCTGAACCAGCACCCCCTCTGCACCCCAGGGCCAGCCCAGCGGCCGAACCCCGCACCCCTCTGCGCCCCAGGGCCACCCCCGCGGCCGAACCCCGCACCCCTCTGCACCCCAGGGCCACCCCAGCAGCCGAACCCCGCACCCCTCTGCGCCCCAGGGCCAGCCCCGCGGCAAAGGTAAGTTTGCAGAGAAGCTCGCAGAGAAGCGCGGTCCTGCCCATCGGAACGGCTTGAGCTGGAAGCGGAGGCTGTGCGATTAGCGGTGAGCAGATGAATACTACGAAGTGGTCGCCGGGCACCTCTGCAGGTAGCTGTATCCCACTCCCAAGCACTTACTCAGCAAGTGCTACTATTTGGGGGGGAAAGCATTCAATGGAAATTCTTTCTCTCATTGAATTAGCACAGCAACACAACACATCCAACCCCTTCAAGTAAGTACATTGCCCTGTGATAGATTTTACAAATACTTGTATTATCAAGGGTCGTCTTATTTATACAAGTCTTATCCACACAATGAAACAAAAATTTCAGCAGATAAAGGTCCATAAATCTCTCTACCTTATTACAATGACTGCTAGCTAACGAAAATGAACCCAGCTTATCCCTGGAACATGTGCTGCATTTTTGACAAGGGGTTTGTAATAACATGCACAAGAACATAGCTGAGACCAGTGCTGTAATTTCCATGGGGCCGAGTGCCACAGGTGCACTAATATAGGCATTAGTGAATGATTAGGCCTCGTAAAATATATGAATGCTGTTTCTTTAAGAAGCCATAAAATTTTATTGAGGAAAAAATCCATGTGCAAGGCTTTTGGTTCGTTTCATGCGGTCATTCAGAATTTCACTCATTTCTGACAGGACTATGATAATTAAAACTGTGGCCTGGGTCTGGTTTCTATAAAGTCCATCTGGCCTTCCGCGATGGAGAGTTTTGGAAGTATGTAATTGCCTGGGCAGCAAATAACTATTTTGCCATCCGCAGTAGTTTAATTTTGTCCCTGCAGCAGGGGAGCTAAGTCAGAGGGGCAAAAGATCATTAACGTCTGCAGCTAGAAAGAGGGGCTCCCAGAGCAGTCGGCTGGCCCATATTTGTTGAAATGCTTGACACCAATGGGCCCCATTAATGCATGGGTTAGATACAATCTGTGGAAAAGGGTCTATTATAAAGGGATTATTTGGAAGTGTTCTGTAGTTGGGGGTGGGTGTGATTGAAGGACTTAAAACTGTTACATTAACCCTTAGGGCACTCCAAGCAGTAACAAACCTGGCATTAAAGAGCTGGTGTTTGTCACAATTTCTCCACTTCCCTCTTTCTCTGCCACAAGGTCAAAGAGATTAAAAACATCCATAATGCACTCTTCTGAGTTACAAAGATGAAGCTTGTTTTCTGTCCACTTTATGGCTGCAGCCAGCTCCCCCGCCTCTCTACTCTCACCCCAAACAGAATCATTGAACAAGAAAACAAATCACAAAGGACAGACGACAGCAATTATTAATATATCTATATATATACATATATGCACGTATGTACTTACTTACATATCAAAAGAAAGCCAATGTAGATGCAGTGCTGACAGAAGAAGCTCTAGAGCTCTGCTTAAATGTCCAAAATATGGCTGTTCATACTTTGCTTGACTAAAAACCAAGCTGGAAATTTCAGGCTTGCGAGCCGGTACCTTTGCTGGCAAGCAGCAAGGTTCTGTTGTGTTTTAGAGAACTGCACCCTGCTTTCCCCTTCCTTTCTGGTTGGTATCAGGAAGGGCACAGATGAAAAAAACTACTTAGAAACCTGAGAGACTTTAAAGTACTTCACAGAAGTCCATTTAAATACAGATTGTTTAATTTACTTTTTAACCAGCATTTAGTGTAATTTCTTTGTCAGTTGGATGCATATGTCTCCCATGGGAGATAAAAAAAAATGTATCAAGCATTACGGGGCTGAAGCCAACCAAGTGACCAAATCTGCATCACCAAAGGCAGGCACGTTCACCACCACCCAGAACTGCTCACGTGTTCTGGTTTTTTAAATATGTAAGCGCGCATTAACCAGTCTCACTCTCCATCCATTGTTCACTCTTCTCTTTGTGCCCAGTACGTGGTAGCGCCGCTTGAGACACAGGATACCTGTACAGTATTTCTAACGACGCAGATGATACTTCTGTTATGGGACCACAGTGCACCAAACATCGTGTGAGCAACCTGTCTGCTCCGTGTTTTGAACCCCACTGCTCTCATGTCCAATTTCTGGAAAGCTCTTATCTCTACAAATAGCTCTGCACGCACTCTTCAGTTCAGCTATGTGCTATTTACCCAGCGACTTCTTTAACAACGTGGTCTTCTGCTTCATTCTGCTTGTATTAAATAGCAAGTCCAACAAAAACATATTTCTGTTTGGCCTGAGGACGAGGTACTGCTATGCCAACCGTCTAAAAAGATGAGGAGATTCAGGATCAGCTGAATTCAGACATTCTGAGTGCTTAGAAACCTGATTTGTGGGATAAGAGGCAGAAAGCGCCACAAAAAATAATGAAAAGATCCAACGCAGCAATGCATGAGAAAATAAAATACATCTCAAGGTGGAAAACACACTGCTCCGATGACAGGTTGGATGAAATCCTCTAACACTTGCCCATCACCTCGAGATTCACCTGCTCTTCGCATTGCAGTAGAAAGAGATGAAGGAGGAGAAGACCAGACAGAGGACACTCGCTCCAGAGGCTGGGCAGACCCGTCTGTGAGGAGCCGGAGCATGGTCCTCCTCCTCTGGCTGCAACTTGTCAAGGTGACAATTTACCCAAGCGTGTATCACAATAATCTCAGTGACTGTGATCATCAGCTATTTCAAGTGCAATTTTCTTTAGAATAAGTGACTTTTGTTTTGCTTTCTTTCCAAGGGTTCATTCATTTAATACAATCTTACATGATCCTCAAATCAATCACTTGATTCACAGTGTGTTTACAACACTATTGAGAACACGGTAAAAACCCCAACGGTGGTAAGAGTGTCCTGTTTCCTTCAGGATCGTGCCATACTTTGATACAGGAATGTTAGTTACTGCCTTTACTTCACTGGGCAGCTCTGGGAACTCTGAGAGAAAACATGTGCGCATTAACTGTTCCCTAGACCCCACTTGAAAGAACAACAGCAGATATCACAGTGGAAAACACGCTTTATAGAGAATTATTGAAACCGCAACTCCTCCAATACAGTAGAACGTCTGTTTTCTTTGGCATGCCCATCTCTGCTCACCACAACAATCTGACAGCGTAAACGACGGTCAGAAATGATCAACATTTAAAAATTATTCTGTTTGGAAGACCAACGAGGTTGATTAAAACCCATAAATTAGGAAAAAAAGGTTTTATAACCTTTCTCTTACAGTGCCTGAGCCCGATCCACAGAAGTTTATATATACCAAGCAGTTACAAAAACAGACCTCCTAATTAACAAAATGTTCAAGTTGCTAATGCCAGTTAGCTTGTATGTTTGCCGTTTCAGCGCTCTGACCCGTGTGTGAGGTGGCACACCTGACAAAGCAGACGGTAGCCCGCGAGCCGCAGGCAGAGGGTACAGCCACACGGGAGGCACGCCAAAGGAAGCGACGAGCAGCCTCCCTTTTCCCAGGCAAGATGCTAAAATCAAAGCACCAGAGCCACTGCTTACTTTTAAACAATGTCTCTTCAATATTTTCCAGGAGGCCAACACCTCTGAGATGACTACGCCTTACAGGAAACACAGCTAGATACAGCCTTCTGTAAGACGATCTCACCGCCAACTAACCCAAACTCAGACGCAGTCAATAGCATCCCTAAAAGGCAGGGCTCCCGAAGCGACACGGATACCGACACGGCAGGGATGGGTGCCCTGGGGAGACCGACGTGGCTCCCGGGCCAGGCACGACCCCGGCCAGCTCCACGTGGCTGCGTCCTCCCGGGACGCGGGTCAGTGTCCACTACAGACGTCAAAGATGAATTTGAAATTCAAGTTTCTAATCCAGCGTGTTAAGAGACAGTCATCACAGCATAATCACGTGAACAACATTTTCCTCAAATTCATACTTTCTCGGAACTGGGGTTTCAAGCTCAGCCCTCCTCTAATCGCAATGGGATGTGAGACTGCTAACTTATTCGATACAAGAAGCAACCAGAGACGATAATAGCTGTTTTAAGAAAATATACGAGAATTTTTTAGTTTTCGAAGTCAAATGATACGGAAGATTAAGGAGCTTTTTTAAGAATCTGAGTCTTTTAGGATGAGCAAAGCTAGGCATCTACAACCGCATATCTCTGATGATCGCCGACAGGTATGTATGTTGTCTGCCCTTAGGTAAGATACAAACCAAAGCGGTCTTAGCAAACAAAGGGCTTTGTAGGAGGTTCAAAACGCAAACACCATTTTTAATAAGGCTTTTCCTATAATAATCTATCCTAGATGATGCCAAGTAAAGATTTTTTTAATGCCACTCTGAAAAACACGCTGCATACTTAATTGGTAATGCTCTTAATTAATTTGCCATTACCTTTTGTTAGACAGAAGTAAAAACAACTGGCTGTAAGCTTAATCAGCAAACCAAATAGATCTGAACGAACCCATCTTTAAAATTTGTTAGAATGCTCTTCACACAGCTACGCAGAGCACGACCAGAATGACGTGCCCACACCAAACCAAAAGCACGCTTCTGCTGTAGCACTTCGCAGACAACTCCCCTGAAGGTTTTATCTTCCCATGCCGCAGAAATCACGACTAGCAACAGTGCTATTTTTTCTTGGAAATCACATTAAAAAATATTCCGTTCTCCCAAAGATATTGTAGATGCATTAAACCTGCGTCTTTTCTGAATCAAGGAGAGCGAAATTTTGCTAGGCAAAGTAAGCGCAAGATTGCCAAAAATCCTGAAAAGGTCTCTCAGAAGAAAAAAAAAAAAAGAAACAGAATAAAAGAAGCTGTGAAAGTTTATGAGGATAAACACTGATGACAGGTGGAGTAGAAGCTGAAATTTGAACTCCAAAGTAACTGCAAATAAAGATTTGTTACAGATGGTTTTAATATGACCTAACACTGGGATGCCAGCTACAGTATCACTTTTTCCTGTAGGCTGGACAAAACTAATAATACAGTTATGGAAACATGCTACACTACTACAGACACCTAAGGAATAAATGGCCTTTAATACACATAAGTTATCCTCTTAAGGGAGCAAGACAGGATCAATAAAATGCTGATAAAGAGACACATAGCTGGAACCAGCAACAGTGCGTATTTTAAATAGGTAAAATCAAGTCAGCCCTTCACCCGCAGGCCCAGTTATAAATGTCTTTCGCTTCACATATGCGCAGGCACATGTGTGTGCACGTGGGTGTGTGCGTGATGGAAATGTTCACTCTTGGCACGCGCTTAATTTGAGCCACTGATCTTTTGATCTTGGAGAATAATAATTCTCTATTTTCTAAAGACTGCATTTGGCAAATGGGTTTTTTTTCCCCCCCTTCACTTTGCTAAAAGAAAGCATAAGCCGACAATATTAGTGCTAGTGGTTATAATTGTTTCACGACAACTTTTCAGAAGGGAACATTTTGCCATTTTTCAGCTATTACCAATTTTCTATTTTATTCAGGGCACGGAGAGTCCATTTCCTTCAAAACTGTTTCAATTGCGATATTCTCGCCGCTCTCCTGGTATGAATCATTGCACATACTGTAGAGAGTTCGTAGAGGAAAGAAATAAGATAAAAATCACCTATAATTCCCTTTTGTAAGGTCAAATTATCTCCAGTAACTACTTGTACAATTACGTACGGCCAGGTTTGTTTCACACGAACCCAGCCTGGTTCCCCTCGTTCAGAGCATTGTTTGCTCTTCAAATGCTGGAGGTGGTTTGAAACGGTAGCCGAGAAGGGCTGGAGAGAAGGGACGGGGCGGCCGCCGGAGGTGAAATGCCTCCCTGCCCCGGCCCGGCGGCACGCTGGGTGCGACAGCGAGCCGGTACGAGAAACGGGGCAGAAACTGCCCGTGCTCCGTGGACAGGGGTTAATCTGAACCACGGAGGGGGAAAGCGCGGCCCTGATCGCCACCAAACCTTCCCCATCCTTACCTTCTGCAGCACGGCTGCGCTGAAGAAAAGCAAGGGGGCCAGGCCCGTCTCTGCTGGAGCCGGGACACGTGCAAAGCCTTTGCCAAGTGCTCTTGAGAGCAGCCCACTATAATGCGACCGTGCTTCCGCTAGGGAGCAACACAAACCCTCAGAAAGGTTTGGAAAGGGATAAAAGCAAAGCACAGATGTTGCGTTGGAGGGCAGAAACGTATTCGAGAGTTAGAGATGCGTGGCACAGTAAGCGCGCGTTTACTGCGCCACAGCTGGGTTGGCAGAAGGGCTCCGCTCGGGGGGTGCAGACGGGCTCCCCGACGCCTCCGGAGCAGACGTGCCCGCGGGGCAGCACCCAAGGACACTGGAGAGGGGCAGAGCACCAACGTCAAATTCATGAGCCCCAGCACCGATGGGTGAAAACAAAATACAGATTGGAAAAAGGTAACGGGGAGAGGAGCCCGAGGGACAGCAGCCACGGTGGTAGCGCACGTGGGGGAGAGTGCTGTCTATAAAAAACTGGGATGCCGGGATCAGTGAAACACACTGACTGCGAGTGTGGGGTGGAAGTGCTTTACCCCAGCAATCTTCTTCTGATGTGGATTTTTAATTCCTTCTCACTTAATCACACTGCAGCCACTGGAACTTACTTGACAACGCTGGGCCCTTCTTCACGCTGTTTTTTCCCCAGCAAATTTTAGCAAAAAAGCATCCCAGAACCAGCCAGGGAAGAATACATCGATATGCTGACATTCAACATTTCTGGCTCCCAATGCTTTAGAGCCAGTGAACTTGGGCACATAACCTTTCCTGACCTGCTCCAAAACGCCTGTGCGCATTCCTACACCTACCGACACTTTAGGTGCTGGCTGAGCACGGTCCCACGCAGAAATCCAGCTGCGCACTGCTGAGCTTACTTGGAGCTCCTACTTTGCTGCATCCTGGTGTATCCCAGCACCCACACGTGGGGAACTGAAAGATGACTGTCGCTACTAGTAGTTATATTTGAATTGTACCAATGGTCGCTTAAATCCCACGGCCCTACGCTGCTCTGACTGAGCTGAAACGCAGAGCGACTTCTCTGGAAAGCGCAGCTCTCCAAAGCTCTGTCTCCAGAGAGCAGGGGCTGCCCAACCTGCCCAAGCACCTCCTGAGCCCCGCGATCCCGACTGATGCCGCTGTGACAGTATAAACAGCTCCTGCCTTCCTCCAGCGCTCGGCGGTATCGCTCGGCGATGACGGAGGAAGGGAAAGAAGCCTCTTCTCTTATTTCCACCGTAAATTCATTATTTTGGCAGCTGGACAGTCTCAGATAAGCAAACAAACTGGATCTTCTGAGGGAGAGTTGTGAAGTTCTTGTTTCTGAGCACTGACCTCCACCCCAATTTGTGGAATCTCTACTTAATTTCAAAAGCAAACTCCAGCTGAAACATGCCTGGTTGCTACATCTTCGTCTAGACTTCAAGCATATAACACAGTTGGCAGGTTTAAGCATTCTTGCCGAGATCAATGACAACTAACCTACTGCACCACAATTCTAGGAGGATTTGGGGTTTTTTTCACAGCATGGTAAATATGAAATGCAAGTCAGGGTAGGAAACGCTGCATTGTTACTGTTCTTTCCAGTATCAGCTGGCTTATTTATTTGTCATTGTTGCTTCAATCGGCTTTTAGAGGAACACGTGTAAAAGCTATTAAAGAAAGAAAAACTTAGCAAGATTTTCAGAAGTGCCAAATACCCTGACATTTTAAGCCATATTTATCAAAGACACAACTGAATGGAAAAAAAAGAACATTAAATCAGTAGTATACTGAACAAAATGTATAAATGAAACCACTAACGGTCACATTATCACATCAGCCACTCAAATTAATACAGCTAATGACAGACATAAAAGGAAGCTAACTTTCTAAGTTTGTACACAGCAATATATACAGATGCTTTATTTTATTTTTACTGGTTTTATATATTATTCTGACAGGCATAGAGTAAAACAAGGGAAAGATCAGTGAAGACCTAAACATGCTGTGTGAAAAGCAAGTAAAAAAAAAACTATACTGAGAAGTGGGAACCTTTCGCCTGTTGCCAAAGTGCCGAAGCAGGACTGGGTACCCTTACCACCTTCCCCTTCCTCTTAGCTTGTACAAAAGGATTCTTGATCGGTCCGCTACGGGCTAGTTATTTATGTAGGTTGGCTTGGAAAAAGTCTGCGTGGAGGGGAGAGAAACTACTGAGAGCGGTAGCTGGCTGCTGGCGCTGGCCTGGACGGGTGAGAGCTGGCGGGCTCGTCGTCAGCCGTCTTCCCTCGCTAATGCTGTCAGTCACAACACACATGGAGCAGTGGCCTTGCTGGAATAAACAGTAGTTCCTCTCAATTGCCAGCAAAATTTCCTGCGTTTACCTAAGAATATTGTAACTCGTAGCTGGAGAGCTTTCCCTCTAAATTCCTACGGCCATGCCAGGCACCTCGGAGAGCTTCAGCGTGGAACGGGGAGCCCGTCCCCACGTGCAGCGCCGCTGAAGGGCGGCTGCGGGCTGCAACCCTTCTGGCAGGAAAGCGCACTGGGGTTGGTGGTATGCCATAGCTCATAACGCCGAATGGAGTCATCAATAAATCCAACATCAGTAATAATAAAATTTTACCACTCACCTTATGTAACTTTTATTTTACACTCGATTAACTTTTATTACCAACTCCAAAGAATAAAGGCATTCTTACTGCAGAGAATTAGAAACAGCCTTTTGGAAAAAAAAAAAAAGATGCATTCTAATATTAGGGGCTGCATTCCCTGGCAGCTTAGAAATATCAAGAACAAATACAGTTTAAAACATACATGTCTAATTCACAGCTAACAGAGAAAGAGCCTTACCTTTCTTGAGACTTGTCAAGTAACCCCATGCTTTACCAACACACTGTGCTCTGCGCTTCCCAGGATCAAATTCAAGTGGTATACTGAGGCAAGAAATCCCCGAGCTCTGGATATACAATAACTCAGTATGACAGCAACTGATTTAGCAATTACTGTTTTCTAATTGCAGCAAAAGAAGACCCAACTGCACAAAATATGTATTAAGATCACCAAGGTAGACGCATCTGAACTACATACACAAGCAAACTGTTTCCCAGGGATTTGTGTTAGTAAACGAAAGAGGAAGCCACGCCTTTCTATATTTCCTTTAACTCATTATGCTTATTTTGTGAAACTTTTATGAACATCAATCACGAACAGCCCATGCTGAATAAGCTATTGTTTGTTAAACCGGACAGTGCCCTCAGCCATCATGCCTGAGAAGTCAGGGGACTGTCTAATGTCTGTTTTTAATATGGGCCAAGTCCTTTTTCCCCTCCTGTTTAGTATAATTTTATACTGGGTGGACATATTTAGGGCCTGAATGGTTTGACAGTAATGATTAATACCCTGCATTAGGAGATTCCAGTGAAAGTATTCAGGAGCACGCTGTGCAGTTTGGTTCTCATCAGATGGTCAGGTCTACAGGCCTATTAAAAACAGCAGGAGAGCTGCAGACTTAATCACAGAGGCTGGGCCCATGGAGGGAGGAAGAGCGAGATACAAAAACGGAGAGAATGAATAGAATGACAGACCAGAGGTACACGAGAGCACAGTTTAACTCACGCTCAAACCAGGTGAGGTTTTCTTTTTTAAAATCTCTGTCCACGAATGATTCAAACATAAAATCTCTTTTCAAAGCCAAAGCAGGCAAGGTTGGAAGGCTGTATGAGACAGTAACAAAGAGCTGAAGGTGAGAATTACTTACGGTCTAATAGCAAAAATTTTAGCAAGACAAAATAAGACCAAAAGCAGAACAGGTGACGCTAGTGCTCCATGTGGCAGTAGGCCCTAGAAAAATGTGTCAAAACAGCGTTTAGGAGAGAAATCAGAGAAAATAAGCCACCCAGAGAAAGGCATAGTAAGTCATTGTTGTTGTTTGGTGCCTTGCTATTAGTTCATAGAGTCAGAGTCATCCCTGGGTGGCTGGAAACCTCATTACAAAACACCGGCCCAACTGAGGTCCCCAGTAACCCAGCAGGAACGTTGAGAGCTTCAAGCGTAGCGAGGCTGAATCCTGTGTAGCCTCCTGACCCTTGGCACAGCAGGACAGCATCTTTCTTAGATGTACAATCAGTGACTCACGGTAAAGAACCGTAGATGATCTCCCAGGCAAGGCTAGTATCATAATCTGTGTAATTAAATATTCAGCATCCTTCATTTGAACTAATCTGGGGGGACGGTACACAAGGACTTTGAGCTTGGAAGTCCCTAATGAACTCTGGGCAATGTGCTTAGCAAAAAGAGTGGGTATTTTTGCCACTTCTCTCTTAGCATAAGAGCACAGAGGGAACCACAGAGACACCGAGGTGAGCGCAACATCTCACCTGTAGGAAGGTACGTGCTCCATGCAGTGGGCAAGGAGAAACTGCCATAGCAATGCCTAGCTTAACTCAAGGGAACAGAGCCAAGACCTAGTTTTGCTCAAAGGGCGTTCTCCAGAAGGTGAGGAAGCACCAGAGGCTGGTCAGTAGTACTGCACACAGTGCCGGAGCCTATCTCACTCCTGGTGTTCCACTTGCTAAGTGTTTTCTTCTCACCCCTTTCTTCGGTGTTCAGAGGTTTCAAATACTAACAATCCTTGAAACATTACCCTAGCCACCATTTTCCCAGTTTTCCCTATGGTTCTGTGCAGGGCTGAGGACTACAGAAGAACTTACTCTCCACCACCGGAGAAAAACCAAACCAACCCCATGGAGATGCTCAGTTCATCTTACGGAAGAGTCTGGAACTTCAGCAAGGGCTGGGTATTTATTCCATTATCCAGAAAATAGTCTTATAGACCACTAGGTAGCAGATTACATGCCTGTCTCACGAGAAACATAATGTTTCTGACAAAATAAAGCCATCACCACCAATTAAGATCCCAGGACGTTCCATACAGGCTAATCCCGACAGCAACCCCAGCACTCGCTCCCCACCTCTCAGAACCGGGAGAAGCACCGCAGCAAAAGGTGCCCGTGCAGGGCGGACACGGCATTTCAGACCGCAGCATCTGCCCTGCTGCCGAGCAGCATCTCACCGGTCGCTGCGGCGCTCCGTGCCCTCCTGATGAAGACAAGTCAGAGGGACGAGAGGGGCAGTAGCTGGAGCATCAGCAGGAGGCAGCTCTGAGCCCCGGCTCACGTCTCAGACCGGGCTTCATAAACACAAAAGTGCTGTGGGAAACGTAGCTTGTGTACTGTGAAGAAAAGCTGTAAAATATCTACATGCTAAATATAAAGGTTTGATGCTGTCACTCCTTGAGACCAACTATACAAGGGAAATAGATTAATGGATTGTGACACCTTTTATGGGACCAGTTGGGCCATTAAAACGTTACACGTTACTCACCTGGTCTGCTATAAAGTACAAAGCACGCTAGCAAGAAGGATGCAATGCCAGCAAAATGCTGCTCGATACCAAACGGAGTAGGGATTCCTCTTTCTTTGAAGAAAATGGCTAAAATCCACAAGCATGGGCAGGTGAAGTTCTGTTCCTAAAACTATTAAGACTCGCAATAAATTGGCTTGTTTTCAGCAGTGGTGAGCAGTTCGCAGCTCCCACCGAAGGCAAAGGCAAATGTTCTGTACTTAGCACTTATGAAAACGAAGCCTTTTAAAAACATGGCTTTTCACAGGTTGCGTAGACTCAGGGCCACACGGTAAACGTCCAGGAGGTGAGTTTTTGAGCTGCTCTTACAGGCAGGAAAGCTTTATGCTCTCCTAAATCTGCAGAGCTGAAATATCCCTCCCGGGAGCAGCAGCAGCTGCGGCAGCCCAGGACGCCCTGCCCGGCAGAGGGAGGACCAGGCACAGCCAGCCGGAGGAGCATCCTCTGCCCCCCAGCACGTTTCCTCCACTTTAGCAAAGCACCAGCAAGATGCTGTGACTGCTCTTATATCTTCCATTTTATAATTTTGGCAGTGAACTTTCAGATTACACCTCTTTATTTTCGTCCACACGTACACAATTTAAATAAAAATAACAAACGAGAGCAAGACTTCCTCCTTTGTAAGTATTCCTGCCACTGACATGAGCCACGGACTGCAAGAAAGTGACCAATAAAAAAAAAGCCTTCACAACATGCTCACTACAGAACTGATCTTTTAAAGAATTTAAAAGAAAGAACTGGAGCAAGGAGAGAAGTTCTGTATTTGCTGGAATAAACAGTACATTGATCGAGGTGAGCACGGACTTAGGACTTTATTATGATTTTTACAGTTTCTACGTTGACCTCAGAGGTGACCATCCACTGAAAAGCAACAAACGGCAACTGCTAAGCAGGCACCTTCCACGGCACACCAAGCAAAGAGGCCGCGCATCGCACCGATTCTTGTGACCTTCTTACCAACTTCCACAGCCTGGCTCAGAATAAGCATCCAGACGTTCCACTGTTTTCCTGAAACCTCTCCAGATTTCCCTAACATCTGGATTCCTCCTTCTGTATTTGAAAGTGTAAAGACGCACTCACTATCCAGTGTCCAGGTACACGTATGAAACAAAATAAAAACTACAACTTGGTGAATACTGTAGGTATTTTTTCTTTAAATTTTCAGTCATTTTTAACGAATTCTCCCAATGCATTTTTGTACCCCATCAGTCTAATTTCCACAAATTTTTACAAAGTCAGTATTTGTTTGCAAGAACTTTGTACAAAGCTGCATTCAAATGCTGGAAAATGCACGCTGCAGTCACACGTGTGATGGCCAGCCGGAGCATTTTTTCTACAACCACTTAATTGAGGAACAAAAAAATTCAGTTCGATATCAAAAGAACACAGCTGAGATCGCACAAATGTCTTATCAACTGCCTTCATGAATCCATGTGGTTCAGAACATCCGACAAAAGTATTATCAGAAGATTTGATCAAAGAAATCGATAGCATGTTGATCAACTGGTAAATACTCTATTCAGGAACGCTGGAGGCTACCAACATGTAAAAAGAGCTTGTTGGAATCACTAACTTTTGTTTATTAAAAAAGGGC
Source organism: Platalea leucorodia (assembly GCF_965183815.1). Taxonomy (NCBI): domain Eukaryota; kingdom Metazoa; phylum Chordata; class Aves; order Pelecaniformes; family Threskiornithidae; genus Platalea; species Platalea leucorodia. The sequence goes on from NC_138839.1 coordinate 1,375,874, forward strand.
GGACTTCAGCTGAGACCCTGCAGAAAGTGGAATTTTCCACTGAGCAAAACTACAAACCACCTGTGCTTTGGGAAAGGAATCTGGGAGGGAGCTAAAAGATATTAAAGTATTTGTTTAGTTAACGAACCGTGGAAAACTAGAGGGTATACCCTTGAAGAAGAGCTACCAGACTGATAAAAGGGAACATCTTGGCGCCAAAGACTGGATGGCGGCCAGAAAAACACGAAGTCTGATAAAACCGCAGTAACTGGGTGAAAGGTAAATGTGGCGAGGGGAGATCGCGACCACCGACTCGATTCAGGACCGAAAAGCCTTGCCCCCCCACCTGAGAGGAGCATGCGTGCTACTTTGCATAGCAAGCGAGGCTAATTTAAATACAGCAAACCAATAGTGTACGAAATGCTAATCACTAACCAATAAGTGTAAGTTTGGGCGGGTCTATACTGGTCACATAGCAGGATAAACATGCTGTAGTTTTGTACGAAGGTGTGCTTGATCTGTGGGAAGCCACCGAGCACCCAGATTTGCGCAAACCTGAAATAAATAAGCAACGCCTCTCCCGAGTGTGTGGTTATTGGCCTGTTGCACACCGGGCGAAGGCTCCGCTTTTTGGACAGCACAGGTACTTTTACAGCGCTTGGTGAAGTTTAGTTCTTTCCTCCCAATGGCGAGGGCGAACTCCTGCCGCGTCCGGAGCTGGTCTGCAGGCACCCGCCCCCGGGCAGGCTGCTGGGGCCGCCGGGGAAGAGCGCACTGCCGCTGGGGTTAAAACTCTTGCGTGGGTAACCGAGGGCTTTACTGGGCAGGGCTGCCACCTGTCAACAGTGCTGAATTTATATTAAAAACGAAATCATCATTAAAACCCCAACAACATACAAACGGCATGTAACAAAGCCCCTGAGGTGTTCAAAGTCTCCAAATCCCCCCTTTTTTGAACGTCTGAATAACAACAAACCCAAAACAATAATTAATTCTTCTCCAATGCACAGACCCAGTCCAGTAACAAGCGCTAAAAATACATCTGAACCTTAGAAACAAAAGAGGAGGCACGGAGCACTTTGAAAGTTTGCTCCAATGATTAAATAAATTAGACCTGAGCTGCTAAGAAGGGAAGGACAGAAGTTCACTACCAGCATGACAAGGTGGTGCTAGGTCTTTACTTGTTTACGAAGAGAAAAAGGGGAGAAATTAGCACGTTTTAACAGATTTCCAAATTCCAGGCTTTTTTTATTATTAAGTGACAATATGCTTTTCAAATCTATGAGATCAGCTGTGATTCTTGACTAAAGCAAGGACAGTGCCCTCTCACCGGGCTCTGACAGCTGCCAAGCAACAACCGCTACCGCAGAGGGAGAAGGGCCCAGCCAAGGACCCTCCATGCGGAGGAGAGACAAGCAACTAAAATGACGACAGAGCTCTCCTTTCGATCTGTCCTAAAAAGCTGCTTTTCTCCCTCCCTCCCCGCCTCCTTCAGCACTCCGGGGCATCTCCCAAATCCGCCGAACGCTCCGCTGCTGACCGCGCTGCCTCCGGTGCAGCCCTGGGGCTGATGCTCCCACGCCATCCGTCGCTCCCGGCCCCGGCGCGCGCTGCCTGGGCGCTGCAAGGCGACCTCCGGGCCCGCTCCTTCCCAGCCTCCACGCCGAACCGCAGGGAGGCTCCGTCTACTCCTTCCTAAAAATATTGTTATTGAAATCCAGTGCTTTTTTGTGAGGCACGAGGAATGCTCCCCTCACATATTTAGAATCATCAATGAAAAAGATCATTGTCTGAGGATAGTAACTCTTCTGACACGCGTTTAGTGGCGAAAAGGATTTCACTAAGCCTTAGTACATTTAAACCGAACTTACCACCCTCTACAACCTACACACAAAGCTAGCTGAAGCCCCACTTTTTCAACCATATTCGGAACTACTAATCCAATGTAACAATTCTCTTAGACACGAGGAGAATGCAGGGCTCCCTACGACAGCACTCTGCCGAGCCTGTGCAGAAATTTCTTGTATCCCGCTGCTTTCCCATAGCCTGGACCAGCTCTGGGAGCTGCAAAAGGAATGAGTGTTATCCTTTTGGAAGCATCGTCATTTTTTTTTTTTGATCGGGTGCTTGAATGTGATGGACAGCGAGAGAATACGGGGACAGGACTTCTGAACACCCTACTGATATCCTCACATTATTTGGATTTGCAGGTTATCAGTGGGGCAGCAACTTCAGCTATGACCTCATTAACTAATGTGGCCACATCAGCACCTCTCCACAGCCTTTATCACTCATCATGTGTCATAAAGCAGCCCGCTGACACCTCATAGTGAATACCGGTTGTATCTTATCTCCTGCAGGGATAGGACCCTCGCTGGGAGACAGAGAGCATGTCTAGGAATGCAGCTAGGAGACAAGTTCACCAGCAGCAGCTGACAGGGGATGATTTCTCAAACAAACACTGAGTGGGAAATTAATGGGCTTTGGTTTGCCACTGACAATACTGCGCAGAAATACATTAACTTCTGACTGCTATAATTTAAGAATTATTACTGTAATTTCAGACCGAAGCTACTGGGACACTTCCATCCCTCTGCATCCAGAATACAGCTGCTTTACTCTCCTGTTATCACCATTATACGAGCAACGTCCAGTGTCTTTCATTTACAAAAATACAGGCTTATTCCTGGTGGCTGGACGGTGGAATTCTCTTCCCATATGTGAAAATTGTAACGGTATTTTCTCCTCGTTTCTTCACATAAAAATCCTACTTCTGCTTCTCACAAGTTGGATACTGGGAGAAAAAGCAGCACACCCGAAATACGGTAGCTCCCAAACAGCTGGAGTGGAGACTAAAATGATGCCAGAATGTTTTACCTTGTTTTACCTAGCATCACTCTTCTAAAGATGGTTTTTAATAGGTGTATCTTGCTAGGAAAATGGCACATTTAAGTGGCAGAAGTGGTGTCTTCTCCTCTTGATGTGCAGGGAGGACCCAGCACAGCAGGGAGCGAAGCGCAGGGACGGGGTGGTGCCAAGTCACCAGCACGCACATCTCTGGGGAGTCGCGGGGGCCCTCTACTCGCTCCGTTGTTAAAACAAAAGACAGTGCGCGTGCTTATTTTAAAGTAACTCAAATGGGCCTGTTAAATGGTACTTCCAATTAAAAAATCAACAAACCCAGAAGGCATGGAACAATTCCTCAGATTTAAATCGAAGTAAACATAACGTAATACAGACTGTGAGCGCGTTGGTCACTACTAAGCCAGGAGTGCTCCGCGGACCAAAACAGGCAACGGCCACCGAAAAGATCGCGCATCCTGTCAAACCTCGCCGGAACAATACCCCGCGTTCTTCGCTATCTGGGCCTGCAGCTGGCAAGCCCGCTCTATTTCGAGCAATGAATAGGAAAGATGATCTGCTGCTCAAGGCACTGGGCTGGGATGACAAAAAGCTGGGGCGCGTGCCCCGATGTGTCACTGACGCTCTGGGCCACGTCGGGAAAGTTTTGTGATTTTTTTCTTAATGTTGCATCTCTAAAATTGTGTTAATAATCTTTTCTCTGACTTGATTTAGACCTCTAGCTGTTAGAAGCAGTTATTCTGGAATGATTACAGGAGGTGGGTAAAACCTGAAATTCCCATTCTATAGATTGAAAACTGGAAATACAGTTACAGTGCGTAACAATCGCATGATCTCTCACCATACACCCGGGACAGCTACAGCCAACACAAGCCCCGGACCATGTAATCCCTTTGCACCAGACAAACGCCGAATTTTGCTAAATAAGTTCACCGCTTAGAATTAAAAACAAACAAACAAACAAGCAAAAACAACCCCCTGAGATCTGGCATCGTATTGCACAGCGTCCGCCTGACGTTGCCTGTTCTCCGCCCAGCACCGGCGGTGAGCTGAACAGTCGTCGAAAACGGGCGCTGGATTGGGCAGCTGAAATCCCCCTCGGGAGCGCGTTCTGTCCGCGGCTCTCCCGGTAAAATACAATTTATCTTACATCACTAGGGGTGCTTTTCTGACCGCTTTAAAACCCGTGGAGTATTAAAATGCAGTTTGCATACCAACTTGAATGTTCTCTTTTTTCTAATTTTCTTTTATTCTCTGCTTTGTAAAAGAGCATCTTGTCCTCAGTTACATTTTTTCTTTTGTAAATGACCTAATGGCTTCACTAGGAAAGATCAACTTGGGGGATCTAACAGCTGTAAAATTCACAAGTCTGACAATTTGGTTCCCAGCAGCTAAACTATGAAAAATCACTCAAACTTCCATATTATTTTCTCGTATCCCAAACCTGTTATTGAGTCTGGAGGCTAAAAGATCCCTTACAATCAACACTGGGCTAAAGCCTCTTCTCTATGCCTTTTCCAGACTTAAAACCAGATCTTTTATTAAACCACATTAACCTAAACATCCTCCCTTTATTTCTCCCCTGCTGGGTAACACCATGTCAGAACATGAGCTGCCAGAAAAACTCAGTGTCCTGCTGAAAGCTGTAAAAGAGGCTGACTAAATGCACAGAACAGAAAACATAAACACGTCGGGCTGACGTATTTTGCGTGGATTGAACCGACCAGGAGCATCATAATGACTTTCCTCAAATGATATAAACAAAAGCAAAAACCGGTAAACATTTTCCATACCCAACATGCCAGGAAAAGTAATTTTTGAAAAATAAAGTAAAATCACACTGCTCTAAGAAGGTTCCACTTCAGCAGAAACAGCTAAGTGTATCACAAAGCCCATATTGTTTAAAATCCGCGCAGAGTCAATGCACCTCTGTGCGCTCTAGAGGCAGCATCGCCCAACGGACTGAGGGCAGCCGCAGGGACTGGGGACCCACCCAGCCTTCCCAGCATCTCCAGGCGCCTCGCCCGGCCCTTCCGCATCTCACCTTCTTGTGGTTCTTGAAAGTGGCCACTAATCATCGTCCACCTCCTTCAGATGGTGCTATCACTCATTAATTAACGATCGCCCATCTCCTTTGGAGGGTGTCATCATTAACTGCTCATACTCAGGAACCGCTCTGCAACCCCTAAGCGCTGATACCGACGCACGTGAAGGTCTCGGAGAGCTCTCCGACATGCCCCTGACGTGACACGCTGCAGGACGCTGACGTTACGCATTTGACATGCTGAGCCATGACGGCTTTGTGAATTTATCTGTTGTCAGCCCAAGTCAGGCCAGACCTGGCCCACCTCTGACAGCGACTCTGCCGAGGAGGAACCCGTCCGAAATGCAACACTTTTTTGGCCACATCTCCATTATGAAAACCCGATCCCCAAATGACATTTCGCTTCATAACAAATACAATGTTTTGTTCCAATTCCTTCTTCTTTAAACTTTTCTTCCCAAAAAGACCAAAAAAAGACCATCTGATCATTATTTTTGTACGGTCACACAATTTAAAGTATCATGGAAGAATTACCTCAATATGGAAGTATTTCTTCTTTTTCTTGTCACCTACATTACTACTGAAGGTATGTGGGCTGTCTGGCATTAGAATAGCTGGGGAATTTCTTTATGTCATATTTTTCAAATGATGTAAAATGTCTCCAAGGCCTAATATAGCCTTTATTAGAAGTCAAAATACACACATAATTACCTGATAGCCAAGCATAGCGTTACGAGCCAGAGCAACAGGACAGCTCAGCAATTTCTCAACTGGTTGTACCACGAGGCTTTGCTCTGCTCCAGGATTTAAGATGCGGAGACGGCAGCCGCTGTTGATCGAGGCCCATGTGAAGAAGGCTGACTGCGCGCACCCCTGCCCCGCAGCCCTCGTGCGTGGGTGCACGTGCGTACGCGAACGTGCATCACGGGGCATCAGCCTCGAGCGTGGGACGGTTTAAACCTGGGAAGCGCAGTGTCACCAGGAGGCCTGCTGCGAACAGAAACAGTGCAACGGCACTCACGGGCTGTATGTGGCTTTGTCCATACGGTCTCGTCCTCTTCTGTACAATTATCTTGAATTCAGATAGACATTCCAATTTGTTTTTATGGTAGGAGTTCTTCTCGTTAGCTGATGATATTCCTTTGTCTATTAAATGTAAAGGATCATTTTGTTTTTCTAAAGACCATCCAAAAGAACACGTCCCCTGTGAATGATGATGTTTAGTTAATAATTTAGCACCGTGCTGCCTGCTGAATTTTCTGAATCAAAATATGATCAATAGGAAAACAGTTGGTTTATTGAGTTTTCTGTCAGTTTTATTTCCTGAAGACATGGAAGAGAGTGCAAAGGATACCTGCTGTGCAGAGCACACTGCTGAAAAGTTAGACTGGATCGATGCAAGTTTGCCAAAAATAATTATTCTCTCAGGGAATGTTCAAAACACTCTCTGATACACCGACCTCTTAAAGCCGAAGCTTGGGAAGTGCAAAGACTTTTGCCCGTATTGGTGTTTTCTTAGCAACTTCAGAGATTTTGCAAATAAATATCTATGCTTCAGTAGCCTACTTTTAATTTTTATATTATCTGTACAAAAAAGATGCAGCTGGAAGGTAGAAGATGAAAAAAGTAAGTTAGCAAACACACTGCTGGTGGAGGCAGATAGCTCCAGAACCTCTCCTCTCTCTCAAATGAATTCAAAGTCCTTACTCTGTCTGCTGTATCTGCCTGCAAGCACTAAGCTTTGCACCGAGAAGATGCCCCCTTTGCACTGAGCATCTTTCAGTACCAAGCAAGGAACGCAGAGTTGGTCAATAGCCCAAGGCGGGAGAGGGTATTCCGACAAAAGCAAAGGTGAAAACGAGTCTTCAGCGCGCACGAGTTCAGCGCCCATGAGTTCAGCGCTGCGGCAGGGCCGCCGGGAAGCAGAGCGGGGGGATCGCTGAGCGGGCGCGCTGCTAACCCACCGCACGGAGAGGCGGCGAGAGCGCTAGCAGCACAGCACCGCACCTGCAGCCAACACCTTTCCTCCTGACTCTCCTAAGGACTAAAACATGGCAAAACGTAGATCTCGCCATGATGATGTTTCTGAATCCTGTAATTACCTTACTACTCAACTGCACAACCCTGCCATGTAGCGTCATTTAAATGAGTAAGAATCACCCAAAAGCCCCTCCGGTAACGACAACAAAGAGCAGCGCAGGAGATTGATCCGAAAAGGTGAACCGGCTTGTTTTCTCTCGTGTATTCAGAGCTGCGGGTTGAATGTTCAGAAAGCGGCTAGTGTTTGCATAAGATGCGATCTTACTTTCCCCGTTCCTTTTAAGTTTCCTGCAACCTTGCAGGTGTGGGTTGATTCATTTTTTCTCTTTTTCTTTTTTTTCGTAAAGATTGATTACATGCTAAGCAGGGTTTCTTTAGCGAGCACTCACATCTCTAATTATTAGCACTGCCAACTTTGCCAGCACAATGCTCAGTGTCAGATAAACGAAATCTGTTCCTGTCTGTTCTGTAACTGATACCAGCTCCATAGTGACAGTCCCTGACCTAAGGACCCCGGGCTTTGTTTAGTGCTACATCTTTACTCTGTTGAGAATGGAGTCCGTACACATCAAAAAATCACCAATATTAATTAAATCACAGAGACTGTTATCACTTCACCGAACAATGGGCTTTTTCAAGCCACACTGAGTAGCCTCAGCAACGCTTTTCTACTGACAATGTTCAAAATACTATACTTTCTTTCATCTTACTCACAACCTATTTGAATTAGTGGTTATTACATTCTGACAGTCAGAAACCTGTTAAAAATCTACACACAGCACAATCCAATACAGACATATATTTAGATCCTACATCATTCTTTTTCTAATGGAAAAAATAGTTAACCTAAGTATTAAATATGTAAATATCAGCAGTCTGCCTGCAAAATGGATATTCTGGCAATGTGACATTCTGGCAACACGGATATTCTGGCAACGTCTGGCACACCAGGCTCGAAGTAACAGAATTTGGGGTTTCTAAGTGCATATAATGGGAATAACAGCATTACCTGGGATCAGCGTCACTTTGGTTTTTAGGGATACCTCAGCATCCCATAAACGTTCAGTACTGACATTTACTAGAACTCTGTTACAGGCGACAGAACAGGGTACCCACCGAGGTACGCGACTCCTGCGGGCGCTGCACGGCACTACAGAATCCAGAACAGACTCTGGGGCTCCTGCTTTGCACCCGGGGGACGTTGCTAAGCATTGTATCAGAATTAGACGGGCACCTGCGGGAACCATTTGTGGCAGACGTAAGCTACTCTAGCTAAGGGAGAACACCTTTGCAAGGGAATTTTTTAAAGCATGATGTATGAATGCCTCCTTTTTCTATTTTCAGTGCTGTCCAAATCTAGGGAGTATATTCAGAATGTAGACATTTTCTTCTAAAACTTCACAGCCAAGTCTAGCTGTCACAACAGCGAGAGCACTCTGGCTTGCTTTCCACTGATGACTGCAACGGGAAATTATGTAATTATTCACGAGAGGACGGGCCAATGCCAGCCAACTCCATCTACTTTCAGACAACGACAGAGACTTGGAGACAGAAAACAACGGCAAATGGGTAAATAAATAAATAAATAAATAATAACAACAATAATAATAGAAATGTAGCTTCCTTTCCTACCTCCACTCTACAAGCAAAACCAGTGAAAAAGAACTTTTCAATACTGCAGAATTTCTAAGGTCTAACCAACTCGTGAGCTAATCCAGTCTGAGTCTGCCATTTCTTGAACATATCCCAAATATGGAAAATACCTGACTTTGAAGAAACGTAAAACATTTCCCCTCTGCAGTCATTCGAACACTGCTCGTTACACAAGCCATAACACCCCCTCCAGCAACAGCTCCTCACACGCGCAATCCCGCTGCTTTCCTCTACGGCAGGAACGCGTGGAAGCACGAACGCTCTGCACAGGGACCCACGCTCTAACGGCTCTCCAAGAACGTCTGAAAGCAGAACCTGCGACCGCTGCCGAGAGTCGATTTCTAAATTGTCATAACAAAACCACATCTCTAATCAATATGAAAATACCTCCTATAATCATTGCAATCCTTCTCCTGTTAATTATTTCATTAGCCTTATTGGTCTGATAAATCTCTGAATTTTCAGTCCTTCGGATTTCTGTATGGATCAGAGGCAGGGGCAGAGCTGGGAGATGTTTGCCATCTGGGGGCAAGGAACTGGCGAAGCAGGACGCCTTATTTTGCGTAGGTACAATCTGGAAGAACTGGAGTCCAATAAACTGAGTTATATTACAAAAGATGTGGAGTGAGATTAGAGCCTAATTTAAAGGTTGCTGAGGCAGATGTTTAAGAATATTAACATTTCTTTACATCTTTAAAACTGACCTGCATTTCCCTTTTCTAAGAAGCACCTACTGTAAATAAGCAGCGAAATAACCTAACACGACACATTCAGCAACGTGCACGGTTTTCCACTGGAATTTCCTTTTAGATTAATGCGTCCACAGATTCTTAAAGTCAAAACTTAAAGGTTAAATGCCACAGGTCTGCAGAGCTCCTGTGAAACGGCATTTATTTGGGTTTGTTGTTGAATAATTTTTAAGTGATTTGCTCATGAATGGTGGTGCGACTGAGAAACCACCTTTCTCATAGACCAGTTCTCACTAAGTCTAAAGGATCATTTTACATATTCAAAGGACTTGGCACAAATGTAAGCACAATTTAAGGTAAGAGAGTTAATACAGTCTTTAGACCCGTTCTCCGCTGCTGAGGGGAGCAGGCAGGGTCCTTGAGAGGACACGGAGCCCTGTGAGCTTCAGCTTGCTGCTGCTCGTCCAGGCCTCCGGAGGCCGGAGCCCCACCGCAGCGCAGGCGAAGGCCGCCGGTGCCCAGGTCTGCCTTCAGGGCCACCCTCAGCCGCCACGGGCTGTGTGCTGCCACGCCTGCAATGCCACGGAGGCCAACAGACTTCCAAGAAAAAGATTACAGGATTTTATGCCAAGCTGAGCCACTCAAAAGAGAAACCCCATTTTCGAACGGCACAGCACTATTCTGAGAGGTGTCTTCCCTATTTCCAAAGGACCCTACAGATGGAAAAAGTACCGGCAGCAAGTGTTACTGCCTTGTCATTAGGAGAGGTTAGCAAAAATATTTCCTACCCTCTCCGGTTACATCGACGGGCGACACGAGTGCTGGGCCTCGGCGTGCTCAGCGGCAGGGAACGCGTCCTCCCGCCGCGAGCCCTGCGGCGGCCGCGGACCGCTGCGTGAGAGAAGCTGCACAGTAAATCCCGTTTTGCTCCTCGCCGGCATCACCAGGCAGGCAGCAGCAAAACGCCTGTAAAATGAAACCTTGCAGCTTACGGAGTCTCGCGCAGCCATCGGGCAGCAGCACCCTTCCTCCAGGGACACAGAGTCTGGGACAGCTGCACAAAATCCTACAGCTTTTGTCCAACTGGACCCAGCGGCGGCTGTTTTGTTCGCAGGCTGCAACGATACTTTAGGTGAAACAGGTATGAAATGAACTGGTTTGCAGTGAGTAGATGAATTTCTCTGCGAATGCAATGAATGCCTATACAACAGAAAATTGGAAGGGGCAGACCATGCTAAAAGCTGTTGGATAAAAATGTTTTTAGAAACATTTTCCATTCAAATAGGTTTGTGTTTTAACTTTTTAACTTACTGGGAGGTCTGCAAACCCAGCATTCGCTTATTTTCACGTCTCTGATAGATCACGCTGCCCTGTATGATCGGCCACAGCACAGGGGGAAACACAGCACTTCCAGACAGGTTCGAAACTCTGGCCCCTACGCTCCTCTTGCAAACTTGAGTTCCTTTTTGATAAATTAAATATAATCGCCCTTCACGGGTGATGAGATAATGTATTTTATGTTAATTACAAGTAAGCTGATTTGTCTCTCAGCCTTAACCGCTTCCATTATTTGTGGAATAACAGGGATGTGGCGGTGCCTTCCCTTAGCTCGGGTTCTGAATCCTTTGCCTACCAATAACATCTGACTGGTACAGTTTGGTTATTTCCTCTGTCTCTAAAAATCACTGCGGCTGAACGATAAATCAGTGTAATAGGCACTTTTTGACATCCAGAATGTTGCCCTTCCTCCCTAAACTCTTTTTCACAACTTCTTTTCATGACAGTTATTAAAGGCATGTTGATTACTTGTATAATTGACTAGTACTGCTGGTAACAACACAGCAGACTAATTGAAATGTATGAGAAACAATTACGAGTAATTGGAATCAATTAATTGATGATTTTCTGGGGAACTGCTGCTTGATGCAGGCAAATTCTAATTACATTTACACAGTCTAAGAAAAAACTGAAACCACGTTATAGATTTTGAAGTAACGGTGTTATTTTTGTTAGACCAGTTTCTGTTTCGGCGCGAGTCTGCAACCAGAGGAGGGAAGGGAAGCTGCCCCAGCCCCGTTTCTCCTTACCCCCAAGCAGTGTCGAGCGGACCGAGCCCACGCCGGCGGCTCTCCCCGGGGACTCACCCCGGCGCGGCAGGCACCCGCAGAGCGGGTTTGGACACGCGGGAGGCTCCGGGACACCCGCCCAGCACCGCGCCCTCCGCCACCCCGCAGCCCTCGGGAGCCGGGAGCTTCTGCTCAGCCCGTTACTGCCTTCCCCGAGGCAGGATGGTTTTGATACTTAGAGCGATATATATGGCTCCTCTTGAGACACGCTGACATTCATAGCTTATTCCGCAGGGACAACTTACGGACTGATTTCTGAAACCTCCCTCTCAAACTTCTGCCTATGGTACCAGCAGTTTTGTCTTCCTTCACACTCAAAACGTTACTAGAAAGGAAAAAGGCGTAAGGTGGAGAGAGGGAGACTTGGGCATTCACAGGGGTATCGCACCCAGGTGGTGGCCTGTGATAACGCTCGGGTATCGCCGGCGCAGGGACCCCGGCGCGCTGAGGCCCCGGCGCTCCGCGCGAGCCTTCCGCAGCGAGGCAAGCAGTCACCGGAACGGGAGAGCAAGAGGCGTGGGGGCGAGAGGCGCGGGGTCAGCACTGCTCATGCCGACGAGGGCTAAATGATATTATTGCTTTGATTGTAAATACACAAAACAAACTCCGGCAGGCCAGTGGCTGCCTTTCTCCTTCGCCTCCGAGTAGAGCCGCCCTGTCAGTGTTAAGTTTAGTGTCTCTTTCTTATCAGATGAGAGCAGGCTGGAGTTTCACCATCCTGACTCCTGCCATTCTCCCCGCATTCATTCCGACTTCCTGCTCTCTGAAAGTCAAGCTCCCATTCACAAAAGACGGGCCTTATCTCCTTACCTCTTGACCCTGAATCATGGCTGCAAATACAGGATTTTATTTCTGCCGGGCAGCTAACAGGTGACAAAGTCCTTTGGCTCTGTGTCTTTACAGAATAAAAGAAACACCATCTGCCAATAGATTTTTGTTGTGTTGAATACAGTAAATCTCGATCTGCAAAAGCCCTTTAACACAATCTACCCTTTATAAACAGATCTTAGAAATTAGGAGGACATTTGCATTAAAATCAGAATCACCTCGAATTCTGCGTATTTTCAGCAACAGAAATGGTTGGGTTTAGTGAATTTTCTCTTTCGCTGAAGCCCAACATTCAAAGTGACCGTCAGACGACTAGCTTCTTCACCGAAGACGCACTACATAACAGCCCTTATCATAACTTACTTTCATACTTAGCCTGGCTTTGAAAGAGGTTTATCAAATCTCGCAGCCATACCACTTGAGCCGAGAAGCTTCGGTGGGGAAAGGGCACGAGACAATTAAGGTAACTACACCACGAGTGCCCATGAAAATTTAAAGTGGCAGAAATAGATGTGTTATGTTAATGATTTGGGAGAAAAACCATTTACTTGTGAGACAACATTTAAACTTCTACCCTTCAAAATTAACTATTAGCCTCCAGAAGCCTCAGGAGATTTTTTTTTTTTTTTTTTTCCACAAACCTGTATTTAAAGAACGCGGTACCCCTACGGGCTTACGCTCTGCCCGCAGTCCCTGCTTAGTGGCAGTGCAGCGTCCTTACATGCACGCGGACTTTCATAATTCAGCCTGCAGCTCTACTTAATATTTTGCAAATTAAAAACATACAAAACCTCCAAACCTAATGGTAAAATTGATTTTCGTATTTATGGCTACTAAAACTTCTGTTTTCTCCTAAAATATATCTTACTGTTAAAGTGAAACACTGACGTAAGCTGGCACTGGTGGAAGAGGCCAGGTAAGGGGGAGCCTGCCAACGGCAAGCGGCGAGCACGGCGCAGGAGACGCCGGAACGTTCGGCAGAGCTGAGAACTCCCAGCGGGTGAAGACAGGCCATCTGGGCCACGTGCAGGTAGCCAGCCTGGCAATGAAGAGTCCCTGGGAGCTCCTGGGACAGACCCCCCCATGCCAACCTTCGCTCCCTGGCTCTGCGCCTCCGCTGCCCCGCCGGTGGCTGCCGACGCTCCCGCTCTGCGGCAGGCCGGCATCTTCTGACGGCAGCACCGAGAGCGCGAGTGGGAATTGCCCACAGGCGGGCGCAGAGGCAGGGCCCGGCTGCCTGAGAAGGGACGCAGCAGCGGAGCGGCGCTGCCGCCCACCACCGTTCTTTTCCTTTTGTGATGGCTGGAGCTACCTGTGATTTGGCAGCTGGTGCATGCGGCTTAGGTCCCTAGCAGAAGGAACGCCTTGGTGAGAGAACCATTCCTCCAGCAATTCCAGGAGCGAAAAGCTGACCCCGATACCTGTGCTGCCACAGAGAAGCAGAGAGCATCTGCTGCAGCCAGCGCCTAAGGGCAGCACAGCAAGCTCCCCGTCCTGTCTTACCCAGCGTCGCCTGGATAACGGGAGGAAAGAGCTCTTCCAGGGGATCATCCCACAGGCTGGATGATCTTACAGGATGGTGCGGTCCTTGCTCAGATGAGTGACCTGGTGAAACAGGACAGCACATAGGCACCCGAGGAAAGCCGTGCAGGATCCCACCACGATTTATTAAAAAGAATTTGGTGCTACCTCTGTAAACTTGTCTCAGGCGTCCAGTGTCAGATAAAAGTGACATGAAAGCATTTCTCTCTACTGCATTCAGAGCTGCCCCGTGTCCCATGGCAGGACAGTGAGAGCTGACAGTGTACAGTAGTCACCAAATTGTTTGGCAAACTATGTCATGTACAAGATAGCACAAAGAGCCTGCATTTAACAAAGTGTTCGTGGTCCTTTGAACTCGTGATGAGCTTTGTGTGTTTTCTCCTCTTTATTTTTGTAACTGCTCCAGACCCCGAGGCAGGTGGTGCAAAAAGATCAAGACAGGGTTGCAGGGAGCACCAGGCGCTTGGTCTGAGGGGCAAGAGAGACAAACAGACACTTGCTGCTGCGACTGATACAAGTCTGATGGCACGACAGAAGGATTTCAGAGAGGTCCTTTTGGATGCACGGTAGAAGAAAGGAACTTCTTTGCCTGGACAGATATTTCCTTTACTTCAATATGAAGACGGAGAAACATAAATACTACCTCAAAAATATCTCCCCTTCCCTGAGAATCCTGTAGCAATTTGTACACATCAACAGAGAATAAAGAAAAGAGAAGTGACTTGCTTAAAATTGCAGAACCAGAGAGGGAGCGAGGAACACAAGGCTGAAGTCCTGCCTGCCAGCTAGGGGCCATCTCTTCAGCAGGCCATGGAGCCTCCATTCCTGAAGCATCACTCCTTATACTGACAAAACCTTCCCGCACTCTCTGCAAAAACCAGGCTCCTCCTTTCAAAGGCTCGCTGAAGTACACACACGAGCTGTGAGTGGACATCCCTTTTAGATTAAACATTTGGGAAGAATCAGAGCCTTTGAAGGAAGAGTTTGGAAGGATGTTTCCGGTGAGATTAATACGGCACACATTTTTCAAAATGTTGCTGTAATTAAAGCATCCCAGTTCGACTTATGAATGTTCAACTGCATCTACAGGTGATTAGCAGAAGCTTTCGGCTTCACTTTCATCCCCTTTTAATTGGTTTATCACCTTTCCAGGCAGCCTCAACAAACAGCTACTATGGTTAATCTGGAATGAATTATTCAGAAGACCCTTCTCCCCAGCCAGGAGAAAGAAAAATGTCCTAATTACAAGACATTTTTACTAGAGGATGTAAAAGCTTTTTTAAGGTGAGATATTCTTCCTTGATGCTCCTTCTCTGCCTCTAAACACAGTCCAACTGCAGCATCCCAGATGTCGCTGCAATGGATTTCACGTTATCAGCAGGTAAGTCAGTGAGCTGATACATTCCGTATCAGAAACATGATCAGCCTGAAGGTCAAATAACTTATTGTCAGCATAAACAGAATTACTATAATAGGCCCATCTAACTTTGTTGGCCCTAATTGTATATGGCCTCAGTGAAAAACGATTCCCAGCGCACGGAAGGGTGTGTGGGTAAGGGCTCCACAAAATGGGTGCAGCAGCTGATTCCTTTCACACCAGATGCAGACACACATGGATTAAAGAAAATACTTGCATTGAGGCGAGTGCAAATTTACAAAAAGCTGGCCTAAAGCTATCAACCACAAGGTATTGCTGCCTTTGCCGTTGATCTCGCAGAAGCCACAATAAGTTTTGCTTTCTGTGTTTTGTTTTTGGTTTGCCTTTTTTCAGAGTGCCTGGATATTTTGGACGCCTGAGATGAAACATGAAAGGCTGTGGCTATCAGTGGGGCTGCGTGCCCCACATCTAAGAAACCTGGCGGAGATGCCCCCGTGCAACGGCTCAGGACCACAGAACCTCAGTGTGCAGCGAGGCAAGCGGAACGTGCCAGAATTAAGACACATCTGGAAGGGCGACCTTCCCTTCTCCCTGCCTCTGCTTACCCAAGTAGCTATACTCATTTCAGAAGAGTGTTGCAAGGGCTAGTTCACTGATTTTTAGAGAACACTGAGTCACTGAGACTTTCCATGTTACAATCAGAAAAATTTCAAAGTCCAGATATCAGCCTCACACTCCGTACAAGCTCATTCCAATGCAGCGCTGCCTGTTACAATAAACTGAATACGTACGCGATCAGCTTTTCTGTCCTAAACACATCGGAACGGCGTATTAAAACAAGTAGAGGCACACGCAGGCTCTGACGGTCTGTACACCCACTGAGGGGCACTGCCTTCCTTCAATCTCCAGTTTTTCAACTTTGACAAATTTTCCTAAGGATAATATTTTACGGTTTTCCCCCAGAACCTGCAGAAACAGCAGCGCGAGGCAATTTAACTCCACGTTCAATCTTCTACGATAACAGGTTATCTACATAGCAGCCTGCAGGTCGGGCCTCCCATAATGAGAGATGCCTGGCAGTTGACTGAAAGCTGATTCCTGTCAGAAGCTATTTTCTCTCCGAGACAGAGGAGACATTGTGCCCCTTGGTGCTTGAGTGTGGCCTTGGCTACTGCCAAAAGACCACCTTTTTTTTTTTCTTCGCTGAGACAAAACAGAATACCCCCGCTGTCAGCTCTATCTGGAGCTGCTGAAAGGAGATGTATAAGCCCAGTAATGCTGCTGAGGAGATAACTGTCAAACAGCATGAAAAACGCTGCCTATCTACCGAGCGGAGGAACTGAAGCACCATGGAGGCTACAACTCAATGCTCAACAGCTCTTGGCATCTGTGAGGTCTCTTTCTTAGTTGCTTTTTAATACCCTGGTGAAAGAAAATACTGTATGCACCAGTGGGATTCAGAACCTGCCTCTCCTCACCAAACGCTCCGGGAGCTGGTCAACCGGGTGGCTCCCGGAGACGTGCGAACAGGCATTGTTCTTCTTGCAAGGGGAGGGAAAAGAGGCAGATTCTGCAGCGTATGGCGTGAATGTGAACTAGATTTTCAACCTGGTTTACAGTGCTGGGCTCATCGGGACAGAAAAACAGACCCAAAGAGAACTACAAACGGCTACCAAAGTCACGAGGACAACACTGTGCTGCTGAGAAGTTGCATTTGTTACCAAAGGCTTTTGCCACTGCAGTCACATACAAACCCATAAACAAAGCAGTTTGCACTGACTTCAGAATAGAAACTGTAAGTGAAGCATATACAAAAATTATAGAAGTATTTTTAAAAAGATCAAATACGGTATAGATGAACATAAGAAAACCGTATACTACTATTTGTAATGATACGCTAGAAACAGGTAAACTAATGTCCTCCTCCCTGGCATAAGCTGAAAGCCACAGCTGGAAGGAACCAACCCGCACGTTGTTCTACCTAATAGCACCTGCTGGGCAGTGGTTTAGTAGGGTGGGCTCCAAAAGCATCTTCAGCTGCCGTCAGGAGCCAGGTCCTCTTACATGATCCACATCTTTCTGCTTCCGAGGTTGCAGCTGGTCAATCAAGGTGTTTACTCAATGCCACACCTAACAAAGCCTCTGCATTTCAATTACTTTGGAAGACATAAAACAATACGCTGCACAAACAAGGATGTTAGCAACAGTAGGCAATAGAAAACAAGCAAAAAATCACCCCCATTCCAATAAAAAAAAGTTAAACTCCCTTTCACAGCACTGAAAGTATGAAGGTAATTAAGTTACATAAAATATATGGAGAATGCTCCTCATTTTTATATAGTATTTGAGAATGAAGAGAAAGCAAATTCCATCAACGTAAGAAAATGACTGTAATGTCCAGTCCCTTACGCTACTGAATATAAGAGTAAGGTGGATTAGTCAAGATCTGTGCTACCCTCCTACAAATCCCAATGCAAAATCAATGCCATTAGGGTAATGCAAAGTCAAGGTCAAAATTATTAGTTGGCAGAGAGTTTTTGCTCCCAAAAGCCTTTTTTGCTCCCAAAAGCTTTTGGCAGGCTGTCTTATGCAGCTTATGACAGGGAGCTCACCACTGTTAGAAGTACTTGTCTTACTTATGAAAGACAGTCTTTTTTTCAGAACGGGGGGATTTGCACAGACTCCAGACTCTCAAATTACTCCTGGAAGTTTACCCTAACTTTTTATTCTCCGCTGGGAATGTTTTGTCCTTAGCTTCTCATGAAGCTCTCACTACAAGCTCCTGAAGCATCTCATCACATGATGGCCACTGTCCGAGAGAGACTGTCCCCCAGTCTGGGTGGCCTTTCGTTACCTCTTGTTGACACCACACCACTGAACAAATGAGAAAGGTATGTCTATGCCAAATTCCAGAGCACCAAATTGTAGCAGGCAAGTATTTCCTTAAAAAAGGTTCACAGAAAAATCAGGTTTGTATTATGAGTTCTCTGGGCTAAATTGTGGATCCATTACACCAAAGAGTATTAATTGATTAAACTATAATTTATTTAAAGTGGATGACGTGCAGGTACAATGTGGCAGAAAGACACACAAAGAGTAATATCCGCAGTAATCCCTACCACTCTCTTAGGGCTTAACTCCACGTATTACAAAATGACTTGGCTATTCACGGGCAGCCCAATGCATCCTTGTGGATGTTTTCTGAGTGAGAGCTTTGACAAAACATTAGTTAAATATTTAAGTCAGTCAATAATATCAGACAGGCATTTCAAGTGCAGTTACAGTCATAACCACCATGTAGTCTTCACTACACAAAATGAAACATTTCTGTGACGTTATACTAAGACATAGTGAGGACTTGAGAAGCAATTAACACCATGTGAAGTCTTAAGACACCCATGCCCAGAACAATATCCTTAACGCAACACTGCCAGTCCGAGCCCCGCAGTTATCATCATCTTATTTGAAATCTAAGAAACACTGACCCTTCATCTGGTGCCGCTCCGTCCCGCACCTACGCCTCACTACGTGCCCGGACGTAGCTGGAGTAACTTGTCTTCCACATGCGTATTTTTTAATAATACATGAAAAGAGAAGTTTTTTTCCCTTTTTATTTCATTACAAGGTAGAGACACTACATAAATTGAAAACTCTGAAGCCTCAAAGGCGTTTCACTGAAATTCGGCTCTCTAATGAAGGGAAGCTGAAATTCTCGCTGAGGAGCGATTAGCCATGGCCTCACCATCTTTTACTTAAAGAAATTACAAGGTTTTCAGGGTTAGGAAATCTTTGGGTAGTATTAAATCCATAATATTTTTAGGCATACAAATGAGATTTTTACTCTGAGATAAAGCGTGCTACATACCTTCACAGAAATGCTTAATAATTGCTCTGGCTCCAAGACACAACCTTGATGGAGGCCAGAGTGAAATGACACAGAAAGCTTGTCTGCCAAGCCACGTCTCTGTGCTCATATTCCTCCTCACGCTGTCCACCTGCTTTGGCACATCTTCTGTTACCAGGGGCCCTGTACTGTGTTCTCCAGTGGCAGAGACTTCCACAATCCGTACATATATATCACTATAAATATATATATATGTGTGTGTGTGTGACGGGGCTCTGAGCAGCCTGATCGAGCTGAAGATGTTCCTGCTCATTGCAGGGGGGTTGGACTAGATGACCTTTAAAGGTCCCTTCCAACCCAAACTATTCTATGATTCTATGATAAATTTTACCTTAAACTTATGTCTACATGAGCTATGTGTCTTAATGTCTACAGGCATCCTTTTTCATTAACAGAGTTTCATCAGGCTAAAAGGTTTGGGGAGGAAAGCGTCCACCAGATGGTTTAACCCAGCCACTGACTCATTTGGAAACTTCTAAAAAGAAAGTGCAAATTGAAATCAGAATGTAGTGGGGACACAGCACACGATAAGCTGCTGCTTAAGCCATCACGATGTAGACCTCAATCCACAAAGTGATTAATCAGATACCTTCTTTTTGTTTTCATAAATGATAAGTAAATCCACTTAGTTTATATGAATTGTGCCTGCAGGGATTCCTTCTTCCTCACCCCTGTGCTAACTCTGGGATGGCAGCAAGCCAGAAACGAGCAAATACTAGCATTTTTGAATTATGTCAACTTGTATGTTTATTTCTTTTCTCAGGGAAAAAAAAAAATCAGTCTAGAAGGAATTGCTGGTTTCATTATTTAGTTCTGCTTTTCCTGCACTTAACCACAATATCATTATCAAAGGACCCCTTGATAACTAAAACACAAACTCTTCCATCTATAAGTTTAGCCAGTAACAGCATGGCCAAGTGTAGTAACCATTACTCTCCCCTTTACTGAATGAAAAGAACAATCTTCGCTCACAGTGTATGTCTAAGAAAGTATTTTAAAGTACAGATTTTTATATGTTTACATACCTAATAGTAGAGAAGCCACTTTAGAGCTTATCAGCTACAATAAAGAGAGCAGAACTTTAGGGCTTTGGTGTTAAGGCTTGGATGTTAGCCATGAGAAAGCTTGGATCGGGCTGAGAAATGCCTCCTTGACATCGCTACACAAGATATCACATTGTTACGGTGGCAAAAGGCTGCAAATAGACTGCGAAAAGCCCCTTATGTTTCTCCAAGGTTCCTAGAGACTTCTGAACCAGAGCTTTTACTGCCACGGATTAAGGAAGGAGGACCCACGCAGCTTTAGTAACTCCAGTCCTTTCTCCATAAACTCCATGTCCCCATATAACAATTATAAAAATGATCACCGAGACTTGGCTTCTAATATCAAGACAGATTAAATGCCAGCTCTGCTTGGTTAGCATCTAGCTCATAGGCGAGAAGTGGCAAACTGCCGCTCGTCTGGGGCACCGCAACATTAAAATATGCATCGTTCCATTTAAGTCCCTTTTTCACCCTCCAGAACACTGATAACCATCCAAAAGACTACCCCAGCTGTGGAAAGAGCTGCAGCCCATTGTATCCCATTAGCAACGAAAAAATAATAAAACACAAATCCCCGTTGAATTAAAAAATCTCTTCAGATGCAAGATTGAAGGCAAAACTAATGAGGACTGTAGCAAGCTCAACAATTGAGCGTTTTTCTTAAAATGCAAACCCTTAGAGCAAAGAGGCCGTAAATTGCACAATAATCAGAAGAATCCACTTTTTAACAGAGGCACCTCTGCCAGCCTGGGCGTCTTTGATCAGAAATATTATTGAAGAGAGGAGAAACCTGAACGTGTGAATTAATGACTCTCTGAGCTTCGTGGCCAAGTCAGGAAGCCTGCTATTTAGCTAAAGCCCCGTGATATGTATGGGGAGAGTGTTATCTAAACCACTAGGACGACTATAAAATATCTTAACAGCTTCTGCTGCTTAGCTGGAAGCAGGGCTCCCCTAGTATCTAATATGAAACAAGTGGTCCAGCCTGTGAAAGGCAGCTCTATATTCAGAGGCCACAGCGGCTGGAAGCTATGGGGTCGTCTCAGAAGCTCTCAATTGTTTTTAAATTCTGTTTTTACAAGGAGCGTGAGATTTATAGGCTCTTGAGGGGAAGAAAATGATGTAACTTGAGTAAATCAACAGGCCATTTATTCCTGGCCCTGTTTCCTCTCTGTCACTGAGCTCTGGAACTAGCCCCCAAGCACTCCCTCTTCAAAACAAGAGGCAGCCCAGGCTGCAGACATCTTGCAGGGACAGTTAAAGGCACAGCTCCTTTTTCCTTTGTTGCATGGGCCGAAGGTGGGGGCCAGCCTGCGGCTCGACACGGCCCCCGCCGTGCAGCACAGCCCAGCGCCGGCCGTGCTTGCCCCGCACAGAAATGGGGATATGGCAGCCACCTGGGGCACTTGCAAGCTTGACGCTTGCCTGCGGAGAGATGGCACGTGCAGGTTTGCTCCATCTTGGGGACAAAGGCACACGCGTTTGCAACTATTAGAGTGATAAACCCGACATTTGAGCTGTCTGATGAGAACGTTTCCCAAAGCAGAGTGCTGCAAACAGGAGCGAGCTCAGGAACAGAGGGGCGCGGGGGGCCTGGAGCGGGGAGGTGGATTTCTTTCCCCCCGTTTTTCCCTCTCACGTTCTGGTTCTCTAATGATAATGGATTAGTTCATTATAAACAATTTCCAAACTGCTCCTAAACCTTCAGCTTAATTTAATCACTGCTCAGTGACCACCAGCTCATGAAGTGACGTCTACTGAACAGCAACGCAGCTTTGGAGGCCAGGCAAAGAGGGACGATTTTCCTTCCAAGGCACCTTCACTCGGATAAAATTTCTCTTTGTCTAGAGTCAGCGAAGGACCTCCAGCCACAGGGCCCAGCCCGGCACCGGCAGCGGGTGCCACCGCCCTCGCCGGGCGAAGGCAGCGGCTGTTCTCTGGCGGTTAGCTGGTGCGCGGCTCCCCTGCCTCCGGCTGCGGGCGCGCACCCTTCCTTCCAGGACGCGCTCCCTCCCGCGAAGCGATGGCGCAATTTGAAGAGGTGATTCCCACCCCAGAGCCTGCTGTGATTTCCTCAGGACGCTTTCCAGATGAAAATGTGACTTCGCGGGTCTTGCAAAGCAAGAAGCGTGGGCACGAGGCGGGTACCCGTCGCAAGTAGTTCCCACAGCAAGCGTCAGCCACTGCTGCGCTAAACCTTGCTTAGCTCAATCCCCGGGAGGCACGGGGTGTCTAAGCGTGCTCGCTGCAACAAAGACCCTGGGGGAGGGTATAATACAGAAGCATGTGTTTGATAATGACTTATTTCACAGAACAAAATCTGAACGGCTGAAAAGCTTGCTCTAAACCCAGGTATGCCTACAGGCTCCAAATTAGAAGAACATTTTAACCTTTGCACTCTTCAAATTTCAAGCCTTGTTACCATCCCCTAATCTGCTCCCTTAACCTTGACCAGAGAAGGAAATTTTTTTTTTATAAACACCATTTGATGGATATACACTGTAAATAGAAGACCTTTACTCCTCCATCTCTTCTTTTCAATGCTCTGCCTATTCAACAGAGCAAAAAACTTTTGTTTCCTGCTGACACACAGCTGCCTTCAAGTTGCTGCTACAGCAAGCAGGGCAATTTTACCTCTCAGGTCAGCTAGCCAGGTTGACCCCTCACCTTTGACAGTGATCTTTATCTAGACTCCATCTTAATTATTTATCTCAGGAAGGTCAGAAAGAAAATGCCTCTCTCAGGACCCCGACTGCTTCAGCCTGTGTAACTTGTTAAAATGCAAGTTCTTTGAGGATGGTAATTCAACCAAGCCAGCTAAGAAACGGATGCATCACTTTTGTAACAATTCGGAAATGCTGACGTTTAGAAAATTGCTTTCAGTTCACAATTGTCATTCGTAAACCTAGCAATTGAGAAGCTTTTCTCGTAAAACTTGTAAGACTCAGAAGGGCCGGTAGATCTTCGCTAATGAGAATGTAAAAGATTTGACATCATTTTGAAAGCCATTAACATATTTTTGCCTGAAAGTTTAAAAGTTTAGCAAAGGTAAAAATACAATAAAATTTAAAAACTCTTGGAAAATACAGGTCACATTTATAGGAGGAATTCTTCAGAAACTTCAGCAGTATGAAAGCTGAAAGAGTTCTAGGCAAAGTTTTTAATAAAGTTATTAAAAATGCAACACTTTGTCTTCCCCGCAATAGTATTTCACAGCATAATTTAGGAAAAGCCACACACACAATAAAAGGAAGAAAAAGAAAAAAAAAAAAAAGCTTGTAGTAAAAAACTGGGGTATAATTTTCTTCAATCAACTCCAGCTCATGACTGCAATTACCCCAAATCTTTCCGAACCTTGCTGCGATACACCAGGGACAGGTCTTGGAGCCTCTGTGGGTGGCAACCTTTCATCTGCCTCTCAAACTGTTCTTTATTGTAAGGTTTCAAATTAGTGCTAGCAGCAATGAGCAAATTTGATAATTCGATCTCAAATTAGTTAATGTAATGTGCCAGGAACCACTAACTAAGGCACTGCAAAGATGAAAATGTATCTTTCCAGACTCAGGATGCAAGGTTAACCAGCCTGACATTTCATATTTGAAAAGTTGCTTTTTATTTTAATTAAAATGAAATATTGCTTTAAATGCCCCCCCTTTCTTCCCCCGCAGTGTATTTTTCCCATTCTGCGTGGAAAAACATACTATAAATACATGAGGTACACATTCTTTTGTGATACTACGTAAATTGTGTCTGACCCAGATAGCTGTGAATTGGGTGGAAATCATTAGGATCATATGTACTGATTGAGCCTTTGTAGATAGTAAAGTTAACTGGGGATATGTTTCCATGGCAGCTTTCAATGAAATGAGCCAGTGATTCACATTTCAGATCCTTATCTCAAGTTTACCCAAACTCATTTGTTCTGGAAATCAAGATGAAATATTTAACAAAAAACCAGACATAGAGTTTTCCAGTGATTCTTGGTTTTGACAGGTTGGGACCATGAGGGCACTTCATTGCACCTTGGTGGTTTTGCTTCGCTTTAAAGATGAAGCCAGAGAGACCAGGTTTGATCTTTATGTACTTCTGTTTGTCTCGGAAGGACTTCTCTTCCACCTCTACACTCACTTTTTCTTTTCAGGGCAATGCAACGAGCTACAAAGCCCACACCAGTGCTCGTGCATCTGCCCCCTCCTGCAACACCCCTCGGGCCCCAGCAGGACAGGCTCTCCCAGCCCCTGGCCCCACGCAGATGCAGCAGCAGCTCATTTTGCTGTCTGATCCGCCGACCGGGAGCACCCACCCCGCGGCGGCACGCAGCCCAGGTGTCCACCTAACCTCATCCTGAACTATGCCATCTATTGGGGTGCAGGCTCAGAGGATTCTTCTCGAGGAAAAGGGCGATCTGAATGCCGGTCTCCACCATCCCTACCCGTCAAGGTGCAAGTTATATGGCACAGGGCATAAAAGGTCCCTAGCTTCTCCTCCCTTCTGTGTACGCTGCCTATGTCCCCTTCTCCATACGCAGGCAGGCATTTCCATTTTACTATGTAAAAGCTGTTATCCGCCCTTCAGCCAAATAAAAACGTCATTATTTAGATGAACTGAGATATTAAACAAGGGAGTCCGAGAGTCCCCCAGGTGGGACTGCCTTAAAGCCACTGGGAAGGAAAAGGATACGGGGAGAATCATGTTCAAGACCCTTCTCTGAAACCATCTGTGGATTGCTGACATTTTTAAATTCATCTTTCTTTTGGTTAAAAATATCCATTAAAATTGACCAAATCTGTGATTAGTCTCAGCCTCCCGAAACGGAACTTCCTAGTGAATAAACAGTTTTTAACATGAAAAAAAAGTTGCCATAGTGGGGAGGACCAGCAGGTCTGTCTGGACTAGATGAGCACAAGCGGTAGAATAAAATGTGTAAAACTTTCCAAAAACGTATCGCAGACACTCTTAGTTAGGCTAACGCATGAAGCTTCAATTCTTCCCTAGGCATTATTCTACACCAAGAGTAGAGGTCACCGTCTGCACTGGATTTGTATTAACTGCCAGATTTACTCTAATACATTTATTCTAACGGTATGAATTACATTTGAATCGAGATAAAACTCGAGACAACACAGACGAGTTGAGGATCCACCCAGGAAAACTAACTCCCCATACAAAATCTACTTTGTTTGTTGTTTGGTTTTGGCCAGGATGGGAAGACACTTGCGAGAGGGAAAACAGGGAAGGGACATAAACTCCCTAACGGAGCAGTTCTGCAAGACGCTTGGGAGCAAACGCGCGCTAGGCCCGACCCAGCCGGCCCGGCCCAGGGGACGCCTGCGCACACTGACACCACCGGCAGCGTTCGAACCCTGGGCAGTTTGTTTTAAACTGTGAGAAGCTGGGAAGCAAATTCTGGAAGTTAAAATGGAATGAAGGACTGGAAAGAGTTTGAAAAGCGTCCCTGTTGCGCTGGCCTCCACACCTCGGTCGGAGCTGAAAGGCCTCCAGCCCGGAGCCGAGTGACAGATGATTCTCCCCTGAAATGTTTTAAAACGGAACAGAAGACGTTCTTTATCTGTGTGGTCTGAGCTCATTTACTCCAGGAGAAATCTCCAGCTCCTGCCCGACTGAAAGCCAGGTCTTGTTCTCCCATCTGATGGATGAATGGAATTTGGAAGTTTGATACTGTCCCCTGAGATGTCATTTAAATCCACAGATACATTCAGCAAGCAGGTAAAGTTATAATGTCATTCCACAGGCTCATCTCTCCGGCTCCCCACCCCCTTCCTCTCGCGTATCAGCCTGTCTTCACTTTTTCTTGTTTTTATAAATCACAGCACCTCTAAAGGAATTATCACATTTTCTTCCTTCGGAGACGTCTGTCTGGTTTTCTGTGTTTTGCTGTGAAATGACAAAACAGAAAAGCAAGCTCACACACACACAGCTTCTTAATCACCTGTCTACTGAAACTAGCTACAAAAAACTGCTTTCCTTGTTATTTTTAAGCTATATATAAACAAAATAGGGAAAGTAAGAGTTACTGCCACTTCTCACTGCGAAGCCGTACTGATGTAAGCTACAGAGTGCCAGCTTTCCCCATTGCTTCTGCAAGGTGGGAAAAATACAATTCAGTCAATGCTGAAGATTGGCAGAAACAGCATTCCTTCATGACAAACTTACCCACCTTCTTGAAATCCAAACATAAATCCCAAGCTCTACCCTCATCTTTTGCAAAGTATTTATGGCAGTTTGATTTATTTTGCCAGTTCCACTGCTGCTGTAGATTCAAAACTTTGAAAGCAAAAGAATGCAGCAAAGCAGCAGCAGAACAGAAGCAAGCCCTTTTTTTGGAGCAAATGACTCATTTGCTGTATTGACATCCACATAGATTCTTCTCCAGAACAGACTGCGCGCTAGGGTAACTGCTGCTGAACTGGACATAAAAGAAATTCTTCCCAGTATAGCAACATATAGAACATGAGGGGCTATTGCATCTGATTACCCACCAAAGATGTGCGCTCGTTCGGTCCATCCCAAATCAGATAGCGCTAGCCTGCACATTTCTCTGTGAGGCCACCTCCGCTTTGTCGCTAAAAGGGCTCCAAGACAGTCGGAGCTGCTACTGTTGTAATCCATCCAAGATGAACAGTAGAAAAGCCTGAAATAAAACCCAAGCTTCCCGTCCCATGTGTCTGCCAGACCGCTGGTAAAAGGTCAGGGGCATCCTCACTCCAGACTGGTAATTGCAAGAAATGAAGGAGGTGAACCCTAACCAGCAGATCAAAGGAGAGGAAAGGAGAGGATTTTACAGGGAACAGACCGACTACAGGGGGGAAAAAATATCTTGGAATAGAAAAAAGCCAGTTTAATTAGCATTGCCTCCATGAATCAGTCAGATACCAAGTAAAACTCAGCAGATAACTAAATATAATGATCACTGGCCAACTGTTTATTCCTATAAGCAGAACACGTTGATGTTTTATTTAAGTAAATTTTCTCTATAAGTCGTCATAGCCAGTCACGTACAAGTGCTGGAAAACTTGCTTTTCATTTACTGGGAAGAAACAAAACCGCAGCTGAGAATCTTCACAATCCTCAGAATATTTAGTGGACACAGGATTTGAGAGGCCAACAATTTGCTAGGCCACCCCAGGCAACTGCCGCAGCACCGACCCTGCAACAAGAGTCTGAACCCGGCCTTATCAGTTCCTTGCTCCCGAGCAGCCTTGTTCTCTGCCGCATGTTACTGGGAGCCAGGGAAGGAATGAGATATCCAGTTGCATCCGCAACGTGCACAGATGCATAAACCAGAGTTTGAACCTAACAGAAGAGACCACGCTAATCACGGCACACTCCTTTCCGTCCTCCCCTGCCCGCCAGCGAGACCCGCAGCTCCCGTGGCGCCTGGTCCCTCCGCCGCCGCGCTGGTGATGCCCACGTACAGCATCCCCACCTGGCATGGCCAGAGGACTCTGCACCTACCACCTTCAGTCCAAGCTCTCTTCTACTTTCATTCCTTTTAAAAAGCTCAGAAATTTCTTCTAAGCAGAAAAATTAATGCTGTCTCTCTCTCAAAGCAGGTACGGCATGGCTGTAAATGCCACCTCTACAAAGACAGCGCAAAGCGCCTGCCTGCTCAGGCTCTACGTTGAAAGGAATTCCCTCGCTTTCAGGTCTGTGTATTTAATGAACTAATCCATTAATGACATTTCCTATTTAAATGAACAAGATCATGCAACTAAACAATATTTTGCAACCAAAATGGATAATAAATCATGCCTTTGGAAGTGCTAATGGTGCTCACATTTATTCCTATTAATACTTCCTGGTTTTGAAAGCTGGGCCAATTCCAGAGATAATGTATTACAAACTTTCCCGCTGAAGGATTTGGGTTCCTCTAGGCTTGATTCCAGTTATAACTGGCAGCTAATACTTTCACACATTCACAAATCCCTAACTCCTCCCCAAGAGCAGGAGAGAGCGGAGAGGTTTTGGCTTGGGTCAGCAGATTTCGGAGTGTTACAGAAATGAATGGGAAGTGATGCAGTCCTCTTTAAACATTAGGCTCTAACAGTGAGAGCTCTTCATAAATGTATGTTCGTTACGTTATATGCTCAGATATATAGGTGTACACATCTGCACACCTATGTAATGCCCTGCATAAAAGCCCCTAAAATTAATGTACAGAAATGCGGCATTACAAATTTCCTTTCCGTTCCATAGAAGTACCACTATATGACTCTAAATAATATGCTTCTGTAAAAACTAACCAAGCCGTTCACAAGAATCACAACTGCATAGCGTTCAAGGAATGTTTGCAACAGACACAGGTATGAATTTGAAATGGGCGTAGACGGGAATTTCATTTTTCCTGAGCCCAAACTACCTGGTTCCAGGCGAGCCCAATTAGAGAAACCCCCACAGGCTGGGTAGGAAGGCGAGGGGAGAGGAATCCCTTGGTAACCAAAATCAAAATAAGCAGCACAGCTTCTGTTTTCCGACAACAGAGCTGGAGTCTGGCATTGGGTGAAGTTAGCGGTAGCTTCACCGTCTCCTAACAGTCCCCAGATCGCACAAGAAGGATGCAGGGGAATGCAAGACCCCGTGCAGAAATGGCTGAATGCTTTAGCAGCTTGCTGTGCGTTGGCATGCAACTGCCGAAGGTCATCCCTCAGTAACCGCTGCGCACCAGCGTCACTGGGGAGGTGGGCGAGGCAGGCTTACCCCGCCGGCGGAACAGCAGGCTGCAACCCAGCAGCACCCCAGAGCGACACAGCTCGGGGTTTTACCGCGGCCTTCCCCCTCGGGCCTTTAGCCCGTCACTGAAGCCCCCCGAATTTCAGTTCGCTACCTGTCAGAAGCGATGCTAATCCTTGGGTTTGTGATAGGGGCAACATGGGAATTAGCTGATGTCTACACAGTCCCTTGGAAATGAAAGGAGCCAAATACGCCATTAGGTTGAGGACAGAAAAGAATTTGTTGATTCCTATATTGCTAGCCAATTAAATACCACACAATACCTTAAATCCAACCCCAAAAGAAAGCTTCACAGACAGCATCCTAACCATCGCATATACACTACCAATATACATTCAGAAGAAACTCAGAACTCCAAGCATCAGTCAGCCACCATCAGATGCACCAAGCAAACTCTAACGTAGCGAACTGATGGAATAACAAGTCTGGGTGTGCGGAAAGGCTATTGTCTCATCACGATTCACAAGAAATATCTTGAAAAAAGCTATTTCAGTTTCCCACAGGTACTCCTTACTTTTCAAAATACATGTTAGTATACATTGTGCATTGTAAAATACTTCTCCACTGTATCTGGCAACACCTATATCCAAGACCCTCAAGCAGCTTTCAGAAGTTATTTCTGGAAATGTTGAATCTCATAACAGCAATAAAAGGAAAATATTGTTGTAGCCAAAATAAATGTCTATTTGGAACATGTTTAAAAAGCATTGGAATATTTGCGTAAGTTTGAAATACTAGCCTTCACAGAAGAACAGCTTGACTGTTGAGAGATACCAAGGAGCAGGATAAATTTATAAAGACCTCATAGTTGATTTGTCTATTTAAAGCAAATGCTCAGTAAGATAAAAGTCTGAATTCTGATTCTTTTGCAGTCAAATCAGAATCTCCTTCTATCCTCTACCAAATCAGTTACAAACC
Organism: Platalea leucorodia; assembly: GCF_965183815.1. Classification (NCBI taxonomy): domain Eukaryota; kingdom Metazoa; phylum Chordata; class Aves; order Pelecaniformes; family Threskiornithidae; genus Platalea; species Platalea leucorodia. The sequence continues at coordinate 1,405,631 of NC_138839.1, forward strand.
ATGAAATCTAACCAACAGCTAAAAAAAAAGCCCCAGCACTGCATATTTTGATCAGGTTGCTAAAGCCCACGTCGATGTTGCTCCCGAGGTCAGCTAGCTGAAAGCACTCCGAAGCCTCTACGTGTCATCCAAGAAACACAGGCACAAGAGAGGTGAGATCCCAACAAGGATGTGCAAAAATATTCGCAACTCAAGCAAAAGTGTGTGAGAAAAATGTATTTTCAAGGTTCCACTGAAACTAGACTGGGTTTAAACTTGGGGTTTTTTCTAAGGCGGGGGGATCTCTGTCACAGTTGTAGTCACTTTACATCTGCCTAACAAGATCAGAAACAAGTGTTTTGGTCCTTGCAAGGGCCTGGGAGATCCCATCCAGAAAAACTCTAATCTTTCATCCGAAATCTGACAGTCCGACTGTGCGCTATGAAGTAAATATTTCTTAGGTCAAGTCTCCCTTCTGGTGCGCAGTCTGGTATGCCAGAGAAGCTCACAGACGGGAAGGAACGGGGCAGATAGCAGGAGCATAACGTTTGCTTAACAAAGTGAAATACAGCAAACAGCCCCTGTACATGTCCCCTGCCCCAAAAAAGGGCTGCGAGACACATAGTTAAGACTCTAACTAGTGTAACTTTGGTTATTTTGTCTGAACTAATTCACAGTAGGATCTGGAGCAATGGCACTGCAAACTCCCTCCCATTTTCTTTCACTTGAGACTCAGCACTCAGACCTGGCAACCCTTTTTATTTTATTTTTTCCAGAAAGAAAACCAGATTATAAAATAGATCAACTCTAGAAATATAATGTATGAGTTCAGGGCTTTTTTTTAATAGAAACAACAATAATGCGTCTCTCTAGCTAGGAACGGTATCTAGGAACAGTGGAATGATTGTTGTAGGAGTGAATCTGGTTTTCATTAGTGGGAAGTGATGGGTCCAATTTCTGCTGGGGACTGTTTGCTTGCATCTCTTGTTTGTGTTCTGCGTTGGCAGTTAACCCTTTAATTGAGGAGTAGCGGAGGCTGCCATCCAGGTCGCGCCCCTCCTGGCACCGCACGCACAGGGATAACGGGCTTACGTCGGGCCCTAAAGTCTACGCAGAACAGTATGAAATTACTCCAGGTAATGTCTGTAGCCAAGCTTAGTGGATAGGGAAGCTTTTGTCTTTGGTCTCAAGTTGGAAGGAATTTAGAAATTGATTATGGGCTGGAGAGATTGTTTTACACAAAAAGAAAAAAAAAATCCATCCATATATATATGTGCGTGTGTGTATATATATATCTATATATACTTGCAGCTATAAATTGGCTGAAGTTGCATGTATACTGTTGTGGTTTAACCTCAGCCAGCAACTAAGCCCCATGCAGCCGCTCGCTCACTCCCCCCCAGTGGGATGGGGGAGAGAATGGGAAGGGTAAAAGCGAGAAACCTCGTGGGTTGAGATAAAGAATAGGTAAAGCACAAGCCCTGCACGCAAGCAAAGCAAAGCAAGGAATCCATTCGCCCCTTCCCATCGGCGGGCAGGTGCTCAGCCATCCCCAGGACCGCAGGGCTCCATCACATGTCACAGTGACTTGGGAAGACAAACGCCATCACGCTGAACGTCCCCCCCTTCCTTCTTCCCGCAGCTCTATACGCCGAGCACGATGTCATACGGGGCGGGATGTCCCTTGGGGCAGCTGGGGGCAGCTGTCCCGGCCGTGTCCCCTCCCAGCTCCTTGTGCCCCCAGCCTGCTCGCTGCTGGGGTGAGGTGAGGGGCAGAAAAGGCCTTGACTCGGTGTGAGCACTGCTCAGCAATAAGGAAACCACCCCTGCCTCACCAACACCGTTTCCGGCACGAGTCCGAAGCACAGCCCAGTACTAGCTACTATGGAGAAAATGAACCCTATCCCCGCCAAACCCAGCACACGTCCAAATTGAGAGCAGGCTGACTTTTGCGCGGCTGGGCGCCCTCCAGGTGAATTGGGCACTTGTGCAAGCTGCCAGGAAGGGCTTCACCAAGCAGGTCCAGAACCATCGCAGCCACCGCCAGCCCCCGCAGTCTGCTACCTCCTGCCCGGCCGGGCGAAACATTACACAGTAATGAACTAATTATTAGGGAGATACAAACTCAGAGCAGGCAGCGAAAACTTCTGAATTGCTAACTTCGATTTCAATACACTAATTTAAATTATATATTTACTAATGTCATACTAGCATATTAGTATATTAGCATATACTAATTTCACCAGTAAACTGTTGTTTGGTATTCAGTCCAAGTTTCACATTGTCCAGATATAATAAAATCCCACAGTTACACAATGCTAATGAATTACTGGATTAATTTAACTTCTTTTTCGATTCACAAGTTTCTATGAATTAACTGTCAAACTTGGTAATGTATTCAGCTACTCAGAGTTACTGGCTTTGTGCGTGGTTGTGAATACTTCTTGATTTACAGATGCTTTGCAAGCAGTTCATTTCAAATTTGGTTCTTATTCCTTACATTGATAAACTCCCATACCTGACCCACTAAAAATGAGTGTCTCCGTTAAATTTTCACAAGACAACAATGCAAGTATTGAAACTTCTCTATTTATGAATGAATTCATCAATATCAATACTATCATTTGCATTATTTATTAATTAAAATGGGATAAATGAATGCGTATAAACGCAGTCAGCAAAAGATGTTTAAAAGTATAATTCAATTTTTTAGGGTATTTACTATATATATGTGGACTTAAGTATTCTGCCGCTGTTTTTAACACGTTAAAAGCAAGTCAGTCCAGGGACCACACACAGCAAGGCCTGCAAAATTCATACTGAATAGACCAAAGAGGTGTAGTACACACCAGGCCCTGAAGGGAGGTACACAATCTCATTAAAAAATGGTAATTGGGTACTAGCACACTGTCAACCTAAGGATTTTTCAAAATGCATCCATTTTGCAGCAACCAGCCCAAACGAACGAGGTTATATGTGGCACAGTTTTCATATGCTTTTCAGATTTCAGGGTAACGCAAGCAGATCAGATCACCTGCAGCTGGTTACAAAGCCCTAAAACTTTCCTCATGGTAGTTTTATAAATAATATCCTACCTTTATGTGGCACTGTTCACACCGTACCCTCCCAAACAGACCAGTGTAAAGTCTGTGTTTTGAAACATGAAACTTACGGTTTCATTTCCTTTACAGACCCTGAGTCCCCTGCAAACCAGCCGAAAAGCTTGCAAACTCAGGAGGGCACTAACGAAAGCTGCGGCGGTGATCCCAGAGTTAATTCTGACGGCTTATCATCTGCCTCATCACTGCGCTCGGGAAGCTCTGCCCAGAGCCAGTGCCGTTGTTCTGGGTGCTCTTCGCAGACGCAAGCAAGCACAGTCTCTGCCAAGAGGGATTTATAGTCAAAGCCCCTTATTCTGCAGCAAATTCACTGTACTCCCACACAGCATCCCACTGCAACACTGAAGTATTGTCAAGATGAGAAAAATGTGGGTGAGGTACGCGGAGCCAACATGGAAAGAGGGCGAGATTATCAATGACAGACTGATCTGATACTATAGACTATGTACCCAGAAGAAAATTGCAGTCAGTGCCTGGCCCTAAATATCAGAATTAGACACAACATGTACATACTGTCCAAGCTTTATTTATTAGGTTTGATTCACCTCCAGATTACATGGGATGGAAAAGCTAAGCGGAACGCACTGGGATAAAATGTTTGCTTGAAATGAGATTTCCTGGCCTCTCCTCTTTTCCCAACAGCCATCTCCCTACCAATCCCAACACTCTGAACCTGGAAGGCATCATTCACAGAACTACTCACAGACTAGATTTTAGATATAAAATTATAATCTCACCCCGTTCAACAACCACCTCCACTAATCTTTAACCTGCTTTGAACAGATCTGCCCTGGTGCATTGCCCTTAGCGCCATTCCTGTCCATGAAAGACAGAGGAGCCTCCCCCCCATGTCAGCACCATCGCATCCTCAGAGCACAAATCTTAATAAATAAATAAGGGGAAAAAATTACTCTGCCAAAAGGCTTCCTGGTTAGATGAATGCAAAGATATTGTTACTCAGCCACTAAACTAATACGTGCAGAACATAAAGAAGATTAAAAGGAACTGTCACCACCTATTGCTAAAATTGTGTTCTACCCTCCTGTTTCAGCCAGTCTGCATTTCACTGGTTCTTTGGAAGAAGTTGTCTTGGAAGGAAAATCCTGCTCTTCCTTTTATTGGAAGAAAACCTCTTACACATGCACACCCCTTTTATATCGAACCCATTCTGGTAGACACACGCCACAAAGGAGCACCAAGACTGTAACAGCAAAAGAGGCTTTCATTCGTCTTCCTGCCCTTAGCCCAAAGCCCAGCTCACGTTTAGCATAACCACAGTATGGCAGGTCGTAAAGTATTTATGGGAGCACGTATAAGGTAGCATTTCCCCCTCTTTGCCCTATGCCAACACATTTCAGCCTCTTCAAAGCAACGCATTGTATGCCTCTTTTCTGTTCAGATAATTCCTTCAATTACTTCAAAGATCTTTTGCTGCACTCCATACATTTATTATAAACTAGGTGTCTTAAGCCAAAACATTAATTGCATCTTCTAGAAAGGAAAAAAACAACGACGTTTAGTAATGTATTCATGAGGTGACTGATTGACGCAGCCAGAAACAGGGTTTTCAATTCGAACTGTAGAGGAGGACAGAGTGCTGGGAGTTTCTAGCATTCAGCTTCAGTAATCTCACCTCTCTGTGGTTTATCTCTGCAAGTCGGATAATTTATCCTCCTCGTGGCAAGACAAAAAGGGAACTTGGCAGAGGGGGCAAGACAAAAGTAGACATTTTGTAACTGCTAAGTGCTAACGTTTCTGAAGATAATTTTTGCAAAAGGTTTCTAAACAGCCCCTGTCAGCCAAGTTGTATTTTGTTATTTCAAAGTGACTGTGGGAGTCTAATCCAGTTCAAACCCTTTGTAAATTTTAATGGAAATGTTCATACACAAAGGAAAAAAAAATGCTTAGCTGCTGTTAGATATTCAGGAAATCTAAATCTAATTTGCACTCCTAATCAGCGCTACATCTCTGCCTGTTGTTTCTCTGTTTTCCTACTGCCATTTCAACTGCAGTATCTATTTTATATCAATATACAGTTCTGTATACAGCCATATATACAATTCTATATACAGATCAAAATACAGCTTTAATTAATCACAGGAAAAAAAGGGGGGATTTTTCAAAAAAAAAAAAAAAACAACCAAAACGATGGTATGTTGCTCTAACTTGTAAGTGTGTGGAAGCGTGGAGTAAAAAAAAAAAGATTACAGCCATCAAAGATGAAGTGGGCTTTTTTTTTTTCTTAACACTTAGGGAAGATGATAAACATCCTCGTGCACATTAAAGCCGTGGTTTCCCCGAAGCAGGCGTGCAAGGTACCTTTTTCAGTCAAAAAGGAGGAAGGATTCTGCCCAGAAAGAGCAGGACCGGGACCTGTGACAGAGCTCCCCTGCCACCCAGCCAGCCGCGCAGAGAGGACACCGCGTTGCTCCGGCCCACGCTGTCCCAGCACGGGCAAGCCATGCTCCGAAGAGCGGCTAGTAAGGACCAGGAGAAACCCTAGGAAAGAAATGTGAATGCTCGATGCTTAAACGGAATCAAATGCTTAGAGGTATGAATTAAATACAATTACGTTGCTGACAGACAGACAGAAAGCTACCGTAGCCATTTTGCAGATAGCGAACTGAGGTGCAGAGGAGGACCGCGGCCGATCAGTGCCAGGAAACCAAACAGCCTTGACCTACAATACTTTGCTCTAACTGCCTAATTTGAGTCTTCAGAAATTTTGGGCCTCACTAATTATGGATAATCCTACAAAAAATGAAGTTCATCAGGAACAAACAGAGGACCTCCTTCATCGCCCAGCCTGGAAGGTTAAGCAGACTGCAATATGTATTAGAAGAGCACGTAATAAGGCATTCCTTTCCTATTCAATGTTTTAATACGTTACCAGCTTTACGTTACCACAGTTATTTCTAGTTTGCTACATTTTTGCCAGCAAACTTAAGCACTAGCTGTAACATTATGAAAATTGCTATTTATTAAAATAATCCCACAGTAGGAAAGCAGTCTAACGGATAAGGCCTGAATGTGGCCAAACTGAAGCAGCTGTTCAGAGACCCCGCAGTTAGAACTAAACTTGGACAACATCTCTGCTTGAGCCATGAAGCCCCTAGTATTTGCTCCCTTCTTCATTTTGTTATAGGGCTCAAAGCCCTAGAAAACAGTGCTCCGTTATGCACAGTAAGAAATTCCTACTTATATTGAACAGTTGAAGCATGCTTTATAGATTTCCACTGACTTGAGCTGGAGATGATATAAAGTAAGATTAATCTTTGTATTAAAACATTGGCTTGCATTTTGGAACAAAAATACATTTAAAGCAGAATTTGTTTTTTCATTATGAACAGGGTAAATGTAAATGCATCAATTCTATAACCTTAAAAACACTTGTGAAGTGAGAAATTCATTCATATCATCTCCCCCAGGAATTTATTTTAACAAATCCCTAACAAAACAACGTAACCTGTTTAAGCATCCTAGGCTGGTTCCAAACTCGGACACCCTCCTACGGAGAGTTACGAAGCGCGATTAGGAAAGAGCTTGCTGAGTACTTCGGAGCCGAGTTCTAGGCTGCTCCCCATTCTGCACAGCCACACGCACACAGACATGCTTAAAATGAAGCCATCACTTGCAATACTGAGACTGAAGTGTCATGGTATGAAAATGAATAAATATTTTAAAGAAATATTTATATAAAAGCCTATACACAAAACAGACTTATTTTGCACAGTCCTCGTAACAGACAGAAACGTTTCAGGACTTTGTCCTGCTGCATTTTGGGAAAAGAGCCACCTTTCTTGGGGCTAGCTGAGAAATGTAACGTGTAGGGGGAGTTTAAGGTTTAATTATTGTACATTAAATGCTTTAAGAGATATATTAACACCTGCTTGCAAGTTGATTCTTAGTGAACACAGAGGCTGTGCTTCGAGGATGGGACAACCCCTTTGGAGGACGCAGCGGGCTGCCCGGTGCAGCCAGGGACGACCTGCCCTGAGCAGAAACAGGAACGCTGCCACGTAGGGATTTATTGAGTCACTGTTGGCTCCTCTCGTACTGTCTTCTGCCTGCAGAGCTCTAGAGGAAAAAGAAAGCCTAAAACCCAAATGCAGTCCAGACTAAACAAAAGGAAGAGGGGGAAAGTCCTAGTGCATTTCTCTCGGAAGCAGGACAACTGCATTTGCTGGAAGGAAAGGCTGCACAGGTCCTCCCATCTTACAGAAACCTTTTCGCTGTGAAAATAAAGTTCCAAACACTCCAGAAAATAACGATGGAGTATATGTTGTGTTCTGCTCTAGTGCATGTATGTATGTAATCTTTCCAGAAATACTAAGAATCTATTAGCTGCACACCTTGTATCGGGATCCCGCAGGAATATGCTAAACAGAAAACCTGCTCAACAGCAACTCTGAGCTCGCTGACCGTCCCTTCTAGCAGTGGGAATATCTGCAGGGAACGCCTGCTCGCAAAGCTGTGCAGAGGAAGGCGCTCTTTGATCTGAGCAGCAGGATTTTGATAGAGCCAAGAGGCACAGGATGGCCAAGCTCCCGGCCCAGCAAGCTGCACTACTGAACAGTCGTGTACCGACAGCCACGAGGCGTCATTTCAGGCAGCGGATGGGAAGGCAACTCCAGGGGTCATTCCCCAAGAAATAAGAATTAGTCCCACGGGTCCCATTGCTCCCCGGAGAAGCTGGGCCGCGAAGGGCATACAGCGAGGTCCCCACGTACCTCTGTCCCCTCGGCTTGGGAGACCCGGTGCCTCGCTTCCTCTCCTTGGGCTCTGGGCAACCCAGCAGCCCCTATATCAACGGTGTAAATCAGGATGATTTATTTCACTGTTGATTTAATTACTTTCCGATTTTTTCCTGTTATGAAAGATCCCATTTCAAAATGAGTAGTTTTGCTTCAGAGATACCTAATGCATTTTTATTTTATTTTCTCCCTCTCCCCTTTCTTGATGCAAAATTGCTAGCTCCACAAGCACACTTGTTATTTCCTTGCACGTCTTTGCACGTCCGGCAATGTCAGTTTACAAACACCCAAAAGGGGTTAAGAGTAAGTGAGGAACTAAATTTACTGTCAGGTGAAACTATCAGACAGTAGAACCCCTGACGGAAACGGAAGAGGACCATATTTTTTGTCTTATAAAACTAGAGAGGACAAAACACCAAAAACCAATCACCTAGGAACATAACAAATGGAGCAGAGGAGATCAAGTCACTCCTTCCCACCTCTCGGCGCAGTGATACTTGCCTAATATTCCTTAAAGAAAATATATCTGAGCCAAGCTGATGTAGCACTGATATGTTTATATGTCTGGAAAAGCGCTCTGCTGATTGAGTGGCTGGCCAGGAACCTACCTGGATAGAAAACGTATCTGCATATGTTTTCACAAGTACTTGTGCCTATTATGGATAAGCAACGTATACATTTGAGTAGAGCAAATAGCTAAGGAGTAAACATTTGGGGAGTTCTCTTCATTGTGGGAATAGATTTTATTATTCAAGTAACCACAAGTTAGAAACCACAGCTGAAGGTGGGATTGCCTTTGCTTGGGTTTTACTTTGGGTTAATAGTTAAGATTTCACAGTAAAAAAAGGCCCGTGAAAAAATAATCACAACTCTTAAAGGAAAGGAAATAGATGAGAAAGATGGATGGAGAATCTAAAGCAAGTGGTACTCTGTGTGGCCAAGCTCCAGATGCACAGAATTGCTCAAAAACCTATTCAACAAACTCTTGGAAAACAAGTCCATAATATCACTTGAGACAAACAGTTCCCCAAACCAAATACTATTCATGAATTTACCTAAACTGCATTCCCATACAATCACTAACTCATGGCCTACATACCTTAATCTCTTTATTTATGAAGTAATAATGGAATTATATTTAAAGCACAGAATCAAAGTTCAGCGCCTTCACTAAGTCTGCACTCTACCATTGCCCCTGGCGATACTACGCCTCATATTAATGCCTTGTCTTGGTTCACAGATGGATGAATCGGTGCAGATACCGATGCAGTTTTAGCCAGATACTATTATCAAAACCAGTGTCCATGGCAAGTCTAGAAGGTTTCATTATAATGCCACACGGAGGTGTGGGGCTGAGATGCAAATGTTTATGCTGATTATCATATCTCAGATCCCTGAATGTTTTCAGCTGTAACTGCGGTGCTAGGGATGACAGACCGTTTGCAGAGACTCTCGGGGCCCAGGCGGGCGCCGGGCTGTACCTGCCCCGCAGCGAGCTCCGGCTGCGGGCACTCCCTGCACAGACTCTGGTACCGGGACAGGAGAAATAAACCCGCAGACTGCACTCGGGAGCTCCCCGAGCACGTCAGTGCTTCTGGATTAAAGATTCTGTCAAGCATGTGATGTTGTGGTGTTTTTTTAATGCAGATTTCTGCACTCCTCTAAATATCATCCTTCAAAATGCCATTTTTAAAAATCTTTAAAAAAGCACTTACAAAAGTCTGAAAAATTCCCTATAAAGCTCTGCCATAGGAATACACAGAAAGAACATACACAAAGCTTATTCACAGCATAAATACAACCATATGCTGTGGATTGCTGTAATTTAAACAAACACGTTTAGAACAGTGAAAGATCTTGAGAAATACTTTTGAATGTATCTAAAAGGATTATGAAATTGTTTCTAAGAACATATAACTGATAAATTTAATGACTATCTTTCAACCGTTTGTGTTTGTTTAGAACTATTTCAATATACTAGTGTGTAGTATCCTTCTTAAGTGGGATGCTGAATTCTAGATTATACGTTTACCCTCAACGGAAAAGGCTTAATTTTAAAAACTACAAACACTTTCTTTGAAAAAATTATTCTTTTAAGCTGTCCCATGACAAGACAGTTCTCCCCCCTGCCCCCAGCGGAGGGCACAAGATTACCAGCTCGGATTATTGAAATACTGCGGCTGACACTTCCCCGCGGCTGCAGAGGAATTAGGCCCGCACTCCCACCGCCCCGGCCCCTGACGGGGCACTCGATTCCTTCACACGCAATTTGAAATCTCGACCCGAGTTCCGTACAGAGGACTGCACAAACACACCTTGGGACTACTACAGTGAAACCCACGTCCATACCCAGAAATACTTCAATTATGCAAACACTTAGGAGTTTTTTACGACTCGACGCCATCGTGCCACCAGATCTCGAATTCCTTTCCTCGGATGCTTCACTTCTGCTTCGCGAAGGGCCGGGGCTGCCCGCCGCGGCCCTCTCTGGAGGAAGATCAGCTACGGGCACGGGAGCACGTACCAGGACCAAACTCGGGAACGAGCTGTCCACCCAGCGTGCACGGGCTCCGCGCCGCAGCACAGAACCTGCAGCCGATACAGGCAAGTCGCGAGGACACAGCAAAAGTGCCGGGCTATAAATCCCATTGTTTGACAAAACAATCTCAGGCCAAGTGCGACGGGAATACTCATTCATTTCTCCATCCCCCGTTATCATGAGATAATGTCATATAAAGTAACTCTTGTTCGTGTCCTTTATCCTCAAATTTATAACTGTCTCAGACAGTGCAGTCAAGGGTGAAGGTTATTTGTGTCATACTTGCCAAGAAAGTGCCCCTTTCAACACTTAAGGAACACAGTCAAACTACAGATAAAGAAGCAGACAAAAAAGATTCTGTCTTTTTCAAGTATTATTTATCTCCCCTACGTTCTTTGTTTCCCTTATGGTGGAGATACTAGCTAGAGTAAGATTCACAGACTTAAATCCTTGAACCCAAGTGTGTAATTTAATTTTCTTTCATTTGAAACTAACATCAGATGGGAATACCAAGGGTCAAACTTGAAACTCACCCTCCTGAAACACTAAGGCATTCTTTTTCCTAAGAAACAGGTCTCAAGCTGATACTCAAAAAATTGCTTGATAAAACTAAGGGCAAAGCTTAATGCAAAATTCCCTATGGGAAGCTCAGCTGGGCCAAATATTTTTTGTTTTTGCCTAGTTAGGTAAAGTTTGTCAATAAGTACAGAGACATTATGATAACTCCCAGTGCATTAAATACAGCATTTACAGACACAGCCTGTGAGTTCAGGGCACTAGCCCACTTACAGCCACGACTACTCAAAGCCAGCACCAGCCCCGCAGAACTACAGGTGCCAGGCGCTAAAACGGCTTCAGGCGGCCAGCGCCGCTAACCAGAGTCCTCTCAAAGCCGGCAGCCTCCAAGGCAGCCCCGCGCCAGCCCTCCCGCGGCGGCAGGACGGGCAGAGGCCCCGGGGTGCTCCCGGAGGAGCAGAGGGAGCTCGTCCTCAGGATTAAGTCTCGCCTCCTGCGCTCTGCGTCAGGCTCTGGCACAACGAGGCATCGCTTAAGTTTACGTGAAGACGAGATCATTTTTTCCCTCGTGCCACAGTCGTTTACAAAACAACTCCCACTGCGAGCGAGAGGCCGCGATGCGGGAGGGAAGCCGGCGGTGCCGGTTCGGGAGAGGCGGCCTTCTGCCCCGCTGCCCCGCTCCGGGGCCGGGCCCTCTCCTAATAACACTGGTAAGACAGTTAATAAGACTCCCGATGAATGATTAGTATGGATTTCTGCACTGCTAATTTCCGTAACTATCACTCTTTGAAAGACAGCTCCAGGGATTTTGGGTCCGGGGTGCCTCTGTCTCTCCAAACACAGAGCTGCATTATACGACACAGTTCAAATTGGCGTATCCCGTTTCACTGATCTAATGTGCGCTGCACTTTAAAATGATACAATATTTTGAAACATGCAACTGCTTTAATGATACTGTCTGTGCCTAAAAGCCTTAGCGCAGCTCCAACAATGGCTCGTATCTTATTCTTTTGAAAGTAATACAGAGCCTCGGCATGTGCTTGATACTTTTTTATCCGTCGCTTTGAGACTTCGTACGGAGATCCGCTTCCAGGAGGAGCGCGGGCCCTTCCTCCCGGCTGCCCCAGGAGCGGCGCTCTCCGTCGCTGCGCCGCTGTTACGGCAGGGCCGCGTTCGGTTGCCACACTGCTGAAACACCCGACCTACTCTTTGCAAAAGGCAACTGTGGCCTGTCGGTTCTGAAACGGGCACCCAGGAGCACACGCGGGTTTTGAGCTGGCCGCAGGATCCAGGCGCGCGCCCAGAGGAGGAGGAAAGCGCCTGGAACTTTTCGTTAACAAACTTTTTCTCCGTGATGCAGGGCGATCTGGGATGCCAAACTCCGTGCAAACCAGGGAACAGAAACTCTGTGTTACTGCAAAGCAAGAGAGAGAAGCCCCATGTTCTTCCACCCACACACACTCACGCCAGGCCCCCCGATCCCTCCTCAGTAAAAAGGTTATATCTAGGCCAAAGCAGACATTTTGACACAGATCAATTTTGTGAACAACTTGTTGGACAGGTCTCTCATTCATTCAATTCTAAAACAAAAAAAACATGTGAATGAATTTTTCTCCATCTATCTATTCATATTCATATGTACAGATGCCCTCATTCAATTTTTATTTTAAAAGAAGCAAAGCTGAATCGGTGGCCTAAGTCTTCCTTTTTGCAGGAGATCGTTCCTATGCTTGTGACCTCTTTGAAGCACCTTTTTCTGTAGTGGTCATCAACCCCAGAATTATTATTAGGAATTTAACCTCGGATTCTGGAGGCAAACAAAAAAAAAAGAACACCCAAAGACAACAAATGTATTAATTATTCAAAACTACCACTGCTGGCTTTAACCAACCCTCCTGAATCCTAGTAAGAATTAAAGATTAAAGCACAAAGTCAAACTTGAAAGAGTATTTATGCCTACGGATTACAGTACACGCAAACTACTTATGTATCATACTAACCAAAGTGTATTTTCCTAAATTACTTATTGCCATTTCGTACTCAGCCTCAAGAGTACTCTGCATTGGAACATGGCAGTGAAAATACCTGAAAGCTTGAGACAATGTCCAAGTTCCTGTCAGAATGGAATGTAATTAGTGCAAATTAAGCAGCATCCTGAAAAGGGGGAGGTCAGAGAGAACTGGCAGGGTCGAACAGGGTCATTACCAAGCATTTTTATAGGGAGGCAAGCGGGAGGGATACTGAGTTACCTATTGCCACTATCCTCTGAACTCTGGCTCTGCGTCCCAGACCTGCTTTTCCACACTGAATGGGACTGGGATCCATCAATTGTAGCAGCAGCAGCCAAAGAGCCACCGACTAAAACTACAAAAAAATCAATGCAGTTGTTCTTTCCTTCTCCTTGTGGATTTTTGCTTTTTAAAATTGGAGAAAACAAAGTGGACTCATCAAAGCCCCGTGGAGTGCTACATTTTCATGCTTGGCTTTGCAAGATCAGATGGCTCGGGAGGAAAAGACTCAAAGCCTATTCATCCACAAATGGGTATGTTCAAGTAAGGTACCGCAAACGTACTCTTAAATGCCCACCATTTGCCTAGCCTGCAGGCCTGAAAAAGATGCCCTTCTTAGGCCATTTCAGTCACGTGAGTAGTCCTTGATCTGTGTTCAAAGATTTCCAAAACTTTACATCACAGATGACATCAGAATATTAGACTAGAATTAACCGATTTTATAGATACGTATGCATATGCATACACACTTGCACTCAGGTACAGATACATACACCTCTCTCTACAGATATATATATATATATCAGTGTTGACTAGCGGAGATTAATGTTGCAGGTGGGTATGGGTTGTTGGCCATCCCAGTCTTCTGGGTTAGAAATCCTAGGAGAACAGGCTCTGTCCTGTGTTTGTATTAGAGGGATTTTTCACGACGCACTTTGCAGCCATGCACTCGGATTGTTGAGGCATCCTGAACAACATTTCTTTATAACAATTCAGTCTTCAATGAGTTACAATTGCAAAGCAGTAGGTGTTATAAGACTATCCTCTTGAGCATCTACTACCATTTTTAAGTCATTTGCTCTAACGAAACCATTCCAAATTTCTGTTAGTGCAGTAAAACTCAGAGTTTTGTCTGTTCGGTGAACATGGAGCTTCTCACCTGCAGAAAAGCACTTCACGTGCCCGAGAGCCCGCAGATGAGATTATGATGGACCTTCTACAGAACAAACATCCCAGAAGAAAATTTGCACTGTGCGGAGATTTCAAAAAGGTACGCAGTGCGTTAGGCATCCAACTCTGACCAAAAGGCGATGGGATACGGAGCATATCGTTCTCCCAAGCCAATGTGAAATTTCTGGCAAAATTGCCTTGATGTCGTAGCTGTACTGGCTGAACTGGTGGCTGTACGGGTTTTGAATGCAACTGAAATAATTTTGACGTGTAATGCTGAAAAGGGACTTCATGGTGGATAATCTCCCTGGCTGGTTTCTGTGTAAGAAGCACGAACGCCAGTCCCTTCTCACAGACCAAAGACAGCTCCTGTAAATTATTTCTTTCTGACATACTGGAATTCTACATATCAGGAAAAGCTGCGGGGAGTGGGGGGTGAAGGTGAGAAAGAAAACTCTTGAGTAGGTCACACACTGGCTTAGGTGAGCTTTTCATGCATTTCTACTCAGTAGCTGCGTAGACCAAGATCTCAATGGTATAGACTTTTTCTTGTGTCTGACAAAACACTAAAAAACCCCTCCAGCATGACAACAAGAAATAAATATCAAAAGAACATTTGAAGAGCTCAATAAATTGATCATATTCTGCTGAACCTTCACCCTTGTAACGATAGTACCATTTAAATGCTAATGTCATTTTTAAAAAAGTCAATTACAGGAGTTTTAAAGTAATGGAGTCAGCAGTCTTGATGTAAATCTGTTATATTAATCTGCTCTGTACACTGTATCCATGGGCACTGATGCATTCACCCCCTTTTCCCTGGAGGTAATGTTCCCTCGCAGTGGTACCAGTAATTGAATCAAGCTGATACAGACACCAAAAATATTGTAAGTCTTGTAGGTAATGAAAAGCATATGTTGATAAAGCCAGTTGCTGTATTTTTGGATAGAAGAGCACTGACATTTGGGAAGTTCAAAATTAGAATTAACCCTTTGATGATTAAGTGACCCAAAATTGTCTTTACAAACTCTGCTAATTTCACTGAGAAAAACTGCTTGAAATCTGCCTTGAGACAGCTGAGGTCCTTTACCTCCCATTTTCCCTGCTTATTTCCAATTAAATTCACTTCCATAAAGCATGATTTTTTCAAAATTTTACCAAACTGGTTCAGACGAAACCTAAGAGGATCAGAAAATAAACACTGCTCAGGTTCAGATTCATTTCTGCGCCTCTTCTTCAGGCCTAACTGAAGCTGGAAAGTCACACTAGAAGAGATGTTTGGATTGTGCTTTTCACGTGCAGGTAAAATGGATGCAGCAGAAATCTCCAGGGGCCAGCCTCTACTCAGCAGATTTTTGGGTGCAGTTCTGCACTGAATACACTTGGATAAATCAGGCATCTGCAACCAGAGGTTTGTCACCTCTCAAGCCAACTGTTACAGGTGTATTAAAATAAAAATAGCATAAAAATGTCTCATAAATTAATGGAAAGCAAGCTGAAAATGCAAGAAAATGAGAATATATTCCTCCTATTGTGCTATATTGCAGTACACTGTATTGTAATCGCATTGAACTCAATGCAATCTCTCATACTGGAAGCCTGTTATCTGTAACTGTCTGTAAAGCCTGGTATACGCAAATGGTCTTTAGCATAGTAAAATAAACCCAAACCAGAACAAACATATATGTAACATTTGAAGAGGGACTTTTAGTTGGGAACAAACTTGGATAAAGCCCAATATTTTGCAGTTCCTCAGTCCATATTGGCCCATAATGAACCATTCAAGTTATTTAGACTGAAACAGAAGCGGCTCTTTCGCACACAATGGACAGTAACCGAGGGGTTTTATAACCGAGCTTTCCTGGGCGCGCTCAGAATCCCTTCGCTCCCGTCAGCAATCGGCGATGACGCACACACACCCTCGCTGAACTATCCCAGGGTTTGTGATGTTACCGAGTCACAAATCACTGTTTTAGGAATACATACTGGTAACATACGTCAGCAATTAATAACTTTTAAATCAGTTGCATCAATGTGGAGACCAAAGGCCTAACAGTAATCACCAGCAGAAGACTGCCACTTTGTGATCTGCCATCTTCTGCTTCAGCAGAAATACAAGGCCGGATTCACCTGTGGCTGCTGCCCCGTTAAGCCAGCCTGTTGGGCAAATGTACCACATCTCCCAGTCTGGTGAACTGGGGCCAGAAGAGCAAAGTGCCGAAGGTGGATGGTGCTCAGACTTCTGCCCAGAAGCGTGCAGTGCGGTTCAAACGGATCCGCAGGCGCGCAGCTTTCCCTACTCCCACAACTCATAAAAGCTGAAATGTCCCTCACGTTAAATAAGATCTATTCTGGTTCATGAAAACAGAAGATTATGAATGTTAGGAGAGAGGCCAAACTCCCTGGCTGATGACTTGGAAGTATTATAAACACTGACACATACCTGTGCGTTTGCCTACGTACATGCATGTGTGTATACAGAAGTATTATCATTTACGACAGAAGATAAAGCCTTCTGAGTATTTCCAGACAGTAAGAGTTATAAAAAATAAAAGACTAAACAAACATATTTTTGTAAATAGTAGTAATAAGTGAATAGCATTCACCATTACTCCGAAACAGAAAGAGTACTTCCAGATAAAGAAAACTGTCATTGAATACATTCAATTTGCTACCTAAAACATGTGGCTGGTTTAGCTTTTAAGAAGGGGTTGATTAATGGTTCAGCAATATTTTCCTGCTTCTGCCCTTTGTGAATTAATTTTCAAGTGTAGGTCTAATAAAATTTTAGCAAATATCACACACATGCCATAGAAATATCTCCAGTGCCATTATAAATCCGAGCAATTTGGAACAGGGTGCTCACAGTTATTTTGTTAGCTTAGGGCCTTATTCTGCTCTGGTTCAGGGGTTAAAGGGATCCACACAGTATTAAAACAAGGTTCAGGCAGCTCCAAGTTAACCACAAATTCAGAACATGTCTAACAACATTTCAACATTCTCAAAACCTGGAACTTTTCCCAAAATACTGCAGGCTCTAATATCTCAAGAAATCAATCTAGAATTTCAGAAAAGTTTTGTTACTAGCAAAGCCAGTTGATATCTGTATTACAGCCGTCTCCCTCCGCGTTCCCGTTCCACACGGGGCGGGCGGAGCAGGGGCTGGCATCCTCTGGCCGGGCTCCCACAGCGGGGCAGGCCAGCGTCACGGTACCATCTCCCCTCTCGGAGACCCCCCCAAATACAATAAGGAACATATAATCGTACAACAAAGCAAAAAATTCCACGTTAGCGAGGCTGCCAAATTCTTCCCGTTGGTATGCAAAAAGTGGTATTTTTTCAACAGTGTTTCGAATAATTTAATAAACTGACTTACAAGGCAACATTTAGCTACTTCCAGGGGAATCTTCGAGTTAAATCTTTTGCTGTTTTGGCAAAATTGAAAATCGCCATTCTGGCACAAAACTAAAGTATTCAATACTAAAAGCATCATAGGGCTTTTTTGGGTTTTGTTTGTGTGTTTGTTTTAGCGTCTGTTTTTAAACGTGGATAAATGAACTTCTAAGCTGTATCTCATTTCTAACAAATCTTCCCACACAGCTCTACGCTCGGTGCCCTGGAAGTCATGTATCCAGGAACAGTTTAGTTTATTGGAATAATAATATCCAGAAAAGTGCTGTCATTTTTGATGTAGTGTTCACAGATCCACGATTAGGAACAGAACCACAATCCTTGAGGACTTGATAGAGACATAAACTACTACACGGTCCCTTTGAAACCCAACCCTCCCAGAAGCTGACACTTTGAAACAAAAGAGCGTATTTGTTGAAGCAAATTCTTCTCCCACTTAGACCAATGTAAAAGGGAACAACTCTTCCAATGAAAGAAATAACCAAGACCAGAATTTAGCCGCATCATCCTTTAATAACAGTATCTCTGAGCACACCTGCAAAAGTAAGTAAAAAACACGGGACTTTCCCTTTTCCAAAGGACAACTTAGAAATAAAGTTACACTGACCATAACGTTGGGAACTTTAACGTTTGCGTTTGTCAGCAGGCACTGGCTACTTTTCATTATGGTTCTGCTTAAAGCCAAAGGCCGGCAGGTAAAAACAAAAAAGTTATCTCAAAGTTCACATCTGGCACAAAGCCTATTTTGCCTGACAGGAGACCGGCTTTGAAGCGAGACTCAGTCCGCTCCTACGGTCTCCCTCCCTCCCCTTGAGAAACGCTCCTCGGGCTGCTCCCAGCACGGCCCGTGCCCTCGGCCAGCGCCAAGGACCTGCCTCAGTTTCCCCGGGACCTGGCGCAGAGGAGGGGACAGACTCGGCACCCGCAGGGCAACGCAAATTAGGAGAAGTCCCAACTCTTTTGAAGCCAGCGGGCTTCTCTGTGCTGACTTCGCCAGAGCCGGGAACGAGGCCCGGAGGGTAAATTCCCAACAAGGAGCAAAACTCGGAGCCGCTGGGGAGGCAGGAGCGCGAAGGGAGGGTGACGCTGCGCTCCAGAGCCAGAACGGCAGCGCAGTCGCCCCGCCGCCGGGTACCCGGGTTACCGGGAGACCCCACTGCAAGGCAACGGCGGCCCCGGGCCCGCCGCCTGAACGGGCCCGCCGGTGCTGCTGCTCACACCCCGGCCGCAACGCACGCGTGCTCCGCTCCGGTTCCAGGGCCCAAGCGCCGCTGGCAGCGCCGGAGCCGAGCCCTTCGGGAAGGGGAAGAAAAAGGCGTCGGCCGGGGGCTGCGGAGCGGCTCGGCCAGCGCGGGCCGCCCTGGCGGCAGGGCCCGCCTCCCGCCCACAGGGGGCGCCCTCGCACAGGCCGTGCGCCGGGGCGCGGCGGGGGCCGGGGCCGGGGGGGACCCGGCGGGGCGGGGGGGGGGGGCGCCCCCCGGCCGCCTCGCTCCGCTCCGCTCCGCTCCCGGCGAGAGCAGGCTTCCTCTCAGCCCGCCGGGCAACGCCGGGAAAGGAAGGGGAAAAGGAGGGCGAGCCAAGCAGCACCTCCCCGGCGGTGCCCCGTCACGGAATACTGCGAGATGCCGAGCAGCTGCCGGCACCCCGCGGCACCCCGCACCGCCCCGCGGCACCCCGCGGCACCCCGCACCGCCCCGCACCGCCCCGCCGCCCTTCAGTTCCAGAAAGCAGTACACGCGCAGAAGAGGGGGATCGACCTCGGCGCACTGTACAAACGCTACGCGCGTCTGTTTAAAGTCTCCATCTCAGGCGATGCCTTGAAATTCCATTTATGTTTTAATAGCATATAACTTTAATGAGGTTCGCATTGATTTCTTTTAAGAATAGTTTAGCTTAATCCTAGACGGAAGCTACTGTATCTTGACGCATTGCTCCATAAACGCCAAAGCCTGGACTGGTTCGCACCCGTCCGCCGCCGCAGCGCCCGCGCTGCCGGGGCGAAGGGCCGAGCCAAGGGCAGTTTTCCCAAGGGCTTTCCCTCCAAGGAGCCGAGGAGCACGGGTGGGAAAGGACAGCCAGCGGGTCACGGCAACCACCCCACGCCAGCGGGAGGGCAGGACTCCTCCACACCGCCCTTCCACTTATTGCCCAGAACCGGTTTTAAACAGGGGTTAAAAAAAATACATCATTTACAAGGAATCATTCACCAGGGCAGACCAAACAAAAACATTTTAAAACAGTGTTAAAAGACAATGAAATCTAAACCGTTTCAGAAGAAGAAATGAAGTGCAATGGCCTGGAGGGATTACGTACACCTCGGAGTCCTCCGGCTGTTCCGGGGGTTTACAGTGACGCTTCCCGGGATGCACACAAACACCACCAAAACTGATGAACCAGCTGCGGAGAGAGTGAAAGTAACCGCCTGGAACTGGAAAAACACAAACAAACTGGAAGTAACGACTTTTTGTTTGTTTATACTTTTTTTTTCCCCCTTTTAAATTTGTTTGTAAAGTAACAAGTAAAAACAAACGCAGACTGTGCCATCTTGCAGCCTGTCGGTGTTTCTGCCTCAGGTCTGCTCTAGCAGAGAACGGGTTTCAGCCGTTTCAAGCGTTTTGCCTGGCACAGCAACGTTCGTCTTTTGTCAGCAGAAACCACTTTTAAACTGGGGTTTCAGAAATTATGAAATTGGACCTGGGAAAAGGGGTAACTACTTAAATCTTTCCGACTCAAAGAAAAACAAAAACCAGGAAAGGAGCCATCCTGAATTTCTACCACAGCCCCAGCCCAGATCAACTTGTTAACATCTAAAAAGTAGTCACTGTCTTGGGTTTTGATTTTTGAACCTTTTATTTTCCCGTTTTGATATGAAACCAAGGCCACAAAAATATTCCTAAAATACCTGCGTGGATCGGGGCAGAGAAGAGGCACGAAGCAGGACCGGCGCTCCCAGGCCAGCAGAAGCGGGCACGCGGGCGCAGCCCCTCCAGCAAGGAGCGCTCCCCTGCCCGGCGCGCGCGACGTGCCGCTGGTCACCTTTCTTACACCAGCACGATGCTTTGCTGATCAAGTCGCAACCAAACTGCAATTACTTTGCTGTAAATTAGTATTTCTAGTGTTTTTCAATGCCTCCACAGGCAAACACAGCCAAAGAAATGTGGTAAGAAAACCCAATCCCCGTGGTTTTTTTGTCGGCGTAACACCGGGTATGATGGCTCTGGTGAAAACACTTCCTCGAGAGAGAGATGCACAGGCCTTCCAGACATGCGGGATTAGCTCACCGTACCGAAAGCCCAATCCCACTGAAATCCACCTCAAAATCCCTCCTTGCGTTGCCTGGGCCACAATTTTGCACCTGAATTTTTGAATCCAAGTAGAACCAGCCCTTTGGCCCTTCATGTCACTAATGCAGGTGCAGCAACAGGGTAAGGGTGGTTATTTTAACATTAAATTCTTTGTCAGCCTGCTTCTAGTGGACCAATTGCTCTGAGTTTCCTTGCAAACATGAGGATTTTTTAACTCCTCTCATCGAAAAAGAGAGTTCTCTTCCAACTGAAACTTGGACATATGTGCTTATAGGAGCACATTTTACAGTTAGAAAATTTAAAAAACAAATGGTTCAGACATTTTTATAGGCATAAAAATGATAGCCAAGTTGGTTAGTGGTTTCAGATGCTTTTTATTTGCAAATCAAAAAGGGCTTCATTTATAAATTGAAATTGTACTGGCTGGTAATCCTGAAGGCAGACTAAGGCCTTTGGCTCTACTTGAAGAAGTAGAAAAAATGTTTTTTAAAGACAAATTATTTCATTTGGAAAAATGAGTGCTGTGGTTGGACAGCACGTTTATTTTTTCACAAAACTCATATAAAGTCTTTTAGATTACAGTTATACAGCTTTAACTGCATCGCATCGCAGGGACACCACCACTTTGTCGTGAATCCGCGGCGCACCGTGCCCTGTAATCGCCATGCTGGAGCGGGCATCCTGCGGCGCGCTCGAACTGCTTCACCGTAACCTTGCTCACAACGCGGATCTGTGCTGGGGTAAGACACGGACCAGATCCCCAGCCTCAGACTACCGGCTGCCTCTCTCTCCTGCGCCAACTACCCAAACTTAAGCAGCTCTCCCCTTTCTGAAGCACCGGTAATAACTTTATTATTAGGTAAAATGATGATGCTTGTCATCCAGTAACACGCTAAGGTGCCCTGCTTAAGACTGGATACTAGCGTTCTTAACTGCTAGTCTGCACTGTGATTTAATACTGGAACTTTGTAAACAGCGCATGTTTTGATACAGTGAGGATTATGTTTCTGGACAAGATGTACAAAATGGTAAGTTGTTTTAAAAGGTGAGTTCAGAAGGCAGGGATAAACAAAATAGGACTGAATTATCTTTCTACACCTCGGGGAAGGCTGGACACTAGTTTCTCCATCTCTTCCTCACTTAATTTCCCTCGTCCTGATGCACTCACTGCAAGATAAGTCTGCTACCTGCTGGGCTCAGTTCACTCATTTATCATCCTGCAGAGAGTATGAAAACCAGCAGACACAATGCCAGCGTTGCGCCCAGCTATTCACACAACTGTAAATGCTCACACAATAAGCACTTAACAGACCCAGAACATCTTGCTTCTGTCTTCAGCACTCCACGCTTGCCTCGCAAAAAATAACTGGATTTCCAGTGAGAAGCTCCTTCAGCATTCCTTGGTATACTGTCATAGCACCTAGGGAACTCAGTCGAGGATTGGCACCTTGGAGTAAATGCCGAGTAGTCAAGTGACAAAGAAAATAGGTCCTATTTCAAGGCATTAGTAAGTCACGAGTGAAGCAAGACGTAAAAATTAGACGCCACAAAGAAGCAGGGAAGGGAGGAGATGAACCAGCCGCTCCGGGTCACCGTGGGTTTGCCGTTTTGTTCCCGAGCACTTCACATGCGGTTTCACGAGAGGCGATCGCACTCGGTAGATTCCCAGGCATCACAGCAAACTCACGGACTTAATAGTTGATCAGAAAAAACGCCAGTGGGTGCAAGGACGAACACGGCACAAAACTAACAGCAGTTTGAAACGATGGGCAAAACGTAAACCTGCCTATTGAAGAGCCTGACAGACGACACATGAAACGCACAAAGTACTTGCTCTATTATCGGTGGGTTCCCCAACAGAACACAGAATGTATTCTTCCGGGTACCAATTCCATTATTTTAATTCCCTGAAACAATTACTGGCTCACTCTCTGGTTTATGGCTGCTAGTATCCAATCTTGCCCTCCTTTGCCTTCTGTTTAAATTTTTTTCTCTCTCTCTGATGGAAAAGAAAATCTCTGGTACTGGTGGACTGTCTCCCCCTCAGCTTCCCTCGCTGAGCTCATGGCTTGTTATCGCGCTAAGGCAGCACTGCTAGCTGTCTCCTGGAATTGTTTTTGCTCAAGTCAGATTTTTTTTTTTTGGGGGGGGGGAAGGGGGTGTTTTGTAATTTATTGCAAAATAAGAATGATTTCTTAGAACAGAAACCATTCTGTTATTACACAGAGTTCTTATTTAGCTGCATTTAAAAAGCTGTTCACTTGCTCCTGTACAGGAGATGGACAGCAGAACCATACAGCTTTTTTTTCTTAACACCTTCCATATGGCACATATCAATCCTTAACTTCCTATAAATGATAAGTAACACTCGTTTTGATTATTCGCAGTTGTTTTGGGAGTTTGTACGTGATAGGCTTCTCTCTCGGTCTCTCACCTCCTCCCCCAAACTGTCTGCAGCTCTCTGTGCCATCCCTGGACGCGGGCCCGTTCGGTGCAGACGGTGCCTTTACACACCGTAGGGCAGAGACGTGGAGCTGGCGTGTTCCAAGGGCTCACCGCACCGGTTACCACACGCTGTATTGCACACGGTTGTCTGCCAGACCCCTCGCAGAGCAGGGCCAGTGTTTGGGAGCGACAGCTACGACAGGCAGCTGTGAGCATCCTGTGCTCCAGCTGAAAGCACTACGGAGGCTGACTTGGTTTTTTAATACCAAAAAAACTTGTCGCGAAGTTTCATTTCCCTGTTTGCAAAAGAGTTTCTTTCCTACTCCCAGGAAGAGACAAGATTTCAGCCCCGCTCCTGAAGCACCAGGTTCCTGGTCGCTGCTCGCTCCCAGTAAAAGGCTGCTGGTTTGGGTTTTTTTTTTCTTTTCTCCTCCTCTGTGCTGGGGGAAAAAAAAAAAAAAAAATCCCCATTTGGGCCTCCTTTCTTTTGGACAATTCACCGCCACGAAGGCCATCCTGGGAGCAGGCACCCTCCCGAAGAGGCCGGAGCTCGGCGGCCTGTGTGCTGGCTCTGTCCGGCCTCTGCTGAAAGCACAGAGCGGCTCAATGTTCCCTCTCGCTGTGCGGGCCGGCGCGGCTCCCCTCGCTCGCGGGCAGGGCTCATTACCCGCCGGTGAGCGCTACCTTCAGAGCTGCCGGCAGCTAACCACAGCTGCGGGCCGAACAGTATCGCCCCTTATTCTCCAACGCGTCCATGACCTCCTGTCATCTGAATGTCTTGTTCTTTTCAAACGCTTTGATCTGACCACATTTACCCAAAAAAACAACTGCTTCTCGGGGGCCCCGACCTCAGACTGCGTCAGTATCACAAAACAACGTTTTATTCGCTTCCATATCCTATAAACGTATGGGAGATCAGCAGCTGTCTTCCCCGTTCAAGGAGAAGAGCTTTACACACCTAAGATCACCATCGACCCGGTTCAGCCAGCCACTGTCCATGCATCTACACGGAAAACCTCCCTGTTATCCTTGATCCTTTAATAAAGGAGCCAAGCACAAAATTCCTGGGATGGCTTACTTGTTTTTCAAAGACTTCAGAGCCTTATCCACAAGTAGCCTCACTCAGTCAAAATTGTATTTTCAGGGGGAAAAAAGTTGCATTTTGGTAAGTTTTTAAAAATGGGCCCAGACGAAATTTAGAATATTGATCTGCTGAAAAGGCACGGACATAAACAAGAGCTTATGCTCCATCACCTTCTGCCTCAGCAGCTAAGGTAATGAAATGGAGACCGAGCACCCTGCCCTGGATTTCGCTGTACGAGGCCAAACCTGAGAAGCAAGCAGAAGCAGACCAGGATTTAAGAGCAGCTTGTCTCAGAATTTTCCAGCTTATAGCCATCTCCAAGGTTGTTTTAAAAGTTCCAGTAGAACAACGGACCAGAGAAGCACTCGTGATGAAACAGAAGAAAACCTGACCTATTTTTAATTCTCAAAAACCTGGATATTTTTTAAATCCTCAAAAGTGCATTAACATGGGCTTACTGGTTTATTGATGGTTTTGCTTTTATGCTATTTTCTTATAACCATACGTATGTTTTCTACAGATATAGAAGTGCCAAGAAAACCTAAAACCTGGTCATGAGGTACTTCTTGTTGACTTCTAACTAGGAAGGACTAGTCATCTCACAAGTCTGCAGTACTTGCAACCTCTTTGGTGTTTCAAAACCACCTCAGAGTCCTCAGCACTTCACAGGAGCCGGTTCTGGGGTTAAAAGCTGATGGTATACAATTTACAACCTGATCTTTGGAGACATTTCCAATGCAGCTGAATTGTGAACACTGCCTTGGTGGAAGCCCCCACTGTCTGTTCAATTTAACTAGATAGCTGTACACACTTTGTGCTAAAATACAAAATCTATCAATTCATTAATATCTGGGCAATGCTTTATTCTAGGGGCTTTCTACAGTAACTGCCGTGTTTTTCACTCACAGTCGAGTGTCCAAAGCCACAGAACAAACCATGAATCTCGCAGGATTCTTGTAATGGCTTTTAAACCTTCCATTGTGGGCTGTTTATGGCGCAGTTGCATTTGCTTTAGAGATTTGTTTTAATGCTGTTGGTGTTATTTAGAGAGATATTAAATTCAAACAGCTTTATGGTTGCTAATAAACATCTATTACCATTACAGACATTCTGATATAAAAGCCTCATACAGGTGCTTTCTCTGAACTATGCAGATTTGATTGATTAGGCCACAGTAGTTTATTTTACACTTCAGTGGTCACTAAATCTATCGTTAAGATTAAAAATTGCAGTTTGTGCAGTCTGGGAATAACTTCACACTCAAGCTGTAAAATAAAAGTCACTTTACCAAAATTCTGTGGGGAACAAACACAACACAGAGAGCAGGTTAAAAGAAGAAAAGTTTTGAAACACCTCACTCAGTTCTGTTCAGAAGGCAGATTTATTCTTCTAATGTGCATCTCACATACTGTCAAGCCAAAGATGTCCAGAAAAGCAAGATACAGGGAAAGATTTTCTTAAAGCACTTGGCAGCCCTACGTACTGGAGGGTTCTGGGACACAAGCGTCACTAAAGCAAGCACGACGTACAGCACGATGTACAACACGACGACAACACGGGTTCTGAACCAGCAGAGAACTTGCATATGCGTTACCTCTAAGCATGTAAGCGGTCCCACTGGAGTCAAATTAAGCATGTGATTAAACACCCTCCTAGATCAAGAAAGGTCTTACGAACTATGCATTTGAGTGCAGTCAGCTTCCCACTGTTTTTATTCCTGCAGTGCAGACATTCTCTTGCAAAATACGAGAATTTCTAGTGAATTAGGAACATTATTTGGTCTGTGTATTGCAGAGTAAGGCAATAAATGAGGAATCTGCAATATTTTAATACATTCAAATTTTTTTCAATAAAAAATATTAATCAAGATTGCAGCAAGGCCTGCTGCAAGGAGATTAAGTCAAGCGTGCTTAACAGACTGTACTGAGTAGATATTAGAAAAACTTTTTTCCAAAGATTTATACTGAGGGTGCTGCTTTGATATATTTTATTTCTAGCTTATTCTAGCTTTATTTCCATTTAACGAGGAACAAACCAGAACTGGGCAGGATTCGTGGGACCCAGCCACTGAACTTCTACAGTTGCACCACGGGGGAAGAGCTTCTGCTCATCCTTTTTCCTTTGTGCAGGGAAGTAAATAGAGGATGCACCAGTCATAGTCCCGCGGCTAATCTGGGTAGTGTGGCACCTGTAGGACATTCATAACGTAACGTCTTCAGCTAAGGGATGGAGCAGAGAAACAGGATGGGTTTTTTAGACTTAACAGGACGGGCGTCGGAGCAGCCACTAAAGGGAACTGTGGATTTCTCCAGTTGTTTCATTCTGAAGTTCTAACTAAAGGGATTCTTCAACTCTTGCATCAAATTTAATCAAGGCCTAATTAAAACACAGGCAATACAGGCTTGCAGCTCAGGACCCGTGTCTTGAAGTCATGGAATTGAATTCTTGTTCTTTTTCCCACTCCCTTTCTACACTCGTTGCTGAGAGTAGGATGGGTGATTTCCCTAATAATTCCTTGTTTATGAAAGAACTGCCCAGATCATGGATTGGTAAAAAGATACTTTGAAACTTAGTACAAAAAGAAAGGAAAAAGTCATCATTTCAACTGTTGCCATTGTTTCTTTACACCTCTGCCTGAAGCTAATGCAAGGCTGGTTACCAAGTCTTCCCAGTACCTGCAGTAACAGTTCCAGGAGTTACTACAACCCTCCAGGCCCTTGGGACCTACGGCTCGCCCAGCACAAGCGTAAAGGTGGAAGACAGATGAGTGCAGAGCTCCCAGCTCTCCCAGGGCCCAGCTCTGGAAAGGAGGCCTGCTGCCCTTCCCGGGGGAGCCGCTGCTGCTCTCTGAGCAACAGGCAAGGGGGAGATGCGTGACCGTACTACGCTGCACCGGGGGCCCTGCACCACCTCCCTCCGTCCCTGGATTTTAGGTAAATAAAAATGTAAGTGAAGAATATCTGCATAACGGTTTTAAGGTGGTGTGTCTTTTTTTTTTCTTTTTCTACACACACACACACATACACAAACACAGCGTATAAAATCCTGAGGCATGCAGAACTTTAACTAAAATGAGTCTGTTACAGTCAGTATTCCGAAGAGCACAGAGAGTATCATCACCTTGTGGTACGCGAAAGGCATCTCATCATTTCTTGCGAAGCAGTTCTTTCCCTGTGCTGATAGTTTTGACCTGCTCCCACCTGGAGCAGGACCATTCAGCTGAGGAAGCAGCGCGGCCTGACACGCATCTAGGAGCAGCTTTTAGAGAAGGAAGTTGGTAGACTTTAAGCGTGACATTTGCACTAACAATTTTGATTCAAATACAGTGTCATTTATTACTGCCTCTTGTATTAGCCGCACCGCAGTGCCCGCTGGCTCCGGCTCTATCCCCCCCGTACCGCCGCCGAAGCCTAGCCTGCCTGCCTGCCTAACAGTGTGCAGACAGTGACCACCAGGGAGAAGGTTGATAAATGGCCAGTTTATAATGCTGTCATGCCAATTTTGTCCTATGGGAAATGTGTGTCTCTCTCAAAACAGCTTATTACCAACCTGTGGCTGAGGCAATGATCAATCAAACTGATCAGATATGGCAAACATGGTAACTGATATAAAGAAGATTTCTTACTACACAGTTTGAGGTTAACATGACAAATGATAGAGTGAGAAAGAATAACTTACAGAGGAAAAAAATAGCCCATTAAAGGCTGAACTTAAAAGTAGCTTTGGGAAGCAGAGTTAACAACAATTCCTTTTAACATGCACTCATATTCCCTGTTCATTAAGCTAACCCCTGCAAACTCCTGGTATAATCCAGAAGGAATGTTTTTTTAAACATGCAGCCTCATTGTAAAGAGAAATTTAAAGCACCTATGCACACCTTCAGTACTCGGATACGATGGCTGGCAGTGCAAGTAATGCACTGTTTCATGGCTCATTTTCTGTCGCATACGGCAGGTGGTGTATCGGGTGAGGCTGCGATTCAGTTGTCTGAAACGGGAAGAGTGGCCAGCATACAGCTTTACGCCAAAGTTCTGTATAAAGCATTAAATAAAACGGCAAAATCTGTATTAAGATAGGGGCCCAGGTTCCAGGAAAGACAGAAAACTGGTCTGTCCTAGGGGACGGAGCTGTATCGCGCGCTGAGGTTGGAGCCTTACCACGCTCACAGCCAGCAGCGTACTCTGCAGCAGAATGTGGCCCGCTGTCTTTCTGGGTCTGGAAGAGGGAGCATCCCTCGCAGCATCAGCCCACGTATCTGCATTTCTGACTGTTGGAGAGTTGTTACAGTGGCTGTTGAGCCTCTGGCGAACATCTGATATTATTCACTTGACTGAGCTTGTGAAAACGAAGCCTTATTTGCTAGCAAAATTAATGAGAAAAGAGTCTTCAATGAGACAATAATTTATGGCTTCCGCAGCAGCTAGCATGTACAGTGAAATTCATCTGACTGCATTCTTCACAGTAAAAGCAAATAATAGGGGAAAAAAGGTGTGGATTTGTTTTCAGAAACATTGTCTGTTATTTCACAATCAGGTTCTTAGCTGGGTATTTTATTTTATGAAATCCTTCCAAATTTGATGAAGGTTGAAATAAATAGGCCTTTGTCCCCCTCACCGTACCATCGCATTTAATGACAGTGAAATAAAATTCTACTCTATGGCTACATGCCAGAGATTAGATGATACGAACAACGCACAACATATTTTAAATTTTGTGTTACACTGAAAATTCAGAGACATTCAAATACGTTTAGAAATGTATACACTCAGCATTATCTATCGTTACTTCACAGAAAAGTGGGAGCTGCAAAACCGTATCCTTTTCCTTGAAACTCAGATCTCTAATCTGGCCATAAACACCAACTCTTTGCCTTTCAAACACAGAAAACTGCGAACAGAAAAGCCAGAAATGCATCAGACAATCAAAATACGTATAATGGCTACCAAACTCAGTTCTTCTCCCCCGCCTCTTTTTTTAACAGATAGGTTTTAGACTCTATAATAATCATGCAGCTAAGATACAAGGTCTCTTGTTGGCAATAACCTACATGACATGACTTAGAAGGCAGGTGTTACTGTAATTAGCTATTGTTTGACTATCAAAAGTCAGAGCTGATTAAAGCCACTAAGTACAAGTGCACTATTTTATTTCAAAGAATATTATGAACTGCATGCTGGGACTCTTTCACTGCGGACCTACCTTCCGGAGTCTGCTAAGAGCCCATGCCAGCAGTAATCAAAACTAAAATCTGCATAAACCTTCAGGGTTTTAATTCAAGCAGAGCCCTTTCATTAGAAATATGTTACTTTATGAAATCTGGTCGCCAGCAAGGGGAGAAAAATGTGACTTCTTAAGAAAAGTGAATGGCATCTCTTTAGTGATTAACCCAAGATTAATGGAGGCTCCTACTGCTAGGCCTAAGTCCATTTTATTGCTAATTCATTTAGGTACTATTTCAGATGTACTTGATGAAAGTCACCTGCTAAGAAGTCATGTTTTGGCAAGCAAGGATAGCCATTATGGTCAAATCCCAAATAGAATTTTTATTAAAGAAGCTTTGAAAAGTGTCTTGTATTAGTCTTTCAGAGACATACTATTTAATATACTCAATTAGTTAAAAATTTGGGGCCCAAGTCACTAATCAAACATTCACAAAGCTTTTTTTTTTTTTTTTTTTTTTTGTCTACATGCATCTTGTAACGTTCCAGGTAGGATGAAGACTGTACTGAACAGGGACATTTATATACAGACAAAAGAAGCAATACTAAGACTTACCAAGAAGTGGGTGGGATTTGGGATAAGTGCACGGTTGGATATGTGAAATGTTGGCTTGGCAGAGCATCTCTTTGTTCCCCATGATACTGTGAGGCGTGGGGACTTATGCAAATCACATGTTCTTAAACTGTACATAATCGTTTGGCTTTGGCTTGTGTATACATTTATAACGTGAGGTTTGATCTCCGAACAGAAATCATTTTGGTTTTAGACTTTTCTGCAGTTTGTTCTATTTATGAATTAGAGTTTAGGAGATTTAATGATTAGAGAGCACAGAAAACTGCTTTGTCATGTATACTATGTATACGAGAGGCATTCTACACGGACAAACCACCCCCATATCCCATCCAAAGTTCAGACCTCCTTTGCAGGCTGCCTGCAGTTTGGGCACGCTTTAGCTTGATTCATGGACAAGTCTATGTGCTGCCATCACATATTTGTTATGCTTTTATACTCCTCCCGAGACACTGGCTACCGGTCGCTGTGAAACACCTGATGCTCCGCCAGACAGACCTGAGCTCTGACGGCGTGAGCTTTGCTTCCCTGTACTGTTTAGATGCGAACCAATACTGCACCGCTTTCCTCGAGCTACCCGGAGCTGCAAAAGGATAGCGGATTGTTCGTCGCTCATCTCTCTCTCCGGGGGGTCGGCTCTAACCGCCGATGAGTGAGGCATCCCAGAGGTCACACGGGATGGCAGCTACAGATCAACTCGGGCTCTGTCCATCGCACTCATGGCTTCTCTTGGGGATGCAGATGAGCGGGTGTCTCGCCCAGCCAGCTTCCCTCCGCGCTAGACTCAGAGCACCCCAGAGGGCCCTGCTCGGGGTAACTGCGGCAGAGAAAGCGTCAACCAGATCCCCTAAATACACCGCTAAAGTGGGGCCATGTTCGGTTTGGGACATTTGAAAAAGGCGGCTTCACGTTACTCTCAGCAGTGATGATTTTGCAGAACCCAGTAATGGACTGAGTTTACCTGGGGCAGGAAAACGATCTCAAGTTTCCCTTCAGTACAAGGCTGTAATTTTAAGGAAGCTCTCCCAAGATCCCTCTCCCAGCAGACTGCTTCTTCACAATACTCTTTTATCGGGTTCATCAGCAATATGCTAACTTTTATCCTCACAATCTTCCACACTTTCCTAAGGGCTAAGTTCTTACTACAGCCACAAATATCATAATCGGCTTCTTTTCGGTGACCGGCGATGGGATATTTGGGTGTACCAAAACCCTGTGAAATTCCCCCCCTCTGGACATGAGTGGAGTCCCTCCCCCTCCGCGCCCCAGGGACGGCACTGGGGAGTTCTGCGGCAGCCTTCTCTGGCCGTGTACAAACGGTGCACACCTACACAGGGGCATTTGAAAAAATATAGAAGGATTTTTTTTAAATCTACTCTATTTTCTTTGGAAATTTATTGGAAGCTTCAATTTAAATAGATGCCTCAGCATGGAGATGAAGAGAGAGAAAAATATACACGTGTCTGTGATGCTGCAAAGCTTAAGATCTCTTAAAGCATGGGAAGTTTGAGGTGACAGGAGATTTCCCCTGTCTCCTGGCACTACAGAACACTTTTAAACGTAACAATCTGGTTCCTAAACTTTTTTTTTTAAATGACCTATACAGTTTCCAAAATATTTACTGGTCTTGTTAGAATTAGTAAGAGCAACAATACCAGAGAGGTGTGTGCAAGATGCTGCAGAAGAGCCTTGCTCGGGTACTCACTGTGACCCCCCAGCCCTTGCCGCATCCCTGAGGGGAGGCTGCCAACGTTCGCAGCAAGCGGAGCGAGAACCTTCCCAACGCTCTACTAGCCAGATTCAGAATTATTAGAAATGGCAACGCGTTTTGTGGCAGAATTCTTCTCCACGGAGACTGTACAAAAATCAGCATGGACTTTTAAAATACTTCACTGAAGGGAATGTACTACTAAAAGAGCCGCCTCCATGTGATAACAAAGTTAACCTAATCTGTTCCCTCTTGTGTGCCGGGGCACTCATACATGCAAATCTTGTCTTGTTCAACTGTGTTTGTTCACCTCCATAGTCCTTCGGTGATTCAAATCTCTGTCTTACTATCCTATAATACCCTTGTCTAACAGTTCCTTTTAAATGCATGTGTTAATTATCTTGCCACTGCTGTAATTTCTCCCTGTAGTCCATTAATTAAGAGGTCACAATCTAAGAGCATGTTTACCCAATAAGCTTTCTTTTTTAATTATCCTAATTGCTTGGATACTGACAAAGACTCTATCCCTCCCCTTTCTCTGAGTGGATTAGAAAACGACATTTCAAAGCCCCACACAATGATGGGTTTGTAAAACACACACATACATTTATATATATATGTATGTTTTTATAACTCCACAATGTTCAAACATCAAAGGTCAACAAGACACAAGATATTATATCTGTATAGCTATATAAAATGAAGATACAAATTGCTCTTCATTAATTTATCTATTAGTCTAGAACGTTATATTGGTCAGGAAAAACACAAGCAAAACTTTAAAACCTTCAGTACTAGAACAAGACCAGCGAGATGTATACACCTTGGTCTGTTCTGGAGACCATCAGAGTCTCTTAGAGAAGTGCATCTCTCCCTGCACCGACATGGTCGCCTTTGGATAAAAGCAAGCGGGGGGGGGGGAACGGGAAAGAAAGAAAGAAAGAAAGAAGGCAGTAAGCTTTTACTGCAGCAAAGATCAATTATTATTTCCCCACCCCCAAAATATTACCTTCCCATAGGTCACATCTTGGCAAGCTGGTCCAAATACTTTTTTTACTGACTTAGCAAAATTCAACAGACAAAATCTCCACCACTTCAAAAATTTTAAACCCCTCCTTTTGTCAAGCTTTTAAAAGGGAAAAGTAGCTATTTGAATTCCAGATAGGATTTTAACACAACAATTAGTAGAGGTCACGTCCAGAAAAATTACTACTTTGTCAGAATGCAAAACAACATTTGATATGTCAACTGAAGTAAACTTTTTTGTTTTAATAAAGCAAATGTCTCATTCAGACTAGTCATCTCAGGAACTATATAACAGAAGTATAATTACTTAGAAATTGCTTAGGTAAGCGTGATTGATGCATGGTAAATAGATGTTTCCAGCACTTATTGTTTCTTCCTGATGGATTAGGAAGAGTTGTTTAACAGTTCATTTGACCAGTCTCTCCTGGTGTTTCTCGAGTCTGGCTGTGCCAGTCAGCACCAGCAGTTCCTGGTAGTTTAAGTCTCTTTATTAAAGATTAAGATGTCAGAGGTCCTGCATTGCACAAAATCCCAATTTTATTAACTTCTCATTATCAGCTGAAATATGAAGTGCATTTCTTTTCATCATCTACAGTAAGGCACTTTCTCAAGGGAAAGAACAGATATATAGAATATACATTTCTGATGTTTAAGGGTGGGTTTGTTCCAACCTTGACCGATGCTGGTGAACGTTTGCTCACATGATGGGTACCACATACATTGGCGTTTCTCCCCCGGAAAGCATTCCAGTATTTCACGGCTGTGGACCGTCACAACATAGGACTAAGTTGGCAGCAGTGAATCGTGTGGTTGAATACTTACACTACAGCACTTAAGTCAATAGTGCTTTCATTAAAGAGTAGCAACACGCAATGTACTGGGCAGAAATACTGACCCTCCAAAGTCACTCTACCAGAACAAGTACAACACTGGCACTGGGGACATTCAGCCAGCGTTCCCCCTTCATACTCTGCAGCTCCAGGAAGACAACACAATAATAGCACAAAGACTACGCGACGCTCATTAAAACAGATCACAGAAGCATTCAAAGTCCACTGTCCGACCAGAAACGCAGATAAGTTCTAGTACCACCTATGTGAACTTAGGCAGCAACTGATAAAGTTAAATTGCTGAAGGCAGCAGCACTGTACAGCACCCGAATACCGTCGCTTTTGAAAGACTTCTTTTTAATCCCCTCTGTGTTATAACCAGACTCTCACACCAAATAGCTACAGGGCAATGATACACGAACAGACGCGTAAGCAGGGCCTTTCCCTGCGCGATCCTCAGAGCCGTACTTTTAAGGGATTTTTGAAAGCTGACAAACTTATGTATTCTGCATATTTTAAGGAAAGCCTTTGACGTACTTGTTGTTTTCACCCGTCTATTGCAGGAAGGAGAGAGCTGGCACCGTGCGTACTTTCCCAGAACAGGGTGACTCTTGCTGAAGTTACCCCACAGAAAGAGTTAAGAGGTAGAAACAGCTCTTGTACAACGCGCGTCCTGCACCGGGGGATCGAACTATACACAGCTTTACAGCGCAGCCCTTGTGAGGGTTAAGCTCTATTACTTCTGGTCTCTGACACTGCTAATGGCACTCTCAAACTAATTGCATTTCTATACCTATACATACGTCTAGGCAACAAATAAGCCCTTTAATCAAACAGCTTCATCTACTTCTAATTAATTCCATTTCTATGCCTTTTTAAGAGTACAGGAACATACAAAGATAGATGATAGAGTACATTCTGCTGCCAGTTGACTTCTACTCTGCTCAAGCCTCCCTCATGATTAAGACCGGTTCTGTGTGTCACTATCTTACATCTTTAGTATTTCTGCTGCTTGAGACTCAGCGGATTCATGCCAAAGACCAAAGGTAACAAGCGGTGGCTGTGTGGAATTAGTTACAATTTCCTCGGTGAATTGCTTTTGCATTTGCTTATAGATTTAGATCACTTTTTGTCTTCATTAGAAACTGTATTCATCTTGTCTTTTGAGTGCATACAACAATGCAGTAAGAGAAGACTATGGCATCAGCTGAGCAAACAGCGTTGTTGTTTGCATATCCAGACCTAACGTAAAGTCTACAGTTTGAGGGCCTCCGACTTTGAAGGAAATGCTGATTCCTCTTCTACATTTACTTCTTTGATAAAACAGGTCAATGTATCAGAAAAAAAATCAGCCCATCAGTATTTAGGAAAGAGAAATACATATGCCATAAGCTGTCTATTTCAAAGGTATGTATGTACAAAGGCATGATAAGTGGGTGCTGAATAGTTAGGAGTGGCAATTATCAGTTACACATATCATTATAGTCTCTCAACTTTTCAATAGCACAGAGTTCCTAATACCATGTTTACTAGATCAGGTAAAAGGGGACTCTTAATACTGTGCAAATATGACTTACCAAAGGACTTTGCTTTCTCACCTATTCTTGGGCTTTTCAAATCAACATTATTAATTGGCTGGCTTATCGCTAAGTGCTGTCTGGCAGTTAAAGGATGTTTCCACCCATTGCAACGATACATAGAAACTAAGCAATGTCAGCCACAAGGACAAATAACTTCCATGTTGAAACAGAAAAATATTTTGACACCTTAAATCTTCTTTATAAAAGCACAATGCATTTCAGCATTGATTTGCTATCCTCTATTGCATCGGTTATTCCACATTCTATCATCCTTGGTTTTCCTTATTGTATTAATTCAGAACTCTGGCTTATAGTTGCAAATACGGTTTGGCTTTTTTTTGCCTTTTTTTCTTCTTTCTTTTCTCTTTCTCTGGTTTTCTATTATTCAAGTGTGTATAAATACATGTTTTAGAATCCGGATCACCTAGTTTCCGTACTAGGAAACTCAACTACCTAACAGTTTAGGAGGTAACTTTCAGTCCTTCAGATCAACTTTCTCTTAACCTGCCAGCCCTCCTGAGCACCAAATCCACTTGAAAATGGAGAAAAATATTCGTCTGATAAGGAACACTGTAAACAAAGAGCACAACACTTACCAGGCACCATTAAAGAAAAGCAAAAAAAGTCTAAAATAGGAAGTAAAGCATTCACTGCCCCCATCTCGCATTTTTCAGTACGCTTCAGCCTGCACGTGCAGCCTACCCCGAGAATGAAAGGACAGGTTCAGCCTCCCTGCCCCGTTCACGCCAGGGCTTGCTTTCACACTGATTAACAAGATAAACTTATAAGCACCATAAAAAAACGCAAGGCTAGAAAGGATCTGGGGAAGTCATCTAGGCTATCCCTTATTCTAATGCAGGATTGTGTATATCTGGTCCAGCCTGGCAGGTATTTGTCTAAACCCCTTAAGAGCCTTCAGTGGCAGATATTTTATCTCCTCCCTAGAGAGTCTACTCAGGTACTAAACTATTCTAGTATTCCATTTTTCTTAACATCTAACCCAAATCTTTCTTGCTACAAGGCTGGCTTCTTCTCAACTTATTCTGATGGATGTGTGATCCAGATGATCACCCTTTAGGTTAATGCAGAATATGAATTTTAGCTTTATTTTACAGAATGACATCTGCTTATCTTATAGAAATTTTCCAGTAGAAGCATGATCAGACCGAATTTATTTATTTGAAGTATTTGTTTCTTTTAAAGAGGGTCTTCCTCTGCCGCCATGTTGGCTCTGCAGTTGTGACCCGTGAATTAAGATGCTCAGCAGTTTTCTTCCTTTTTTTTAAAAAGGAAATGGTTATTCATTTAGGTAGATATTTAAAGGAAATCAAACAAATATTTGATGTGCTGTGTTAGCATGAAAAGGGGGAGCGCTGTGTAAGCACAGTAAATGCAGGTGAACTGTTTTATGCGAGTGAAAACAAACCGGGGGAAGAAGGGCTACTAACAAAGGTAAATCATGGCTGTGTAAATATAAAGAAAGAGGTATGGTTATTCACAAATGGGAAAGATAGTAACCAAACACATGGCTATTATAATTCAGTGTTTGACACATCACAGAAAAAGAGTACAAAAAGCACGAGCCTAACAGCACAAGCAGAGAGACAGGATGATACGGTGAATGAAATCAACCAAATTTTTTTTCCTACCCAAAGAGAGTCCAGCACATTTTCTGACTGACACTAAATATTAATTTAACCACGTATCTGAAAAATATAATCTCCCTCTTCAAAGCATAAGAATACGAAGGGTTTTCCTCTGGCATAGTGTTATCACAATTAACGCAATTGTTTCCAGTCCTTCGAATAGATCTGCGCAGGACTGCGTCCATCTGAAGGCAGTTTGAGGCAGGGGCCAAATCCACCAGTGTTGCAAGCAGGCATTTTTTGGTTATCCGTTCCTTTTTGGAATAAATCACTGGCATATGAATTTGTTATTCATAATATTTACCATTCACTTACTATCTAGTCCTCTTCTAAAATCTGCTCCTTAGACCAACCGTATCTATGTTTGTGGTTCTCCTTTGTTATGGAACAATCCATTTAGATATACTAAAAGAAAAAGTCCTTGCTCTTTAATTCTACTAAACTTCTGCAAGAAGGAAAACACACACTCAAAGCCTCGTCCAGCTCTAAAAAAGCATTTTTGAACTTGCAGGGAAAAAGAAAAAATCCATTAGCTTCTTTTCTCATTATTTATGTACGTAAGCTTCTAACAGTTTAAGACTTTGGCTAGCATTGCAAACAGAGCAGAGAAAATACAACAATGAAACCTATTTCTTGGCTATTTCCAGCCCAGTTAGTGTGAGGAATTAGAAGAAATTAATTTTTAAAAAATGTCATGTGCAAGGTTTTCATCAATGTTTTTCAGACCAAAGGGTTCTGATGAATTTCAGAGATGCATCCAAACTTCTGAGCAAGTTTCCAAACCAAACAGACTGCAAACTCTGACATTCATCGGTGACTTGTTTGCCAACCTTCCTATCACACAGCAAAAAGGGCCATTTAAAATCATCTCAGAACAATCTGCTTTCACAGTCATGGCCATTTTACTAGCCTCCATCTGTGTAACACTTTTAAGTCACAAGAACACAAACATTCCTATAGCAAATGGCTAAAGCCTTGGTCCAGGTTCAGAAATAACATAGACATATACCACGATTAAATAATAAACCTTGTTTTTCTGACTTCACTTCTCTGAGAAAATCTTGTTATCTGGATAATAATAATAAAAATGTCTACTTCTTAATATTATGACTTCTTTTCTTAGATTTGTATAACTTTAGAAAGCAAAATTCATCATACAGCTGCATGAATAGCAATCTGGGCACAAAGAAGTGAAGTCCTTTGGCTGAAGTCATCCCAGCTTCAGGATGAGGATGGGTTTTTGCTGGATGCCACTACTGTAGACATGAGACATCTACCGATACAGCAATGCCTTGGAAAAATGAGTATGATCTTAAAGCCTAACACTTCTGTACACCAGGGCTGCCCAGCTTTTACCAGGGGCGGTACAGATAAACGGAGGTTTGCTTAGCAGGAGATAGGATGCTGCCTGCAGGAAGCCTATCAGAGCAAAGAACAAATAAGCATATGCTGAGCATCAGAACTGGAATGGAAGATGGGATACCATTCAAATTAGAAGTTTTTATTGGCACAAAGACCAGCAAATATAAACTGCCAGGAATAAATTTACATTGGAACTTATAAGACATGTTCTAGTCATCAGAAGACAAAAAGCCTGAAAGAAATTATCTTACTGAAGGGGAGCACGGTCTACTTACGAAAGACTGGACATCCTTACTGCACGCGATTGTAGGAAATCGGACAGAATAACCCAACAGGATTGCTCGGGACCTCTTTTCCTAACAGGAATTAAGGTGAGGAAGAAACAACCACCCATATTAAGCATATGAGCTAACAGAAAAGGAATTAT
This sequence comes from Platalea leucorodia, assembly GCF_965183815.1. Classification (NCBI taxonomy): domain Eukaryota; kingdom Metazoa; phylum Chordata; class Aves; order Pelecaniformes; family Threskiornithidae; genus Platalea; species Platalea leucorodia. The sequence continues at coordinate 1,444,331 of NC_138839.1, forward strand.
GTCAGAATAATGACCATTATAACTCGAGACAGCCTGAAGTAGAGCTGAGCGTCTCAGAAGATTGACAGTGTTTTTCTTAGTGTGTAGATTTACACGGCAGCCTGGGCCCCATCATATCTGAACTCTTTCCATAAGTTTTTCAGGATTCACCTTTTTTAAGATTCCCATGACAAAATTATTAAATCTCCATTTCAAGGAAGCGGTAGCTGAGTAAGAGACTACTTGAATTTGCCAATATAACTCAGCAGGTAGCCCCAAGCTATTTCTGGGTGTAACTACAGAAAGAGGAAGAAAGTTAACCAGGTGTTAAGGGAAGTGAATGACCAATGAAAGTCAATACTTTTCTGGGTTTATATATAAATATATGTAATTTCAGGGAGGAATATGAAAAAGTAAAATTCCTCTTGATTAATTTTTAAATTTAATTCTTAAGGAAAGAAGAATTATACCTCTTAGCACTATCATAAAAACTACCTTGATACAATGGCATTTATGTAAACTTCCAGAGTTTCCACCCGCCTGCATATAAGGAAGAACTAGTCGTCTTGTGGGTGGTGCAAGCTGAAGCTTAATACTGAAGTTGCAGTGGAAATTAAGAGAAACAATTCCTTTAGGACTTGTGATTTATTCTTCCGGAACAGAAGGAATTATTGCATCAACCAGGGTCTAAAATGTTCTGACAGCAGATATGCATGACTATCTCTACAGTAATTATTAATGATCTGGAAAAATGCTCAGTAGCAAGCTAAACTCACTCTTCTCTGAGGGCAGCATTCATTGCAACAAACCCCTAAAATAATCAGGTAACTAACGAAGATTAGGAGATAGGATGCCTCGATATGACAGAAGATTTCTTAATTTCAGTTATTTATAGGACACGTTGAGCCTAAACAGAAGCATGAGGAAAACTTACACTAAAGCTTATAAACTAGTTTATAATAATCTATTCCACAGCTTTCTATATGTTTTTCCTATACCTCTGTATTGTATTTTAAAATAAGGAGGCGGAAAAAAAAAAAAAAAAGGAAAAAAAAGCCAATCACTTGGGTAGCCAAGTAAGGATTTAAGCACTTAATTTAGGTTCTAACTACTCACTTAGGTTCTAACTTCTAACTACTTCCACTGCTTTTTTTTTTTCATGTGCCTCCTTTCTGTGCGCATTAACAGCTGGTCAGATAGTACAGGCAGAACTGTAAATTTCAAAGAAAAGTAACCAGACTTCAAATCCCTACAGCTGCTCCACCGGACAGAAACTGTCACAAAAACCACCTCTGCAGCATTAAGAGAGATAACGTTCGTTCTTCTCGGCTCAGGAATTTAACCAGGGGATTTTCAACACCTAACATCAAGCTAAAGCTGGAAATTCAGTGAAAATTACGCAAGTCGCAACTGAAGATGGAAGGATAAAGTTCACATTTCGTGCTATTTTTTCCATTATCTTATCTATAGGGTTATGCGTCTGCCAGAAAGAAATTACTGCTAATTCAATAAAGGTAAAAGCAAAGGCAGCAAGGTAGGGAATTACACATTGCTAGCAATCAGACGGCGGGTGCGCGGGGCTGCGAAGCTTCGCAAGCGACGGCGTGCCCCTTGGCTGCGTGCAAGCAAAGCCGGGGGGGCTCAGCGCGGATCCGGGGGACCGGGGCGGTTATCGCAGCCGCACGCTGCTCAGCCTCCGCGCAGGCTCTCGCATCAGCCGCGCTCCTTTCGCGCTGGTTACGAATTCGGTAACGAGCTGCTAAATTTAGAAACTGCTCACCAGCTAGTGGGGCGAAGAAAAATAACACACATATCGGACTTCCAGGTTGCAATCAAATAACTCGCGCACAGGTCATCTTCAACAACTTGGAGGTAATTATAAATAGCATTAGTTTTTTTCAGACTTTGTACCTCTTTTCTCACTGTTACTCTGAGAAATACCCACGCACATGAAAGAATACTCAGATCTGCCCATTTTAGCAGGACCAAAGCCGTAGGTCCCCTGAACCTTATGCTGAACCTGCTGAACGTAAAATCGGAAGTCGACCCATGCAAGCAGAGGCTACGTCCTATTTTTCTGGAGGCTAAGCAGTCTGGGCTGTCAGCTGTAGCTCACAGCCCGGGGCAGAACAGATCACTACCCCAGCAAGCATGGGCTAACACTGAGTTGGTAGGTCTGAGAACGAACGATGCCAGCGTAGGATCTTGGACATGTTGCAATTTCCTCAACTGCTGCTTTATCTCCTCCTTGGGAAGGAGAAAATCAGCCCTGCAAGCTCCTGTGTCTCCGAATTAGCATGCAGGGGATTTTGGACTCTGAACTTGGCAAGTCCTCAGCGGTTTAAATACTACATAAATGCTCACTGCTATTGCAGATATAAATTAAAGCTAAGACTAGGATTGATTGTACATTTCCCAACCCAAAACTACTTTGTTGAAAAGTTACAATTTGATTAAATCAAAATATTCACAGATATTAACATTTATCACAAGTTAAAGGAAATAATCTGAAAGTATAACTCAATTAGGTTTAAGTGAAATACTTTTGGCCCAACTCAAAATGAAATAAAGTTTTGAAAACTCATGATGTTGGAAAAGAAACATCCATACTGAGTAAAAAAAAATTTGAGGACAATCTTTAAGATGCGAAGCCAGAATTTTCTCATTACCCTCAAATAAGTCTGGTTTTATATTGCAGGTTTTAGCATACAGCACTCATTCATGCAGCTACTGTATCTACTGCAAAGAGCAAAGGGAACGAACTTAATTTGCTTAGAAGTGCTGCTATTGCATGCTGAAATTGCCATGGGTAAAGACAGAAGGCACTACTGAACATCACTGAATAGCTGACTTTAGTAATTATTTTTCTCTCAAAACTGCCCCATGAAAAATAAATTTGGGCTTTTTTTCAGAACACATATTTTATAATCTCATAAAAACCTCATCTGATCTAAAACCCCATCTAACTGGCATCATCAAAATATACTGCACTCCTGGAACGTGCATGGGACAACAGTCATATCTTTACTGCTTTGTAAACCCCTGACATATTTCTAGAGCAAAATATGGGGGGTGGGGGGAAGAACGAAGGCATTTTTGGGGTTTGCTATGATATATATATTTAATCATAGGTCACTGGCATCCAGTTCCCTGCTTTTTGGCTTTTCCTTTTTTCTTTTTAAAGCAGCACCATAGGTGCTAGGAGCCAACTTCAAGCCACTGTCCCTGCTATTCACCCCCCCACCTTTCTTTCCTCCCCAATTACTGTCCAGGTTTTTCTTTTCAGCTAGCGAGCTCTAATAGGCCTCCTACCTGATATATATTCTCTTTAATAGCTGCACAATGTGATTAACCGAATACTGCACACACCTCAAGATCACAGATTATATTAATAGAACCATCTGGCTTCTATAATGTATGTAATGTATACAATAAATCCCGATTCCAAATTTCACTCTGGAACAGAAACCTGTCCTACTCAGCGCAATCTATTCTTGCAACACTGATGTATATTCCCAGTACCGCGTAAATAACTGGTGGCGACGCACACGCGCGCGCGCGCTTGCAGCTCCCTCCTTGGCTGCCGTATCGGTTACAGGCTCCTCGCGCTCCCAGTCCATCCCACGTGTGGTTCTGAATCCAGACCTAATTCCAGGAATACCTCCTGGCACGCTCGCCCTCTGCATCCAAGGAGGGATTGCAGAGCGGACCGAGGTGGGGGTTACCTTCGAAGTTAACATACAGTCTTGAAATCCCAGAGGCTACCATTCCAAAATTTGTGATGTTTTGTCTACTCTGGTGATTTAAGGTTTGTCAGAAAATGTCAGAAAGGCCACGAGGCCAAGGGCTTCCTGATGACTGAGGATTTTCTTTCACATGACCTTCCTGAAGTTGATTTTGGGCTCCAGACAGTGCTGCCTTCAGCTCTGACAGGGGCCGGCTGGCAGCAGATTCATGGGGATCTCTGGGGCATTCTGGCATTTTTAAACTGAGTAGAGGCTGTAATACCTCCTAATCATCCAGAATATTATTTCACTAGTAATCGTCTTACAGGCAGTACGTAAATGCCAGCCTTTCAGTTTGCAGTTCATTTTGTTAGCAGAAAAAAAGAGTATGTGCTCAAAGGTATGCAAACAATTAAAAACATATCTCGATTCAAATGAATAAGCACGTATGTAGAGTATTTTTAATTTCACATATGCTATTGCATGTGTTTTTTCAAAAAGGAATCATTAATTATATGTACACTTCGAGATAAGCAGGATTGTGAGAAAAGCGTTAAAACTGTTAATGTGTGCTTGTGATCGTTTTCGCAAACACAAAGTAAAGAGAGCCCACTCGCTAGGGTATGTGGGTTTCACACTACTTGGGAAGCTCTTTGCTATAAAAAACTTTCTAAATCTTAAATCTGCATACATCTTTAGCATAACCAGCTACTCAGCCAAAACGTCCTAACGGGTCTCCGTTACTCGCGTTGTTCGGCAGAGCCGCCTGACGCCGCGGCCGAGCAGGCGGCCTCGGACGGCGCCGCTCCCCAGGTGAGCGACCGGCGGCACAGCACGGCCGGGACCGTAGGTAACAGACAGCCGACCGTGCTGTTCTGTGAGTACGCATCAACCAAAGATATTCTGAACCACTTACAAAAAGAGGAACAGAATGAATTACTTGACCAGCTAGCTAATGAATTGCCGTTTCTGCCCTGATGAGATGAGGTTGCACCGATGCTGAAATATCACTCGGACACTTACTATAAATTACTAGTGGAGAGGTTTGGGCTTTTTCCCCCCTCAAGCAGACCACCGGTCGGGCACAGGGGTTAAACAAGACAGCAATTTAGACTTGACTTTACTGCTCACACTTCATAGCCAGAGATGCAGCAGATCACCGACTCAGATCGATGTGAGTGTGTTGGTTTGTTTTGTCAGGGGAACAGCCTCCTGCCTTCTCACGTCCAAAAAAGTGTAGCTCGTTTTGTTAAAAACTTGAGGCCACCATAAAGTCTGTGTGTTTGTTTGAGATGCGTTACTGGAAGACAAGGTGACCTCTCATAACTGTCTATGCCTGAAGTTAAGCGGACACTTTTATCTTAAGAGATATTGTTCAACAGAGATGCATGTCATTTGGAACAGTGTGTATAAATAGCTCAGCGATCCATTTCGGACACTTCCCTCTCAGCTACAGCAATTCACTTATTCAAGAAAATAGGACAGCAGGTTATAAATTAGTGCTAAAGGAACAAATCAACGTCATTGCTCTTTGGTTTACAGTGGTGGCTGCAGTGATTGAAGTAGGAACTCTCCTCGAGCGGAAGGGAGGAAAAGAACCAACTTAATTTACAAAAAGGTCTGATTTAAAATTGTACGAGGCATTCACACCGTACCCATAGTTTGCATTAACTTGCCAAGAGAGAACACGGTAAATTGCCGTTAAGCACCCTAATCACCTGTGCCACTGAAACTGCTGGAAATAGGGACCTGTGCTGAGGCGCGCTGTTTACATCTTGCTGCGATGCATGTGGCTACAGTTGACCGTCCTGGAGATACGGAGAGAGCAAACTTAACCACTGCTAGTCATCTTAACTGGGCCTGATTTATGGGTCCAAAACCCCCAGAGGAATCATTTATGGAATCATTTGTCATGCACACACTATACAATCAAGCCCAAACATCTGTATCACAGAAATTAAAAGCACGATGCTACTCCTGCAAAATAATTTAACCATCACTTTCTTCGCCGACTTTTCTGTGCCAGCCTTACACCTTTTTTTTTACTTTACATGCTTCATTTCAGCAAAATCAAGGATGCAAACTTCTTAGAAGTACTTAGTTTCCATGGAAACCTAAGCTGACCGCAACATTATTGTTCTCAAGAGGGAACTGACTTTACTATATGTTCATTCACTGAATTAATGGACTCCTGGTTCTTTTATTAGCAGCTCTCTAACAATGGAAAGAGAGAAATGTTATAAAAAAGACTCTCAGACAACTGTCCACTCTTTTGTCCAGGGCTTATTGGAATGACGCAAGTCTATTCAGGAAAAGATTATAAAAATCAACTCAAAGCTGCCTCTGTTTGTGGCAGCTAAACATACCTTTATTTCATAAAGATACAACCTATAAAACAAGCAAACTAAAGCTCTTTCTGACATAGTAACTGTAAGGCAGTGATCGTGTTGAGACCGGACTTTAACTATGATAACTGGGATTGTTACACAGTCTCACGGGGTTTTGTGAAGCATCATTAACCTCCAGTTTTGGTCGCTGTGCAGCGCTGTCCATGAGCTCTCGATAGTCTGGTACATTTTATAACACGCTCTCCTTTTTTAAGCTAAATTTAAGCATACAAAAGCAGGTGATATTTTAAAAATAATTCAGCCTGGTTCATAGTGTAAATTCTCCGTAAGTATGAAGACTGTTTTAAAACCACTAAAGCTGGGGGGGTCGATTCTTCAATATACAGAACGGAAAGATGAAGAAATATCACTGAAATTCAGATTTTTAAATCTTTACTAACAGCTTTAGAACACCTTTTATTAGATATATATAATAAATATATTCGTAATATATAGAAAATGCAAATGTATTTTGTGCGAAGCGCTGCGAATCCAGGAACTTTAAGCAGCTCCAGCTAAAATCTCTAGGTCAATCTCTCTCTGCATGTATAATATTACGACAGACTGCGCTTAGGCCTGAGGGTGTATGGCCCAGCTAGTAATTGCTCCACAAAAGACAGTTAACAGTTCCCTTGCTCTTCTCTAACTACCTTCCTGACTGCTTATTGAAGTCTGATTTCTTACTCCTCTGGGTCATCATTCATCAGTCCTACAGATCCCACCGGGAGAGACCGACCAGACCTTTCCATATCCCTTGTTGCCAGAGGCCATTTCTGACGGCCCATGATATAGAAAATGTCTTCACAGCAATCCAGTGGGACGAACTATGGTTATAATACCCAAATAATCATTTTGCAAATTATCATAATTATCAATCAATCATCTTGTGTGAACAATGTGTTTCTGAAGTATCAGATGGTTCCTGTGACCTGTAGCATTTTGTATATAATAATAAACCTAGGGAGATTTATGGCCCTATCCCGCTTTGCATCTGCAGTAACAAAACGTCAGTTGGTTTTTACTTTTGTTTTAGGAATAAAAGCTTTCCATCTACCTAGCTTTCTTGTTTACTACTTGATGCTTTCTAAGAGGTCAAGATTTCTAATCTCACCCAGTTTTCCAGCAGTAACTTTACTTTTAAAAAACCTATGTGATTTGGGAGTAGAGAATAAATTACTGTGCTGCATAAATTACTTGTAGTTTATAGTGTCATCAGCATTGTATTACCAGCTTCTAGTATTTTGCAATGTAGGTATGAAGTCAGCCAAAGTAGGGGAAAAAATTGGTTTTGTCTTCAGTTTTTGTTGTTGTGTTTTGTACAATACCAGATTGAATCCAACTCTTTTGAAGCCGATAGCATCTCCCGCTCCCTGTGTAGTACATTCTTGTTAATGGATAAATTCAAGCTCTCGAGAAAGTCAAAGAATAAATTTAAAGCCTTTTGCCAAATGCCTATCCTATTGGATTTTGATAAGACGGCTATTGAGCTTTAATAATGTCTTCTATCCTTTTTCAGCTGGCCCTTAACATGTCTCTTTATTTGTCCCTAAAGCCTCTTCAGCGATGCCTTTTTATTACAAGTCTCTCAGCTTGCTCTCAAGGGAGACAGGGTCGACAAGAGTGATAGATAGATAACTCTATAGATTATCTCCCACAGATGTTTTCTCTCCAGTAGCCCCTCAGGCTGTTCCCTCTAAGTAAACAGAAACTAAATAGAGAGTCTACTGAAGAGAGAAGTCCCTGAGGTCTCTTGTCACCACGGTCAGAAAAACAGCCCATCCAGAGGAGGCTGGCGAGGAGCTCTATACACAGACCCTCCTTCAATGTGATTCTCAAACCTTCATCCAAAGTGACTTTTAGAGGAGAGAGAAATACACCTAGCATTGCTCCTTGGATAAAAAGGTGGCTTGTAATGGACACTGGCCTGGCTTCCTGCCGGAGGAAGTCTAAATCTTTCATCTCCCTCTCAGAGTTAAATCAAAATGACAATGAAGATAATGGTAAGAAGCCATTTTCCCAATGTCTTAAATGCAGTGGAGAAGCTTAGACAATTCAGAGAACACGTGAGCTGCTCTCTAAGCAAAATAAACAGACTGCGGGAAGATGGCTTGGAAAAAAAGACGTTTGGGAATATGGGACAATATACCCACAGGTATAACTTACATATTTGTGCACACCTCTGAATGTATGCGTTCGGTTCACTGAAAAAAGTGGATGTCCCATCTTAGCATTACTTTCACAATCGACTATTTACAATTAAACAAACAGGATGAGGAGCTGATGTATATTTGCGCAAGCTAAATATCAGCAAGCAAAGCAGACAAAAGGAAAACTTGTTAGGACTACACCATGTTTTAGTCTATGGCACAGCACATTTCCAGATACAGAAAAATGATCCTGGATACAGGTAATAATATTGCTAGAAATCTTAATTCTTATGAGACGACCACTAACAAACAAATCAGCTTCCTGGTGTTAGTGGTCCCAGCAGAAATAACAGTAATACAAACTGAAAAATACTGGACATAGTGGGGAAATACTTCTTATTTTGCTCCAAGCCAAAAAAAGCCTGCTTTATTATACAATGTAATAGCGTCTCCTATGCTACAGCTTCAGACTTTTTGCTGCCTTTCAGTTTATGAGAAGTTACCTAAGAGAGCATTTTTTTCCTGGCAGCTTAACAGCAGAAATACTACCGGGCTCAATTTTTAAGCAGAGATTGCTTCCTGGCCATCTTCGCATACCTCTCACTGCTATCGCGCTTCCCTTCCCTGCTCTATTTTTTTACTGTTTTTACAGATTTTCTCTGCATTCTAGAGATTTTTTTCCTGTTTCTAGTCCTTGTTACTACCCCATTCCGAACCTGTGATACAGCAGCCAGCCAAACGAGCCACTGAAAGTCCTGGTCCCCCTGTTCGGCTCTGCCTGCCTTTGCTCCTGGGCTGAATCAGCCCACCCACTACAGTTACATTTGTCTTCAGTCACCTTCTCACCACCAACTTATCTCTGAAGGAACAGGAATAAATTGAAGTCAAATCTCAACTATTGTGTCTTCAGGGATATGACAACTGAATGATTTAGAGAGGTTGGGAAAGGAAATCTTCTCCCACGAGGATTTTGTACCACTGGAGCAAAATGCTAGGGTACTACTTACAAACAATTTTAAGATACTACAAAAATTGTACAGAATGATTTTTCATTCTTTATTTTTCATTTTCTTCTGACTGAAAAGCTGTCTAGCAGTAGTCTTTTCACAAGCCATAAAGTTTAGACTTGAACTCTTTACCTTACTGCTTTGACCTTTTTTACCCTAGCTGTAAAACCCTACTGCCCATCCTTCAATAAATTTATCACCTCATAAACTCCCACTAGTGCTTCTCTACAATGCATTTAAAAGACAGAAGTGGAAGGCCGGTCCTTCCCCCCTTGTCAAATATCATGATTGTCCAGTTTTATACCTGCTGTACAGGAAAATATTTAAGGAAACAGTATTTTTCAAAGACCTGCAGTTTTTGCAACATTCTCCTTTGAAATAAAAGCAATGAAGTTTAAATACAAAACCACGTATTGAACACAGAAAGCTGCCAGTCTAATGCTTCCTTCTACCCTTGTTTCATACAAAGCCTGCTCTCTTTAGGGTAATGTAGATTCTGCGAGGTAGGGATGCAGAATTTATTTGTGATATTGTAATTAAAGACTGAGAAAGAAATAGCTGAGCAGTCCTGAGCCATGGAGAATTTACTCCATCCTTGTGATAAGTGTGTTGTGATAATAGGAACCTGCCACCTTGTCACCATGTCTGTTCAGACAAAAGGATCCCACAGAGGCAGAGACAAACACCAAATGAGTTATGGAGATGAACAAGGTAAAAAGTTCAGCAGTATTGCGATAGGACCTTTGCAAGGTCATTGGATGGTCAAAGGATGTTTCATACTGGTAGCCTGGCTTTCTAAAATAAAAGCTTATTTTTCTCGACATGGTAAGAATGGAACGGTCCATACCGGACATGTGTCTAAGTATCTTTTCCCAAACTAACTTTGGAGCCTGACAAGTATTATATTTCACTTTGTTTGGCAGAGTGAAACAAGTGTTTCCTTTTAGCTTTCAGAGTTAAGAAACAGCATTGAAGCTCGCCTAAATGGATGAATAAAAATGGCAGCTGTTGCAAGTTCCAATTTAAAATATTTTCCACTTTTGAAAACTCATATTTTATGAATAGGACTGTGAATACCCATTATAAGACAATTGCATCTGAAAAGAGTTACAGCTAGCTCATTATTTCAAGAAGGACGCACTACCTCTAGACATCTAGAGAGGCTATAATCAAATCTGACTTGTAACACTTTACTTTATAAAGCCGTTAACCAAAAGATAGCCATGGAAAGAATGCCATTTTAGCATTACTGAGAATAACCCCAACCGAAATAGTAGACTGGCTACTGAAATATGTAGTGTTGAGGCTGCCTCACAGCTACTATGAAGAAATTTATACAGCTGGGCTGTATTTGGAACACATTTTTCTCTGGTCAGTATTACAGTTTAAGCATCACAATGTGATGAAAAGCACCAGTAATACCTCATAGGAGTTAAATTTTATCCTTTTATACATCTATTGCTTTTCCCTTGGACTCTACATAAGCCACACATACATGGTGAAGTGACCTTTAAAAATTTAGCACTTTTAACAAAGGACCAACATTTTCTTTTACTGGAAAAGAGGTAAATGAGGTTTTTCGATTTGGACTGGTAGCTGTTTATACTGTAGCTGAATCAAGGAACACTTGAAACTATTGTTTTCTTTTTCATAAATACTGGAATCACAAAAAGACAGAAAAATATGCCAACAGAACCACAATACTTAATCCAAAAAAGCAACAGCAAATATTGGAAAACTTTTACGACGCTATTGCAATACACACCTTTGTTCAAAAGTAAGGAGAGAGAAAAAAGTGTCTAGGTGTATTTCAAAGCCAGACAGTAAAACAACTTGCGTAAGATTGATCCATATCCTACCTTTTTTATGTTGCCCTCTTGGGATGTCACCTCGGGATCAGTCAGTATTTGCTAGGAAAAAAACAAAATAGAAAAAAAATTAAAGTGAATTGCAACTAAGAATGTTATAAAATAACGGTGATGATTTTTAAAGGCCAAAACTCCCAACTGCAACAGAGCGACGCCGATGTTTTGGAAGCTAGGAGGAAGGCTTATAGCAGAACTACTATTCTGTTCTCCCACACACTGTAAGGTTTTCTGTAGCTTCTAGAAATAATTTCTTTAGATTTGGCTGACGAGAACACGTCTGTGTTTCCCAAATGGCAGGTGATGTAGCATATGGGCACTAAGAGGACGGAGACCTGTGGGCTCTCCAAAAGCGAGTCCCTCCGGAGCGGGCGACCAAAGCCAGCTGCCAGCTCGCCCCGCCGCCAGGCCAGGGCCGAGGAGCGGTGACAGGGTCAGGCCTGATGACGGCTGCGCTCCCGGCACCCCCGCGTGACGCCGGAGGCATCGTTCACCGCACAAACACGAACGCTCTCCCTCCAGGTGCTCAGCCAAGAACTTCACAGCACACCAGTAGCTGTATCCCAACGGCAGGGACTGACCGTGGGGTCGGGGGCGCGGGGTGCTTCGGTGCCCCAGCGCTTCCAGCAGCTGCGCAGGAAGCTCTTTAATTCCTCCTCCAATAGAGGTGTGCTGATACAAGCCATTAAAACGCTGCTGTGTTCTACCTCAGATCAGATCTAGGTCAGCAGGCGTTCAGGGCGGTCAAGTACCTAAACTTTATATCACGCTGGATAGCCCCATCAGGATAAACATCCTCTACAAGACTTGATCGAGCAGCCAGACTCCAAGTATTTAAGTAGTTTCACCGATCTCAGTGGGGATCTCAGATGTCTAAGGTTAAACACATACTCAAGTGCTAGGGTGGGCCAAGGTACTCGGGACTTCCAGGCCCGGGCAATGTACTTTGGCTACCAAAGAGCAGAAAAAGGCTCCAAGGAACAGAGATCAAAACGCAAGGAAACCCAGGATAAAATGAGAATGGTTATACATTGCAAAGGAACCTTACTTAAAAAAAAAAAAAAAAAAAAAAGGCCAACAGCTGAGGATTTGGCACACAGTTCTTGGACCCCTTTGACCATGCCCAGGTGAGATGGACCAATTTACAAACTTCAAAAATGCTGGCAAATATCTCCAAGCTCAGCTGTAATAACAACGTGTCATGTTTTAAATAGTAAGAATCCTAAACCATTCTGTATTTTACAACAGCTCTAATAGATACTGAAATTGCGGTTTAGAAAGTAGCTGAAAGCAAATAGGAGCACGAGGTGAATACCAGAGCAATAAAAATCTGTGTGTTCCTGCACTTGTGTGCACATACACATGCTGAAACCTCACCCGGAATTACTGGCAGTTAAATATCTGTCGTGCGCAGCCAGAAGCACGTGTCACCACGCCGCTGGGGGACTGCTGACTCTTCTCAGGTGCAGGGCACTGCCAGCTCCCGCTGCTTGCATGGGGAACGAGCGACCCTCAAAAGCCTTTTGAGAATTAGGCCGTGAAACTTTCAGAGCTGTAATATAAATACGCCTATGCTAAATGACTTGAAAGCCTTCATGGAACACTGCTGATTCCAAATGAAGACACTTAACTATAATTATTATATGCAAAAAATCTTTAAATACAATTGGTTAAGTATGTGCATTCAGAGTGCATAATCCACCCGTTCAACATGACCATAAATGTTAGAGGGGAAAAAAAATCAAAATGAAGTGCAAATTGGGCTGTGGTATAGTCCTATATAAACAGGCTTAAGAGTCAGGAATTCCTGAGTCTGAATCTAAATGCCAACACAAGCTTCCATTTGTTGGTTTGGATAGATCTGTGCTCAAGGGGCAAGCTCTGTTTCTCAAACTGTATTTTTTTTTCCTTCGACTCATAGCAGATCCCAAATTTCAAAATTCTTAGAGAACAGAATTTCTGTAAAAAGTATTTCATACATACTCAAAAATGGTACTTCTACAGAAAAGCATCAGTGGCTGTTTATCTAACTGTTCATTCAGAATATTTCAAAATGGCTGATTTTTGACAAGGTGAAATATTTTTTCAGTTTCTTTCTACTACGGAACTTCTGGGGAAACAAACCCCGATTTCACGAAGAATTTTAGTTTTGGTGAAACCATCTCCACACTCAAACTATCAGAACATTTACGTGTGGGAAAAGGTATTTTAGCAGTAGGGGGAGGTTAGGAACTCTTTTTAGATGGTATTTTCCATCCTTCCTTTACACTGGACTTTAAAAAAGAAAGATGATTACGTCCAAAACGCAACTGTACGGGACTAAGTTCTGCCACAGACTTTCTGCATTAGCTTGGACGTGGCCCATACCCTGAATGTGCCCACATTTCCTACTTGCCCCCATCAGTAGAACAGGTTGAGTTTGATGTTGAAACGGTTTTGCTATTTGGCGGGGTGTGGGGTGTGCGTGTAGGGCCAGAGGACAGAAACCAAAACCTCCTGCCGCCAAACCACTGCCAGGGCTCTGACAGAGCCTGCGGAAACTTTCCCGGGCTGCGGGGGAAATTTCAAAATTCTTCTGCCTTCGCAGCTTGGAATGAAAACTGTCTGACACCACCTCTCTAGATGGATGAAAATTCCGCAGTCGGATCAGGTACGCCTGCACACTGTGAGCTCTGAGGGGCAAAGGCTGTCCTGTGGGATCGCGCTCTGCAGCAAAAGGAGAACCTGATGATCGCAATACCGTGATGTAAAGAGTACCTCCTAATTAAATGAGAAAGGGAAAAAGAGGGAAAGTAAGTACCAGATGCGATGTTTATTAATAAGAATAACAAAAGATACTTTGAAAATCTACTCATTGGGTAATTTTAGCTCAGGCTGGACTTCATCTTATGCGAATGCCATGAGACTAAATATAGTGCTTGACATGTACAGTGGGCTGCATTTTTGCAGTTAACACAGATGTTCTTAAATGTACTCAAAATTTACACCATATGCTTTTTCTATCAACTGATATGTTGATTTTAGCCAAAAGAAAGCCAACATGTCAGCAGCAGCCACGTCAGGAGAACTCGCGTCTCAGGAATCCGGTCGGAGGTGTATCTCCTCCGACGGCTGATGAATTTCACCGCGTTTCATGTCCTGGGCTCAGCGAACTGGTGGCAACAGAATCCTGACTCAGTTACATTACTTAGGGATGTGCTATAATTTTTGCAAAACCTCCTGAATGTATACTAAACATGTCAAGTAACACCATGTGATTCTTTTTGAAAAACAGTTTACAAGCTGGCATTCTCCAGCTGCAGTTAACCCTAATTTGATTACATTACCGAGACAGATCACAATGAGCTTATGTAAATAGTAACGTTATCCATTCATTCCCTGAGCTCAGATAAACTGTCATTAAAAAAAAAAAAAAAAAAAAAAAAAAACCAACCCAAAAAAACCACACCAAAACCAAAACTTAGAGAGGCATGGCTTGATGCATTCAGCAAACTCTAACGGCGAAGAAGATGACAGACTAGAACCTGCCCCTGTTGTATCACTGTGAACCTTGATTTTAAGAAGTATTTCCATGTCTGCTCCAAGCTGGAAACACAAGAGAATGCCCAGTAATTCCACAGAAGCCAGTATGCAGATAACAGCACCTTTTTCAATAACTTGTTCTTCATTATTATCCGATTCTTTAGTAAGACCTCAGTACACCACCACTGAAGTCAGTAAGACTTAAAGCTAAGCAAGCACGTCAGTGTTTAAACCAGCGCCCAGGTATCTGCTCTTGAAGCCCGCGCTTCCCAGGCTATCCCGCTGCACGCCCGCTCGGCAGAGCCCCCTGCACCCCCTCCCCTGCCCAGCCCCGGTCGGCGTTACGGAGGCATCACTTTCGACTCGGGGACCCAGGCTGTGCCACCCGCGCTCTCTTACACCTGCCTCTTTTAAAAGCTGGGTAGACGCGGTGCTTGAGGACATGGTTTAGTGGTGGGCTTGGCAGCGCTGGGTTAACGGTTGGACTCAATGAGCTTAAGGGTCTTTTCCCACCTTAACAATTCTATGATTCTGTGATTCTTCTTCAGGGAACACCATGCAGCCGGATCATAAAAAAAACTATCTTGAAAACACTTAATTTGCTGTTGTTAATAGGTACGTTACCCTGCTTGACTGAGATGCGACGGCTATACTGTCTGCATGATCACCTGGTGCACACGCAAACAATACGACATACAAACATCTTCCAGCCAGCTCGTTACGGGCTTTAAAAAACCTCTCAGCTGTGCAACTGAGGGACAGTCACGCCCGCACAGCCATCACACCAACCTGATACTGCGCACCGTAATCCTGATCGGGGTCTGCCACCTCCAGGACGTGGTCTCTAAGTAGGCAAAACCATTTGACCAGCTGCAATACGCACCAGTTGAAACACAACTTCGTATTTCCATGGAGCCACCTCTCCTGTCCAACACAGACAGCAGCTCAAGTATTCACACGCTTCACCTACTTTCTGTACTTCTATTCCCATTCAGCTCAGAAGAGAACAGTGTTATTAAGCTACAAATCTTGTTCTTCATAATTTCCATTAATTATTCCTTTAAAAGTTTTATCCTGCAACGTCCTGAGGGTGCTGGCCCTGACCCAGTCAGGTATTTAACCGAGCAGTATCAGTGAAATGAATAGAAACAGAACTGTTGGCCTACAGAAGCGCTTTTCTGGACGGAGGCCAGGAGCACCAAGCACCTTGTGGGTTCGGCCCTCCAGCACGGAGCATCAAACCTCCTCCCAGGCATTCGGACGGCATTCCCACCGGCAGCTGCTGGGCTCCGCGCTGCAGCACCTCGGTCCCCGCAGGAGAAGGGACAGTGCTCAGGAGACTCCCCTTGTAGCAGATCCAGCCGGGGTTCGAGTTGGGATATGGGGGTTTTGGTATGGAAAAATGAATCTTCTTTTCAACTGTCTGCTTGGCTCACGTGCCTCTAACACGTACGGACATTCTTCACAACTTGATGCCTGTCTCTGTCTGGCTTTAGCAAATATCACAATAACATTGTCACTCCCTGGTGCCCAAGGGCAACTTTACCAAAAAAAAAAAAAAAAAAAAAGGCACGTGAAGTATCTTTCATTGTTACTATTTGCCCGAGACATGAAAAGCCATTACTCATTATATTGACAAATGCTGTTGCTGCAGCAGTAAAGAGCTAATCAACTCTGCCATTAACAGCTCTGGAGACTGCAAATAGCAAACACACAAGCAGGAAAGGGTTGGTTTGTTTATTAACAATTTGCCCATTTTGAAGTGAAACCAAAAAGCTGATTTGTGCAAAACGTAACACCGTCACAGCCGCTGTTGCTGTTCTAGTTCCTCCATGAAGTTTGGCATTACATGTAAAAACCTCCTATAGTTGTAGCCAGGTTAGCACAAACGCACCGCTACTGCGCAGCCACTCCTCTCACGTAGTTCAGATACATCAGCAACCAAACACCAACGTTATCCTGGATACCACAGAACTTCAAAATCGCACACAGAACCAATACAAAATCTGTTGAAGTAATTTGCAAACAATCATTACATAAATATAAAAAAGTAAAGAGTAAACTTTGTAAGCTCTCAACTCTCCATGGAAAAAAAATACCTACTTGAAAAGCCTCCAAATTGAGGTCCAAAGTTGCCTGAAGTTATACGGTAAATCAGTGGCAAAATTCTCAACCGTTTGCCCTCGCTAACAGACTATGGAGCCTCCCAATTGAATAAACTGGAATAATTAATAATCTGATCTATTGTCACCAACGCTATCAAGTCCTGCAATACAAACGGAACCATCAGTTCTCTGCTCGGCACGAATGCTACGTGGATGGCCAGACAGCGCTTCACGAGCTACAACAGCTCGTGCGAAAAGCAGTAAGGGTGTTAATCCAGCTCGTGATGTTACGTGAGTATTGGCAGGGAATGAGCTGGCTTAATATGAATTTTAATCCAGATGCTTTCTGTGTAAACATTTTCACCTGTAGTTTGCCTATCTGTTTTTACCTGCCAGCGCAAAGAAACACTCTTCATCTGAGCTTCCTGAAGTCCCTTAAACACTGGAATGATTAATGCCCATTTTTGATACTCGATGCTTTTATCTTTATAAATGTAACATCACTCGGCTAGGAAAGCTTTGCCCAGGAATGCCTTTAAAACACGATCATCCCAAGACCCCCCAAGGTGGAGCTATGGAAAAGGCCAGAAATTACATATGCTGATGTAGGCCAAGCGAGTGGATTAAAAAGCACTATAATGCTATTTGTGCATACAAGATTAACTCTGCTGGTAACAGACCTCGAAGGCATGTGGGCTCACGAGGACAGAAGAGCCATATGAGCACGGTATTAAAGAAAATACATATAGAACACACATAACCCTAATCTGGGATCGCCAGGTTTACATTGTGTTTCTTTACTGTCATTTGGTTTTCCACTGGGAAGCTGTCCCACCACTGCACGAACTGCTGAAGAATAAGCCTACTCAAACGCTTCAGCCTCCTTTGCAGTTCGGCGCAAGGCGGATGAGCAGGACAAGCTTTTGAAAACTGCGAATAGCATGGCTTGGGCTCACCCCGGTGATGACTGTAAGCATGTTGCTACACTTGGCATTCAGGGGCTGAACAGTCCTTTAAAAGACACCGGCTAACAGCCCCAGAATAGCCAAGTCACAGAGATGATGCTCTTTCATAGTAAAGCCAGAGGGAGAAGGAACCCAGAGAAAACCATTTTGGCACTTAAGAACTTTTTCTATTAGCTGTATTTTTAAAATACAGGGATTTTATAGCACCTTCTGGCCAACAATTTACCAAAATTTTACATTTTCTATAGTAAGTAAATTTGTGAAGCCCTATTAACATGAGGAAATTTTCAATATCCTGCCTTGGGAATTTGAAACGAATGTGCCTGGAATTAAGAGGAAAGGGAGGAAAGCTCTTGTCTGAGAGGAAGAATTTCCTTTCCTGGCTGGTGAGTGAAGGAGGATGAACAGCACTACTCTCACTGGCAAGAAACAAGCCAAGGGCTGAAAAGAGTATAAAGAATAAACCAACCATTCACTGCTAAGGGCAACCCCAGCACAATTGGGAACGCTGTAGAGCAGCCAAACGGCAGCCAAACTGTGGTTTGTGGACCAGTAACAGTCTGTAAAGCTGTGGTATGCACTCCACAGACCAGTTTATAACCATTTAATTTTCAGTTGAAAGTCTGAACAAAAAGGTGGTACAGTGCTGCATGAAAAATGTTCAAAATTAGGAGGGATCCGTGGCCCAAAATTTCTGGTAATCTGCCGCAGGGAACGCCTCTGCACTTGCTCTGCCTGATGTCCTGCACGGCTTTACGGAGGAATTCTTCCTGTTTGCCACCTTTCAGGAGAACAAAATGCAGTTTACAGACATGAATCATGACAGGTTATTCCAAAGGGTGCGCAAAAGAAAGGAACATCCTAAGTCATCTTTTAGTAAGAAACAGCACCTTCTTATCACACAAACCAAACTTCTGCGCATCCAGAAAGGCGCAGGAAAACGTTGGGGCAGTTAATGTTAAGAAGAATGAATGTCAAACATTAAGAATATGTTTAAGAACAAAGAGTGCAAGTAAGAAAGCAAACATGCAATTTACATACATGGTATCGCAACTTCTGTATCCCTTTTTAAAGACATAACTCCTCCGTGACA
Organism: Platalea leucorodia; assembly: GCF_965183815.1. Lineage (NCBI taxonomy): Eukaryota > Metazoa > Chordata > Aves > Pelecaniformes > Threskiornithidae > Platalea > Platalea leucorodia. The sequence continues at coordinate 1,463,126 of NC_138839.1, forward strand.
TTGTGATCAAGTTCAACTGCAAACACCAGGAAGTTACACAGAATCTAATGGAGAGCATTTGTAATAACTTCAATAAGCTGAGGACTTGAGACTTTCAGCCAAGACAAATACGAGAGGGTACTGATTAGTAAATGTCACCGTTTCTCTTGCCAAGCACTCAGGGACTGGTGATAGGAGAGTATTAAATATAATCTCACAGTCTTTAGGGGCTCTTTGATTTTATATTGCATTCTTATCGGGTTCTTAAAGTCCAGTGTTAATGAGCATGAGAAATGCACTTGATAGTTTGGCAGTTTTGCTAAAAGAAAACGTATTTCATTCATTACATGTGTTCCTTGGATCCAAGTTAGAGATGCATTTCCCCTTCATATGGCACCACATCTAACCTCCCTCTATTCTTTTTCTCCATTTCAGCAATCCAACGTCACCTTTAACAACCATCTATTTACTATTCCTGTTCGAAGAAAATAGGTGTTACCAACTACAGAGAATGAGATCTTTAAGGACCCTGGAGTGGAGACGAAACATTTACACAGTAAGTGCGCACCCACTGCATCCCCCTTTTGCGACATACAGCGAGTCCTGGAAGAAGAGTAAGTCCCATTAATAATGTAAGCCTGTAAATCTTTTGTCTAGTATTTTGCTCACTACTTGAAACACGTCCCAAGAAAGAAATATGTAACAGTACACATGAAGAAAAAAAAAAGTTTAAATAAATTATGACTTTCTTTTTAAAATACCCTTACAGATATTATCTATATATCCCCTTTTCCTGAAGGGAAATTCCGTTATAAAACTGAATTCTGAAAAGATGAAGGGGACACTTCTATGTCTAGCGCTGAGCAGTGTGTACAGTCTAAGGATTAAAACGAGCTGTAAGCATCAAATTGTATCTGTATTTACTCGGTTTGTTTCTCTTCAAACCTGGGAACATGCCTAGCAGACTTTTATGCTCAATAAAATATGAGATCCTCTGACACAACGTGCTTCTGAACCGCAAACCAGTTACATCTTCACTCTAACCATAGAGAAAATAGCAGTAGAATGGAAGCTTAGGGTCACCAACTCTAAATTCCGTCTGCCACAGAACTACAGAACACAATCACTTAATGTATCTACAGCTATTTATTACCTGAGCAAAAAATCATCTCGAAGAGTGAAGTGTAATGTTTTGGTTAACAGATAAAGCTCTGCTGTTTGCAGCAATGTAAATGGATTGGACAGTTACCTTTAGTCACATATGATCCATCTATCTTTTGTTCTCGACCCTTTTTAGTTATAAAAATGACCTTGATATTGACTGAATAATATAAATGAACTTCCTCTGTACTTCATATATTGATAACCTGTTTGTTAAGATGATCAGTAATAATCATAAGTAAATAAAGAGAGATCATACATCATCTTGTAATGGCAATGCTGACATGCACTTGATCTGACGTATGGGGACCTCTGGGCTTCAGCTGAAGAGTTCATACTTCATATTAAATTGCAGCCTTTCTATCCAGGACGCGCACTGACATATAAATCTATATAAGGCAGTGCACTCAAATCTTAGTATCTAATTGTACCTGTTATGACTGGGATATCTTAGACAATACCCTCAAAGGGAAGAAGTGTATTGAAATGGATTCAACAAATACACTATCTAGTCCCTGGAATTATTCATTGTTCCAACAGCAGTCACCTATGCCTTCCTTTGGCTGAGGTCCATGTACAGCTCATCGACTGATTTGCCTCATTCTTGGTATCGCTGGGGTGGGATTAATTTCCAATTCTATCGGCAAGACGTTCAGAAACTCCCTGCCCCTCTCCCTTCAGTGGCAGAGGTTAAGTACCTTCAAACCTATATGGCAACACCAACACTATTTCTTTTTTCTTACAAAACCCCCGCCATCATAGACGCAGTCTTGCCATCGATGCTGGAACTGACTGGCACCAATATTGTTGGAAACAGGGAAGTCCCAGCACTTCAGTCTCCCCATGCGCACGGTTGCCAAAGAGGAGGACTAGGACTGGATGTACCAAGGGAAAAGATTTTCTGCTGCAGGTCTCAAGAGACAGAGCAGGGCCAGCTGGCTTTGGCTTCTCCCATCACCCATGCTGAACGATACAGCCTCCATCCTTACTTAAATGTAATAATTATACAGTTACGAATCTGAGAAAGAACAGAGAAAAATGACCTCATTTCATTCTCTTCCTCACAGCCTAAAAAGACACTGATAAGAATTATGAATTGTTTTACCACATTTAAAGAATATATAACGAATAATTTTTTTCATAGGCATGCTTGCCTGTCTTGGTTCAAAAGCCAAGTCTTTTCTCTGCCCAAGTAACACACAACTTTGCCGAGCTCACTGAAAGCGTTCTAGTTCCCCACATGCAAGCATGTCAAATCACAAGCACAAACATAAAAGCCAACTTGCAATTCACTGCATACAGAATTTGCCAAAAATCCAGCTCAATAAACTGCATCTATATCTAGAGCTTATCCTCAGTTCCATCAAAATAATGGCCTTCAATGTAACCATAGCAGTGCACCAAAGCTAAATAGCTAAGCTGTGACATGTAGATTTTTGATCATTAATCACACTTGAAGGAAAATAAAGCCAACATGCAACGTTCCCACCATTTTCAAAAGTCTAAAGTGGGAAATGCACTGTCTCGTTTAGCAGCTTAGCTTTGCTGCTCACACTGTGAAAGGAACGAATGAAAACAGCAGCCTTCCTAATAGCTGGTACCGTCCAGGGGGAGCATAGGCTGTCTGGGAATGTATCCCTGCCTGGCACTCAGACAGAAAGGATGGGATATGTCAGTTTGATACCCATCAGCAGGATGACCTAACTGTCACTTTAGCATGACAAGGTCATAGTCAGTCAGTGTGATGCAGTAAGAAAAATGGCCCATTAAAGCCTGAGAAGAACTGGAAGAGAAACATAAGGTTGATTATGAGATGTTCAAGTCCTATTTATTTTAGTGGAAGATGCAGACATTCGGTGCTCCTTTGCAGGGACAATCTTTTCTGAAAGAAAAATAAGATGCTGATGACTACCGTAGCCACCATGGGTGCCTGCCACAGAGAGCCTGAAGGAAGTTTACATCACTTCACTCTCATTTAATTTAGCAAAATAAGTCTTTGATAAACTGAAGATATGAAGAGCCTTGCATGGGCTCTACACAGGAGGGGAATTTTCTGTACTAGTGTGTTTCTTTCGTGGTATGATTTGTGTTAACCACAAGGAATAGCTTCTGCTATTGTATATGCCACTCTTTTGCCACTTGTCCCCAAGACACGCGGCTGCTCAAATACGGAACAAGTACTTACTCTGAGTCGGTAAGTTAACTTGGAGAGGAATTCCCTGTAGTAACGTTCTGTGCAAGGAAAGAGAACAATAGAGGGACAGAGAAGGGCACTTTGTCTTCCTTTATTCAGAAGTAATATTAAGCAAATGATACTCTCTATAAAGAAAAGTTAATACGGAATTATTCTGTGGACTTACTTCAGACATCGGCACAATCAGTTTCTTATTTAAAAAGCATACAGTGTTGGTTTATCTGAATTGATACGGGGTGCCAGGTGAGTTCCCTTTTAAGAGCTGTAGAAACAATCTCAGACAGAACTGGATAATATTATGCTTGGAATGATAATATTGTGTTTGGAAAAGGTCAATATTTTATTTAATCAGCCAGACAGAGAGTGGGTGGCAATTTCAATGCATTTTCTTGAGACAGGAATTCAGGGAGTCCAAATGGAAATAAGTTTCTGTTTTTTTCTTGGGCTGCTGATGTCTTCCACAGGTAGGAATTTGTGTTTGGAGTGTTCAAGGGCACGATACGATAGGGCTGGGTATAGCTCCAGCGCTCCTTTGGAGGGAATGCCATCTTGAGTGCGGCACTTTGCATCTGGCTTGTAAACCAGCTACGCTTCAGGAACTGACAAATCGAAGAACTACAACTGCAAGCTAAAAAAAATTAAACCTAAGGTAATCTTTAATCTTTAGAGCATCTCTATAAACAATAAATACTAATCACTTCTCAAAATAAATGTATGACAGCATCTCCTATGCTATGCTGTGTATCACGAGCTTAGCAGGAAGCATGCGGTTTTCGCTTTCTCAACTCTACAAAACAGTTACTGAGACACAATACATCATGGCTACTACACTGTTAGTTGGTTTAGTCCCATTTCCAAAACTTCCTAAAACAAAGGTAGGAAAAAATTGAAGAGTGAGAGAGAGAATTTTTATCTATGCAGATATTTGGCATTTGTCCCAAGTAAGCTTCCAGAAAGGATGGAACCCTAAGAGTAAATTCCCCCTCTCAAAGGCTTTTTAAGTAAATTCTGGGAGAGAAGACTAAAACCTTCTGGTTAGATGTGGAAGGATGCACTGAGCCTCTCAAGAACTTCAGAGATGGAGGAATGTGAAGATTTGAGCTCATTAGGATCCCTTACACTATGGATGCCTCTTCTACCAAGTTCCAGGCCGTGGAACACTGCACGTTCTGTTTTCTACAGTGCTTTAATGCACCTCTGATTATCGTAAAGATCCTTCTGAACGTGAGGCTACAATTCTTTAATTTTCTTTGCTGCATTCTTTTTACCAGCTTTTCCAGATGAGCTGCCGGAGGTGTGAGAGCAACATACCCTGAACAGCAAGACCACACAGCCAATGCGATGGAGAGTGAAGAGCAATGACTGATTACTGGTGACACCACCGGTTTACAACGGGTGCCATTGCACGAGAAAGCCTACTATACGCTGAGCCTCCAGAAAATGTACAGGGTTAGAAAACATGACCTCTCCTTTATAAGCACCCAACTATCACTTCCTGCACAAATTCTGGATTTGGGCTGATTGCAAGCGATAGGATCCAGAGAGTTAAGATCTGTCCCAGCACCTATAGCAGGAGATCCTGCGGCACTGCTAGAGGTGCACAGACCCCCTGTGCCCAGCACACAGCTGGGAGCCATCTGTCCAGCAGAGGCGCAGGTCTGCTGGAGCAAACGAGGCTTCCTCATTCTTCAAGAACACCAGAAGCACCTACCCTCTCCACCAGGACCACCTCTGGCCTCCAAGACAGAAACGGGCTTTTATTCCCCAAGAGAGAGGCAAGCCCTAATCTAGACAGAACACTGATTAAAAGAGAAATGAGCTTATAAATACAGTGAGCACTTCATTTCTTGAGGTCGGAGAATTTGACCATTATCTGTCTGCTCGGTTTTCTTGATTAGACATCTTCTCAGCAAAAAGGCCTCGGAGCCAGCCACTTCAAAAAGACACCTGCCAAAACGCTTCCCCCACTTTGACCGCAAGCTTCGAGCAATGGTCCTGGCTGTCAGAGTGTTTGCTCAGAAAATTCTGCAATCTCTGCAGAAGTAAGAACGTCTTCCTGAAGTAAGCCCAAGCGGCTAATAGATTTTTTTTAAAAATTCCATATGTTATCCCTAGTTACTCCAGTTGTTTGCTACCACAATTAAAATGGATTCTACATTTGGAGCTTCTTTCAGAACAGTACGAGGAAAAAAAAGGACTTTTTTTCTCATTAAGTTTTGAAAAGCATGCACAGCCCTCATGGTTGTTAAACACTCCAAGTAGAGTTCTGAAGAAAATGTTGGGAGATCCAGCTCTGAGTATTGATTACAAGGAGTTTTTTAATCTTGTGCCAAAAGGAACATTGAGGTTAAAAGATGGCTCCATACACGATCTTGCCAAATAGCGTTTCTGTTTGCATCTTAAAAACTACCACCAATAGATCACAGATAAAGAAATGTCCCTAATGCATCCAGATGCTGGAAACTGAATGTATTTAAGCCACTGAAGAGGGTTTAATGAAGTAAAGCATCTTTTAAGTGCCAGCCCAAAGTAAATAATCACTGATTTGAGTATAGTTAAGAGATCCTATCTTACTCACCAAATAATCTGAATGTGCCATCAAGGAAATTGTTGCTTTGTGGGAATAACGTAACAGCAGTTTAACGGTCTCATAAACTTGGTTCTTGTCTTCCTCAACACCCTAAACCTCTTGGGACTGAGAAAGCGTAAAGCAAGCACTGCAAAAGCAACACAACTCCCCAGTGCTTGTCAGTCTGTCCTGCTTGGTCACCAGGGTCAATCGGTCCTGTTTCGACTTAGGGAAGGGAAGGATGAACTCATTAGCGACAGGCTGCGGTGATTTGCCCCCATCGGCCCATGGCACCCGCTCGGACTAAGTTGGAAACGGACCAAAACCTGGCAAGTCGGACGGTCCCGGCTGCTCTTCCTCCCAGCACAAACAGAGGAATGGCTCTAAAACAAATAGTGTGGCTTTTACACAGAAAAACATGATCATCCTCAATCGAACGTTCACACATTTCTTGTTGAAGGCTATTTTGCTGGTTTAAATATTTGGCATCGTACCGCAGGTTGTGCTAACACTCAGACAGTCCCATAAGGGACGAGTTTGTGGTGTCTTCAGTTTCTCAAAAGACACCTCCTCACCACATCCTTCCATTCCAGGCTTCCTATATATCACAACTGTATTTAAGATGTGCATTTTTATAATGCAGAAGTAACTTGCATTTAATTTTTTTTTGTTTAAAACAATAAAATAATGATTTCTGGTATCAGGATAAGCAATGGCATAAAGCAGAGAACCAAGAAAAACCCATAGTATATTATATAATTACCTATTTTGCTCCAGCCAAGGCTGTCAATTTGACTGTAAATTTCTAATTCACAATTGTATATCCTCCTTCCCTAATTCAGGCATTCAGCCTTTTGGTTAGAAAAACATTAAAATTATATCCAAAGCAATAATCTGGCTGACATTTAGCCGGGACAGGAGCTCAATTTGATTAATCCCTCACCTTCAAAAGCCTTACTTTTGTGCTCTCACTTTTGCCAGGAGCGCAATGACAACGGCATTATCTGCCAGACTATACGCTTTCTAAATTGTGTTTTGGTTCAAATAATAAAAAGTGAAAACAGAACTTTGCAACAACGTATCCAGGCTGTACTAGTTGGTGAAAGTACTAAGAGATTAATTAACTCTTCTGAAAGTAAAAGCTATTTAAAGCAAGAGTCCTCAAAAACAAACAAACAAAAAAAGGTAAAATACCTGTTTCAACTGGCGCATGATAAGCGCATGACTCAAACTCATACAGACAATTTATTTTTTTGGAATAACTTATTCCACAACTTTAAAAGTTTGGGGTTTTCAGGTTCTTGCAAGCCTTCCAGGATCTGTCGGGAAGGGCTGTACGCAGCGCAGCCCTGGGGGCTCTCCCAGCAAGCTCAAGGGATATACCTGCTCCAGTGTTTTATTCGGGCAGCACATCAGTGGTGTTCTGCAGGCATTCTACAGGGAAACAATTCTTCAGGTGAAAACGAACATTCCTCCTTTATTGGAAAGTAAGCATGAGAGAACACTTCCATCCCTCTTTTGCTCTCAGACCCTTCTGTCTACACAACCGGTGTAACGTTTATGCTGTTTTTCACCTTTGAGGATGCACAATGAAACGACCAGCTGAGCACAAACAACAAAATAGAGCCAAAGAAGAAACAATCCAGCCATACTTTTGGTTTTCTCTTGAGCATGTATGAAAAAAGACGATATTCTGTAGAGGGAGATTTGGCCCTGTAGAACTGCTGTCCTAGGTCACTTAAAAAGAACACACAAAGCAGCATTTGCCACATTATGTCATGAGCCATAACATTAGAATTCAAGTTATACGCATTTGAGTTATATGCATTTATTTCCCACTGATCTCGTGCAATCTGGTTCAATTACAAATTTGACTGCTTTTTTTGCAGAATATAAAATCCTTTTCCTTGCACCACATAATTGTGTTCCATGGTAGAACTGGTATTCATCATTGCCCCGCTGTCCCCTAGCCTAAAAGATAAAACATCCACAGGGTAATAAATGTCAAACTATGATTATTGATGCTTTCAATTAAATTGATTATCTATTTGAGGTGCATAGCATGGTGATTTATTGCTATCTCTTTACGTTGCACTTGGCACAATGGCTTCCCTGAAAGGTGAGCATTTTGACTGTTTCAATAGATTTTCTATTAAATCTGATCTTTCAAAAGTGGCTCACAACCATCCCAGTGCTTGGTTAACTGAAATGGCACCTGATCGCGTCTGAAATACACTACCTGTTTTCTGTTATCTTCTGGAGCACGGAGGTTGGGAAGCAATATGTGAAAATAGAAAAGGAAAACTTTTGTTTAAGTGTTAATGGAAGGACAGAATACATGCTTGATTCACATCCCTCAAGAACTTTTATTTACAGACTATATTAGACAAAAAGCGTGTGTAATCTTGAGCTTTGTTGAGTACTACCCACCTCAACAGAGAGATGAGATGACCTTCGACTCATCACTGGCATTGTGTTTTTATTAGTTTCAGATAACAGGAGCTATAAAATTCAAAGACATTTGCTCACCAATGATAATCAGCAGCTGCTTCACAAACAACGCTTCTGTTAGCTGCGTCATGGATAAGGGGACACAAGTTGACCTTTATCTGATAATTTACTTGAAGAAATGCCTTATGTGGCTGGACAACCTAGCACCAGCTTCCAGTGCTGGTTCTCCAAAGCACAGGATGGTTTGTTTCAGTCTGTTTCAAAAAGCAAATTTGGCTGAAAACCACGTATAGTCTCAGCAAGCTATGCATGTTTTATGAAATGCAGGAAATCAGCATGAGAAACTCATAATTCTCTTAACGTGCTGTTCTTGTTAGCTATGAAGAAAAAGACGTAAAACTTCTCTTTGAGCAGGTAGACTTAGAGAATCTCAGTAACAAACCCTACCATCTTCTTGGGGAAGAAATTCAGTGCTGATAAACCATTGACTTTAAATTTGAGACAGGGACAAATTTTTCTCCATTATTCCCCTCACCTGATATTTCCAAGCAACGGGGAAGCACCACGTCAGATACCCTTGTGACGGAACTGCCTGGCCCGACACTACGCCTGACCCAAGTTTCCCACCGTTTGTTATCAGGAGCACCCAGGACAAAAGACTGAAGCCCAACTGTGCTAGCTGATACATCAAATATGAAGATGAGTCTGCCTAGAAGACCTTGAGAAATAAGTAAATGCAATAGATAAACAGTGAGAACAGGAAAACAGAAGGATTACTATCCCAATTTTACCGACAAGACTGAGACAAGAAATTAGGTGACGTGCCCAAATCACACAGTCTCTGGCATTTAGAAATTGAGTTTCAAGCTCCTTAGACCTAATCTTAACAATAAGGCTGCCATTCCTCCTCAGATGCAAACACCTTTGACCCCAGTAAGCTCAGAATTATACACACATCAATTCAGACTTTGAAGCCTGGCTTATCTCTCAGTAGTGTAACTGTCCCCTCCGCTATAACTAACAGAGCTATCGGAGTAAAAAAACAAGCAATCAAGGAAGAAAAAAGAAGAACAAAATCCCTGCAGCTCAGGTCAGAATTAACTATTTTACATTTGCTATGTTCTACCTCCATCCTGGCAAAGCCCAAAGTGTGTTATCATTTCTGCGCGTGTTAGGAATCTATTAAACACGGACATGGTTTAGTGGTGGACTTGGCAGCGCTGGGTTAACGGTTGGACATGATGATCTTAAAGGTCTTTTCCAACCTAAACAATTCTATGATTCTATGAAAAGTGACCAACTTCAGAGAGGAACCACAGCAAGTATCTAACAATGCAAAACAACCCTGCAGAAGAGGTAGGGGCAAATATTAAAGTAGCATTTCTACTTGATAGTGTTGGCTGCACTTGAGAAGGCAGAATGTAATAATCCAGGCTTAAATCTGGCCATCAAACCAAGGTGAATACCAGTTACAAGTTTCTGACATACCCCTACTTGAAAAGTCAACTCTCTAATAGCTTGGGTTCATCAAAACATAGCATAGATTGGGGCACTGACTCAGAAGAACAAGTGAGACGATCCCTGCAACGCCCTGGCTTTTTATTAAATATCTCCCTTCAGAGTATTAGACCCACCCCTGGCTGACCTGTAATAGCAGGTAAAAACACTGGTACGGCAGCAGCACCTGCACTGGTTGCCAAAGATGAGGCTCCAGAAAAGTCACCTGGAGATTCCTGCTGCTGGAAGGTGTTTTCCAGCACTGGACGCGTGGGCCCCCACAACTACCAGCCATACATCAGGGGTAGCCAGTGCTGGATTATTGAACTGTGGTGCTCGCTGAGAAAAAAAGAGTACAAGCAACGGGGAATTAGGACAAACTCTTTTTAAAACTACAGAGCAAGGCCAATTTGCTTAGCTGTTTCTGAACATCAAGGCTATTTCCACAAAAAGATAAATATATGTACTGTAAAGTTTCTGTGGCCAGCCACTGCCCCTGCAGCAGAGGTTAGAAAATGTGACATCTGGTTTCCAAAGGATCTCTGTGTGGCCATGCACAGTTGTAATTATAGCAACAATTTGTAGAGAACATGAATGTATTTTTTTGGCTTGAAGGATGACAGCAATGGCCCGGAAGGAGAAAAAAAAAAAAAGGACCAAAAAAAAAAAGCAGGAAACCCCATATGACAGAAGGTGCCGACCTCCCTCCTTAGCACACATCACAAGCTCCCAGACGCATGGAAACAAATTCAGAGTAACCCTCTGTGGTGAGGGTTACTGCGCTGCCCCACGGACGCGGGCTGACCGACAGAACGCGCCCGTTCTGATGGGAGCAGCAGCTCGGAGGTGAAGGTGTTTGCGTATGTAAAGTGCCTGGACTGCTTCCAGTCCTACAGAACTGAAAAAAAAGTGCGTGCACTAGGATGCAGGAGGAACACCCTGTTCAGGCTAATTCTGCCGCCGTGTCTGGCTTCTGGCATGGGGTGTACGTCCACATCTGCACACAGTGAGAAAGCACGCCCCATATCGCTCTTGGCTCCTGCTTTGAGCACTCTCTTTACGCTGGCTGACAAAGAAACAAAAAATGACCAAGTGACTCAAGGGGACTTGGTGTTTCTTATCTCATTTGATTTGAGAAATAACCAAATTCCTTCACCCTGAAAAATTTTTGAACCATGAGCACCACTCCCTTCAGCAGTGATTGTCCACAAATGCTTTCCTCACTGAAGCAATGCACACAGGAGGTCGCGGCAAGTTAGCCGAGCAGCCTGAGGAGCTCAGTCCACCACGACTCACTCGCTGCATTCTTTGGATAGCAGGATAATGATTTAAAAAAAAAAAAAAAAGGAATAACTTTCTGAGCATTTATTGCTGCTTCCCATACAACATTCTTCTTATTTTTCAAATTGTATTGGGCAAAGTTCTGCCCCAGAAAAGGCAAAGAAAATGAAAACTGAAATGGAGGCAACTGTGGTTACTTACTCATTCAAGTACAGACTATGGCTCACAGATCTTTCCACCCAGCCCCAACAAAAACTTCCTAAATCCTCCCAGAAGTTTGAATCACTCTCTCCTTTCCTTTCCTTCCTGTACTGGATGCTAGAATGTGCCTCTTCACAGGAAACTAATTCTTGGATTCACTGAAGGGCTTGGTTTCATGCGAAAAGTGCTGGAGCTCCCTGTTCTGGCAGTGAGCGTTGTGAAAGGCCTGTCCCAGAAAGGAAACACATATTTGGCCTTCCATTCTGCAACGTTCAAACCGGGAACCCAAAATAAACTGCTTTTTCTCTCTCCCTTTCTTCATATCAACTAAGTAGTACTGTTTTCATATCAAATCATAAGTAACCGCCTGCTGAGATTCACATGAATGAAGAAGCTGTAAAAGTGACTCTTAAGAATAGCATCTTCATTCCTGACAAAAAGAAACCATCACATTTGTACTTCAGCATTATCTGACTAAAGGCAAGGTCCCTTTTTTTTTTTTTTTTTAAATAGGGACACATTGAAAATGTTACTGTCTTATCATGGCAGCTGTACACAGCTATCAGTAATAACTGTGACGGCTGGACTGGACTATGCCACAGAGGAACTGAGTAGGCATCTGCTCTGTTTAACGCACAGGAAGCGCAGGGCAGGTTTTAAGAAGTATGCAGAGGATGTAATGGAGCCTCTAATGTGTTTAGGTTTCTCCAGCGGAATCTAGCTTTATCAGAAAACAAAGGTCCTGATGGGATTATCAGTAGAAAGAAACCCAGAACCTGTCTAGTTAGGAAGGGGGCCGTGAAGATTGTTATGTCAAGGTGCAACAGCTTCCTTCCAGGCAAAACTGAAAGCTACTTCTGTACCTTAGTCTCCAAATTAACTGGAATTCTGTGCCCACATGTAAGATTTTTAGCACAAATAAATCGGTGCTTGCCTCACATGCTGATGCCTTGTAGAAAGGAAAGAGAAATTCAGATGTCCCTAGCACATTGAAGTTTCTCTACAAGAGGTTCCAGTGTCTTAGCAAAAAAAAATGTTACTTTCCAGCAGCTGATTAAGAAGCACACAAAGTTTGTCCCTGTTACGCACCCGAGTGCTGCAACGCACTGCCCATCGTGACGAATCAAATAAATGTCTGAAGCTTCCGAGCACTTCACACCTTCAGCATCACTGTTCCGTGTTCAGCTAATTAGTCTGCACAATAGGCAGAAGGAGAGCAAAAGGTGGGCTGGGAGCAGCAAGGGGGAAACGGGAACCAAAAGCATAAGAAACTTTTTCACAGGCAGATAGTAAGATAGCCATTTAAAAAGTAGTAGGTTATTTGTGAACTTGATCCTTGTCTCATTTTTCTTTGTTACCTGATTAATAAAACAACTATATTAATTATTTAAATTCAAATACCAGCCTGGATAACATAAAAATGAGCCATGTCAATCTGTTAGCCTCAGCTCTGCTCAATGCATCTGTGTAACAGGAAAATATCAAGGTGAAGCCATAAAAATCAAAGCTGGTGCCTTCTGAATCTCTCAAAGGTCAGCGTGGACGATTCAGATCACTAAAGAGTTTCATAAAATCCAGATTTACATCCTAGTTAAGGTATTACAATACACTCAAAATAGTGTTTGGATTCAAGGGCTCTTGACAAGACCATGAAATAAATACAACATGGGAATTTTAAACAGAGAACCACAACAGTGCTGAAAAACACAGACAGATTTGTTATTTGCCTTCCGTAGCCCTGCAGACTTGCACCGGCCTCTGCCCGCTCCTTTCTCGCTCTCGGCCCTTTGTCCTGGCGTTGGCATCCTCCAGCAGTTCGCAACGATTACGCTCTTCACGTGGTGAGACGTACCATACAAATCTCTTCCTCTTACACAAGCAATACACAGGAATATTACTACTGTCATTAAAAAACAACTGCTACTGCTGTTGGGTGACACTTTGTTTTGTTAAGGATGCGGAGGGGCTGTTCATCCCGAGCCTTTATCTCCAGCACAAGATTAACTTTAGTCCACCTGATATCTGTGCTGTAAGAAAGGGTGCTTGGTTGTATCGATTGGTTCCCAAAATGGTTATAGATGGCTCAGAGCGGTATTTCGCCTCGCTACAGCTATCCGGGGTCTCTGTCCTCAGACAGAAGCGGAGGATGAGACCACGCACTTCGCTGCGGCTGAAGACAGCCCTCCTCCCTTTTCTCTCCCGTGCCCCCCTTCTGCTGTACCCTACCATCCCCTCACCTCCCCCACAAGCACCAACTAAAAAAGGGAAAGAATGAGAAAGTGAGTACTCTGTAGCTGGCACTGCAGACAATGTATGTCTTGTGTGAGTAATTTAGCACTATGGCCAGTCAATCTGGTTTCTGGGCCCAATGCCCTGACCCTCTTTAGAGCTGCTCTCTCTCTCCAGCACAGTGTGAAACATTTCCTTTCACAGCACTGACACTTTGCAGATTGAGACGTCAGGCCTGTCCAACTGCAGCAAATTAGCAATTTTTCTTTTACTAATTGGAAATAAAAATGTTTGCTAAGGGAATAATTTGTAGGAATGCAGTGTTAGGTTTCCGGCTTTTTATAAGGATGCTTTAAACTTTATACATGTGCACTTTTCTTCTGTTTTGATGCCTTGCACTGTAAATTTTAATAGGTTACTCGACTGTTAACTTTACAGTCACAGCCTTCCAAAGGATTAAATGAAGTTTTTAATTTATCTTCCTCTCCAAGGCAGCAGGGTCTTCTTAAAGTAGTGCCTAGCACAGCTTGCCCACTTCTCAGTAGGCAAAGAAAAGGAACACAGCTTCAAAGGGTTAAAAACATACATGGGTACATGGCATCTGGATGAACCTTGGGCAGGCTATTTGTTTGCAAAGCCTTCAGTTCACAGCTCTCCAAAGCTCCCTACGAGCATGGTGGAGAGAGATGGGTAGCAGATTCAGGAATGCTTTTCAGCGTTAACCTGCCACAAATGGGCAATTTCATAATTTTGAATCCACGCACTTGCACAGCAGTTGCACTCTGAACAAACACAAAGCGTAACGACCGGCTCCCGTCTCTCTGCTGTTAAGGAAGGGGGCAAGGAGCCTCTCCTCTTCCAGTTTTTCAGCTTATTTGCACTAATGCAGCTTTGCCCATTCAATGAGGAAATATTGATACTTTGGGCAGTGTTTGGTGGTGATGGTGTTTGGATTTTTAAACTCCTTTCACATGCAAAAGTGGACCGGGGACAGTTTGATCTATTTGATCCTAAAAATCACTGCAGTTAAGAAATGGCATGCAAATGGCAGTCAATAAAGACTTCTTCAAATAAAAAGTTCTTCAAGGGAGTGGGATCAGGAAAGAGCCTCCTATAGTCTAGAAAAACCTGCTAAGAAACTAGAAATGAAAACAAAATGCCCTTTTGCTGAAATACAATATTTTAGTTTAACATGTCTCTGTAATTCTTAAGGCATGTAATGCCTTCCTGCAAACCGCACTCGAGCAGTAGTACATTAGCTCTTATAACAATGCCAGCACATAAAGAGTTACTGTTCTTTCCCCCGACACCCCCCCCATAAAGCATTTGACAGCCATGCCTAATAATTCTTTCTGGTGTGGTTTTTCTTTTTCTTGATGTCTTTATGTGAATATGAAGCCAGAGTGAAAGGCTTTGGGTGACCCCCGTGAGAGAGAAGAAGTATGAACTACAGAGAAAAAGAGTGAGATATAGACTCCCCGCCGAGACATAGGCATCTTCTCTGGCAGCTCACAACTTGGCTTCAGAGGGCCTTTGTGAAGGAAAAAGGACTCTTCTTCACTCAGGCTGTGACAATAGGTGTTTTGTCAGAGAGGGACAGGATAAAAAGCAGGGGGTGGGAGGCGAGATCATCATCGGCAAGGGGCTAGCCTTTGGGGCCTGCAGATGTTGGAAGGAGGATGATTTATTGCTCCAGTGTCCTCAGTGGCATTTGGCTACCTTCCCAGACCCCACCATTGGTGGCTGGGCGGGAGGAGGGAGCGCTGCACAACAAGGCATCTCCAGACCTTCTATGGGCAAGGCGTGCTGGGGGCTGCGGGGGGGCACTGCCAGGCCGCGCAGAGCGGGGCCGGCGCAGACCCGCGCTCGCGGGACCCGGGCTGCCCTGACGCGGCCGGGGAGGGAACGGGTTATGCAGGAATTCGTTCTAAACCACTCTAACGCGAGGAATTAAAGAAAATGTTTTTAATTCCTCCGCCTAGAAAGGCCTAGCAGAAAAAAGAGGTGCAATGGTTACCTATAAATTACAGGCACTGACAATTAAGTAATAGGACAACTTTGTGCTTAGCATAAGCAGACCCAATCAAGCCGTCTTCATCCAAAACTTGAAACGGAGAAGCTTGGAGGTGGTTTTGTGGGTGGGAATGCACAGGAGATTACCCTTCCCACAGCTCCTCTTGCCAGCTAGTATAACTGAGGCTATTTCTGCATGGCCGTATCTTTGCCCATTCATTAAGGAAGGAGTGAGCAGAGCCGAGGTGCAAAGCTTCCTGCGGTAGGACAAGTGGGCTCTGCATCTGGCTGGCTGATCCCAACGACAATCTGGTTTGCTGTGTGAATGGGAGGGAGGGATCTGATGCCTGTTTCTTACTCAGAAGCTACAGAAAGGCTTGGAAGCAGGGAAGGAGGATTTATGCAAATCAGCTGAGAAAAGGCACCAATATTTTGGATGTCTCTCCATACCCCAAAAAAATCTCAGAACCGTTTGAAGTTTGCCCACTGCTCCATATATCCAGTATATTGAAAAGTATCCCAGATCGCTGAGCCAGGAAGTTCTGGATAGTTTCCAAGAAAAAGGAATCACAGCCTAGCAAGAAATACACACCAAGACAGTATATTGCCAGGAGTCTGATTTAGGACTTTTGCTCCAGCTCCTTTCCTCTTTTAATATACAGTTTTCCACCACACTTTCTATATAAATACTGTATCCTATGGCTGACAGCCTCTTTTAGTAGATTTATCCGTTAGTGGATTTACTAAAAATGTTCTCTGTTGAAACAAGGGCGCATGCTTCACCTCAGCAAAAGACAAATCCAGAGACAGTATTAAAATACAAAACCAGTAAATCCTAGGCAAGACAGATGCGAAGAAAAACTTTTAGAGTCATTTTGTACAGAAATTGCTAGGTAGGAGAACTAAAAAACTAGAAGACAAAATGCAAAAGGGGAAAGTGACTGAAAAAGGCACGAAAGAAAATCTACAAAATTCCCGAGATGAGTGCCGCAATAATAACGCTTAACAAAAACCCACTACTGAAGAGCGCTATTAGTTTCAATTGCCAAGACCCAATAGCACCTATTATGAGGGAAATCTCAAAATGCTTTACTAAGTTCCAGACACACTTTTCTGCATGTACTCAAAACTGTTATATCCATTTACAGAAGGAAGTGAAGCATTCAGAGTCTAAGTGACATGTCCAAGGTCACACACAGAGTCAACTGCAGAGTCAACAGAAGAGTAACGAGATCTTTGCTAAAATCCCTTGGCTTTGACTGCTAGACAATGGCTCCCCCTCCCACGTAATCAACCGGTTATGGAAAGGCATGCAGGACTAAATATGTTCACTTGAGAATAAAAATGTTTGGATGATTATCTATAAATTATATGACATTATCCAGACCTCTCTGGTTTGGAAGTTGGATAGAAATTTGATGAATTACAAGCAAGACACAAATGTCATAAGAGAAGCTTTGCTTTGACTATTTCTCTTGGTCTCTGCAAAAAAGTAAGACTTGCAGAGATATAGCAAAAGAACACAAGCCCCACAGATCTGAGTTTTCCAAAACCTCTCAAGTTATTATTGTTATTCCTGATATTAGATGGTTTATCACTATTGGCATTTAATATTCTGTCATCATCTTGCCACAAACTGAGGTTTTATAAAGTAAGGCAGTGACCACAAAGTTTGAGCAAGAAAGTCTATCTAAAAGGCAAAAGAAATGTCGTCTGGACTTTCACAGACTGTCAGGTCTCAAATGTCTCACATTTTCTGATGAAATTATTAATGCTACTCTATGAATAAGTCTTACATAGTTTGCACGTCTTAGGAGCTGTAATGAAAATAATCAAGTTGGTTTTGTCTTGATTTCCATTTTTTGAGACTGTTCGTATGTGTTCATCTATATACAGATTCTCCTTATTTGAGGGCAGCAAATCCTGTACACTGTGTGGTGTCAAGCGCTCTGGCTCCTGAAGGACGTCATGGTACTGGAAGTAGAATATATGTCAAACTACGCTGTAAGGGAACACGCTGTTAAAAGCTGGCTTTGTCTACTTTTTTATTTTTTTTAATAGGCAGTGTTTGGACTACAGACATGGATAATACTGCATCTTTAATGCTTTGCAACAAATTGCCACATCAGCACTAAATACCTCCACTTAATTTTTCATTTGGATACGATGAAACATTTTTTCCCATGGAAGGAAAAGTCTGGTCTTTGTGATCGTGGCACTGCCAGCCCAAGTTACAGTAAAGGTTAATCACAAACAAGAGACAAGTAAAGTAGACAAAGAGCATCATACACTTCACTTTTCAATGGATGTTTTCATAAATGTATGAATAATTTAAATTATCATTGCTGAGTATTTATTCGAGTGTTTCAGGGGAAAAAAATGCCTCCTCTTTTTTTTTCCCCTCCTTGATTCTTTTCATTTCTGTCTCATCTCTTTTATGTGCTGCATCGGCTGTTTTCTTGCCATCTGAATCAGTTTTTTGGAACAATGGGATGTATGAGGGCTGAGGGGGCAGTTGAAGAATACAGCCCTTGTTGTACACTCTGTGACTTGACATTGATTAATGAGGGTGCGGACATGGGCAGAATTTGATAGAGAGAGAAGGGGAAATTGGAGGACCTGAGGGCACCAGAAGGAGGAGGGCAAGGAGATGACAGAGAGAAGACTAGAACGATGCCAGTGGCTCCGCGCGTATGTGGAAACAGCGAGCGGCGGAAGCCACCCCACTCAGGGCCATCTACCGCGAGAGATCCAAAAGAGACGGAGAGACTTTGTCTATCACGAGAAAGACCTAACACCGACAGCGGGGCATTTCAGAGAGTATCACGCCTCTCTCCAGGTTTATCCTGCATGTCAAGACTCGTTGTGTCAACACAACCCTTTCCTTCGTGTGAACATCTGCCCCCAAAAATATCGGCAGGAGAAGCTTTGCTGCTTCCTCGATTCTTTCACACACACCTCAGTCTCCACCCTGTTGGTTTACTTTCAAAACCTAAATGCACTGCAGTTTGTAACCTTTTCTGCAGGACTCTATAACACGTACGACTGTGCTTACAAAGAACATTCAGATCAAGGCTGTTTGGATGTTAGGGGAGGGTTAGGTTGGTACTGCTTTGGAGAGAGAAGAGAGTTTTCCAAATCCTATTATTTCAGTAGGATGCCTTTTATTGTCTCACGCGAATAAATCAGAAGTACTGATGCTGGTCAGAAAAGAGTAACGTTCATACACTGAAAAGCCAGAGAAGTTTTTGGTTGGCTCAATGTCTGGGGGCTGTGGCGTGGCTTTTTTTTTAATCTTATTTTTTTAAGAAACCCACCTTCCCCCTTCAGAAGTACAGGCCTACAATGCGCTTAATCACTCGGTGAAGTTGTGGGAGAAGAAAAACATGTTTCTTGAGTCTTGCTGGGTGGTTCAGGTTTAACGAAGCCTGAAGTATACAGTCACCAGGTTTTCTTTAGTTGTATTAAATTGGAAAAAAATTAAGTGTATAACAGAAAAATTCAAAAAGCAGAACAAACAATGAAAAATGACTGCAATCCCTTAAGATCCGGGAAAATTTTTTTTGCACACAGAAATCTTCAGATTTCTTTTCACAATGTAGCAGACAAAAGCACTTAAATATGATTAAACAGAATTTGAAATTTGTTGCTTCAAACTTAGTATCATTCTTATCTGTTTTTTCACTGAGGTGCCAGTATACGTGTTCTTATCATGTATGTTCTACACTACTAGCAAAACACTTAAGTCTGAGTAACAAAAATCTTACATCCAAGATACATTGGATTTAATAGTTCTGTAAGTTATGTGTAACATTTCTAGGATGGAGATACAAAAAGACCAGTCTGACCACGTGGAAACATTCTCATTCAGTCTCAAAATACAAGAATGCAAAATAACTATTTTCCTTAGGTGTGGCAAATGAGCGTACTAGTTGGAGAACAAATTTTACACGTCTATTTAGCACTTCAGAGTGGTGGGGCGGTTCCCCGCACGAGGCATAGTATGGCCTAGAGGAACGGGCTGGGTCTCCATTTTGCGGAATCGCAATTGTAGATGAATTGAAAATAATATCCTAAGTAAAATCGAGGAATTCCTAATGGTGTTAAATAACCCAATACAAATTATAAGGCGGCAAACAATAAATGCTAGGCATGCCATCTGGCCTAGGTTACAGACAGACAGCGCGGACACGTAAGCCCCGAGGTGGTGCTCCAGTTGGCCCACAGGCGCTCTTCTGCAACAGAACTTGCTGCTGCTCAGCAGCGCTGTCCCAAAAGGGGCTGGCCAAGGAGCCTGAGGCAGCAGGGGCGACGGAGACGACTCTTCTCCACCCCGCTCCAGGACTGACTGCAGGTCTTTCCTGCTCCCCGGTTGCCAGTGCGCCGAGCTGTGCACCACGGGTCTGGGAGCCGCACGTGGTGAGACGCTGGATGATTAGGATACACCAGATGAGTGCATCAACACAGCATAAGATATACGCAGACAGCTGTCACACGTCTCTTCCTAGTATTTGGAAGATAGATTAAGTGTTTGTTTATTCTGCTGTTTCAAGGTGCAACTGAATAGCATTCATTCAAACCAGTAACTCTTACGCCTGTCTTGTTGGATCCTGCCCTCTGCAGAGAAAGATCAAGCCTGCTGGCTCAGACAGAACTGAAACGGTCACCAAAGTGCTCAAAAGCCATCTGAAAGCTTTACACTGATCTGTGTGACGTTCAGTTAGCGTCCTCGAAAGGGCTTCATCAAATAAGGTGATGCATCAAGAACACGGTAGCCACCAAGTGAAAACCTGCTGCTTTAGGAGTGAAATACAGCACGTTCCGTACAGCAGTACAGACAGACAGGACCTACAGTACGTCTCGGAATTATTACTATTAAAAACATCAACAGCAAGATCTTACTAGTCAGAAATCTTTACAGAAACCACTCTTGATGAAACCTGGAAACAAAGCTGCAGTTTCAGTAATTTCAGTCAGAGAGAGAGAATCCACCCCGAAACAGCAACAGCCCAGTTCTCAGACTCAAATTCAAATTGTTTTGCCTTTCTCCACCGCCCCAGATAAATTCGATATCTGCCAGACTACTGACTGTTCATGTGCTAATCTGACTCAGACTCTCATTCATGGCTGCTCTCTTTTGCATAAAACATTAAATGTTCATTTAAGGGGGCAGTTGTCCCTACACCCTACGCCAAAGCTCTCGCTACCAGCCTGCTGGCTGCTCTAAGTGTGTCTCATTTTCCCTTCATGTGGGGGAGAGCGAAAGATCCCGGGCTGGCTGGCGTGTATATAAAAGGAACGCAGAAAAGTTGCACAGATGAGCACCGAATCTCCTCCCTGTCTCTCATCTGCCGTGACCACCACCAGCCAGCCACCAGCTTTAAAGCCTCACCCAAAGAATAACATGAAAATACAAGATGTGGAGATCAGTTGCCTCCTGGCTGCTAGATGCAGGCAACCTGTTTGAGCACCAGCGATTTCTGCTTGCCCAGACAAAAACAGGCCCCTGTCCCTGAACATCTGGCTGAGCGCAACGTCTTCGACCTTTTCACTGCGGCAGAGTCTTCCAGCGTTTCCCTTTCTCTCCCCTCTGCATCCAAGACAAGCAGGCCAGCGATCACCTGCAATGGCAGCCACAGAGGGTGACCTGAGCCCTAGAGCTACTGCTGGAACAAATGAGAGAGCTTAACTAGAGCAAGACTGGCATAAAAAGGAAAGAGAAAAAAAGAGAGGAACAAAGATTCCGTCCAATTTGCTCTTTTCGGCATTGTAAAAACTGGCCTGTTTCCCAGTATATCACTCTGCCATTGAATAAGGTCAATTGCAGAGCAGTTCTTCAGTCATCCTGATGGGTTTTCATGAGAAAGTGAATGGAGTGCAAATTAGCCAAAGTCGTCACAAGCTTTTTTACTGTCACTCTAAGCCTGACAGTCCAAAGGAAAATGAGGATTAATAAATCTAACGAACTTTCTCTATTATCCAAGCCAGGTTAGGAAACTATTTATTGTCTCTCTTTTTCTATGTTTCATCCATTTTGCCTACTGTGGTGAAGCATTTCAAGAAGAAAGAAACAACAGACGCATGCACACACACGCTTGCACGCACACACAGAGCTTAACCTCTCCAAATCTGCTAGACAGAGCCATAGACATACCAGAAAATAAAGGCACTGGCATCATGCAAGCAAATCAAGATTTTAAAATAATTCAACTTTGCACATACCGTAGAGTTTTATATGAATCCTTACAGCTGCTGATTTCCATTAACCAGTATGTGCTCAATGTGCTAAAGGTACATATTGTACGGGAGAAAGAATAAAGACTGCTAGCAAGTCCTAAAAATTACCTTCTTTTTAAGAGCAAAAAATTGGTTTCAAGTTAAAGGGGAAATATTTTTTAACAATTATATCCACATGTGTGAAGTAGATTTTAGTGTAGTTTCAAAAATATTTTTTTTTAGTAGGATAAGGCATTTCCGTATCTACTGGTCTAGAATGCAAATCTTTACTAATTTATTAAAATCATTTGTATTCGGGTAGCTTTTGGAAAACCAGCTTAATTGCCTGAAACATTCTCAGAGACCAGGAGGTCACGTCCAGCCTATGCCAGAAGTGATGCAAAAGACCTCTAGGAACCATTTAGCATTTTTCGTTTGGAAGGTTTAAGTCTGTGTGTATATGTATACATACATATATGTACGTATGTATGTATGTGAGTCTAGCATAATGCAAATCTGTCCATCTTCAGCGTTGGACAAAATGTTATCCCATGTAATTTGTAACACATTGTGATTAGTACAGTAGTTTTCATTCAAGAATCTCAAAGTCCTTAAAAACTTTTATGAATCAGGCCTCATGCTGTCTGAAAATAGATGTATATGTTTTCAGAATGCATGTTTTAAGCACCAATTAAGACATTTCACATCTGCGGTAAAACAGGTGGGGAAAAGGAGACAAAGAGATCAGCCATTTGCTAATGTCCTCGGAAATAAATGCCTGGGAGGAGACCAGCATGAATTTCAGGTCAACTGGCTCCTACTGTAACCTTAACAAAAAGTGATCAAGCTCCTGATTTCTGAGGATTAGAAATACATTAATGGCGGAAGCAAGCAAAATACACTGTAAGCAAAAGTTTGGCACCAGGATCCTAATAAAAACACCCCTAGTATTACGAACAAGGACAAAGGTGATAAGAGAACATTGAACTAGCCACATGCAAAACTGACAACTCTTTTTTAGACTAAAATGCTGAACATCAACACTAGCTACAGTCTAAAATGATGCAATTTTTCATTTTCCTTCTGGTAACCATGAAAACTGTTCCTTCAAATCTTGCTTCTTGCCTTTGCGCTGGTACTGACTATAATTGTATTCCTCTCCCATCATAATCTGCTAAACTTCTTTCATTAATAAGAAGGAAAAAGGTCAAAGGAGAAAATGCAAGGTTTCATTCTGGAAGCTACTCAAAAAAAAGTCGCTTTAATTTCTTCTTTGTTTCTTTGAGATAATCAAAATTGTAGAAAAAAAAATCATTAAATACCTAGTTGGACATATTCATGGCTGCAGTGGGTAACGAACCGGTTTAAAGTCAAGTCCAAGAGTTTGTTTCAACACTTTGTATTCAGCTTTTATGTGGAGACACTTATGAGAATAAATTCCCCCTGAGGAAGCTCATGCTACAATCTCACTAACCAAAGAAAAATTGTTTAGCATTCAAAGCAATCTGGGGTTTGTTGAGATTTCCCTTCTCCTACTTTTACAGTCACTTGTCATTCCATTTAATAAGAGAGAAAACTTTCCTGACCATCTAAATTATGCCATTCAAGATATTAAGGAAAACACACATACCCCAAAGTAAAGGTAAAATTATACTGCAATCATCAAATCAGCCTTCTCTTCTTTATCCCATCTGTATATTCTCCTTGTAAATGCTCAAGTATTGGTTAGAAAGCTACACGAGCAGCATAGTCCTACCTGCTTGCCACTTAAATTGCTGGTATTTTAATCTCATCAAAGAATCTGAGTTTTTCTTCCTGCTGTTTTGACTTTGCTGTCTCTTAGTCTTGTCACATTCACTAGTTTTGAATAACTGCAGAACTTGCATTTACAGAATTTGCAATCTGCAAGATTGTTTAAGTGATTTATCAAATACTTTGATTGAACACTTATTGCTGTTCCAGTTCTGAATCTCATTTAAATTGACTGGGCTTGACATAAGCCTTTAGAGTGAACACAGAAATGAGTCCGGGCTGTGTCAGGTACGGCATGAGGGGAAGAAGGTTCCACCTCCAGCCACGACACTTCTGGAACTGCACGCTGGTAAAATCAGCCAGGTAATACATTCCTTATTAAGCGTTTTATGTCTGATAAAACCAGGATACCAACCGTCAGACAGGCTTTATCTTATTAATGATGCAGCACAACGTCTCTGCAGGTAGGTTCATAACACACAGAACATCTAGCATCACCCAGGTTTCTAAAACTGTCTGTGGGGCGAAGGGGTCCGTAACTTCGGTAAGCTCTGCACAGCCACAGAGACCACGTTACTTAAACCAAAGTTGCAATCACTTGGCGCTCACAGACAACACACAGATCAGAGTAACGCTGATCTCTAAGGAGTTTTGAAATATCTGCAAAGTTGAAACATGGTAAATTTTTGTCACCAAATGGATGAGGTACTTCTGGGGGATACTAAGCAAGTTGAGGACAAACGAGTTTGAAGGTCCACACAGAAACCTAATGCCACAACACCAGAAGGGATGCAGCAAAACTCTTCTTCATCAACTTACAAAGCAATGCACCACAGACAAGTATCATTGGAAGGTATCTTTTTAACATGAAAAAGGAAAAACATCTGTAACCACAAACTTCCTTTGCATTTACCTCTGTGATCCTGTACTAAGTGTGCACCCTGCATAAACTTTTTAGCACGTTGTTTGTATTTACCCCTACTCCAAAACAGTATTCAACAGATGAATTAACTGAAGCCATCAGAGGTGACTCAAATGACTGTACCCGATTATTATACACTTTTGGTCCACAGAGGCATGGGTCAGCTCTGACAAGGAGAAGAAGGTTCTTCTAGCAGGCTGCCCCGAGAAACCCTCAGCTTTGAAATGTTTATATCCACTTTACATGACATAGTCAACATTTGTTGATCTCCAAGGATGCTGCGAATCCCTTCCTTCCTTCAGGATTTCGGTGAAGAAAATGGATGCTGAAATGCGTATGTTGCTCGTGAATGTAGCAAGGGCGCTGCCAGCCAGCTGTGCGAGTCTGGCTGCTCCCATTCATCACCGACCTTTCTGGCTGTGGTGAGGCCACGAGTTAACCTCTACAGATTTATATCAATAAATATCACGGAGGCTTTTAGACTTGCCATTTCCTAATAACAAATAAATAAATGTTTATTGCCTTTCTTCCTAATTTGGTTAAGTTCATGAGATTTTACAGAGCTTTACCAAATCACCTAGCTGTTCCCCTTGCATGTTCAATGCCTTATGCGTCATTGAGGTACCATATGAAATTAGGTGTTAGGTTACTAAATTCATGCAAGAGAGGGGCTTCCCTAGTGTTTCATAATTTAAGGTAGAACAAATACAGCCCCCAAGAACATTTGCTGTCTGCCGCGTCACTTTCAATGGTATAACTATTTAGAAACAAAACTTAGAAATTAATAAAAGTACACAAATGCTGTAATAAACCTCTTCAAAAATAACAAGTAGAGATGGGCCAAAGCTAGAGTGGATTTCAAGCACCCAGGATTCCGAGGTGATCAGCTACAGAGTTTTCATCATTAATAACAAGCAAGCAAAGATAGACCAAATGAAGAGAATTTGTTTCAGTTTGTAAGAGACTAAAATTACATGCTTTTGCAGCATAACGGTTGTGAGTCTTTCTTACTAAATCTGTTGTCTTTCAGGCTCATGGCATTTTCAATGCTTCCTCCAAACTCGTGTGGGATAATGCACTTCCAAAAAGTAGGCTCTAGGTATGCACATTCTTAAAATCAACCACTCAACACGCATCCAAATAAAAGTGAGCTTTCCTACCCATTTTCCCCAAGAAAGGAAGCTCAGAGCCCTTTTATGCATTGTGAATGGCCCACCTAATTTAGACTGAATTATACCCTAACCTTCATTTCCCCTTTACTTCTTTGCTCCATTCAGCAGTTTCTGACTTCAGCTAATTCACTAACAATCCCAGCTGGTCCTTCCCAGCTCCCAGTTCTTTAGCACATTGTCCAAGGAAACTATGTGCTCCCATCTACACTGGTATGCCACTCTCCAATTAACCTACTGCTGAGAGGCTTTACCCCTTTCCACCATCCATTCCTCTGCACATACATTTTTTTAACCTTTTACTTCTTGAATTGAAGTTTATAAGATCTCTTCCAGGTGAGAAGGTGTTAAATTTATTTGCTAAATGTGGTGCTGGTTACACAGGAAGACAGAACACACGATCAGGCGATAGCTATGAAAAAGTAATCTGGTTGATCTAGAATGCATTTCAAAGCCAAGCATTGAGGCGCAGATGTTTAAGATACAAGTAAACAAATAACAAAAGAATTTCCACACTTGCTGTATGACAGGCATATGCTTGTTCTTATTACTGAAACCATGCAGAGTAACTAAGGTCAGCCAGAGGTATGGCTGGTATTTGATCTACACAGCCCTGCAGTAGCACTGCTTAAGACATGTAGATGGATTTTCTATTCTCATTATTTAAAAACAATCACTTTTCTATCATGCAATTACAACTTCGATGACAATAAAATGAATGCCTGTACCCATGCAACCACGTGTTCTTTACTGTGAAAGTTTTACCATGTCTGCAAGAGACAGCAGTCCTCAGCATGTCCGTATTTCAGATCTATCACTTCAGTGTACTGTTTTGGCTGATCAGGGACATAGATGATCCTAGCTACTGGGTGCCTGATCACCTACTTGCACAAGTGGAATAATCCAGGCTAGAAACAGTTCTGCTATCTTGGGATAAAAGCCAAGACTTCAACATCTTCAGGTCCCCTATCCAACGACCATGTAATTATATACAGAAAATTTCCACAGCAAATGTTAATAAACCTCACTTGATTCAGACTAGAGACTCGTCCCTCCTCTATTATGGTGAGTGTCTGCACATAGCCCGTGCTGATAAAAGTGTCCTCCTTTTCACTTAAACTGTTGCCGTTATTCCAAAAACTCTTTTTCTAGTGTAGATTAAGACCCCATTTTAAAAGACCTAAACTTCAACGTATGCTTCCTGAGAGCCATTTAACATTTCATTTTCTGACAAAATGCTAAGCGTCCTCTTTCTAGGTAAATGGCACAGATCTCATTGTTGACAAGATCCTAGATAAAACAAAGATAGCGAAAATGTAATTGATGGCTATTAAACACCTACCTCCCCCAATTCATTCTTTCTTGTACATTTGCTTAGAACCAAGTGAGCATAATAGCAGCACAGTGCTCCGAAAGTGGTTTTCAGAATCAGGCAGTGAGAAAGTCAATATGGAGCAGTGTGTCCATTTGTTTTGATTTATCTCACTAACTTCAATTGACAGTTAATTCATCAGAGTAGGAAAATGCCAGTCTAGTGAAAACACAACTCATGAAGGGGAGAGAACAGAGTGGAAAATGTAGAGTGTGGATAATACAGGTAATAAATTAAAGGATACAGTATCAGTATTTTATCATTCACGTTCTGAATTTGCTATATTCTTACTCTTGCCAATTACAGTTTATAGCAAGCAGTAAATTTACACATGCATTTACTGATATATATCACACACACACAAGCCCTTACAAAATGAAGCAACTTTGAAAAACAGGAAAAGGCAGGAAAAGAAGTCACTTTGGCTCAAATTTCTAAATCTGAAATTCCCAGCAGATTACTACAAAATCTTGTAATAAAATGCAGGCAAGATGAAAATTTACACTGTGAACGTGGGCTTGGATCTAAAATCCACAAAAATAATAACGAGTTGAAAATGAGATTTGCAACAGAAATACTGGTGCACCACTGACACCAGTGCAGCACTGCCCGAGAGCAGGGAAGGGAACGGAAGACCTGCATCTCCCTTACGCCCTGGGAAACGCCCGGAGCAGGGCAGCACAATGCCCTGCCCAGCAGCCTCGGGGGGCTGCGTGTCCCCCTCTTATCTGGGGGCACTATTTGGTGTGTTCCCTGTTTTAGTCCCTTGACCCCACAACTTTATGTCATTTGTTATCACCCAAAAACATTTAATTTCTCCCTATTTTGTTTTTTTTTCCCCTTAATGCCCCTTTCTCCCAGAGGACAGCTTCAAGGACATTTTTAGGGTTGGTCTTTGCCTGACCTTATGAGAACATCAGTGATGACAATGAAAGCTGGAGGCGGTATTTAGGGAGGATGTGAGCCTGGCACATTTCCACTGCATTCGCCTCGTAGCCCTCCAGTGTCCAGAACCGTCGTACGAGAGAGATGAGAGAGGATGCCCCTGCCTACTCCTGCTGACGCAACCATTTATGGACTGGATTCACACCAACCCAGGCCTCTCTGAACCTTCTGAGCTACCTGTCTCCGCAGGTAGCATGTTCTGGAATTCACTTTTCACTACATAAAGTAGTACCTGTTTGTATTTAATTTCAACACTTCTTCTACTAGTTTCATCAAATGCTCCTACTGCACGTATTATATTATTTCTTAGATAGCGATTCCAAATTCACTTTATCCACTGCTTTCAGGATTTTGTAAACTTCCAACAGTATCTACTCTACCCTACACCTTCTCCTCTCCCAACTCAGCAAATCCAGATTTTCCAGTTCTTCCTCCTAGAACAGCTGCTCAGTCCTCTTGGAAATTTTAGCTGCCCTCCCCTGTTCTTTCTCCAACTCTGCTCTATCTCTCCTCGCACCGGAGCTGCAAGACAGAGGCACGCCAAGGTCTACACAGCAGCATGATGATGTCCTCTGCCGCCTTCTCAGCATCCTCCTGGCAAGTCCAGGGCACTGGCGACTTTTTTGGCTGCCACTGCACACTGAGCCAATGATTTCGGAGACCTGTCAGCAGGGACTGCAAGCTCTCTTCCCTGCCTTCTGTCTGCCAGTCTGAAGTTCAGCATCGCACAGACACGGCTTAGATTACTCTTCCCTGGATACACTAAACTACGTGACCTTATGTTTATCTAAATGGAAGTTAACCTGCGATCGCTTTTGCCCATTCACTAAGTTTTGCAGGGTTATTGACATTTCGGTCAGCACCATCCTTGAAGCTTAACTTATGTCTGTAAAGTACTGCTAGTCCACTTAGCAGTAAAACCCAATTTCTGCCCCAAAGAACACCGACAACTCGACAAGAATCTGAACTTCCTGGCTTTTTTTTTTTTTTTTTTTAAATCAAGCTTGTATGCTTATTAAAACCTAAGCACAGCTGCAGTGGACTAAGAAATTAAGCCTCTCTCTGTCTATTTCCCAGGAAACTGGACAAGAGCCAAAAATAATCTGTCCTGTTTAAAGTAAGTATCTGCATTTTGCCTCAACAACTCTCCAGAAAGGCAGCCTTTTTATCTCCCTTTCACACCGCTGAAATTCATTTTGGAGATGATATAAGCACTTACGAATAGCAAAAGATACTTAACTTCTGAGAGTGGAAGTGTCTGTAAATTAGTACTTTGAACAATAGTTTAGTTAGTATTTAAGAGATGGGATGCATGCACCTTTTGTTTGAATGCACGTAAATATACAACAAGGTGCAAGCTTCGTAACAGTGCAGTACTTTTACATTATTAAGCTCTCTTAATAAGAGATAAAACACAGCAACTGCTGAGAGCAAACAAGATTGCATCAACCCTAAAAATCCTATGACTTCTATATTGCTAGCTAAAAGACTGCAAAGGCACAAATATGGGTTAGCAACACAGAAGATATAAAGAAATCACAGCCTGAACTTTCACCCAAATATCTAAATTAAATCAGAAGTCTTCCAAAGGTTCAGAAAAGTCTAGATGTTTCTGTTATAATCACAAGCCACTGCACTTCGAGGGCTTTTATTGCTCAGAAAGGAAAATACCAATTACCGCAGTAGGGTTTATTGGTGCGTACGGTCACAGGAAGATATGAGAGTCTCGTAGCCAAAATGCCAGGCCTGTCCAGCGAATAGGCTGAACTCCTCATAACCTTAAAATAATTTCAAAACCTTGGTCTTTTATCTGCACCTAGTTTCTAAACATCTTGTGGCTGATGTTCACCATCGCTAGACACCTCAATATGAATTTCACAAGCTGGCTCTTCAGTATGTTTTCGCCCTGCTGCTCACTTGACTGCTTCCACGCTCCCCACACACCTGCGATTCCATCCTTTGCTTCTTCCTTCTTTTTCACCAAAAGTTGAAATATTCCAAAACATTCAAATATATCAAAAGTTCAAATAATCTACTGAAGGTGTAAAATCTGCTTGCATTAAGTTTTTATATGTAGACACTTCTGCTACTTGGCTGGACGCGGCAGTCCCACTCCACGTGCGCAGCAGCGTTACCGCAGGGCGAGGTCAGAATTCCCAGCCTGCCTTTGCGCTTCGGCCGCGCTCCTCGACTGCCGGTACAACATACACATGCAATAATACAGCACTAGCAATAACCACCACTACCAATATCAAGGGCTAAGTCACTGGAGCTGTATTTAATTCTTCCCTTGCAAAAGCTTTCAAGTCAACTCAATTAAAGTAATCCACCACAATGATTCAAGTTTTACAGACAAGGATTTCCCCCCCCCCCCCCAACTGAGCAGCTTGTAATTGAACAGTAATGTTTCAAAGTTGTTAAACAACCCTTCTTTCATTATATAAAAGATGAAGAAAGCTAAAAGGTATAAGCACTAAAAAGATATCTGATGTCTTACGGTATTAGGGGTGGAATTATCCAATTCCACTGAAGCTAACAATAGCTGCCTATGTTGTACAGCCAGGATATTCACCCAAACTATAGGTGACAACTCTCCCCTCCTTCAAGAGACAAATATTTATTCCTCTCCTCACAGCAAGTCCTTTGGACTATGGCTGTTGTCAGCTAAAAGTGGATCTTTCATTTCATATTGAGCTCTTTGACACTTGTCAAGCTCACTTTAAAAAAAATTCAGCTCTTGTAGCATTAAAATCACACTCCCAGTAAATTTTTTGCTGGTCTGCTGCACAAAAGTACTTCTAATACATACATATGTAATCCAGTTTTTAAAATTTGCTTTACATCAATAAATTGGATTTAAATTTGCAAGAACCCCTTGTTAACAGTTCTGAAAAAGGCCGGAGCCCGTCTCGCCGTGAGGCAGTTCTCTGCACAGCCGACAACCCCTCCCCGCACCTCTCGGGGACGGACAGGCCTACCAACACAGAGCCCCCCGCGCAACGGCCAGCAGAGCCGGGGGAACTCCGTTACTGCTCAGACCTACCACTTTCTGACTTCAAGACAGGAGGTTTATCCAGTTTCCCACATCACTCCTCTTTTCCAAACATTTGGCTTTGGTGATTTCCCCCCCGCCCCGCCCCTTCCCTTTCCCTTACTCCAAGTTTAAGGCAGTTCACCACTTACGGTCATTTACAGCTTACATCTCAGTAAATCCAGAAGGTGTCTGATGAAAAAGAGGGACTAGCCAAGCATCTTAATCCCCCTGTTCATTCATGCTCTCTGTAATGTTCTTTCAGGCCTCTGCTGAGAGACTAGGCTGAAATGAAGGCTGATAAATTAGTCTGGAGGGAAACAAGGCAGATTCTGCTTGTAAAAGGTCATTCCAACTTTGTTCTGGGTGAGGGTTTATCTTGACTGCAGCTGCGACAGACAATGGCCGGGGCCTAAACGGCAGAAATCCTAGCTCTGCTCATGAAATTACTGTGCTGATAAGGTAGAATGGACTTCAGTGAGATCTAAATGGGAAAAGGGAGGTGGGGGACAAGGGTGAAATGTAGGTATTTTTGAACATGATTGAACAGGGATGACACAATAAGATGTACAATTAAAGCAATGACTTGCCCAGGCATTACCTGAAAGTGAAGAAACATACTGCTCGCTAATCAGATCAAAAGGAAGAAAATACCCACTGCTGTGTGCTGAACAAACTGCCTCAGTACAAATGCAGGCACGAGTGGGCTGAATGCTGCAGTTTCTATACCAGAAAGGTTATGAAATACATTAAACACAAAGGTGATTCTTAAAGATCAGGGCTTCCGAGCTACTGCATCCTTTACTGTACATTAGATGGCTTCCAGGACACACTGGAGATTTACTTCACGAGCAACATGTTGCCAAGAGCAACCTAAATAAGCCCCACTAAAGAGCGCGCACGAGCAGGACATCTGGGTGAGAGTCCTCTTCAGTGAAAAGCACTTTAATTTTTTTTAAGCACATTTAGTGCAATTCTGGGGCAAAGAGAGTAAGTGATGGCAAGTTCTGACGAACCCTCACTAGTCTGTGCTTCGCGATGTGTACACAGATTGACTTTCCTTGTGAGAGAGATGCCTCTCCTTTATTTACATATCCCACTTGAATGTGCATGTCTCTGATCAATGCAAACACATTAAATGGTCACAGCATACTGTTACCAGTCTGGAACCCAATTACGCTAACCAGCTCCCACTTAGGCCCGCGCCTCAGACGATCTCGTTATCTGTTTGCTTTCAGAGAGGACAGAGAACCGGGAAATGAAGCGAGCTGCCCCAGTCAGTCGAGGTGGGTATTTCACAAGGACGCTTCGCAAAGCAGCTGGCCTTAGTCACAACTTGAGAAGCAAAGCACACGATTAGTAATAAAATTTCCAAAGACACCCCTATGCACAGAAATGCTCCTTCCACTCCGCCTGGCCAATTCGCCACCTTGTCTGACCACCAGACCTCCTCCTCCAGACGTGCTTCTTCCATTAGTGTTTCTAAATGTGACTCAAACTTAGCTTCACACCTTCCTTGGACAAACAGCCCGTGTTTTTCAAAGTTGTAAACTTTCAGTACAAGGACTGTCTCATTTTGTACAGGTCCCAGTACTTTGCTGTGATGAAATACATAAAAAGAGGAAAGGATGAATAATTAAATGGTATCTTAACAAGTGAAGGACAAAGACCCACCTATGTTCCACTACTTCAGGAAGAGCGATAGACCCAGCTTTTCACTGTCACCTCTAGATACAACAACACAACTGCCTTGCATTTCCAGAGCCAAATAAGAAGCAATCGAAGTACCAAAATGTGTGAAGTGCTAAATCCCACAAAGTAAGAGTTGCTACATTTAGCAGTTCTCCAAATCTGCGGTGCTGCTCCATATTTGCCATGGGAAGAGGAGGATGGTGCCAAATTATGCAGAGAATGTGATTTCCCCTTTCTTTAGAAGTAATTAACATAACATTTTACTCTGGAAAATTCATTGTTGCCACTTCTTGTATTGTACAGATCGAGTTAAAGAAATTTAATTTAAAACCTTCAGACTTCATGATTAACCAGGAACTCAAAAGAGGTTCACTGAAAGGTTTGCTAATGTCACAAACCTTTGGAGTCTAAACACAGCTCTAAGTATTTAAGCCTTGACTCAAAGTTCAGTAATGACTTTCTTGAATGTCTTAGCACAAGGTTCCTGGAACTCAGGGGCTAGGGATAAGCGACACAGAAAAAGGACCCCAGAAAATACCTGGGTGAACACCTAAAACATTCACACAGCAAAAGACGGTACAAGCAAGGTGTGGGTAGCCTACCTCTAAGTAGGAAAGGTGGAGCAGCTCAGGCCTTGGCAGACAGTTCCCAGGTTCCCTAGAGAACTTGGGTACGTTCTGTATCGCTAGCTTATGCTGGACTCCTCGATGCCATACTATCAGATGTACATTACCCACCAGTAAGTAGCACAAGGACTGTCTTCTCAAACAGCAACACATCCCTGATGACCATGTAGAAGCAGCCTAAGAACTGCAAAGCAAGTTATTTTGCATTGCTTCTGCCTTCTGAAATTGCAACTGGAAGAGTCCACAGAGTGATGCCTCCTTTAAAGTCCCCTGTATATTTATGGTTTAACTTATTGATCATTTCCTTTACAAAAGCCTACTGTGTTCCAATGCTCCATCAGCCAGGCTTTTCTGGGAACAGACAAAATAAAGGTTGGATTTCTACGTAGGTTAGCATTCCAGAGGAAGAAGTAGTGCCCTGTATTCTGCAAGGCTTTTGACAACGAAAAGAGCTATTTTTCAAACCCTGCGGTCACCACTGAGCTATTAGTGGGATTTTCTTTTCCTCATTTTTTTCTTTTTTTTTTTTTTTTTTTTTTTTTTTTTTTTTTTTTTTTAAGTGTGGATGATAAAATACTGTTTCAGAAGCTGGTATTCATGGATGTCTCTCGAAGACGAAAAGAAAATATTTATTTCCTTTTTCTGCTTGTGAATCAGAATGTTCTATTTAAAGAAAGTGCCCTCTGCCGGATTGCTCATGAGTTATTACCCCTTATGGAAATAAAGGAGAAATATCAGGAGGTATTCTTAGTCATTCCCTTCCCTTGTCTCTTCTTTTTTTTCCTTAATTCCTTATATACCCATGTTTTAGAGAAGTGCCTAAGATAGAGCAAGATATCTTGGCATTCTTGGGCCTAAAAAAGACTTACTCTTTTAACCCTGACATTGAAGCATTTGGTGAAACATCAAAAAATGGTACAAATTTCAGTCATTTCACTTGGATGTCATAAGGTGTATTTTTCATTTTTATCCAGGGTTGAAATTAATAAATTACACCACCACCACCCCCAACAGATTTAGTTGTAGAGAATGAGATTTTGCCTTCGATACAATAAGCCGTTCCCCCGCGCCCCTCCCCGCTTTTTCTTTCTCCTCTTTCTGAATCAAAAGCCAGTAGCATGTGCCTACCGGCACGCTTTTAATACAGGCATAGGAAGCAGTCTAACAATTGACAGGACCTGGAAGCTGACTCTTCCCCTTCCTCATGATGGTCTCCTAACAGCAGAACAAAGGCCGTATACTGTGGAGAAAATTAAAGTGTTGATGTTCCCACCACAACTGTTCTCTGGAAAGACGACAGTATCTAGCACGTACAAAGTTGAGCAACTTTACTGGCCCAAAATCGCACAGTATTTAGAATATTTAGAGTTCAGTAAATCTTTTTCCTCCTTGAGATTAATTTTTTTCACTTAAGTGCCAGGTTTCAGCCTAAACCAAAAGTTTATCTGCAGTTTTATAATGCATGTGCATATACATTCCAACTACGGATGCCTGTTAGCAACTACTCGTGGCTAAGGACATATGTGGGCAGTCCCCGAGTGCTCTTACGTTCTGTTTACCTTAGGAACCCATAGATTCTTTTTTTTTTTCAAAATTATTCTAGCCAAACAAAACTTTGAGAAACTGCGAAGTAACCCTGCATGGGAAATGTTTTCTGCGTAGGTAACGCACTCCATCGAGGGAATGGCCATGCACACCATTCTTCAGCAATTTCCAAGACTGCTCATTCCCTGCAAGCGCATTAGATGTGGTTTTGAAAACAGCAATTCATAAGCTCTTTTTCCCTGAGCGATAGAAGCTGTTATAGTAACATTATTCTCAAGCCAAAGGGAAAGGCAGAGGCCAGAGAAAATGAATGAATCAGAAGACACATGAAGAAAAACTACAAGGAAATGTCATCACATCCTTTCAGTCTAAAAGTTGAAAGAACGTTAGCAAGAGATGAGTGCAAACAGGTTTTGGGACTTCTTTGCTCATTTAAACGACTCGTACTTCTTCTAGCATCTTTTGTTACAAAACAGGACAGACAAGAACACGCTTCTTTAACAAACCGTATCAGCTTTTAAAGTGAAATGAGGGAATTTGGGTTGTATGTTCTTTTAACTGGGAAGCATGACAAAACCATCACAGTTAAAAGAATGCTTAGAGTCTCCTTCCTATTTTAATATTTTTAAGACTCAAGGAAATACAATATAATTCTCCTCTCAGCAATCAAGGCCCATCATGTGAAGTAAATTTTCCTTGGCACTTATGAGTATTTCTGAAAAACAAACAAACAAACTAAACAAAAAAAGACCCCCACACCAAAATTTCAATATTCCATTTTGTGGGAACGGGGAGGTTGAACTGCTATGAATCACTGCCACTATAAAGCATGCTCAAAAAACAGCAGAGTTTTCCACTGGCACAGACGTGAAGCCAAGAATGCCTGCTGCATCCTTAGCTGCCGGCTCTTATTTTTTCCACAGTTATTTGTCTTTCATGGGACAGCTTCTATCTTCACCCTAAAGTATTAAATGAAAGCACTTATTTTTCAAATGTAAAGAAGCAGCCTGCCTCTTACACTTTAGTGTAAGAGAAGTCTCTTGTGTTTCAGCAAATAATCTCTCTTAAAATATAAATTAAAAGGAACTAATAACTATCTTTTATTAATGGTATTTACTCTGTGAAGCTAACTGAGCTAAAAGCATATCTGATTGCTTCCAAATTCCCTAGAATTCAGTTGCTGAATTTCCCTCCAGGACGTGATTCCCATTCTTCTCTCAATTAGCAAAATAAACAGTGCTATGATAAATATCATTATTTACTCAACAAAGTGATCAAAATCATTACGCGATTTTTTTTTTTTTTTTTTTTAGGTCCCAGAGGCAATAAAGTGAAAACACGCTGTGATTTATTTGGGGTACTCTGAATGCTATGTTCTGTGTCAGCAGGCAAGGAAGTAATAGGATCAGGAGAGCAGAGCAGAAATGCAATCACGTCACACTAAATAATCACAAGGCTTTTAGTTTGGGTGGTATCTTTTAAGGACAAAAAGGTAGATAAACACGATCAGCACAGTAGTGTCAGGGAAGGAGGCACAGAGGGAAAACACAGGGCACACCATCCCGTACGAGCACTTACTGAATCATCTCTCTGAGGGGGCGGGGGCCGGAAGACCGACACATCTCATTTATTTTTATGAAATGAGCATGAATCACTCACTGCCATCTCATGTTAAAAAAGCTCTTGAATAATAGGTGTGGTTTAATTTAAAGAACATTTTTTAAAACATATTCCACAAAGCAAATGTTGGAGGAAAAACATATAAAGAAACAAGATAGTAAAGACTTGCTGCAGATAAAGCAGGGCACGTATTCACCCGGTCTTAACTCAGTCCCTTCTGTCTGGCTAAAAGGAAAAACATCTATAAGGAAAAAAATTACACATCTTTTTTTCAAAATATGGCAACTAAGACACGACATTCTGTATTCCCTATGATGTTTTAGGCTATTAGGGGAAATAATGAGTAAAGCTGAAAGTTTCAGCAAATAGCATTCTTCTTTTACCTCCTGCAGCTGGATGTTTTACCTCAGAGCCAGGACTGGATCAAACAGTTTAGATGAAAAAATAGCTGGCCCCTACCTCCAAACAGAAGCCCGTGTTTCTTGAGGACTTCGAAGAAATACAGTTAACTGTTTTGTTTCATTTTAATTTTCACAAATCTGGTCTTACTGAGGCTTGAAAAGAAAAAGCTGTTTCTGCAGTGTTAATGCCTTAGATAGAAGAGAGATCCATTTTCAAATCAAAACCCTTAACAGCACATTTTCCATCCCCCCAATTTTTTTTAATTACAGAAATCAGAAGAAGTGGATCTTAATTGTGAAGTACAAACTGAAGCATTTTTAAATTTTTATTGTATTTGGATATGCTGAATTAGCATGCTCAAGCTTTAACTAAAAAAATCCACAGAACAGCAATAAAAACCTGCCTTCCTACACACCTACACACACCACGAGCCTACTCCAACATCCTCCAGCACTGTTTCATCCCTTATGCTATCTAGGGCAGATGGGGGCCCATTACAGAGGGGCACAAGTCCTAACACATTAAGAAACTTGCATACTGCCCATGTTCAGAAGCCAGATACATGTTTTTAAGCACAAAGATGCGTCCTATAGACAACATAAACAACAGTTTCTAGCAAAACTGAGATGTTGCTAATGAACGCCCACTTAAAATGTGATGTAAAGCATTCTTCGATATTGCCACTTCTAGTGGCGCTCAGTTTAGGCAAAGTCTGACAACAAATTTCCTGTGATGAAGGGCAAGAACTTTCTGTGCAAAAGGCAGAAACACTATTACAATTAAGGAACTGATGGCTACTAAAAACAAACAAAAGACGACCAGGTTTTCAGGATTTGGGTGGGTGGGGTTGGGTGTCCACAGAAGTGGCATTATTAAGAGTATAAACTATAGAAAATGAACTGAGAAATATGAACAGAGAAGAAGGTTGAGTGTGAAGAACAGATCTTTCCTGAAGTAAAACTACTAATATAACTAATGGAATAAGCAATTCAAGTATAATAGTAATATCTCCATTAGCCAGCAATAAGGAGTTATGTGTAAGAAGTCTTACAACGGCATTTGACTTTCAAGTCACTGCAAGTCAAACCTACAAGTTAGAGAAGTATTGTCAAAAATGCCAAACTGCATAAGGAACACTTCTCCTCGTACACTACAAAAACTAGATTTGTCAGATTCACCACTATTGTAAGAAACAAGATACAGAGGCAAAAGTCCAGCCAACAAGTTACAGGGTGACAAAAAACTCACCCCTTTCCTTTTTTTCTCTTGCTGCCCATTGTCTGCCTACTCAATTTTATTAACAGAGGGTGGAAACATATCCCAAGTTACAATTTTCTAGCACAAGTGCCATCACGTAAAGCTGCCTAGAACATCTCTTTAAGGCTTTTCCAACCTTACACCCAAAGGAAACAGCTCACGAACCAACACACAGGCAGAGATAGTATTTATTACATGAATTCCTGTTTAGCACATGAAGGTATTTGTGTATGTTTTTCCCAAGTGAAATAATGAAGGTATTGAGTGACTAGAACCAGATTTCTGAACTTTCTTTAAACGTACTGGGAAGTGGAAAACTTCTAGAGGTATCTGCAAGTACAAGCAAAGTCAAAAGAGATAGTGTCAGGGTGGGTCTAAGTGTTTGAGGACATCTGATGGAGGACAAATAGTCCTTCCTTTCAGGTATGAAACGTACCTGCCAAATCAGAGAACAAAAGAATGCTGCTGAAATGTGAGAAGCACCACAGAGAAAGAAAGTTTGTTCAATTACACTACAAAAATAAACAGTATCGCAAAGTCAACGTAGACTGTTGTTAATAGATAGGGCTTCTATCAGGCCTGGCGTTCAGTGCAGAATGGACATAGGGAACATTTCTTAAAAACATGAATGTAAATACAAACTTTTATCAGAAATATAAAACAGAAGGACAAAGCTTTGCCAAGGTCATAGAAAAAAAGATTCGCATTACTCAAATTTCGTCTGACTTCTAGCAGCCAAGGATAGCACTTTGTTCCAAAAAAATTGTTGTCTAACAAAAAAAACCCAAAACAAACAAACAAACAAACCCAAAACAAAACCAAATGCCATCTATAAATACTAGGCTCAAAAAAAAGAGAATTCACCTTTCTGTAGGAGCCACTTCCACACTGCAGCCTACAAATAATCAATATTGCATATTCCTAGAGGAAAATCATGCTTTGTTTCAGAGACACCTTAACGTGACCAGTACATCTCAAACCACCTCACACCTACAGCCTCCCTGAACCACGCAAGTATTTCCAGTAGATTAACAGGGATTTCCGCCCCCCCCACCCCCCCCACCCCCCCAAAAAAAAAATGTTTTGAAGCTAATACAGTAACACTAATCAAATATTCTGGAACAATATTCACAAGAAAAGCAGCTAACACAAAGATGAACTTCTGAGGAATGCCATCAGCCAGAGGGAGAGGGAATTAAAACTCTCAGCTGAATTTCCCTTCTTTCCCTACATAGGGGAGAGAGAAAAGGAAACTCTTGGCTCATTCAACCAAACTATGATTTTAGCTCTTCAGACATTTCCTACTGCAGAATGACAAAACATGATTGAGTTTTGCTTTTATAGCAAGTGGTTTTTGCTTTCTCCTGCACTTTCGACACATTAAAAAAGTAAACAAAAACATCTGGACACACAGAATGTAACTGTTCACTGATTTTTCAGACTTCACAATCAAGAGCGTAAATATAATCAGACACAATTTAAATGTTAATGCTTAAGTCTGGCCTTTTTCACCTCATTTTCTAAGAAAACAGGGCTTCTGTGATTGCACTGTTGGCTTGTCCAATTGGTAAGTCTTACCGTTTTATCCCTTAGTTGCTTCCCACTGTACTCCAATAGTTTTAAAACCACGGCTTCATGTCAGTTAGTGGCCGATGGAGAAAACGGGCCAAGTTACTGCTTCACCCAGGGAAAAGGGAGGTAAAATTCCGCTTCCACACATTTGGAGGGAGAGGGCTAGCCTATCAAACAGCATGCGGGTCCTAGCCAGCCAAACCCTCTGAACCGGCTGCCCCAGACCCAGCCGCTTCCTCAAGACCACAGCCAGCAGCTCCGACGCGCAGCAGGGGCAGCGGTGGGGTGGGCATTAGGGCGGCGATGGAGCAGCAGTTATAGATTAGAGAATGGACACTGGATGCACTGGGATAGGACTGTGGACACAGAGCATAAATCCTAGGCTACATTTCACTGTTCGCAGAATCTACTATAATTTATGATAATTCTTAGGAGTACGGATATTTTCAAATCAAGAACAGAGGAGCAGAAGAGACTAAGATGATTTCTGGGACAACCCCAGAAAAGCAGGGAGAAAGATACGAGTTCTGGGATAGCGGTGCTTTTCCTACTGAAGATCATTTTTTGTTTAGCTCTTAGGGGAAAATGACTTTCACATTTCTTTATCTTTGCTGCAGAACGAGAACTCAAGAACATCTAGGGTGTTAATGGGTACATGCTATTTTTCTATGACCAGTTAATAATGCCTGCACAGCTAACATGGACTGGAAGTCAAAGGTAACACACCCAACTACAAAACATGATGCGACTAATCATATTTCTTCCATTGTGACAAGTTCTGAACACAATCTGAAAATGACAAGCACTTTAAGAAGTGACCCAACATCATTTAAAACCAACCTTCTAAAATGGTGCTAGAGCAGTATTTGTAGCCCAAGAAGCTATCTTGAAAAGGACTTCTGCTGCCTTTTAAATACCGCATGTAATGGGGGACGCAAAATAACGTAGGGAAATATGGCATTAGCAAAGTCACTACTTCTGTCCCCAGGCTAGTCAGGACTCAGTCTAGCTTCATGAACAGTTTGCACAGAAGACAAATGAATGTGATTATCACATTCAACACGCTTACCTCCCATCCAAAGTTTGTTTCCTTTAATGTGCTCCTTCGTACTGTCATATAGGGTCCAAATCTTTCCCCAACTTCAATCTTCTTTTTGGCCCAAATCCCTAGCCCTGCCCCTGGAATCGAAGATTCTCTGAGTTCAAAATCTGGTGGGACTGGAATGTCATCGGGAATGTAGACGGGAGCTTCATAAGGTGAGCCCTCCTTGGGAGTGAAGTCCTCACTGGTGGGAAAGGGTGATGGAGGTCCGACAGGAATGGGGGACATAATACTGTCCTCTGTTTCCTCCTCTGCACTTTCGCCAGCAAGGAGATCAGGGTCGGTCTCGTACATATTATTTACAATCTCGCTGTCACCTAAAAGGGGAAACAGCAGAACAAAACACACTGAAATACTCACGTGAACATTAGTTAATCTCTTCTTGGGACAAAGTTTCATAAAGCCTAGTTCGCATGCTTTAAGGATAGAAGTAGTGGCAGAAAAAAAAAGATAATCCTCACCTACAGAACTCAGGTAGAACTGAGGTAAGAATATTCATACTGGCTGCACAATATTCAGTGTTACTGAAGGATGAGATGGAAGCTAATTGCAGGCCTGTCACGTTACACTGGATCAGGGCTACTGTCGCGATTGTCTATCAGTAAGGGAAAGAGGGAAGAAAACACAGAAGAGGTGTTCGAGGTTCTCTGTAACCCTTTATTGTTTTAACTGGCTCAGTATATTTTGTAGAGGAAATAAAAGAGAAATTAAGGTAAAACCCAACTTCAGTTTGGCATGAACAAATGTTTGCCTAGTATTTGGGTTTCTTGGGTTCAATGTGTCACACAACAGAAGCCGTGGCAGATGTGACCTCCCAGCTACATCTCAGCAATGTACCTTCTCAGGTGTAACAAAAGCATCACTAGCTTGTGATACTACTTTAAGACTAATGTGTCCTACAGGCTTAAACAGCGAGCATTTTAAGCTACGCTCTCAACCACAGCACAGGTATTGTTTCACTGGAGTCCACAGGATGGGGACCTGGTTGGCAATAGTGCTACGACAGTCAAAGAGAAGGCTAGGGAAAAGCCGTACACTTCCTCCTATTCCACGCAACATCTCAAACTAGACAGAAACAGATTAACCCCAGTAGCGTTATAGCATTATTCTTTAAAAAGAAACCCAAGCACTTAAAAACAGGGGCATAAAATGCTTATTTAATTTCATACTATCCAGGATGTAAGAATTTCAGAGGCAAGTCACTATCTCTTTTTTCCTTTTTTCAAAATAATGATTTGTGTGCTCTTTCCACAAAAGCATCGGCAGAACTGCAGCTGTTTTTCCTATGCCTCAACTTCTTCAGTTGTATGAGGGAGTAGGAAAAAAAACCAAACACACATAAGAAGATTTGAAAGGGATGTACATAGAAGAAAGGCATAATTTTAAGTAGGAGGAGCTAACATTACTAGCCAGAATTGATAACTGCATCCAGTTAGAAATACCATGTCAAATCTTTCATGCTTAGCATCTTCAGTATAACCACAGCACTGTTCAGCTCAGCGCCTTCAAAAGACTGGGAATCAAATTAGTCCGGAGGACGGGAAGGGAGTGTGTGTGTGTTTGGGGAAAACAAACAATCCCCCCGGCCCCCAAAGTAAATACCCTTAATCCTGCAAGGATTTTTAAGCTTAATTTTCCACCAACGAAGTATTACACTTCAGAGAATTACAAGTCAATCCCATTATTAAACCTGTAACAACATGCATCCATTTTCTGGTTTGATATAGGCTTTTACAAGCTAAAAAAATTCTTCAAACATCCCTTCCTCTTCCATCACTTGCCAAAAACAAATAATCTGAGTCATGTTTACCAGAATGCACTGAAAGAAAACCAAATAAGAAAAAAGTCTGTGAGCACAGGATTTGATTAAGAAGTTTTCAGAAAAATACTTTTAACTGGAAAATGATAGTCTGCTGAATCCAAAATGCTTCATTCAGACACGCATTTCAGCGATTTCACGGCAGAATTCTGCTTGCTGGATGCAGTTCTGCTAAGAAACTGCCACATTTCCTCCAAATTCATTCATGATCAAGCAACGAGGCCAGTCTGCCAAGGCAGCCTTGCCGGAGGGACTCTCAGGGCCGCCTGCGGCTACGCCCCGCTGTACAGCCGGGATTCTGCAAGTGCCCCGGACCTCGAGTTCTGACAGAGACTCGGCCGCATTTCCACGTCAGGAGCCGGGACGACAGAGCCGGAGCTCCGCCTTGACTCTGCCCGCTCTCTCGCAGGGCCAGGGAACGCCGGGGATCGCAGCCGAGCGGATGCCAGATCTCGGAACCCAAGAAGACATTTCATTTTTCTATTTTCAGAACCAAACACTCCAAGCATTTCAAAATGAATTGTTCCCTTTCCTCATTCGCTTTCCTGACCATAGAAAATTTTGAAATTTAAGTCTTTTGACTACAAAATTAATGATTTTTAAAAAGTTATTATTTTTTACAACATTGCCCAAAGACAGAAAACTCTGGTTTTTGACCAACTTTCCCTTGGACTTGTATACAGTGAAATTCCCACAATCAAACCACATTCTGATGCACTTGTGTTTGGAATACACTTATTCTTATGAAATGCAGTTGTTATTATTATTATTGATACTAGTGCTGAAAGCTCCGATTCAGTTTGATTAACCAGCCCTGCTTAGAAGAGAGCTCCTTCTTCAAAGAATTTACAGAGACAGAAGGGGGAACGGCTTAGAGAGTCTTACAGGCGAGCGAGACGGCCGTAGAGAGAACAAACAGGCTGCTAACAGAGGTGGAAAAGGAACCCCGGCACTTAGCCGATCCCCTCCATGAGGAAGCATCCTCCCGCTCGCTCCAAAGGCAGAACAGAAAGGAAAGAGACTTCAGTCTGCAAGATTGCCATTACAGTTCCTGCTGAAGAAAGCGCCTTCACCAGAACTTCTAACCTCACAAACACCTATAGTAACTATGAATGGAGGCGATTATTTTTTCCAGCAAGTGTACAAACCCAGGGCAGGGTAATTTGTAGTCATCGCCAGTTTGCAACCCAAACACAGGCCTGCAGTCACTGCTAACCAGGCTTCAGTTATGACAGAAGGGTCTCCAATCACTCCTACTTTGCTGGAAAGTCAAGAACTTGAGTTCTTTCTAAGACTCCAAAAATATGCTACACAATAGTACATTCTTTACATTTATGAAATCTTGAAATTCTTTGGTTTTTTAAGGTTTGATGTTATAGGTTTTTAATTGTAGCGATCATTCTGAAACATTCCTTGGGCAGCCAAAAGAAGCAATTGAGAGGTGAACAGAAAAAAATATGCAAGCTGCCGTTTCAAAAACAAAACCAAAGCCCACGTCACTACTTTCTCTTATCCACTGCAGCATCAGCTTTCTGACTCTAAAACCTTGACGACTGTGATTTCCCGAGCCAAGCTGGTGTGCTGCACTAGAGAGCTCCTACACAGCCATGCAGAGGTGTACCGGGAACAAACCAACGGAACTGCAAATAGATACGTCATTGATAGATCTTAAGGACAGAAAAGAGGATTTGTGCTAACTCCATATGACCT
Organism: Platalea leucorodia; assembly: GCF_965183815.1. Lineage (NCBI taxonomy): Eukaryota > Metazoa > Chordata > Aves > Pelecaniformes > Threskiornithidae > Platalea > Platalea leucorodia. The sequence goes on from NC_138839.1 coordinate 1,507,453, forward strand.
CCCGCATTACTTAGACCACAGGACTCCCCTGAATTATTTCTGTCTTCAAGATCAAAAGGTAGTACATAGTTTATCTTTTAGGCTGAAACCCCCCTACTTTAAGATTTTCCAGCAGTGGCCAACAAGCCCTGGTGCACTGCTCCGCATTTATACTGCGGCACCACGCCGCTGCCCAGCAGCGACCGCCGGTAAGGGAAGGGGGTACGGCCCCCCCAGACAGAGCGCGCAGCGCGACGCGAGCGCTAATGGGGGAATTAGAAGCCCCTTTGTCTCCGCTCTCCCTGGCAAGCCGTCTGCCTCCTTTTTACCTTCTGCATTCAACATCTCTCCCTTTTCAATTTTTGAGGATGTCACCTCTTAACCTCTTGAATGAGCTACATAGGATAGAATATCTTTCACTGAAATGCGTGTTTTCAAGCCTTTAAAGACTCCTGACTGAACCATCTGTGGTTTTTCAACAACTTTTTTGAACTATCTATATTACAACCAGCTAGAGGATTCCAGGATCATCCAAGTGAGTGCTAAATCCAGAGAGACATTTTCCAGAGGAACTCCACTAAGGACAACAGACTTGATCTTTGGGATGCATTTACCTCTTCAGACTGTTAGTGCTAAACAGGGCCTTTTACAGATTTTACGATCTTTATTATACAAAGTGTAATACTTTAACATCATACACTGCACTTAAGTGAACAGTTATTCAGGCATCATAAACCATTTAAACATAGAGTTATCAGAACTGTGCTCTTACATCTCATATTTCCTATATCTGAAAAATGATCTACATATATATTTAGTTCCAACTTCCCACTGCACAAAGCCCGTTAATGAAATGTCCCTCTAACTAAAAAAGAGTATTTTCGCTCCAGTGGTTTGAGATTAAGAAGAAAGTAAGTTTCAGAAATCTTCTCTGAAAGCTACTAGGAAATAAAAAAGTAATTACTATGTATCTTCAAAGTTTTTGTCACATTAACTGGAGTGCTCGTTAGCATATCAGAATACTCTATTTGAATTAAATGTGATGAACTGATATTCATATGCCTCATATCAAACCAAAGCAGAATTTATGTTATTTCTAAATACACAGCGGTTAGCTGGCAAGAAAACTGTAGTTGTAACAAAAAGCTGGGCAAAATGTTAAAGTAATATTCCAAAATACCAGTCAGTAAAAAAATTAAGATTCATTGTGTAAAGCAAAAATGGTCCACATGAAATTGCATTTACTGAAAGTCAGTTGCAGCTACACCACAATAAATCCATAGTTTTTAATCACAAATTAATCTGAATTAACAAAAATACAAGTATTCCCATTAGCTAGTGCATCAGCTTTGTAGCATACAATTTCAGCCATTAATTGAAACTCAGCGCGGATTATTATTTCCTTCCAATTCTGTAGTTCACAGAGCAAAAAGGGATGTTTGTTATACCCAACTTTTTCAACACTAAACAAAAGATACCCTATCTGTTGAAAGGGAAAGCATCTCAAGGAATTGCAAACAGTGCTTACTTATGCACCAAAATATTATTCTAACAGGGAAGTCTCGGAGCAGAACCTCTAAAAGAGGCACACTGAAATGCAGAATCAGATTTAACAGAGGGAACAATGCAAAAGAAGTGGCAAGCAACCGAGCTGGATGAATATACCGACTTGGAAAATGGCTAGCTTTGGGCAGGTGACCAGCATTGCCCAAAAAATCAGCAGAGCTTTCCAGTTCTGACTCTGGAAATTCCACCTGATAGGAATAAAACTGGTATAGAGATGGTCTCATTTTTTAATCTAATACGAAATAATTTTCACCAATCAGAAAATTATGCATAGGTTGAACAACTGCTCCTGATCAAGAAAATACCCAAAGTGAATCCCAAGCACTCCCATCAGACAGGTGGGGATGATCCAGACGCATCTTTCAGTAGGCCCCAGCACTTCATTACATGAACTCCAAAGAGTCAACAGAGCTATGGTAGGTAAAGAAAGAGGCAGGGCAAATAAGCTGAGAACCAGGCCTCATATATACAGAATACAGTTATATACCGCAGTGTACAGTATTCAAGAGCAATTCTCTGGATGTGGCCTGTCTCACCCTCTAGAGGCATGAAGGCATCCCTGCTGACCAGGTCCTACAAGAACACACCTGTGATGATGCCAAACATCAGCATGAACGTGAAATAAGCTCGAGAAGCAAGTTACACAACCAGTTCTGAACATGCTAAAGAAAAAAAAAAGGGGGGGGGTGTGGGGTGTGCAAATCCCAGGGAGCCTGAAATACGTAAGAGAGAGGAAGCTTAAGAGGGAAAACTGTAGACTGAGGGTAATAATGTTTGGGGACTTTTCCAAGCAGAGTCAATTGCTAAGCTACAACATTCATATGCAACGAAAACGGAGCTTTTTTTTCATCCAAAAAGGAAAAAAGGGGGGGAGGGAAACAGATGAAGGGAAAAGAAAAACACATTTGTCATACAATACAAGTAGTTGAAGTATTTTGGGAACAGATTTGCCATCTCTCAATTAAACATGAGGCAGCATGACTGTGCTTTCATTGCACAGTAGTTTCCACTATGATAACAAGTCCAACAACCGCCTCATTGTGGACCACGCAGAAACGAGAGGGACTCCCACAGTGCATATTAATGACTGACCTCTGATGTAATCGGGGGGGAAACAGCACCCAACAAAAATTACAGTTTTCACTGCAGCATGGAAGACAGTTCTTGCTGCCAAATAGAAACCATCAGGGAAGAATAGCCGAAAAAGCAAGGCTCGACTTAAGGTACACATACTACATCTCTTCTGTAACCTCAGAATACACCTTCTGTGTGGAACACACATCTCCTCCTCTATTTTTTTTTTTTGATGCCTAATAAAGATTTTCCTGAGTTCATGCCTAAGAAACCTGGTGGCAGACTTTACTAAAGAAGAGGATTTGATTCCTTTGCCAACATTTTTTTGCTCCAGCTTTTCAGAAATCCAGAGAACTGCCTGCTACAGCTTACAAATGTTTTCCTCTGCTAAAAAGTGCAACCCTCCTTACTCAAACATGTCACCAGAAACAGGCTTTCCTAAGTATGATATACTCCATAATCCTGAAAATACTTGTGGTTGCTGTAAATGTTTTCTCTTCTAGTATTAGCAAGTCAAATTATTTTCTACTCTATGATTAGCCTCTTTTGCACTTAAGAAACAGGAATTCCAACTGAGTTGAAAAGCAAAACTAGATTTATTGGAGCACAACCTGTGAAAATTTTCAAATGATACAAGTGAAGTATAAAGACACCTCGCTACTGAACACCGTTAATTTAATTTCTTCTACAGGACAATCAGGCCAGTTCTGGTTAAATTTTAATTTACTCTGAAGTTGAACCCACATCTGACTGACCTCCTCTTTCAAGAGAAATCATAAGACACAGGTAGTCTTTTCCTTCCACCTCTTCAGTTGCTAAAATCAGTTATCAGGGACTGGCAACAGTCATGAAATGACAATGAAACAGAACATTTTCAGGTCACGGTAGTTCTGATACAAGAGATACCATATGGCATCCGTGTGACCAGAATCACCAAACAGGCATATGTATGCACGTCGGGTTTGTCGCCACAATCAAATATTTAAGATCAATGGCTTTTACATGGTATTTATTAGCAGCCAGGGTTGTCAGAGAAAATCAGAGCCAGCCCTGTACCTGTCGCTCCTTGTGCGCGCTGCCAAGCAGAGCCGTGCGGGGCAACGGGCACCTGGCCTGCGTCTGCCCAGGATCCGCAGGAGGCAGCGGGCGCTCGCACAGCACAGCTCCCATCAGCTGGACCTGCCTTGTCCAGGACTTCACCTGGGGAAATCTCCAGGCAGCATGCCTTCTGCGTCTAGCTCTGAAGTGCCGTGCCCTGCTGCGGAAGAGCCTCCAAAGATACTAGGTAAACTTCACTAAAACATACCTATGTGCTAGCAAATCTTCTCCACATGTCATGCTTATTCCAGAGATTTTAGGCAAATTCAGCAGCTGGGGTTTAGTTTTCATTAGAGCTGAAGCATCTGCGACAAGTCCATCTACTTGCACTACTTCTTCAGTATTGATTTAGCCGCCTCAACTTCTGGTTATTGCATTGCTGACAGGCCTATAATCATCGCACTGCAGAATCTTCTATCTCGCCTTCACTGCGTATTGTACCATTTATCAACCTCAGTGCTCCTCTCAGCATTACTCTAGATGTAACACAACTGGTTAAAAAAAAAAAAAAGGCAGAAAACATCTTGATATTTAGGAACAATCTTCAGTTCTACTGAGTTTCATCACAAATTAGCTGGCTGCTCTTTGAGAGCTGTATGTGGGATGTGGCCATTCACTGATGACAACCATGCTGTCCTACATCTGTCCCTCTTTTAATGGCAAGTATTTCAATGCTCTGGAATGTCTGGTTATGTGAAAAGCAGTACAGAAATACAACTTGACCTTATTGTTATTGTCATGAAACTAAAATTAGTCCTTCAAAGCTCACTAGCAAAATTACTCAATAAAAAGACCCATTGAAAGGTTGTTTCCACAGATAATCAGATATGGGCATAGGCTTAAAATCTGTGTGACACCAATGAGGTTCTTGCAACAATGAGAATGATGCTTTAGTACTGGTGAGAGACCTCATGAATAATCTATTTAGCAGCTGTAATGAAAGAAAAAGAAAGTCTGATGTTAAAGGAAATGGTGGTAGAAGAAACAATGCGTTAGATTTTGGGTGGGGCTTTTTGTAGGTTTTGTATTTTTTTAATACATTCATTAATATGATATATATGCTAAGGAAATATCTACTTCTCTGAAATGACTAAGCATCTTCTACATTCACAGACACTGCAAAGAACATCTCCGACTCCTTCGCTAGGGACACTACAGAATACGCCAAGAATGAATTCATATCGGGCAACCAATGTCTGATCAGTAAGCACCATCTGCCTTGAATTTCGCTGACCTTGAAATAAATGTAAAACTGGGCCCGATCCTACATTCCTTCTGTACTCAGAACTCCCATCGAGAGCAATGGGAGTATCAAGAGCAAAGAGAACACGGGACTGAGCCGGTAACGCGTTTGTCAGCCTCCGTGGCACTGTGCTGTTGGCTGACACCGGGTGACTTTCCAAGCTCAAATTTGGCAGACAGCTCCAGAACGGGATGTCCACAGAAAACAGCTCATTTTCACTTGTGCACAAAACAGCAACAGGCTGAAGTCCACCATGCTGTCAGGTCAGAGGACGCTCTTGTCAAATTGTCTGTATTAACACAACACATGTGTAAAAAACCAGGTATTTTCATTTTCTAAACAACAAGGAGAAGAATTACGGCACCCACTGAATTCATACTTTGCCTCAGAAGCTAACCAGGAATCTCAGGCCCAAGAAAATAATTTGAATAAAAGAGTAGAAAATACAAATATGCATGCAGAATTGTGCCTTCGTACCTAAGATTGAAACAATACAGTGACAGACTGACAGACTTTTTCTTTAGGGATTAATTGGTTGTTGAAAGTTTTTTTTACTTAGTTACTCAAATTTTGCAACTCATTCCTAGCTATAAGTTTAGAAATGCATACAGGTATTAAAACCGTAGCATTATCTAGAACTGTTTGCTATTGGGCTATTATAATATAAAAGGTATCATCACAAAAACACCCACCAGGCCAGGACTTCCCTGGGATTCTTTTCCGTTTTTCTGACTCCAGAGGAAGAGCAGTGGGTGACCTCAAACACCTGTTCCACCCCGAAGAGGGACATGGCCACCACCTTTACAACCCCACGGAAGGTATCGAGGTTCCTGCACTGCACGGATTTTCCTTTAGAAACATTCCCCAAGGAAGAAAATAAAATAATCAAACAAAAAAATTCCAGATATAGTGATATGTTAGAAAGAAGGCATGGAATATTCCACACCTCCAGAAAACAAGACCACTTACATTTTTAACTCTGGGGTGACGGGATTCTGTCTCTATTTGCTGTACACTCCGCATGTTTCATCAGCAAAACCAGACATTTTTATGACCGATTTGTAGACCAGCAGAGCTGGAACGAATCATCAACATCACAGCCTAATTCAGCCAAGAGTGCAAATACTTACATTAAGCAAGTATATGCTTAACTACTGCCAACAACTGACAGGGTTCATTACCTCTGAATATTGTGCTGCCCATCTATAATTTACTTCAGGTAAATTATAACAAGTACCTATCCTATACCCTGCCTTACTCCGTTCGGAATTCTGCAGGAACCTCGCTCCCCGCTCTCACTTCATCCTGACCAGGGCGGAAAGCTGACAGCCAGGCGCAGACCAAAACTTAGAAGACACGTCTATAAATCACAAAGGACACTGGAAAGCACCAAACAGCACCCACCCAAACAGTGACTTCAGAACAGTGAATGATCTTAGTGATCAGATTGCCACCTGATGGCCACAGCTGAAATACAATAGAAAATCAGAAACGTAGTCCCTACTTGGACTGAATCTGTCTGGCCTTGGTTACAAAGCCTGATTTCCACAAATTTCAAGCACTTTGCAGCACCAGGAGCTGGCATGCCGTCTCACACCGGCTCACGTTCTTTACAGCGCAGGTCTTCTGCAGCGTGCTTTGCAAACAGCAGCCTCAAAATAAAAAAAGTCAAGCTGTCCAGCACAATCCTCAATAAGACTCCATTATTCAGTTCATCTAGGAATGGTTTCCCAGTCACCCTACTGGTGAAGGTAACCAGCTCCCAGTTGCTGGCAAGACAGTTCACCTCCAAAGGCACGTTCCCCTCAACACACAGGGACTCTTCGGACTAAAGAAAGGAAGGGCTGGTACTAGTAACACTTCCAAGACATTGCATATGTAAGCCAAAGACCAAAAATTCAGTGCAAGACCATCTCTGGAAGCTAGTCTAAAATATTTGGGTTTCCTTCTGCCAGAAAGGATGCAAATTAGTGCCAAAACTGTGGTGACAAGAATTATTCCTCTTTCATTAAGGATGGGACTGAAGCACTAAATGCTTCACAGCCATACAAAAATGGCTTTTCCTCCATCCACAGACGATATTCAATTAATTTTAACGGCTGTAGAGAAAGCACAATAAGGAATAAGTCACTTAAGATTCCTGAGCCTGTCACACAATTTCTTCCTTCCATTCATTGCAAGAACCTTTCTCCTCCATCTAAGCTGTGCTGGTAAGTAGCTACAGCATTTGCTAGTGGATGCTGGTCAGCAAGCAACACATTCAGCAACCAAAGCAGAAACTGCCCAAGAGCAACCTCCCGTACGCACGCGGGGGCCAGCGGTCTGCACGGTTCTCAGACTACGGAGCGATGCTCTGAAAGGTTTTCCATGCAACTCTAATTGCAGCAGAAGGAAAAGTAAATTCTGCTTTAAATGAACATTTAGAAATGTCTTTTTTCTCTTTCATTCATTCATGAAAACCCGTCGTCTTCACAAGTTTTACAGTTGAAAAATAAACTTGGGAAGTAAACGTACGGGGAGGGAAGTGGTCACAACTGGGAAGTGGTTTTGCCAACAAGCCACTGTGCCAAAGGAGTGCCACATGGTCCGCTTCCACCTTTGAGAAATTATACTGCTAGTACAACCCTCTATTTAATTTTTTAGTTTAATGGGCACTTCTGCTATAACTTGCTGTGATTTTGCTTATTTTTTTCCTCCATAGATGCTGAACATATCTAGAAATATCCAGCTTGAAATATATTCCTTCCTTTCACTTACCTCTGATGCCCCGCCCCCCCCCCCCCCCCCCCCAAATTCTGGGCCTTGAACAATAGATGACACGAATACATAAAGCACGTTAGATAAATACATAGATAAATACGAATACATAAAGCACATTAGATATATTTCTCAATTAAGCAAGCTTGGTTCTTCTTTAGAACATATCCATAGGTTTCCACAGGCTCCCTGACTTTATTATCTGAAAGCACCCAAAATGCTACAATTACAAGGAACTAGGGACAATCAAAATGGTTCTAGGTGAAGATCTAGTATTTCATATTCCCTGCTCAAGACGCGACAGTCGCACAGTTGCGATAGGCTAAGTCACGAGTTACTGGCTTTGTTCCAACTGACAAACCAACCAGCTCAATTCCACTGAATAGGTGTGCATATAAAATTCAGATTCAGATTCTGCTAACCTCAAATCATTGGAATACACAGGCAGATCTGAGCTGGTACCATAATAAGCCCTTCCTAGCCAGCTCTAGCAGCCACCCGAACTCCAGCTCTCTTAGCTTGTTGGTCTGCATTTTCCCTTAAAACACTGTCGTTATATTTTACTTACACACTACCAAGCAGAGTATTTTAGGAATGCTCAAGAAGCAGGAAGATGCTGATTTTGTAAAAAGGGTCCTGGAAATCAGTAGTCAGGTAACAGAGTCCGGACAGACCCAGCTGTTCAAAAATCCGATCGCCAAGCTCTCTGTAACTCAGTAACATCATTGTGGGGCAATTAGCACCTGGTCTGACAAACCCATGCAAATTACGCCATCCCAAAACACTCGCATTTGCAGGACTACTCATGGAAAATTTTATTTATAGATGTCATTGAAATTAAGTCCAAAGGAGACGCAAGTTTTAACACACCTCCTGTGTAAAATTTCAGAAAAGAGCAAGCTACGTGCGCTGCTCTCACAACAGGAAACTTTCACAGTCGCTGCTGTATTTGAGTGTCCTAGCCTATCACTCAAATTACTCTGTCTTTGCAATTGGTGTTTAAGGACATAATAGATGAAACTTCCCTGAACCTCTGTCTAATGCAGAACTGCTGCAGAATACATTAAAAAACAATTTAGTCCTGGAGAATACCAAGAACTGCAGAGTTATTCAGAGACGGAGACAGTGAGGGATGAGGCAGGGGAAGGCGACAGGAGAACGAAAAGGACTATGATAAAAACTAATCATCTGCAAACATAACACCTTTTCCGTGTTTAATTTGTATATTCATTTTTCAGGTTTCACGTTTATGATCTGTTTTGTCTTGATTGTAATTATGCCTCTCAAAGCAGATTCAAGTCCTTTTATTAAAAAGGACCAGAAAACACCCTACATTGGAAGTGAGCTGTAAGAACAGAATGACTGAGCACAGAGCAGAAGAGTTAATTGGATGTATTTTTTGATAAACGTTCTAAAAAAATAGCTGCTTCAGAACTTGGCTGTAAGAAGACAGGTATTAAGGATTTAAAGTGCTTTTGGTTTTAAAGTAAAAAAATTAAGTATTTTCTTTTATTAAGGGATTTTTTCTGGCAGAAATGAAGAATAAAGCTTGAAACAGTATTTCAGTGTGTTCCTTAATACGCATTTTCCTCTAGTAAAACCAGCAGGGAAAGTGTCCAAATTACTCTCCACTAAATGCCACTATTATATTTCCAGTAAAAGTCTATCTAGCTCAACCAGGCATCAAAAATATTTCCACATAAGATCCTTTTAGAATCAAACTTTTCAGGGAATGTTGTTGTCCATAACCATGCTTCACCTGATCTCTCTGTGTTCATTATTTTGTTTTATAGTTGAATTCAAGATGACATTTCTACAAATCGTGCTATGTTAAAAAATTAATTCAATGCATATTTGGATGCAGCAGATAAACTAGGTTCTTTTAAGGAAAAAAAGCTCTACTATCTTATTATTAAAGCCACTGGAAAAAATATTAGCCTTTGGGATTTCTGTCTCTGAACTATTTACAACATAATAGCTTCAATGAAGCATCACAAGAAACGTACAGTGTATTACACATACAGTCGTAACAAACATTTGTGAAGAATCTATAGAAATAATGCGGCAGAAAGAAAATCTGCAAAGGAAGAGATGAAAGCCTAAAGAAAATGCTCCACTTCATAAAGAAAAATCATAATTGCTTTTCAGTAGCTTGCTTATTTTTGCTACAAAATACCTCCCCTTTAAAAATCTATAAAGCTATAGAAATGCTCCAATTCTGCAGAAATTTCTTTGCTGGAAATGCAGTAAAGTGGAACTTTAAAAATGACTGCAAGATAAATTCTCCACTAAGAGAAATGTTACCTATTTAGAATAAATAAATAAAGGCAGTTAGACTAGCTCTCCAAAAACTAACAAATGATGCTGGATATTTCTCTCAGTCCTGGATGTCAAACCATAGAACAAGAATAAAGCATTTGTAAGTCTCCAAAAGGAGACCTTGCAATTGGAATTCACATCTTTGCCAAGTGAAAGCTTTTCGGCTGTTGTCACCGTCTCATTGTCATTCAACTCACTGTGGGTTCCCCAGGGTCCAGAACAGGAGTCCTGGCATTATTAACATAGCAGATTAATAGCAGTGGGAAAAGACATTTTCACAAACATGCTAAATATTAATATTAATCGATAACAATTTATATTTCCTAACATGAGCCAGACAAACATACCCCAGGCACGGAGGAGAGGAGGGAGGGCAGAGCAAGGAAAGGGACAGTGTCAACAGACTATACAGAATAAAGGGGAATCAGTGAATCAATGCAGGACAGAGGACTGAGCCGTGAGGTGGGTGTCAAAAGCAGAGCTCTATTTTCAGAGGCACAGAGGCACACATTTTAACGCCACAATATAAGTTGGATTTTCCACCCCTGGCCAAAAAAATTCCAGGGAAGATCACCAATTTTGTATCGCATAATAAACACCACAGCTCTGCAAAAACAGTGAAAAATTGCTCCATACTATTTTTACCATCCTGAGTAATGCTGTACTCTGCAAACTGTATTTTCCTCAACACTCATAACACCATATAGATTTTTTTTTTTTTTTAAATTCAGATATGCACAAATTTACCAGATTTCTAGATTTGTATTTCAAGCCTGCCTCGTACTCAGGCTATTTTCTACCATCTACCCCTTCTATTTTAAAGTCAAAAAAATCTTAAAACCTGTTGCATTTTTTCTAATGGACTAGGCCAGTCAAGTTTTTAAAATTCAGTCTTTGAAAGCCTTTATCATTATCTCACATACTTTTTAATTATGAGCAGCAAAAGTAGAATGCACAGTCCTATTGCTCAAGAGTCTCCCAAATTATCCACCCCACGATGTCCGCGTTGGTTAAACCAAATCAAACCATTCCAGCTCAAGACCTCTTAGCAGAACATAAAACTGCTGAGTCCTGGTCACTGAGCTGAGTCCTCCTAGAGCTGCGTATGACCGACGAAGTTTTTATTCACAAAATTCAAGGACATATTTCTGCAGCAGCCTCAAACTTCAGTTTGACCCAAGAATCGTGTTTTTTCCAGACCCGGACGTCAAATGAGGATCTGTGCAAAAACTCCTCTTTGTACAGAAGAGGCTGCCCGACCTCCTCCCCAAACAGGACACGCCAAGGGTTGTCAAACATTAAGCTGAAACTTTTATCTCTGGAGATTTTATACAACCGCATTAACTGGCACGCTGGAAGAACAGGCACTGTCTCTGTGCGCAGACAACAGCAAACCTTATGATTGCCGGAACAGGGGACAGACGAGGACAGAGCACTGCACCACCCGTTGCCGAATTCCTCTGGGCTGGTTCTGCCTTGACGAACGCCGAGAGCCTCCGAGCCGGGCTGCCCCACGTCGCACGGGCAGGGCCTGAATGCCAGGCCAGGACCCGGGGCTGGTGCGTCACCCCCCAACGTGCCACCCGCTTGCCTGGGGTTCGCAGCAGATCTGACTGCTTCTGGCTCCAGAGGCATACGTTCCGACCAGCTACCTCCTGGGTTTGGGGGGCACAGGCTTGCTCTACCTGTTACTAGAAAGCACTCTGGCTTTGGCTGCTGCTCCTGAGTTTCTACGCACAACCCTCAACTTTTCTTCATTAGGAAGCGTGGTTTGGCCACAATTCCACGTCACTGTCCCGAGCCTGTGATTAAGAACTGGCAGGGCTCTGTAGAGAGGGCTGTCTGGTCAGGCTGTGAAGAGTTCCCTCCCAGAGAGGGTTAACCACAGAGACAAGTTCCTCAGATTAGACAGGGGCTGGGAGCAGAGGCTTCTGTTCAAAAACCAACTGGAAATGGCCTTCCCGCTTTCTACAGATTCGCTTCCGAAGCACACGGAATGCTGTGAGGTTTCACAGCCGGCCCCTGACTGGCTTTGAGTTTTATTTCAGTGCTCCCACAAATCCTTAACGTGCCTCTGGAGCCCACCAAGCCTAGCGGTGGCCTGGAAGCCACAAGGAGTCTCACAAGTAACTGGGTTCTCTCTGTGTCCTTGGCATCTACAGAGCTTTGTGATCGCATTCTCAGTCCTTTTTTCATAACCGTTAAAAGTAGGAATTATCAACTGATTTTTCTTAACAGTAATTGCCCATAAATTGATGATGCAGCTTTATGGAGGGAAAAACATTGCAACAATCAAGCGCTACGACAGCAACCGAACCTTAAATTTGTATCTGACCTTCGTGGCTGAGACGCACCTCTAACTAAATCCATTCGGTCAACTTCCAGCTCTGGTTTAACCTGTCAGATTTCAAACGTGCAAATAAGGAAAATTCAGCAGACTGACTTAGAGGTCTACCAAATACTTCCCACCATTAGGCTGAGGAGTCAAGTTACTGATATTATGGGAAAAAAACTGAACTCCTTTCCTGGGCCAGGCACCTTTCCTCCAGCTACCAGTGTTCTGATGGATTACAGAAATGTTTATCTACTCTGAAAAAATGGAATTTTAATGGGGCAAGCAATGACAGTAAGAAACACAACTGGTTTTTTAAATCCCGTTCTCTGCAGAGACCTTTATTTCTCCTCAAAACGTTTCAAATTCGCGTTTCGGTAAGTGTTTGCATTGTGAGCACCTCTGCAGAGACTACTGTTTGGGGCATTTTTTTCCTGACCACTCAAGTGCTCTTTAAAGACAGGCTTTCCCCTTTATAAGAAAAACAAAAGTACCTGACAAAGAACTAAGAGTATGTTTAATCCTAGTGCTTTTTTCCACTGAAGTCTATTTACAAGTCACTTCTGACTGAGAAAGCGCTCCTAGACTTCTCCTACAAAATGTAGGACAGTAATGACGGCAAGTTGAACAAATGACGGTGGGACATAACACTACATATAATCCTTCCCTAACGCTTTGTGAACAAATCCTGTTAAACAGGTAGGTTTCCTGAGCGTTTTGCAGATGGGTTTCAGGACTTGCCCAAGGAGCTGTGCATAAATGTCAAGCAACAGTGGATACATTCGTAGGAATCTCATGATCTCCAACAGAAATTCACCCGATGCCAGGGAACTCCGCGGTAGATTTAGACCCATTCAATTCACAATCACACCACAGTATTCTTATGGCTTAGCTTGACAGATCCATTAACGGGATTTTGAAGCCGATTCCATCAGATTCTGTTTTAAGTCAGAATATGGGAAGATGTGGAAGCGTGAGGAAGGTGGGGTGTTTGCAGGGCACATACCCACCTCCAGGCAGAGGTACGCCATCCGACTTCCCTCCGCTCTTTTCCAAAGCGATCTCGGGTGTCGCACCCACCACCTGGCCCTATTTAAAGCCACTACATTATTCTAAAAAGGATTATTTATACTAAAAACGCTCCCGGGACTACTGTATTTGTATTTCAGGGCTGCTGCATCCCCTATTTCCTCACTGCTTTAATATAGCCTGAGGCAGAGCGGGTGAAATGACTTGCGATGCCACTGTAATTTTTATCAAGGCTTGTTCCTGGTAAAAAGCCTCTTTGTTTCAAAGAAATGTGATTTGGCCTTTTTCCTCCTCTGCTCTATTCCTTGGTTAATATACCACTTCCACTTGCCCTGGGGCTAAGAAAGGTATTCCATGGAATTGGTCAAATCTCACTGTTTTTCTTCTAAATCACAACTGGCTTTTTTTCCTCGACCCTTGCTAAGCACTATCTAAGCTGACAGTCTGAACTTGAGATTTTATTTGTGCCTTAACTCTTCAACTCCTGGATTTTAACAGTCACATGGCCACGGTAAAGAGACGCACGTCAGGACTGGTCAGTCCGCGGCGGCAAAGGAGACGGCAGCGATTCAGAGCAAGACAGGACGGAGCAGCTCTGGCTAACGTTATTTACTATTTGAAGCAAATTCAGCCATCTCTGGAAGAGGTATACTCAGCCATGTATTCATTTACTATGAATTTGAAAATTCATATCTTCTGCTCAGCTGACAACTTTCAATCTCATTCATGTAGTTTAAAAAACACTTCTCAAGGATAATTGCAGAAGAGTATATTAGATTATAACATAAATGGAAAAAACACATAATGAAGCATACAAGAATTTAGATGTGTTATTGTGGAAGTTCCAATTCCACACTGAAAACAATTCTCTCGGAGATCTGTATCAAAACAGCTTGATGCAAGTTAAAAAACAGTATGGACGCTTTAAAAAAAAAAAAATAATATATATAGTTCTCTTCAAATAAAAAGTCCAGACTAACAAAAATATACAAAAGAAAAAAAAAACCAAAACAATGGTACAGATAGCTAATGGGCTCAAATACATTGGATAAGCAGACTTTGGCTGCCAGAGGCCCATGATCCTAAGTAAAGAGAATAGGGCTCCCTCAAGTAAAAGGCACGATTAAAATTACAATTAAAACAAAACAAAAAAAAAACCAGACAGGACAACAGAGAAAAGAAACCTGAGTCTTGACAGCTTCACCATTCTTTTGCTAGACTGGTTCTTTTAAGGAGATTCACCATAACGGCATTTGCTTTAGGAAAACTTAAACCTTTTCCCAAGTAACATTACACTTCCAGCCTCCTCTTCTGGAAATAAGACGTAATCCCAATCCTGCCGTGAGCCCTGATCAGGGATCTTCCTGGACCTCTACGGAGTCCAACAGAAGCAACAAACTGCAGCAATACGGAATACCGCGTCACAGCAGCACAAGCGAAGTAAAGCAATGAGCCTTCGTACCAGGCGAGGCAGCCAGCCTCTACGAAACAGAGCTTGGAAATGGCATCCAAAGCTTAACTCCTGTGACTTAAATGGTCAGGCGTAGCCGAACCAGTGAAATTTTGCTGTGCAGCTAGGGCTTCTCCCTTCTGCATCAGTACCTACAGAACAAGGAACCGATACGGGAAGCGCTTGGAGAAATATTATTCTTTCAAAACTCCTCACGGCAATCCCATAAAAAATGATACAGCTTTGAAATTTTATTTCATTGGAAGAAATGTATAAGCTCAATTTTTTTTTTTTTTTTTTTTTTTTTTTAATAACATGCTCCAAAATATTTCAGTTCAACATTGCCAAATCACTTCAAGTTCAAGATATTTCAGCATAACTTTATGGAACAACCAACATTTTAGCCTTGTTAAAAAAAATCCGTTTCTCGTTGGAAGTTAAATAATACTGATAAACTCCCACACAGCAATTAAGATTTATTCAACAAATATTGTCCAGCTCCATCGGAAAACATTTTACAATTGAATACACGTGGTTCTTGGCCTATTTCCTAGCACCAGATATCTGTGTATAAGCTCACAGATATGTCATTAAAAATATGAATGGATCTACAGTGTCCGAGACAAGGCCAAAACAACGTGTACTTTATTTAATACAGTATTGTTTTATGTAAGTAAGTACCAATGGACTTTCACATTAGTTACTAAGTTTAAATTTATAGTTTTCAAAGTCTTTTCAAAAGACAGGCTCTTTGTTTCTTATGTACCACAAAGAATTTGTTTTTAAACACAGTAACGCTTAACCCAGATTTGGGATTGCTTAATCAAGTTTTAATTTATTCTGTCTCTCTCATTGACAAATAGGGTAGATTTTCCTATGCAATACATGCCAAACCCAGCGTTCAAGTACACCAGTAAAACCCACTTCGAAAGCAGAAGCTGCAGCAAGATGTTGTTTGCTGTTGTCGTGCATTTATACAATCCCCACAGTCTCTAATACAATGTGAAAATTCCAACATTGTTCCAGTATTTTTTTTAGACATTTCTAAACTGGTCATATTCGGACTGCACACAGTTGAAAGCATAAGGGAAGAACACTTCACCTCGAGGAAAAACATGAAACCTGGACTATACATCATTATCCAATACACTACTGTTTTTTCGCATAGGAAACAGGAGTTACAGTCCTAATGGGATCTTTAACAGTCAAAACCAAGCAAGACTTTGCTTAGTGTTTAGTCTGAAAGAGAGCATCTCCATCCTGAATTACATGGCAATTAATAATCCCTGATGCAGGAAGTTTTCGCTACTTCTCAGCGATTTAAATACATTTCTAAACTTTGCTACCTATAAAATTGTAGCCACATAAAGTGGATTAAAATCACGAAATGACATTCTGCTTTCTTGTGGTTCTTCTTTTGAAATTGTTTTTCTAGATGCAGCAAACACGTTTACATTAAAATTAAATTCAGACAGGAAAAAAAGTTCATTAAAGGAAACACAACCCAAAAGTATACAAAGCCTTTACTTCTCCCAAGATATTATCTACACTTTGTTGTAAAAAGCAATGTATTTTTAAGTAGTATAAATACTTCTCCTTGCGTTCACCGAGAAGGTCTCCATCAGAGCATCTCTGCAGAAAACAGAAGGAAGCACGCAAGACAGCCTTTCCTACGGCGCGCACACACACACCACACACAAGCTGCAGGATTGCTGCTGTGCCCACGTCTGCAAAGTGAACCTGGTCACTTCACATTCATTCCAGCATAACATTGAGGTCTTTTGTTTGTTTGTTTATTTAAAAGCTTCCCCATGTTTTCCTTCTCTAATCCCTCTGTTTTTCTGTTCCCTAGATAGTCAAATATAGGATAACTTGGAAAATGTTAAAGATCTCCAACAGGTCAAGTGGTATTTTTCTGCATATATATGACTTTAGAATGGTGAAATTGCTTGAAGATTTCCCATATGTATTTGATAAAACAAATAAGGCCTTATAGCAGGGTTATTTAACATTTGTTTTCTACTTAATACTAGGATTTTCCAATGGTCCTTCATCGGTCAGCTTGGCAAGAGCGTAACAACTGCAGCTAATGCAAGCAAAAAGGAGTTGATCAAAGCTCCCTGATCATTTCCATAAGAGTGCATCTCCCTACAGCGGTTCCAAACACCACGGCCACGAGGACTCAAGCAGTGTTCCCACCAGCCTCCCTGGCAGCTGAGCTACTGCTGGCCTGCACCTTCCACACCCAGAGTCATAGGCTCTATAGATTGCATCTATAAGGCAATTACCTCGCTAATAGGACCCAACATTTCTCATCAGCAGACAGAATCAAAGTCCTCATGAAACCAAGCTAAACTCTTTTCTAATTACCTATGAGACGTAGCTCGCTAGTTAACAGGTAATCAAGCACCGCTTCCTGCTGCAGCGTCAAAAAATTCCGCCGACTTCTTTGAGGATGCTGCCTTTGCCATCTCATTTCTTCCTCTCTCACCCCATTCTCCCGCCTAGTCTCCAAAGCCACCAGGGGCACGAACGACCTCTCCCGGGGGACCACTCCGTGCCTAGGCTTGGTAGCAAGTGTCAACCGTGATTTGAATACTCGTGTAATTGGAGGCTTGATCAGGCAAGGAACTGATAGCAAGGAAGAAGCTGGCCACCAGCGCTCGGCAAGCACAGAGGGGTGGCTTTGCCAAAGTTCGGCGCCCAAGGCACTCTGGATACATCCCTGAAAGAATGAAGGGAGGCAGGGATCCACTACTTACTAATATTAAACATTCATCCCCACTACAGCAGATCAAACCTCTTTTGTTGTCTCTCTCTTCTCCCTCCCAACGCAAACGCAGACACAAACTTTCAAAAAGCCTCTGTGCATCTGAACAAACCTCTCTGGAACGCAAACAAAATCCCCAACAACACTTGCCACATCCTATCACAACCGTAATAAAGATGTTTATAGTTTTAACCATCAAATAAAGTGCTTAATTCCACCGAGCTTGTCCCCTCCACTCAGTCACTCCACAGCTTCATTTAGCAGGCCAGTGGTAAAAAAAATTCATTAATTTTTATTAACAGGGAGAGCCATTTGTTCCCTGTGACAATATTTGACTTGTCGAAATGATTTTCACCTCTGCCATGAGGTGCGCGCTCCCCACATACATCACCCGATTACTCCAGGAGCGGCCAGAGTTGCAGTCATTAGCCAGTGAATTAACGACAATCCACAGCGCTATTAATCACGCTGACAAAAGCGTTAGCTTGCTGCTGACCCGAGCACGGCTCTGGGACACGAGCAGAGGAAAGGAGAGCACAGCCACAGGGCTAGGAAAGAAAGGATTTTTTTTTTTTAAGCTGCTGAGGCAGGGAAAAAAGGGATAGAGAAAGAGAAATTAGATACTAACAGTGGAGCAGAAGCAAGCTACACATGAAAACTGAGGAAAGCACAAAGGCGCTAAGAGAAGGAGGAAAGAAGGAGAAACATCAAGTCACCTACTGTAACTCAAAAGTACTTCCATTAAGCACCATGGATTAATTTCTTTTTAATTGTCTAGGTGGTTCAGGGTGCCCATGCCACTGACTTTCACTAGGGTACAGCAAGCCTCCAACCGAGCTGTGGTGACTTGCAGCAGCACAATTTCAAGTTTCCGTCTCAGGGTGCCCTCCCCTCCCCACCAAGCCTTCCTTCTCCCGCAGCCTGCAGCCTTCTGCGTTAGCAGAGACCAAAAGCAGTGGTGGCAGGTAAGGCAATGCTTTGGGTGAGAAGGATACCTACCGCCAGTTCTGCCACCCCTCCTGTAACTTCGAGAGAGAGAGAGGAGGCAGGAACGGCAACCTCTTAAATCAGCAGCACTTCTCAGGGGCCAATTTGGGAAATCCTTAGAGACACCGTTAGTTTGATCAAAGCTTATTCCCAAGGGCCTCTCCTCTCGCCCCTTGAAGATTTCAAGTAACCGCATTTCATAGGGAATTGAACGAATCCTCCTATTCTACTTCCAAAATAACAGTCTCTGAAAGCTGTTGGCTTCCAGATCATAGAGCACTAGCCACTTGTGCCTGGAAACACTTCGAAAGAAACTGTCAGCGTAACACACGGCGCTTTCTGGCATATAGCCCCATTTTTTTCCTTTAACATGGCTTCTAATTTCAAGTTTCTGAACACCGTGCAAAATATTCAGAAAAGATACACACCAAACCCAACCACTACAATTCTTTGAAAATTTAATTTTTTTGAAATGGCACAGTCTTTGTGCTCTTTATGACAGCACTGCAGTAATAAAAAACAATACACATATTTGACTGCAATTTTTAAATTGAAAAGCAGTGTCAGCAGAAACAGCCAAAAAGGGAAATCTGAAGAAATGCAGTTCCCGTACAAACGCATGAGGAAGGAGACTTACACATGCTCTGCGGTAGTGGAAGAACAGAGCAAAGAACAAATCTTTGCAATAGTTTTCAATGTTCCTGCTGTATTGTACGAGCAGTGGCAAAGAAACTGCATTCTTTCAGTCTTGCCCTGTACCATCAGTTCGTAACTCCCACTAAAGCAGTTTCAACAGTAAGACCATTGAAAGTTATGAAGATAATAAAACCATGGTGAGAATTCCAAAAATCTCTTTTGAAAGTTTTTACTGCTTTTTTTCCATTCATGACCTAATAAGGGATTTAGCGGAGAATTTTCAGAAGTGCTCAGTGGATTCTTCCCCACAATTGCGAAACCATATACAGCAAAACGCTGTACCTAGGACGGCTGTAATACAGACTGCGAGGACCAGTGCTACAAAGCAGTTGTTGGGGTGTTCGCAGGGTATTACCACCTCTAATAGACATTACGCCTCCACTGCAACCCACCATCTACTAATCAATTCTCTGCACTCTCAATTCCCTCAGTCACAGTTTATCTTTCTCTAAAACCCTATTTTAAAGGCAGTGGAACTGCTACTAAACAGGTTGGTGATATTTCACTCTTACCATACAGAATAATTTTAGAACCTGTTTCTTGTTACTCACTTTCACCGGTTTAATTCTCCTTTTGCAGCAAGGAATGTCGTAAGGAAAGCTGGGTTCGGAAATCCATGATTTCCTGTCACTTAATTCATTTCAGCAAAACAGAAGGCAAGGTGATATTCCTGTTTAATGTTGCAACTCAGATACAGTAATAACCAGGGGCTATAAGGGATTCCATCTGCTGCCATTTTCTCTGCACTACTGACAGCACCAAGTACCCACCTTGTGCCAATTTATACTCTTCCACCCTGAAGCCATTTTGTCCCATTTACAACTTCTACGAATTTAAACATCAAAGCAGGAACAAGAACTGGCCTGGGTGCAAACCACTAACCCTGATTCTACAGCGGACTGTTCACCCATTCGGATTAGCAAAGTTCCTATGGCCTTATAATCAACTACCTTTCATTTTTTAAGAACTCGGTTTTGAAGCAAAAATAGCATTAACTCTAATAAGCAGCATTCTACTTGAAATCCGTGCTGCGTGGAACACCCGTCTGGAGTCACCCGTTTCAGGACTAGCTCAGCAGTGTCATCCAGTCCAGCCAGGTTCTAAAGATGATTGCAAACTCATGGCTCTAAGGCAGCCCCCAGCACCCATCTCACTGGGGCAGCAGCCCTTCTGCCCTGCCTGTCCGCTTCCTTGAGTCATGCAGAGAGCACAACTGCTAGAGGCCGTGACGGAAAGAGATGGGGAAAGAAACGCTCAGCCTTACTACGCCCTCCCCTACAGTTCTACCCCATGAGTCTTCATCTTCCTCGGTAATATTACATTCAGCATCCCTATCTCCTCACTCAGGGGCAGGAGATCGCCGATCTAAGTAATGAAATAGTTAACTGTCCCATTTAGCAGCTGGTGGTTGCCTCTCCATTCCGCCATCTTTTCAGCCCATTGGCACCCAGGCTAGTTACACTCACCACTATTGATTATGAAGATTTTCATTGAGACTTGATAGCTAAATCCAGAAGGATTTATTATAAAACTTGATACAACTCTCTTAGTCCTGGAGAGATCTCTGCGCATAGATCTACACAACACAACGTTTCTTCCTCCTGGATTACTCCTGCTAGAAATACTTTTGTTCGGCCATATACCACGGCAAAATGATTCACATTCCAGGCTGTCCAATAACAGCACCAAAAAGCAAGGTCTTCTCTTCCCCACAGCTTGGACTTTGCCAGGCCACAGCATACAACAGTCAACTGCAGTTGAACAAGCAATTTTTCTGCCTTTGAAGCTATTATTAAGAAAAATATTTAAGATAAAAATATTTTTACATTTTGCTTCTGACTGGCCAGCAACAGTCCCACATTGTTTGAAATATTAACTGTTACTAAAGGGAACTCAAAGCTTTCTCTTTAAGAGGAAAAATTGTTATGCTCTCAACCAGGTGTCTAAACGACTGTTATTTTTCACTGTTTATTTTTCAGGAAAAAATGCAGATGCACTGAAAATATACCAATCAAAACCAGCATTTTATTTTTATTTAGAACTAAATACAGCTATTGTCTTCTAATATTGCCTATTAATAAACAGCATCCACTCAGAACAACAAAAACACCTCTTCCCAGATGCTCAAGAAAGCTCTATACCCTGTAAAGAATACTTTTAAAAAAGAAATAAATAAATACGTTCCAAATTTTGTATCTTCTGTATCTTTTCAGTGTTTAAACTTAGGTTGCGCAGCACCAAACTTCATCAAACCCGACCCCTGCACCTACTTTGGTGCTAAGCCTTTCCTTTTACTTTCCTTTCATGGCCATTCCCATTCTATCCCCCCTTCAATACGTCACTTTGCATCGCACCTGAAAATCTATTTTCTTACCTGACTTCGTGTTCAGTGCCTTTCTTCCTATGTTACCTATTGTTTAATTTGCAGTCAGTTTAGAATACTATATGGATGGAAGTTATTACAGAAAGTTCTCTTTTTGAAATCACATTTTAAAAAATTACTTTCCTTAAATCAGTGATAGGTTCTTTATCTCCGTTTTGGTTTTTAAGAGATTTTTCTTTGAGAAAACAGATGTCTGGCTTTGAAAGAGAGAAAGACCATCTTTTTCTTGCCTGAGGCAAGGTGGAGATTCAGAGTCCCTAGCTTTACTGCTCTTGTTATATCCAGCAGGAAGGCAGAAAGCAAAGTTACTTTAAAAAACAAAACAAAAACAAACAAAAAAACCAAAACAAACAAAAAACAAACCAACCAACCCTAAGCTTTCTTGGCTGACCAGATGCCAGGTATGATGCATGACTAGCAGCCAGTATCTCTCTGAGACACTGAACAATGAAATCAGCTTCCCTGTGTTTATTTTTGTCAGCTCTTAGCCATTCCTGAGAGCTCTTCCAGTCGAACTCAGCTCACGATTTTAATTGCAGCACCTCTGTATTTCTTAGATCTGTGCTCTGCACCCTGCTGATCTAAAAATGATGAGCAAAAATTAGGATGCTCATGTACAGCAAACGATAAAAGCTGTGAAAGCATGCTGCTGCTGCCCCACAAGATAAGTTAGGAAACCTTTTCCAACCAATTCCTGGATATGATCCTTGCTATCCTGGATCATGATTTTTTTAGCTCATTCTCAAAGCAAAAATTAAAGAGCTTAATGCATATCAAATGACAGCAGATTTTTTTCAAGGTTTTCAATTAACTGAAAAAAATAATAAAAAATAATAAAAACTCTATTCACAATGGAATCTCTTTTTCTAAATCTGGGACATCTCAGTCCTTTCATGCTTTCTCTTTTCCTTTTTTAAATTTAGGTCATTTCAGGTCAGAGCTGAATTTTTTAGCTTTTCTGAAATAAAACACTATTCAAGTCTCTGTTTGGACATGTTCATGATTTTCCATTTTTCTGATCGAAGCTGCTTTCCAAATTCTACCTCCTATACTTTTTTCTTCTTTTATAAATCAATTAGCTGTTTAAAAAAACCCAACACTAAATCTGGACAGATACCCTACACAGAGATGACAACTTATCACTCGTCATCTTTACTGGAATTCTAAGATTCATCACAGCATTTACGTAAATATGGGTAAACTGAGGAAATGAATCTGAACTTGATCATCTCCACGGTTGTTCACACTAGCACCCGTGTCCAGTTTGCCCTGCTTTGTAAACAAAGATTCCGAGATCCAGCGATCACAAAAAGGAAAATCTGGTGCTTAATTTTTTTTTTGTACCACTTTCTGGCTGCTTTATATCTTCTTCTGAAATGCATGGTGAATGAAAACATTAAATGTTTCACAGACTTTTTAACTTAGGGTCTTCATCCCCACATATTTTTCATATTACTCATATTCCCCTGCTTGAGTTAAACTCAAACAGGCCTGGAACAACTTCATTAACATAAAACCACATGATAATAGGAAACAGAGCCTTTTAATGGTTTATTTTCTTATTATCTTGTGATATATTTCATCTTCTCCCCCTTTTCAGAGTGCTACTACATTCTGTTTTCACTCTGCTTGCTGGTTCTAGCCGAGCCCCGGCTTGGCAGCAGGGAGCAAGCGCGCACAGAACAGCCGATTCCATTAAGTCCAGGCACTTCGAAGCTCACAGGCTACAAAGCACAATGTCACTACCTTAGTATATATATTAGGCCCAAACTTTTCACGCCCTGAAACATCTTCCACTGCTATACCCCAGTTGCTGCCGTGTAATCGCCCGATGAAGTCAGTAAAAGCACAGACTGGTCTTTGCCGAGAGATCAGCGCGGGGACGATACTCCTCGCGCTCTGCTGATAAGGGAAGCCCCTCCGACAAACCGCGCCTGTTCGTTCAGTTCTCAGCCACTTCCTTTGCAGCTCACGAGCTGGGATGCTGGGAATGCTGTAGAAGCTGATTTGGGTTCCATCAAACTACCCAGTTTGGTACCAGGGCAGTCATAAAGGCTCCAGCAAAAGGTATAAAATGGCCTGCGTTCAGTTTTAACTTAATGCACAAGCATGCTATGCTACATCCTGACCTTACCCAAATAACCCCCACATAATGCCACACATCATCCGTGAAAAAAAGAGTCTTTACCCTCTAAATTTTGTCATAATTCATAGGCTTAGATGGTCAGGGAATATGACAAGCTCTTTTGCAATAACACATTTTCTTTTGTCCCAAGACCACAATTTCAAAATTCTGGAGTTGCAACATTTTTTTATGAAGGTTAAAGGAATCTGAATTTCATGAGAAATTGCATCTGTGTCAGGATGGCTCTTCTTAGTTCAGTCATTCTTACTTTTAATAATGAATAAAAAGTTCTTTACAGGATTTCTACTTTAAAATACTTGGTTTTATTTCCTTGCCTTTTTAAACATGTCTTAAAAAGCTTTCACAACAGCTTACATGCTAAAGAATTGCTACAACTTCCTTACTCTTTTGGACACGATAACTTAAAGCCTAATTAATCAAAAAACGCAAGGTTAGTGTATTATGTCTGACTATAAAGTACATTAACCTAGCATTCATTGACTGTATTTAATCTGTTGCTTGAGAGGCCCAGCAGCAGCCTCAGACTCATCTTTAAAAAGGAATGGCGATTTCTAGGATTCACATTCTATCATAGCTCAAAGTAGGTTCTCTGAATAAACAGGAGATGGAAATCAGTGAGATATATTAGCACCAGCATATATTTTTCATCTCCCTCTGTCTCTGCTTCCAAAAGAATATTGGTGATGAATTTGCAAATGGTTCTGGATTATGACAGAGTTTTTTACCCTTCATTATTTATCCCCCCACTGAACACCTCTATTAGAGATTACAGTGACAAATGCACGAATAAAAGGCAAAGACAATATTTTAGCACTGCGGTGTAAATCTCCTTTTACGCATTATTAATTTAAAGAAATCCATTATAGCATACAGCTCTGAGGGGAAGACAAGGTTACATACGAAGTGTTATAGGCAGCTGGGGGTCAGCTGAAGACAGAGCCCCACTGCCGTCACCCTGCGATGCTCAGTCTCCCGGGCACCTTTCTGGGAAATCTGCATTTCTTTCGTATTCTTCTGCTCTTAATTCCCCTCTTCGCTTTTATTTTAACACAGGCAAGAGGTGGCTGACAGCCTGGATGAGCTCTGCCTGTCTCAGACTAGACACAGCACAGGCAGGAAGATGACCAGTGTGCCTCAAGCATGGATTAGCCCCCAGTCCCACAGAGGCGCGTGGAAGGAGCTACATATCAAGGGTGGGAGAAGAATAAACGCTCCTCCTTCGCCAGCTCGGCACGTTCGGCCATCCGCTGGAACTGCAAAGAGAAGCGTGTGTGGTGATGGGAGAGGAAGGAGGGAGCAATCAGCGCTTGCTGAAGAAGGGTCCTTCTGTTGTGGGCCCTTAATTCACCGTGACCTGGACTAGGGCCCAAACTTGTATCACGGGGGCCACCCACAAGCTATTAAGGTAGCAAAAATGGTGATCCTACTCTATCTAGGCTCCCTTTTTGTAAAGCCTTCCAGATATACTTTCTCCAAAGGCCTTTGAAACAAGCGAACAAAAATGATTCCTTCTCCCCTCTTTCCCTTTTTCTTTTCCAAAGACAGGGCTTAAATCTTGGGCACCATCCTATAACACAGAGCTAAGCAAGGCTTTGCACAGAATCTCCCTCTCCACCCCTCCGACAGAGTAAGAAGGGGAGGAAATGCTGCTCCTATCAAGAGGAAGGAAATAGGAAAACAGATGGAAAGTACTCAGAATTGGAACAAGTGCGTTTTAAACAATACAACAGGTCCCTTTCGCTCCAAAATAACAGAACACTTCTGTGGAAATCTATATACAATCATGCCATCGACAACAAAGATAACAGGGAAATAATTCTGTGAACCTGAACGGCGAGTACTTTTTGTGAGAGACGCTAATCACCAGACGCAATCTCCATCTAGCTCCCATCATGCAAACCCAAGCCTTTGATTTCACTTGATTTATTTTTTTTTTTAAATCTTGCAACAAAAGACTTAGGATTAAAATACCCATAGCTTACACCTACCAGTGCCTTAAAAAATACCCACCCATTTGCAAGAATTTATCACCAGTTCGTTTCTTACGCTGCAATCGACTGAATTATTTGCAGTTCCCCTATGCGACAAATCTAGTCTTGTTTTGTGCTTTTTCACTGACAGTCTTCTAAGAGAGTGTATGTTGCTCTGATTGAGCTCAATCCTACAAACACTTACTGATGGAGCACAGGACCGCAAAGATTTCACTGGGACTCTCTCTCCATGTGCTTACAGGAAGGCATGAGCCCCGCACAGATACAAAGGATGAGCAGTACTGGAACGAATACACACCTGCAATGTCTAAAAATGAGCGCTTTCTGTTGTATTTCCTGCATCACTACGGGTTTAGGCACTTGAGAGACTGTGTTTGAAACTGGAGGGTTTAAACATACAGCCACTGAAGCATTAGAACAATACAGATTAAGCACCTACTCCTGCTCCCATTGACAAAAAAGTTAATCTCCCAGTTTTAAAGGGATTAGCAACAAACTCATAAACTGAAAGGTTCTCGCACTTTAGGCCTTTGTCCTTCAAAAGAGGAGCACTTCATCACAGCATTTGTACCACATGTTGTCACCTGAGCCCCGTTTCTATTTCTCTACCTGGCGTTTCTTACAACGTGCCAGGGTGTTCCGCCGAGGTTCTACATCATAAATTCAGGCTAATGCCAGTAATAAAAGGGACTAAAGAAGGACCAACGCAGTTGGTGAAAAGCAGACCCCAGAACAGTGGAAATTTTGTTCTGAAAGGTCAGATAAGGTTTGCACGGTAATTTGTGAAATTCTTTGATTTTATGCACAGGACATACTGAATATACCCCATCTGAGTATCCAGTAATTCTGCTTCTGCTCCTGATGACACAGCTCAGAGTCAAAAGAATCCAAATAAATACAAAGGAGGAGGAAAGATAAAATACTAAGCTTCTCAAAAGCCTGGCAAGGGCTAAATTCTGACTTGATCTACTTGTTCACTCAGCGGTGTTGGTAACTTCTCCCAGTCATCAACTTTTAAAATAAATTTTGGGGAAACAGACTTGGAATTTTTTTAGCTCGTACATTATGAAGCACAAAAAATTCCACCCCTTCATAGCTGAAAGGACGTTGGGAAATAAATGGTTATCGAACATACTGTTTTGAGCTTTCGGGACTGATTTTAGATGTGCCAGCATTTGCTACCCCACTGGAAACATCACGAAGCAAATGTCTGTGTAGAATGCAGGTACTTAAAGCTTTCTGAAAAACTGGGTTTCTTTTAAGATGTTTAATATTGGAAACTTAAGCTCACTAGTTCTCTTTCAAAATGTAGACTATGGTTCATTGATTTCTCTCCTTCTGAACTGAGGATCTCAGTCAAGGGGGTTGAAAATAAGATACTTAATAGTAATTTTAAACCCCTAATTTGTTTGCCCTCCCCCATGCTCCCTATACCTTTACAATAAATCCTTTGAAAAACTGGAAATGCTTTAGTGAAAAGACTGATGGGAAACGTTAAAAAATATCATGCAAGCAACATCAAGTTATCTCTGTTATTTTAGGCAAAACATATTTCCTGCTTTTTTCCCTTCAGACTTACTTAAAGTCTGCTGTAGAGCTCTGGCTTCAGACTGTTCTGTCAATCAGCGGTTAGAGAGGTCGCTCCTATTGGGGTTTTGCCAGTGCACAAACCTCCCTCTGTAGAGGTCCCTTCACCTGTACAAAGCCCCGGTGTCGGCACAGTGACCACAGCAAGCCGCTCCAGCTCACGCCGGTGCGGCAGGTCTACGTGGGCAGAGCTTAACCCGGTTCAGCCGCACACACAAAACCAGCTGCAAATTCCATTGCTGCTGACAAGGCCACAGCACTGCAAAGAGGGGCTGACCAGGCTTGCGGCTCCAGCGCACGCGGAAGGAGGAAGGGCTGCGGAAGTAACTTGCAGGATTTTCTTATTTCTGGGACAGGGGATACCTTGTATGAAGACTCTTCCCCTACGGGGACTTCGGCTTTTAAAACATGAACATATTTTATAAAATACACCACCTGAAAGCCCACAGTGGCACTCTCCGCACCACAAATGTCTGAAAAACCACCACGGGAACTATCGCCATACACTAAAATTTATGTAAAAATCACAGAAATACTTCTATAACCCGTCACTGAAGTTGATGAAAAGGGTCATTATTGCACCTCAGTGATCCTGTCCTAATAAAAAAGAAATTAGTTTGTTTAATAACAGTGCATAATGAAGACTGTAGAATAAAGCAGTGGATAATTTGTCAGTGATTAGAAGGTCAATGGGTCAACTTATGAACAACTGAGTTGCTTTACCTGAGGGGAGCCACTTATGTCAGAGGAGAAAGCCCCTCCTTTGTCTCAGTTATCTCAGCACCCGAACATTATCAAAATAAAGCTGTAACTTATCAGTCACGAGGGAGAGACAGCCAGGTAACTACAGCGTCTATCAACAGAACTTGGAATTCGCACGGTTTGTTTGAAATGCCTTTAAAAAACAAGACTTATTTTTTCAAATGCAAATATTTTCCCCCATTTTTTTGAAAAGGCAAATTGCACTTTCATCACAAACTTATTATGGGGTTACATCACTTCTGCAGAAACATTTGATCGTAGTCATCTCAAACAGGAAAGTCTGCAGAAATAACAAAGATTTTGCTCGATTTGGTTTGTAATCCCTGCACCATTTGCCTCTGATCCCATCCTGGATAATTCAAGATCTATTAAACACAATGCCATGCTGGTCTCATCGCTGAATGATCTACTGCAAAAAATGCTTCTTGAGAAACCTGTAAAGGTGAATTATTACCTGCCAACCCTCAAATTCTAAATTCTGTCTTTTTCCCAAACAGTTGCTGGTATCACTTACAGCTAAAACAGAAGAGGAAGCCATGTTCTCACTCTGTGCTGGTTTTGGTGACGCTGTCAGCTGCAACCAGGGAGGAAAATTCAGAACCGTGAACTGCAGGCTCATGAGATTTTCCAGGTATCCTGCATGTATTTGCATAAACATTTTAGGGGCCAGGTTTTGTCCTCAAATGCCTGCACCTAGCCCTGATTCAAACTATAGCTTGTGTGTGTAGTAACGTCATTTATACAGGCTACAACTAAGATTAAGACCATCTTGTGCTGGATGCCATGGAGACAAAAACTATACAACATCTGTGCCCGAAAAACTTTAGACCTGAACAAACAGAAAAACGCCGAATTTTTATCCCAGTGGTACAGATAAGAAACTAAACAGTAGAGATACGAAGTGATTTGGCCAAGGTGATAGAGCGAGGGCTAGGAAACTATCTTTGCTTTTACTAAATCCTATTTTAAAGCCTTTGCCGCAAAGTTATCTTTCCTTTTCGCTGTTGGGGCTCCATAAATAGCTGAACGCTACTGACAGGGATCTCTGTGGTAGGCACTCAGGTCCTCTTTAATGCGAGCAGAAACCAGTCCTTGTCCTGATTCATGCAGTGCTCTGCAAGAGAAGAGGAGCGATCCCACAAAGTGCTGAGCGCGTTTCCTGGAAGCATCCCTTCCAGCCCGTGAGTTCAACAAAAGTTCCCCTTCTCTAAGCACCGAGCTTTAAAGTTCCTTAAAGATTACGGGTATCATCTTGGCAAAGGTTTTCACTAACAATGGGTTTAAGTATGTGGCATAGTGTGACCTGATATTCCTGTGTTCCTTTTGAAAATTTAATTCACGAGTAGACAACAAAGAACATCTCTGATCTTTCAAAAGGCTGAAAGTTCACTCTGAACCTATATAAATGAAAATAATCTTTATTATTTTAATGTAAAGTAATAATGTAACATAATAAAAAAATTAACGTAGATGATTCCATTTATTTCTAACACAGATTAAAGAAGGCTAAAAATATTAGTAATAATTTTCAGTGCACATATGTGCGCACACACAGAATCAGGTAAAGCATCTCTGTTTCATAACATCAGGTGTCATGCAGAGCCAAGGGATATAAAAGATCACTGAATTTGAATTGATAATAACATTGTGAATTGAGCTCCAAGAAACTCCCCCACAACCACCTTTTTTTTTTGCTTAAAATAATTAAATTGGATGAGGCAAGATACCTGATCAGTTCACTTTTCCATTCCTCCATTTCCAATGAAATAAAATCTAGCAACAAGTTTTTGCAAAAGACTCTGTTCCATGCCAGTGGGTCAATGGCCAATTTAACCATAACAAATAATAGTCTAGTCTTTCAAAGTTTCGACTATATTTTTTTTAAGGGAAAAAAAGAATCTGAGTGCTAGAAGACAGTTTGGATTTCCTCTGCATTTTTACACTGCCAAGTCACTAGCACATTTTCCCTCTAGCTGGCTAACACATCTCCCTGGTGAACATGTGCAAATTGAAGCTTCAGACAGTCCCATCGCAGCAAAGTCACTGACATTAACTACAGGCATATTTGCTCTGAAATTATGTAATTTCTAACAGCACAAAATTCAAGTAACATCCAGATTCAGTGCAACTTTCTTGGCTTTGCTGTTTGCATTCTGCAACTTAAACGGCTCTGGTTGCGGAGGAGTTAAAATATTTCAGTTCTGAGTTAAGGAACAGTAAAAGTTCTAGTCCAGAGACACTTTTTTCCTCCTTTCTGATGGCGATTGGCTTCCCCTGCACCTCTTTTGTTTTGAGAATTTTGGAGTATGTAGACTTGTGTAATGCAGAGATTGCTTCCAATTTAATTTAGTTGTTTTGTCTTTTATCATAATGGAAACAAGCACAGGATCCTTCTCAGGCTTTTTGCCATATAAAAGGATGCAGACTTTACTCTTGTGGTTCCTCAGAATAATGGGGGAGGGAGAACGGGGGGGAAGGATTAAATAAGATGCTAACTGAGGGTAATACGGCAACTTCTGCACAGCTAGCAAGACCCAAAAATCTACTCTTGGACTCTATGAATTAACATTTGCCTAAGTATTACGCATAATCTGCTAGATGTCATCCCCAATAATCTAAGAGCCCTTGCTATATTTCATGGGGAAAAGCGTGCCAATGAGGGACCCAATGAGCAGGTCCTCTGCTTTTGGATCTGAAATTCACTGTAGATTCAAATGGGTAAAGATTATATTCATTATAAACTTAGCCGTTAACTTTGCTAACAGATTGTTTTTTCTCTGAATGTGTTTGATTTTTTAAGTATCTGCTAAATGGTTGGAGTAATCACACTCAGTTCACTGGTTTCTCAAATAGTTCACTTCAGCTTTTTGCTGTTAAGGCTTCTTCGTGCAAGTTAATGGCAAAAGTGCTATCAAATACAACGCCACGTGAGTGGACCTTCAGAAATTACCTGGGGGCTGGTCGCCGCAGACACTAGTGCAAAATAGTGCCCCAACTGGACAACCAACCTTTTTAAACAAGAGAATAACAAATAATGACTGTTGTCTTTTCACAGAATAAATATTTGAACTAATAATCATTCAGGAGAAATATGCGAAGCTTTCAGGATTTACAAACATTTTTCCAAATTCCTGGCGTTCTGCCAAGCACTTAACAGAGTATTATACTAGGAAGCACAAATCAAACTACAGGTGCAAAAAAGACAACTAGTTCCTTTTTTCATTTCAGGTACACTCCAATACTAACACTCCTAACAATTTTTCAACAGCACGGTTTCCAGGACGGATGGAGGTCACAAATCTGTGTGAAATGGGACGCTAGACAGTAGGGCACCTGATTTAGGTGGCAAAGGTACTTCTGCCTGTGAGAAGAGACTTGGACTTCATCAAATTCACAGAAGACAACTAGCCACCCTTCTATTTAGCCAGATGAAAAGTTCCAAGAAATATCACACTGGAGGAATGAAAGGGTGAAGCAAATACTGAGGAGTAGAAGATGTATGACTACTTGTGACTGGTAAGCCTGCTTCTACGCTAACACACACTAGGCAAATTCATGATTTCTGGCACCAACTGCAAGGGATTATGAACCCAACAGGAAGGTTTTATCCTGCTGGACAAAACGGGTGTCAGGATCAAATCACCGAACCCCATTCTTATATGGGAATAAAAATCTCTTAGTCAATATTACTGGAGTTATTTTCACTGTAGTGCTTTGTCTTGCCTTTAATTCTCTACGTTTTACCGTAAACTAACTGATATTTCTTTTGGAAAAGATTAATAGGTACAGGAACACACAACACCCTTCCCAGCTCGTGGAAGGAATGCAACTGAACTGTTAATAGCACCCGTTAGTAGCAACAACACTCAGAGAAGACCGGGCAGACAACTTCACCATCGGGGCAGTCTGGAGCGTCCCCACAATGACGACGGGATGCCGGGGACGTTACATTCAATCTGCAATCGCCTCGCCATTCACCCCTTCACTGTGCATATTGGGTGCAAAAGAAATCAGCATTCTCTGTATTAAAAAACCTTACAGATGGAAACCTGTCTCAGATATGAGGTCAGAAGTAAAAGAGGAAGCTCTGCCCTCTTACTTGATCCTTGGAGACACATCCTAATCAGAAAAGCGCACACACACACACGCCCTCAAGGTCTAAGAAATAGCCAAAGGCGTTCTAAGTACGAATTGAGATGTATTTGCTAAGCTACAGACACACGTGCCACTTGTTCCACGGAAAGCAATATCCTCCTGATTGGCATTTTGAAAAAGGCCATGTTTTGAGAGAGAATATGCAAATTTTTTTAAGAAAATAACAAAGTACATCTTAATTTTAAAACCACTTTACATTGTCACAAAACCCTCATTTATTGACTAACCTGACAACTGACTTTTGAGAGAGAAATAGCAAGTAAACATTGTGCAAATCTATTTTAGCCATGAATGACTATTTAAAGAAAGCTCAAAATATTAATTCAAGATAAAACAGTACTTTCAATCTTATAACCCAGCATTTACACGCAAGAATAAGAAAACAAAGCTATGAGCGTACTGACTGCAACAATTTTGCGCATTTAGCAGTTGGCTTTAAGCTTTATTTATAGCTTCCAGGAAACCTCAAGCATAGGCTCTGCTGAGCCCCAAATAATAGTGGCACACAGAAGCTAAAATTTGCCACTGTCACCCTTTATGCAGAAGAATATGAAAGATGAACTATCAGGGATTGGGTTTTTTGGAGCTTGAAAGTTCTGACTAGACCTTCAAGAAGAACTGTTAGGTATCACATCAGTATTGCCCCTGTGAAACAATGCAACATCCCCATTCTAATCAAGAAATACATGAATGAACCTTGAAAAGCAGCAAAAGCAATCATAGGGTGTATATACAGAGTTTCTGTTAACACTGGCAAGGGGACAATCAGCTATGGACCTACACTTCAGTCTCCAAGCTTCTATCCAGAAGCCTGGGAGACACAGAAATGGGAGGGACAGATCTCGATATGTATTTAGTAATGGAATCAGTTCCAGGAACCACAGCTTCAAAAAACCTACGTTATTGTCACACTGTCAGGCACAGGACAGGCAACACATGATGAGATGGCAACAGTACACGGCTTTAAATACAATCATCTTAATATTTGCATAAACCCAGGACAGACATAGCTCTCCAAGCATCAGTCTGCACGCCTGCGTAATGGGAGCACCTTTACAGATGAAAGAAGTTATCAGTGCATTTTAACCATTATTTTAACAATATGCCAAACCCCTAAGTATTTGAGAATATATAACACAAAATCAGCATATTCAGAAACTTTTCAAAAGCTACTTCCCAACACATTGGACAAGCCATGTGATCTGATAATCCCTGTCAAACAGAGAGAGCAGATTACATGAAATCATACCATACAACTATGTTGAATTACAACACGCTACAAACCTGGCATCAGATACTCATTTGTCAGTGTATCAGATAAATTCAAATAGCTCCTCCTCGATCCTCTGGCTACCTTGTTAGCCAGTGTTCGGTGATTTGCTGGAAACACATGCGGAGTGCCAAGTTTCTGATTACACTGTTAAACTCTTCTCTGAACATGATTCAGCAAGACAAAACACGCACCCCTGGAAGTGCAAGAGTGCTTCTGCTACAGGGTTAAAGGGGTGGAGAGGGGAGAGGAAGAAACCCATGCACAACACAACACAAACAAAGCCAAACCCTTCTTAGGTATTTGTCCACCTGCTTGGACTGCACAGGACTGTAGCAAAGCAAACAAAATCTCCGTCCTATCAGCAGATAGCACAGTTCATGGTTAACTTCAAGTAGCACAGAACACACCTCTTCAGAAATAGCAGCAGCTCAAACAACTTCAGAAAAAAAGAAAACCCACACACCCACAACCTTAGGAAGGGTGGATGTCCCTGGCTTCCAAAAATCAAAAAGCAATGTAAACGAGATCCGTGCTGCTATACATACAAGTCAACATGACAACAGGGAGAACCTGAAATATTCGCTAATCCCCACAAAGCAGAATTTTTCAGGTGGCTCATTTTCACTACATTAAGCCCAGAAGCCTCAAAAGATGTCTTTCTGGCCTGTAGATCTGCACTCCAACCAGACTACAAATCTCTGAGGCCGTTATTATCTCCGATCAGTGTTTGCAGCGTATCTAGCACAACATTTATGGGTGGGCCTTTCAGAGAGGACCGAACCACAAACAACAGCAGGCACAATAGCAACTGCACCGTATCAGGGAAGGGCACGGTGTTGTTACTCCTACTGTTGTTACGTCTGTCACACTTGACACGTGAGTTAAGTCACAAAAATGTTATCTGAATTAAGATGAAACCCCCATTTTGAAAAATAACTTTCCCTCACAGACTCTCTCCCTCTTCTCTATCCCTAAAACACCTATTACCATTAGACATAGGATACAGATTAGCTGAACCATGGGGCTGATCTGTAACATCAATTCCCAAGCATCAACACCAATTTTCCAGGTGGATAAACTGATGACATCATTACCACTCTTACCGGGAGTCAGAACACAAGCACCTCTAAAACATTATATCACTTCAATAAGTGCCTAAACATGGAACCCAGTGTCCAAAGCCAGACAATCACGACTCAGTAAAAACTAAAAAAGAAAACAAAAACCTTGAGTCCAGGGCTCTGTCTTGCTCCAACCACGTTAACTTTAATAAACACAATTCTAGGAACAAGGTCCCTGAATCTGTGAATTGAACATTGCAAACGAGAAAGCTCTGGATAAAATGATAGAGCAGTAAGGAATCCAGAAGAACAAACCTTGAAGAAACAGCCCTCTGGCAGTCTAGCTGCTAATTTCTGCAGCTTCAGAAGACTGAAGGTAACGAAGGCTGTTCATTCGAAATTACTCCTCTGCTTCAGATAGGTATCTCCAGAAGTGCATTTGGCAGCAGTGGTAATCACAGCAAAGATGGCGTTTACAAACACAGCATTCATTAGAGCATGTTAATAACAGTGATATACAGGCATCAATAATTTCTCTGTTGGATATTAATTTTGTGGGTTTGACCCTTTGCTGTGGAACATCCACATTGACAAATCTTTCTCCCCACACACAAACCTTTTTTTCAAGCCATCTTTAGCTCTAAATGGAAGACTATAAAATATCTTTATTAAAGTTTGGTCTTAGATTAGCAAGAGGGCAATAGCCCTGTGACTCTCAATCTAGCGTACACATTTCCCCCCTAATGATAAAGTAAGGGAAAGCAATGTGATGGCTCCTTCTACCTTCCTGATTTATAACTGTCTATGACTATAGGTCAAATGAATGAAAAGCACCTGGGGAGCATGCTGCAGGAACAAGTCCTTACTGCGATAGCAACCCTGGAGTGCAGAGGAGATAGCTAGTCCGACTCGGTCAGACAAATTAGATAATTAAATGGAAACAGGCTAGATAAATTGCACTTTCTTAATTGGGTTATCAAGAAACAATAGTCACTATGAATGACCTCACTGTCTGTGTAGTCTAACACTTCTCTCTGTAGGAACTAGGAGGGAGTTATGCGTCTAGGCTAGGGTTATTGTTGGCCTAGAAAATGAATGCTTAAGAACAACTTTCTTTTTTTCTCTCTCACCAGAAGCCATTACAGATAAAAATCTAGGTCTGCTGATTTGGAGGTGGGAGTGTGCATGGGATGCAAAGAAAAGAAGGATTGCACGAACCTTGCATTAAAAATGAATAGCACTCTCACCAAAGTTAACTGATGTGCAGCAGATCATTGGTGCTAAAGTCTGGGATTGCTCACACCCACAAGTTTGTCATCACTTGAATCATTCAAACAAAACAGTTGTGTGCTCTGTGCATGTGTGCTGGAGAGAAACAAAATACTGCGGTGCTTCTAAGATGCTACAGAGAACACAGCGGTCAGAAGGCAACAGACTGGGAATTAGTTACCCCCCAGTCAGACCAAAAAAGAACCCATAATTGGGATTTTATGGCTCAAATCTTCACTGCTCCACAAAGTCGTAAGTGTGCATCTTCTTGGCAGCTGGCACTGGGAGAGGGGAGGAAAGATTCTCAACTCCCCCACCTGTAAAGCATCTGTACCCCTCTACCAAGAGTGGTGGATATGAAAGAAATTAACGGATTCAAGACCATGAGATCTAAAACGATCTGTGTGATCACGGCTCATGTCTCTCCTGCTGGCAGATCAGCATATTCTGATACAAAGGATGTCTAAAGACTCCTGATGTAGGGCCAGTATCAGACAGTTTAATATGCTTGCCCTAGCCCTTCTCACTCACTGTTTGCCCTTAAGTATGCATAACAATTTAGTTCCTGGTTGACCTGCGCTGCTGAAAGACTATCGAAAGCCGTAATGCCAAATAAAAAAGCTCCTCTATTCCTTCCTCATAGGACCATGCACCACATTGGCTTAGTACCTAGTAACTATTTCTTGTTCAGATTTGCATCACTAAGCCCAAGTGCTGTGCAGTTTACGGATTCCTAAGCTGTGTGTTCTCAGGTCCGCAGGCAGTCACCTATCACAGGCGCAGGGGGAGGCCTGGAAGCATTAACACCTTACATCGCTGACGGACCTCTCGGACACCTTGCGGGGCGAGGAGCTCTACTCCTTGCCTGTCCCACTGTCTGTGGCTGACCAGGGACTGGCATCAACCTTTGCCTCTTTTCCAGGACAGGTATGCGTGGTCTGCGCTCCAATCCCCCATTATCTCTCTAGCTCCCTGATAACACAAAGACTCTTCGCTTTCACCAACTACTAAATTCTAACAGGAAAGAATTATTAATAAAAAACGCTTCACATTTGCCTGCATTGCCAGGCAAGGTGGCCACTTATTTTGCTTGCACAGTGCTGGTCTGAAAACAGACCTAGGAAAACACTGCTCTATGTTGCAACTGAGTCAACCAAATATTTAGATATGTCACCTCTTAAGCAAAAAGTGAATTACATCCCCCTCTTAGTATATTGCTACAGAATAGCGTCTAAAGCTATCTGAATTCAGTATTTTAAAACATTTTTTTAGTAATGTCAAGATCTTATCTATTGAGCTATCCATTATGCTCAGATCCTGTTTAAAAAAAAAAAAAAAAAAAAAGAATCGTATCCAGAACTCCTTTGGAGAAAAACCACACTAAACGACTCACATGCTTACTGTGCATAACACAGAATGACCAAGCGCAGGGGTGGAAAACTGAACATATACTTTAAAAGAACATTTGAAAGAAAGAACAAGCATATGGCTTATGTTTAGAAACCTCTCTTGATTCAACAACCCCGAGGCTACAGGCTGCATTGAAGCCCAAGCTTAACTTGGTCTTAGTTGTCTGCTGTATTTTGTTAAAGTAGCCCCTTTACCCTTCACTGAGTTAATGAATATTATGATCTTACTTGTGCTCAGTTATTAACATCCTGAAATTGATTCTAATTCCACACACACTTCCATTTACTTCTGTTCTCTATTTACAATGCAGAAAGTAGCTGTACCCGACAAACTAATAGTAAAAATGCATTATAGGATGTTCGCAGCTCGTTAGCTTAAATTTTAAGCACTTCCTCAAAGACAGTGCTACCTAAAGCTACTTTTACTCAAGGTTCCTACTAAGATATCACATTCTCTATCCTTATTTTTATTCAAAATGAGAGGAAACCAGAACATCAAGCGTAGACCTTCTATTTAAGCCTCCAAGAAATCTAATGAAAAACGTAACTAGGGGCTGCATCCACGAACATGTTTAAGATTCTCTAACTATGAAAAGGCTACTGACATTCTTCAGCTAGCCACCCAGCATGAGACACTGGCAAGTTTGGGTATTTTGAGACTCAAACAACAATTTCAAGAAACGGAAAGGAAGACTCATTTCTTCTGCACTTTTTGTTCAAGGATCTCAAGCACTTGGGCAATGCCTGCAACCTCACTGAAGCAGTGAAGCACTGACATTCTCATTTTTAGCAATAAGCAACCTGAGGCACAGAGAAAACAGACCCAAGATAGCATCCTATCACTCCCAAACAACGGGTACTCGGGGAAAAAAATGAAAAACAAAAAAGTTGTATACTGGTTGACCAGTTTAAAGCAGTCGCATGCTTTTTTGTGAGCGGTTCTGTGCACAGCCCTGGTATCCTCCTGTGTCCCTACCCATTAAATACTAACAGGCTGGCTGAAAACAGAATGCTTTCAGAAAGAAAAGATGGCAAGACTTTCCACCTTGAGAAACATCAGGAATTTACTCCATCAGATCCAAGTTTCCTCAAAGGCCCTCAGGATACCGGCTGCCTGGTCAGATCTACTGCAACGAACGGGCAACTGGAGAGCACCCCGATACTGCTTCTCTCACTCCCACACCCCCCTCTTCTTACTTTTCAGGAAATTCTTAAATGAGAAATTGTTCTCATAATTTTTTTGTAAATGGATTTTTCTCTATCAGGGGATGGGATCCCCTCCCACACACACAAAAAAAACATCAGAAAAGAGCTATATTAAACTAAACATCTCTATAGGATGAAGTTTAACAATGCAGCTCTACGGGCATGAATTTTAGCATGGCAAAGTCTTCTAATTTTATCTTGTTAAAATCAGGCATCCAAAAAAAAATCTTTAATTATTTACAAATCTGGATTTCCTGTGACTGACCATTTGCACTGAATTCAAGCAGAGTAATAATTCCATTCCATTTTAGCTAAAGTTAGGTCATTTTTCTCCTAAACTTTTTTTAATAAATTAATTAAACAATCCCCACAGCTGCTGCCAGCAAACTAAAATTTGCTTTTGAATTCATTCGGCCCCTTCTAAAAGGAATGAAGCCATGAACGTTACCTCAAAAGCAGTATCAGTGATGGATAATTTGCCTTTATGTATTAGACCAATCTGTATAGGTTCAACATAAAAATATCAGTTACCATTTGGGAGATTTACATGAACCTTCTGCAGTCCTGCTTTATAGTCAAGCAGGGGAGAGTTAATTATTTCTCCAGAATTTATCTTCTGAATGGATATTCACTCGCTATGTTATTCACACTACTTTGCAATGAACTCTGCACTTTCCTACTTTTCTCCCAGGAAGTCGCAATCGAAGACAAAGCCTGGAAATGACAGACAAGGGCAGAGGCCATGTCCAACTTTGATATCTTGTTGATAACGTATTGTACAATTAGATCAATTTGACAATTTCCATTATGGCTGATAAAATATTTATTGAGCCTTGGAGATGATGTCTGATCCCTGTGCCATTTGTTTTACTAATGGGGGAGATATTTACCAAATCAGTAAAAAGCATTCAAATTTCAGATCCTCATAGCCTCCCCAACATTAGATTTGCAAATTACTGGCTGAAGCCATAAATTACAGCACAGCACAGCCAGACTGATGCCAAGCTGACAAGGTAGGTAGATGGCTTGCGATGACATTGTTTCATAGAAGCATTAATCATAGCGGGAAAGAAAATACTCTCAAATTGGTCCATAAGTCTAAATATTAAGGAATGAGAAGCAGGTTGCCGGGAGATAGCTTTAGCTGCAGCTGGAAAATTAGGAAATGAAAAACCCTTTCTATTATTTAACAAATCATCTTAATAATGTTTTACGCTGTAGTGCCAGCAAGCAAACGAAATTCCTATTCCTTCCCATTTGCTCTTTATCCTCATTGCTCTTTAATAGGAATATTAATAATCTGAGGATTGGTGCAGATGTAGCCCAAGCTGTATTTTTCTTCTGTCATAGGTTAACTAAAAAAGGATAAATACTGAAAGAAAATAAAATTTTAATTTCCATGTTTAAACTGTTTGCTTTGTCAGCAACACCAACGGGGGCTATAGCTCCTCTTCTACTATTATGTTCAAGGTCAAGCACACGTTTACTTATCTGCAGGCCAAACTTATTAAAATCCCACAAATCAGATAAACTGCAGAATCCAGTTCACCATGAACCAGAGACAGAGGTCTGTAATCTTAGGAAAAAATATACATGTATCACTGTTGATTAAATACAAGCCCTGCTGATTAATTTAGAGAAAAACACCACCTTACAGGGATGATTATACAACGAACAGCTTAAATGCTTCCCTGCTAATAGCATTGTCAAAACCCAGAACCTTACAGTACATTGGCCAAGGGAGATTCATAGCATGCCATGACTAAAGTAAGTTGAAGGTGACATATTTGTCTAGCAGACATAATTAAAGGTATAATATTGGTGCTAGAGGTCAGAGTTGTAGAGTCCTAAGGCAAAAGCACTTTGAAAGAAAAAGCTCTGAAATAAGGGAATGAAGAATGATGTTGGTCAAGAGTCTGACACCTCTCTAACTAGAATTGCAAAGGTTTGTCTCAGCAGGCCTGATGCTCACATTTTCCTACCTTTCACCAGCAAAAAAGCAGGTCACCCAGGGTTCAGAAGTGCCAACAAGAGCCCAACCGCTAAAGCACTGTGCCTCAGTAGCTCCGCTTGTAACCACTGACGGCGAGATTTCCAACAGGACTCAACACCCACTGCATACCCAAATCTTCAGAAAACTTAAGCTGCTAGTACCTAAATGGAATTTGGGCATCACAACGCACAGCTTTTAGACATGCTACTGGTATTAGGATCTACTCTCCCTTTAGAAATCGATCGGAAAGCTAGACGAGGATTCGTACAGAACCACGATAGTGAGCAGGGGAGCGCTTACATAGTTAGTCACTTACAGTTTGTCACAATAAAATGCTAAAGAATGGGTTTGCCTTAAGCTTTGTCTCTGTCAAAAGCTTAAGCACGATCTCCGTCAGCCGGATTTGTGGGTTCCATCAAAATGAGTGGCAGAAGATGACCATAATGGTCTTCTGTTGTGTAACTCCTCCTCCTGTTCCCAAGGGAAGACGTAATTTCCTTTTTTCACTGGGGAAAAATGTCTTAACCACTAGGGCCTGCATACTGTCAACCTTTCCTGCTGAAGCAGTTTCTCCTACGGAAAAAGCAAGACAACAAGAAAACATCCCAATCAGCTAAACTATTGCCCAAGGGTTTAAAGATGCTCTTCCCATTAACAGACTCTGAGCAAGTAAAATAACTGTATCTTCTCAAAAAAATTTCTGAAATCCAAAGAACCTTTATTCAGTATCGTCAAAACAAACAAGGAGAGCGAGCCGCCCCATGTCTTAGGCGAGTACCTAATGGGGTTATTGTATAGAAGAGTTAGGCAAGCAGCACATCTCAAAATAGAGTAACGTTTATTACAATGGGCATTCTGAGGATCCACATCACTAGCTGCACACCTGAAACACTGAGCTGGATGATACTTCTTAATCTCCATAGCTCCCACTGTTGCTCGTTTCCTCTGCTCCACGTACTTCACACCCACGTACTTCACACACCAAAGGTTTCTTTGCTTTATGCTTCACTTAGGCGTGTAAGCTGTATTTCTCAGCACAGTACACATTTCATGTAACCCCTCCTGTATGAGTATTCAAATGGTATGCATTTTAGCATTTTGACAAGTGATGACATGGGGGGGAGAAAATTCACCTCCATGCTCTTGGGAAAGCCCTCGTTACCCTTGTACATTTGTTGCGGGAAGAAATGATTTGGCGTGTGTAAAACAAGAACTGATGGAACCCTCTCTCAGGATGCTCTGGGGTTCAGATAAAAGTTGAACTCTTTATTGCTTCCAACTTCTTAAAATCTTATGCAGCTTTGCAAAGGCA
Source organism: Platalea leucorodia (assembly GCF_965183815.1). Lineage (NCBI taxonomy): Eukaryota > Metazoa > Chordata > Aves > Pelecaniformes > Threskiornithidae > Platalea > Platalea leucorodia. Next base: position 1,549,300 of record NC_138839.1, read on the forward strand.
CCTTCATGCTCACGCAGTCCCTTATGCGTTTTGCCAGACCACCACAGATTTGAAACAGCTATAAATCCCTCTTCATTCCACTCACTGACACCCTCACTTAGTAATTCACAATGGTCAAGGGAGAAGGTTACTACACCTTTAAGAGTGAAATCTCAAAGCAGAGCTGTCTGTTTTGTTTGAGATAGCAAAGTTATTGTCCTTTGCGCTGTCTGGCAACCCCTTATGTCCCTTGGATTTATCTCACACACATGATGCAGCTTTGTGGAAGGGATCGGGAGAGACTTTGCATTCCTCTGGTAGGACGATATGAGTTTGTATCTAAATCTGTTCCATATGACCCACCTCACATGGTTAGTGTCTCGCCGATTCACTTGTAAAGGTCAAGAAGTATTTCAGCAGAGGCTTCAAAGTCAAAGGGTTTGTTAATAAAAAAAATCCTACTGATAGAATCAGGACTTCATAAAGATACTGCGAACGTTCCTTGCTCTTTTGTACAGATATATTTAAGGAACACGAGAGGCACAGGTGCAAGGGTGAGGCTTTACTTGTGAGAGTGCGGGTGCAGTGTTAAGGGTCTCACCACCTTTCCACCTTAGATGGCTGAGCCTTAAAACAATCTGGGATAACTAAAATCCTTCCAAGTCCAACAAAATTTGCTAAGCCAAGAGAAGAGGGCTTCTCACCAGATTTTTAACAAATAACAATACTTTTTGAGCTAATTGAGACATTTTGCTTCTGGCCCATCAGAACCTGGAAGCAAAAAGCTGGGCAGAAAAGCTATTCACACCTCTCCAAAACCTACGAAATGTAAAGATTAAACAAGTTCAAAACCATATCCAAAAGCCTCCCAGATCATCTGTCTCAACAATGATCTACTGGAAACCACTGGAAGTGAATGGGGCCAATCCTGATCCCAATTTTGTTAACTAGATTGCTCTCATCATGTCGTAACCTTGACAGAGGTACTGTGTTCAAATCAACCCTTCAAAACAACCAAAAATTCCCAGTGAGTTTATCTTAGGCAACCCAGTTCTCCTTTCTCTAGACAGCACTCCCATATACATTTTTGGGAGACCGTGACAGACATCATATCCCAGGCTATCACAATCTACAGCAGAAAGTAGTCGATATTTTTGTAAGGAGAGAATTTGAGGGATGGGTGTAAAGTACACCTGACATTTTCTATTGTATGCATTGATTTTTAGAATTTTAATCTCTCTAAATATTTGAAGTTTCAAATCCTGAAAGCCAAAGCAGAGATTTCAAAGGAATGAACAGAGAGAACTAAGTTTGTACCCAGGTCTGCTGCACTTCCCGATTCCCAAGAGGCTGGATTTATGCTCGGGGTATGGCTATGTGAATAAGACTCTCCCAGGCCATCAACTGAGTATAAAAATTTACAGTGCATCCATGGAGGCTGCCAGTGTCCACAGTTACTTTGAAATACGCACCACATAACATACTCCTCTTTCATTAACTATCCAACACAGCGTGTCACAGGATCTTATTCACGTAGTCATCCAGCTTCAAGTATCAGCATTCTCCTGGCAAAGCTGAAGTACAAGTCAGTTTGAAAAACTGCATCAAAGTTTTACTTAGCTACTTTAAGAAAAGCCTCACAGAACTCCATGGCAGCTCCCAAGCACTTTACAAATTCTCTATACATACCTAGCTCAACCAGACCACAGCCAGCCACATCTGGAATAGGCTGGAGGTAGATAATCACATCGCTAATAAACTACCAAAAAAGGCAGATAAAACCATTTTGTTTTGCTGTACTCTTCCATGTGCTTTACAAAAATTGGGACTAAAATATCTATACACAACTAACACTGCTTTGTCTGAAAGCAGCACTCACAGCATCTTACTATTTCGCCTGTCTCCCATGGAAAGCAGAGTTAGTCCCTCTGTGTTTGAATCTACAATTCTAAGGCTTACAGCTATCTGGAAACCTGATGTGTTGACTTACACATTTTACAGAAAGAAATTTCCATAGCATTTACAGCTTGAGCACATCTTTACTGCTAATGCTACTCCATTTAGAATTGACTGGGACAATTCTGCACCACAGTTACACAAAACCCCTACCAGCAATGTGTCCATTTAAAAGTACCAAAAAATTAGGGAGAGACAAGTGCAAATGGAGACTAGAATGTCACATAGCTAAGCCAAGAAACAGGAATTTGTACCGCGGTACGGGCAGTGCTGTTGTGTGCCCCTGGGACTAGCAGAGAGGATGACAAAGCTCTTGGGTAGGAGACTGTGGAGCTGCACACTACAATATCGGGTTGCTGCAAGTCAAGAACTCTTTGCAATACTTGTCAGGAACTGAAGAAAAGTGCTGTATTTCCCTAGAGTGTGTTACAGAGCTGGCTGAGAAATAATCCCATCCGTATTTTCATTATCTGTTTGCTGCAAAGATTTTTTTCTGGATTCAAGTAGCAGCAAATTTAGGTGCCCAGAATGATTATCCAGAAAGCGAACATACTTCAAACAAATAAGCAAGCTCATGAGAAAATAGCAGAGGTATAACAGCCTTTAGATAACCCTTACACATCCCAAAATCTTATGTTACAATACAGCTAGGCATGAAATCAGTTTAAATCTGACTATCATTAGATAGGTCTGAAGATCATCAACAGCGAGAGAACAGCGAATGGCACCACATAAAGGTAAAATGCTTAGAAATGCTTCCCTAAGGTTCTGATCTTGGAGGAAAGAAAACCAAGCTTATTTTTAACCAACAGGTAAAAGGAAGATTTAGGTAGCTGTTTTCCATCTTAATATTTCTGCTGAAGTTTGACAGCAAAATAGCTGTGCTGCAGTTGTGTGCTTCACCTCTTTGAGGGCTCCGTAGATAGTCTGGAAATACCCGTTTCTCATCAGGCAATATGACCCCTCTAATTACCAGTGATTCTCAGGCAGTGATGCTGTTTAACGCCAACCATAAAAAAAAGAAAACAACAAGATAAACCTATGAAAAATGCCGTACTTTAAAAAAAAAAAAAAAAAAAAAACGTATTGGCATTGGCTGAGATGATTTGAGGCTCTAATGTCTTAACACAGGCACGCAATATAGGAATTTGTTCAGGAACAGTATTAGAAAATCTGATTGTTGCTACCGGTTTAAATGGTAAAATCCATCCAACTGCTTTAAATCAGGTTTGCCTACATCCTGCTTCATTCTTGGTCCATAGGATTCAGCTTGCCCTTGGTCAATTTACAACCAAAATACCTCCATGCTCAATCTTACACCCTGATTTTGAAGAAGTCCTTTTTAACTATAGGCATTTGTAGTTTCTCAGAAATTGGGAGTTTACCACTAGACATATGATGTCCATCTGCATCCATGCAACAGGCTAGACTGACCCTGATTAAGTACTGCGCTTACCTGAAAGTCCATTAGACTATGACCACAATGTCTTGCAATAGCCTACCAAAAGAAAGGCAGAAAATGAAAGGCAAGACAAAACGACAATACAATTTATCCTTCAAGGCCAGTGCAATCTCTAAAATATGGAAGCCGATTACTGCACATCAAGTTGATGGGTCTGTAATATACAGCTGTGTTTATCAAGAACTAGTTTAAAGTCACAAACTCATTTCACATAGACCACCAGCCAAGGACAGGAGGAAAAGTTTTTGGACAATGCCCTGTATATGACCTACATGGACTAAAGAACTACGATCATCATTTGAAATCCCCACAGTATTGCCTATTCACGGGTAGCTTTTATCCTCTTAAAAGAAACATTAAAAAATTAACAACTGACCGTCTGAATAAGACCTGATTATACACTAGGCAGCAGACAGCTAGTACCTCACGCAAAATCAGTACCTTAACTTCCTTCCTGATATGGCTGCTTAAAACATTTACCATCTGCATGTGCATATCATGAAGGTCTCAAAACTACCTAAGGGTAAGATTTAGGAACCTGTATTCATTTTCAGAGGTCACATGAACCTGCAGAAGCCTAAGTGCTATTTAAAGTCAGTGGCATCTGTTATCCATACCTTAACACCAGGTCAGTATTAATATAATGAATCCAAGGCTCATTTACATTAGCACTGGGAAGATCATTGCCCCAATTTTTCCTCTCGTTTAGAGAAAGCTTTTACAAACTTGTCTCTCCAGCAGACCTTGTGGGTGGCCAGTGTTTTCACTGCTGCACTAGCAACTTCGACTTTTAATCCCCCTGCTAATACCCCAGCCTGATTCGCTTTACTGGCGATAGATAAGTCATGTTTCTGGGTCCCGCACACAGTGACCGGACACCACCTCTCAGTGGCTTGCAAGCAAGCTCCATCGCTAAACAAAGGGCAGTCTGTTTGGTCACCCTTCCTTCAGAGAGGCTTAAGAACATTTTTGTCATTTTTGAACAGCTAAAATCTTGCAGAGGGAAAAAAAAAAGTTGTCTAATCTCTTTAAATTTAATCTTTACTTTTTGAAAAATCTGAGCACAGATGCTTAGTGCTGGACTATGTTCCATTAGACTAATTAGGTCAAGATTACCTAAAACAGTATGACTCCACCAACTCAATTTAAATTCCCTCCCTCCTGTCCCTAAAGTTGCACTGTTTGAATTTTATTCCCTTTTTCTCTCTACTCCCCCAGAGAGCACAAAGTGTGTGGGCAACTATGACTGAAAAACAACAAACAAACAAAACAAAACCTGAATGAATACTGCAGTGAAATCTAAGGGATTCTTCTGTTGGTCTTCAGCATCAGTCCAAACCAGACAAAACTTTTACTAACATTTCCTGACTTCAGGACAGCCGTGCTCAATGGCACTGGTAAAAAAAGTCTGCTTATATTCTTATATTTTGCTTCGTTTACAACATGGATCCAACTTAGCTCTTTTATTAGTCAACAGTTTCCTGTTAAGGAAAAAAGACAGATAGTATTTTTATTTCTTTTCTCGGTTTTTGAGGCTTTCACAAAGTTTTAAATATTTCATACCCGTTAAAGCAAATAATAATAAATTAAAATGTAAAACAGTTTGTGGATTTAAAAACAAACTTTAAGAGATTTGCTTGCACTGCTTATCTATCAGAACACCCATGGCTATCTGGTGCATCAGTTCATCCACCTGCCCCTCAGACCAACCTGTGTGGATGGGTTTCAGTTTCTGGATTTTTCCAGTAAAAATTTCTCACATTCTCCACAGCCAGGACAACAGCAGACTGTTTGGTTCACTGGTTCAAGATTAACACAAACACCTAAGAAAACAAAGGACACATTCCCCTCCCTCCCCCAAAAAAGGGGGTTCCCAACTCACCCCAGCATCTAAATCTCACTGAAAGCAAGTACCTTCTGAAAGGCACCTTTAGACAACTATGGAAAGAGTCCCTCAAATTTCCTGTTACCTGAGCCTTGTAACTAATTACTCAAAGCGATCAAACAAAACAAAGATAATTCTTTTTATTTGGGATCCTTCAGAACATGAATGAACAATCTTAATCATTATTTTTTTCCATGTGCTTATATAATTCTTCACAGACTGATAGATTTTGCTTTGAATTCCTTCTGTACTTGCTTTACTATTGAAGTCTTAAAGGAAAATGAAAATAATCCTGAGCAGGGCTGTAAATCTCCTACGCAGCAGCAGAAGACGAACTACAAGTGGAAACTCAGCTCCTAAACTTCTTCCCTTGAACTGACTAACTGAAGCAAGAGAAAAATTTTAAAACCAGCGGGATGTATAACTGGCAAGCTTTTAAAACATGTACAGTTCCTGGGAGAGGGCAGACAATTTGCTTAGCACATACAACCTCATGAGAGAGCAGAACACGCCAGCGCTTTAGCTGCAGGAAGAGGAGTTGTGTGAAAAGAAAGTCCAGTGAGCAAAAATACGCTGAGTGCTCTTGCCTGAGCTGTAGAATTTTCCAGTGAGTGTTAACGAGTGCTACTTGAACCTCAAGGTGTTTGAATTGGTCTGCACTTCATGAAAGCATCAGACCAGTCTAGTGCTTGTCTCTAGCAATCCCAACGTCACAAAGTTGCATAAAGCAGACTGGAAATCTCGCGACAATGCACTCCTGTGATATTGCTTGCACATTCAAGGTTCAAGTCTAGGCAAAAAAAAATCAATACTGCTGATACAAAAAAAGGAGAAAATGAAACGGAAAGCAATGACCCACCTTTAATCCTTGCAAAACCGGTTCGAACCTTGTACATCTCCCATTAATCCACCCTCCAATAAAGTGTGTGGGTTTTTTTAATTTTAGATCAGGAAGAAAGCAATGTGGGTGAAATACAAGTCTTGAGGGTCCTTTTTTCCAAAGGACTTGCAGTTTTCACCCCTGTTCTTTATGGCGGCTTTCCACTCCTTCCACCATCATCCAAAGAGGTCACTCTTAAGAGGACCTTCTTCCCCTTCCACTTCTAAGCTTACTCATTTTTCATCTAGATACTTCATCTGAATTAGGTTCTAGGAGTTTGGAACTGAGATTGGCTTATTATAGTATGTTAAAAGCTTTATAAATACAGTCATAATTTTCAAAGTACCTAAATACACTTTGCCTTCCATCTCTAGCCTTGAACACCACTGAGATAACTCTAAATAGTTAAGTTACAGTATTACCTAGGGAGCTCAGACATTAGAACATCTCAATCTCATTTCATCCTTACAAAGAACACAGAAATTTCATCAGTGTTGCCTTTCGTCTGCAGAACTCCTTCAGCTCACCATCTCTACAGTCTGTGGGACAGGAATATTGCCTGCTGCTGCCATCCAGAAGACAACAGATCATCTGTGGATCCTGAGCACAGCTTCACATCAGCATGCTGCTTTCATCTGAGCTCCTAAATTGCTCTGGCCTCGTTCCGTACTCATATAAACATCTCGTCACTTTAGATATAGAAGAGTGCAGCACTTCAGGCTTACATATAAAACTCTGGAAGGATACATATGCTCTGGGGTAAGCTGAAAGAACATAAAAGAATCAGGGCCCAGATCCTCAGAGGAAACCACACCGCTAGGCTAGAGATTTCTAAGTTATGGAAGTTACGAGTCTGTTGTGCACGTCACGTCAATATATGCAACATTAAAGAAGCTATTAAACATAGCTTGATAGAAATATGAAGAGGAGTTTTGCTAAAGGTTATGAGTGAAAGTATTTGTAGTTTACTAGCGTTTGAGGCTGTGAATATGCTTAACTGGCATTCTGTCAAATGTACTGTAACAGATTAAACCAGCTGAACAGTACAGAAACAGGATTTTATAGAGATATCTAAGCAGGGTTTCCCCTTGAGAAGGAGAGCTTGTGTGTATGCACACATACATATTTTCTCGCTCTCGTCATTTTTCTTGTGATCATCAAGCAGGCTTTAGTCAGATACCACCTTCCTGTCTTCACCATACAGCATCTTTTGCATCCTCAAAACGAGGATGCAGACAGTTTCGTCACTGAGCTAGACTGTATCAGTCATCTGGGTGTAATAAACAGTAAAACTGATGTACACTGATTCACTGTTTCTTCTCATCCCATCCCTTCCTCCAGGCAAGCAAAAAGCTGTCACTTAGGCAGGGGAAGTGTTAAGGAAAAAGGGGTACAGGCTCACACAGCAAACTCAGCAAATTTATGTTACCTCAGTTTACCTGATGCTCTCAACACTTCACTTTAGCTTCAAAATCAATTAAATTCACAGCATTTAAAAAAACATTACTTTAGCACTTGGCTATTTTCAGACTGTCTGAACAGTCTGCAAAGTGCTGGTGAACCACATTACACTAATAGCCTCAAAATCATTCTTAGTGTTGCTTTTCATGGCTCTACCCAGTAGCTAACTATTTGAACTGAAATCAGGCAAATTTCTTTAAGTCTCCAAAGAAATATACAGAGAACAGATAAGTTGCACTGGTCTAGGAAGGCCTGTCTCTGCGCCTCTGAAACACCCAAACTGTGCCACTGTTGAGGTTCAGCTCTACTAGCAGCCTGACCACCGCTCCTGGAGAACAGCGTGTCCTAAACTCCAAAGAAAACTACCATTCACAAAGGATCATGGTAGATGTCTCAGATTCTGCAGGTTATAAATATATCAGCTGTAGATATCTTGACAAGCCCTGCTTTTTGACTAAAATTAAGGACATTTGTCCTGTATGCTCATGCTTTGTGGGTGTGGGCTTCCATATTTACCAACAGCCAAAAATCCACAGACAGGTTAGGAAAGAGAAATGACTAGCTAAATTACACCAGGATGTTTTCCAACTCAAATGATTCAAAACAAAATACTGTTATTGTTACTACATGTTTAAAGCAGACAAGGCATTAGGAATTATACTGCAAGTGACCATCCTGCACTGTCATAACTGAACTGTATACATCTTTTCTACAATGCTAGTGAAATTAAAAAGCGCTGCAGATAGGGCACACTTTCAGAGAAAGTTTTAGCCACACCTTGTGTTATCAAATCATCCTTCAAGAAGGAGTTGAAGTTTTTAGTGAATCATATCTATCAAAACAAAGGATCAGAGGCACAGCAGATAATTCTAGCTTCAGTCATGTATCAGCTTCTGAATTTCTCCATACAGTAGTCTCAGTCTCTGAAATGGAGTCAAACTACAAACATAATCATACTCACTAAATTCTACTATTTTAGAAAGAAGTGGTATCACATTATACTACTAAAACTGGAATTATGAAGTGGTACAAGAAACTAAGCAGAAGGAAAACGGCATTTGCTGTTGCATGGACTAAGCAAAATGTCACCAGCATTAACTGCTAAGCTTAAATCAATGAACTGGTATTGCTTAAAAACATGGTAAAATTTATTCACAGGACCACTTCCATCATCATCACTGGCCACAGAATGAAATGTAAGAAAAATCTCCTTATGCATACAAGTGACTGAAAGATTCAGTTACAAATTAAATTGTTTACAAAGCCGTGCCATCATCATCAAGATGCAACAAGCAGTTCTCAACAGAATACACTAAAATGAGTTCCTATAAAACAATACTTGCCTATTGTTTTAAGCACATTTGATTGCAAAATATAAATGAATGTTAAGATCGGAAGACTTCCCACACACACAGATTCTTATTTTCACTATTTGGTTAGTTTTGCCCACTTGCATTTTGCCTGGCTTGGATAAAGAACAAATCTGGTGAGCTTCACATACAGCTTATGGTCAGCAGACTTTCTGGTTTTCGACAAATTAAGTGCCATCATGTTTTCCTTTCCATCTCTGAAGAAGCTTAGGTATATTTCTTAAAGCATTTATTTTACCCATTTTTCACGCTAACAGTTTAATCTACATTTGACTTTCCTAAAAGTTACATCTATTTTTACCGATTCAGGGTTCAAATAGTTGAAAAACTGTCCCATTTTCAAACTGCTGTTTTGGGGTTTGCTTTGCCTTGTTTTTTTAAATGTACTATAATACAGATCAATTTTAAAACAGATGTTAAAATACGAGGAAGGAATAGTTCAAGACTATACGAACGGGGACATAGTGACAGACCACGAAACAGTTAAGACACTACCTCAGCACACATGAGTTCCCAGCTCTGCCACAGACTTCTCTTGTGACCTTTGTTAATTCACCAGTAAGATCAACTGACCCAAGTGCCGCTGAACCTCATCAAGTGTTAACACCAACTGCTCTCCGTTACCTCTCCATCTAGCGTACTGCCCCATTAGCTGTTGCTTTTACCGGTTCTATCAAATGATCTACATAAAAATAACCTATTAAGTTAAAAGGACTCACTTTCTTGTAATGTTACAGACTCCGATTGCAGAGAGATAAGATGAACAGTTAAATTGTCGGATTCAAAGGGTCGGCCGCATCTGGCGGGGAGCAAGGCCAGCAGGTGAGGGCAGGCCGGGCGCCGTAGCCAGACCAGCAGCAGCTGGGTTAGTTCCGCTGACCGGGTGCCCTTACAGTCGTGACGGATGAGCACGGAGGGCTGACAAGGTTACTGCCCCAAAACCATCAGCCCTGCCCCTGCAGCACAGATGTCTAAGATGCTGTGCATCAGCTCCGGAACCGCCGCGGTTCACATCGTGTTTTAAAGAAAATTAGAAGCTGCAATGGATTACTTTAAAAGTTTCATAAAGGAATTCTCTTCCCCGCCCTGTAAAATGGGGCCGGTAGCACAGCGCTACCTCAGAGAGGCAATGCAACACCAATTAAATTACGTATGCTGAAGTTTATACTAAGATCAAAAACATGCGCTCACCGAATAAGCAGTGCAAAATGAAGTAGAATCGGGATGAAGGTGATTTACCCATCCTGCTGATATTTTCAAGTTTTCTTTTCTCCAGACACAAATTTTAATATTTTGAAGCTCTTTACATTCTATTAAAATGACTGAGACAACTCAGAACAACTCCGTGATAAACAGTCATGGGAGAAAAAGGTGTGAGTCTCTGGTTTGAGTCAGATATTATCATGGGCTGGGTGTTTGTTTCTCCCTCTCACAATCAGTTCGATCCTGATGACTAGAAACACCCTTTAGGAAAGGCTTTATCAAAATTTCTACTTAGCTTCAGGGTAAAGGCCTTGAGAAAGTCAAAGATTCCACAGAATTTTAGCAGAGTAGGCCTAAAGCAATTCATTTTTCATCCTACAAACATTTAAACACAAGCATAACTTTACACACTTATTTACCCAGTGATGCGTATCTAATGTGGGTTTGTTGTCATTTCCTTTTCTTAAAAATATGTTTTATCCAACTTAATATGGAATTTAAGACACAGGACCAGTTATTAGTATGTTCTTTCAATTTTTGGAAGATATGAATATCTTCTTTGGCTGAACAGCATAATAGTCCATTTATCAGTGAGGACAGTCTCCAGAGGAATGAGATTTTTATTTCAAATACACTTTCACAGTTATTGGAAAAGATTCAGCATTTTTCTTGGAGAAATATGTCATTAAAGTAGAAAGATCAGGGAAATGCTTGTATGCAACATAGGCTTTTCTCTGACAGCAGACTGGTGCCCGTCTGGACAGATCCCTGAAGACATAAGCAATCCCAATTAAATCACGAGCATAGAGCTCTGCCTGCATAGAGCTGATGTCTAGATCAAGACCTTGGAATGTCAGCTTCGAAATTTCCCTGGCAATTGCATCACACAGCCTACTGATATGAAAAAGCTACAGCACAGGCAGGCGTCTCCCCCCTCTTTCTATTTTAGTGACTTGTACCTCTAAGTGGCGGGGGGGAACCAAGAACTTTAAAAAACCCTAAGTGCTGCATTCAGTATAGGAAAGTGTGAAAGGAGTGAGTTTGAGATGTACTGTCAATGAGCTAAGGGTTAGCTGATTAATTTCAGCCTGATAATATTCTGTAATATTTCAGTGAATTCTATGGCATGAAATATAATACATATTTGATCTCTCTCACACAAACTCATAGTGAAGTAATAAATATTTCCCTACAGAATAATTTTCCTGTAAGCAGAGATTTACTGTAACCCAAATTGCAATTTACTCATTTCAGAGCATTAAAAACTAATCGGACTCTCACTAGAACTTAGATCACTGGAAGAGGATTCCACATTACAATTACACTCCCAAACAGTATCCACAGTAAGAAAATTGTTATAGATGTTCTTCATTCACTACATTGGGGGGAAGTGATTTTTGTTCTCTTTCTAGCCATCTAGAAGACATGGAAAAAATAAGTTTATTAAAAGGAAAACAATAAACAATGGCGGCCTTTTAGAAGACTGGGTGGTTATGTTTAGAACTAACATTTCCAAAATAAAATTGTCAGGAACTAAACACAATCATGCTTGGATCAAACAAAACTTTTGCAAGTAAAACAATGAAAACTATATTGGGTACAGCAGAATTCCCCTGCCTTGTAAAGGTTAATTCTCTTTCCTCACGCTCATAGATCCAGAAAAAAATCATGTATTCTCTGCACCAAGAAGAGTTAAATAATATCTTCCCAATAAGCCAAAATTATGTGTAGCGAAGAGGAGAACAATATTCAAGAAAAACTGCGTTAAAAAAATTTGGGAAGGTGGGCTTCTGGCAAGTACAAACACAACCGTTAATGGATTTTTTAATAACTCTGTGCCACACAGTAATAGGGAACCACCTGCCAAAAGCACAGCAAGGTCAAGCAAGTGTCACGTACATGTTACAGCCAAAGAAATTCTGTGATCATCTACTCTGACCTTCCACAGCAACCACCACTAAAATAGTCTCATCTAGTGGCATGGTAGGTTTCTAGCTTGCTTTTTTGTCTGGCCTGTTTTCTTTTTCTTTACTTCAACATGTTTATTTTGTTGCACATACCACCTAAAATAAACACAAGCATTTTATGATGCCCACACTTTTCCCCTTCCCCAGCAGCACTCTTTGCTCCCACACCCCAACTGCGATTCCACAATTATTTGATGAGGGAGAGTGTCATAACACACTTGGAGTGAATCAAACCCAAAGGCAGGCAGAACAAACAATACAGTGTGTGTGCGCGTGTTTGTGTAAAAATCAATCACTCTGGGTTTCTCTGGCTTTCGGCTGCCAACAGCTGAGTGGAGACGCTGAGAGCGTGCGTGCGCCTGCACAGGGGGGTCGGCCAGCAGCGCTTGGGCCTGCCGTCCCCACCCGCAGCTTCTCTGAGCTCAGCCCTGCACAGGCTGCGGCAAAGAAACTTGCTTCCACCAACCAGTTCCCTGGGCGGCCTGCACGCCTCCCCCGGCTGCAGCCAGAGCACAGGCATGGCTTCCCCTCTCGGCCTTGCCCCATGACAGCCCCCTTTTCCCTGCCAAAGGGGCCTTGCACGCCCCGGGGCAGCCAGCCTGGCCCGCTGGCAGCGTGGGTGGCCAGATGCATGGGCGAAGGTGGGCCCTGGACCCCGGAGCCAGCGTAAGTGCCCAGCAGGCGATGCCTGGCCGGCCACGCATGTGGCTTGGCAACTGCCTGGGCATGTGGCCCAAGGTAGGACCGGCCCTCAGGCCAGGCCTCAGCCCCAGGCTGGCCCACAGCCCTCAGGCCAGGCCTTGGCCCCAGGCTGGCCCACGGCCTTCAGGCCGGCCCATGGCCCTCAAGCCAGGCCTCGGCCCCGGGCCGGCCCACGGCACTCAGGCCAGGCCTCGGCCCCGGGCTGGCCAACAGCACTCAGGCCAGGCCTCGGCCCTGCGGCGCCCGGCCCACGGCTGAGGCGTGGGGGCCTGCTGCCGGCCGGCCCCGCGGGCCCAGCTCCCCTCTGGTTTCTTGGGGCAGGTCAGAATATTTAAACAGTTGTATATTCAAAGACCACAATGGAGGGAAGAGAATTACCTAAGGACAGGGTTAGCCTGTTTGATCAATGCATAATCAGATAACTGCTCCAGCTTTTTTACAAGTCTTTAAGCAAAGATCAGCCACTCAAATTCTAATTCCTTTTGCTAATTAAGCAGCCTGTTAATTGCTCTCGGGGTCTCTAATGCCATGTCATTATGCTTTTTAACAGCCTGCTTGACATCAATAGGGCTGCAAGCTCCACACAAACAAAGCGGGCATCTAGCACTTACTGAATTAGGCTAATGCCGGCATTGGAGCCGGGCACTGGCACGTCGCCTCCAGCGGGCGGCATTTCATTATCATTTCATCATCCCTCACAGGGAAGAAGAAAAAAAAAAAAAAAAAAAAAAAAGCAAGTTACAAATGTTCAACACTTACCAGAGCGGGCAGCGAAAAGTGCCGAACCTGAGGAGAAGGGCGCGCAGCACTCCCCGGTCCTCGCCGGTCACCCGCCCGCGCCGCTGCCGCCTCAGCCCCGAGGCCTCAGCCTCGCCGCCTCACCTGCACCGCCCGCCCGCCCGCCCGGCCCGGCCCGGCCCGCGCCCCCGCCGCGGCGAGGCGAGGCGGCCCGCGGGGCCGGGAGCGCGGGGTCAGCAGGGCCGGCCCACGGGGGGGGCAGCCCGGGCTGGGCTCCGGCTCCAGCTCCGGGCAGGGCCCCATCCCCCGGCCGGGGGCTAAGCATAACATGTGGCTCCAGCTGAGGGACTCCAGTTTCCGCACTCCATTAGTCCGGGAGAAATTCCACCGGTGAACCGCTGAGTGAGGGGCCTTGTCTGCCTGTCACAGATTAGTCTCTAGGAGGGTAGTGGCAGGGAGCGAGTGCTGCCCGCACCCCATGACTTTTATTTCAACAGGCATGCACGCACACACGCAAAGATACGAAGCCGCATGATTTTTCAAGGCTCCCAGGGAGGAAAAGCTGCATCTAGCAGCGTAAAACGCACAGGGCCCCTTCCTAGCAGAGGCCGGGGGAGGAAACGGCGTGTGAGGAATTGCTCCTGGGGTGCCAGGGGTGACCGCCAGCCCCGCCGCCGAGCCTGGGGGTCCCAGGGCGGCCCGGCGCGCGCTGCTGGCGGCTGCCCAGGCCGCTGGCTCCGGCGCAAGGCACGCTGCCGCGGCGGGTGGCTCCTGCCCGCTCGGGATGAAGGGCTGGAGGCAGAGGGAGGCCTGGCCCGCGGCAAACAATCTGGCGCCCGTTTCCAGCGCCCTACGTGTAGCACACAGGCGAGGGCTGTGAGGTGCGCCAAGCTCTACACCGCTGAGAGACACGGCTGCAAAAACCCTGAAGCATTAGCTTAATCCCAGCCGCAGCCGACAGGCACCGCAACCCCTGACCATAGGGGACTTCAGCTACACACCTCTACCTCAGCTCGTCTTCTCATGAGCTGCTTTTATCATTATTTTCGAAGTAAACAGACTACTCCAACTGAATGCATCCCTTCTTAATGTTACCACCTTATCTTTGCAATCAAGGACAGAGCTGCGCAGCTCTAGGTGCAGGTACCAGCTAGGGGGGTCACTCTGCAAAGCCGCTGCTCTGTTTAGCCCCAAGAGCAAACCATGGTCATCAGTTAGAAGAGAGGTCACGTTAAAACTCTGCTTTACAAGAACTTCCAGACCCTGAGGACTGCAGTTAGCAATGTGAGATCACCTAAAAATGCACTGATCTTCCCTGTTACTGAATAGCCATCATTCATGTCAACAAACAAGCAAGGAAGTAAAGCTAGAAAATAGCCTTGATTTCTCTGCCTCGCAGGAATAATGTTTACAGACAGCACAGAGATCTTGGCATCCTTAACATGTTAGTATCTGAATGACCTATACTGTAGTTGAAGAGTCACTGTTATAACGCATGGGAAATATTTTCAGTTATGCTAAGAATACACAAATTGTATTATGTTGCTAGACAGGACAAGTTTGGGTAAAGTAAAAAACCATGAACAACTTGCTAGACCAGACCGAGATCTCCACTGAAGCAGAGTCAAAACAAAGTAATTAAACCAAAGTGAGAGTTGTACTGGATATGCCCAAACTCAACTGTTCTTATTTCAGTCTCTATTCTGAATTTATTTTATTTACTTTGAATTTCTTCATTTAAAGAAATTCCCAGTAACCCAAGTGAAGAATTCTGCATACAAAGATGTATCAAAAAATCTAGTAGCACAATAAAAATAACTTATATCCTAAAAAGAAAGGGTGTACGTACAAGCCATCTCTTACCAGCATTTGTTTCTTAAGAAAACTGAGGTCCTAATCTTGAAAACGTTTATGCGCGTTCCTCATTTTTCACCAGTTTGTAGCCCCATAGATATGATTTAAGGGGAACTCCTTGTGCAGACAAAGCTAAGCACATTCTTAAACCACAGTTACAGCAACTCATTCTTAAAGTGCAAAGATTAAAGAATACAATGTAAGAAATAAAAGCTCTTTTAAACAAATTATTAAAGCATATTTTTGTATTTTGCAGCAGAAATAAAAAATGCCAAAGTGCTTTAGCAGTTTGCAAAATATTAATTTGTCAGGAATTTTAAATCATGAGATGGAATAGGTAGCGGATTTTACAAAATGCTGCCTATCAATTAATAGAACAAGAAATAATTATTACTAAAAGCTAAATCAGGGTTGACTCTTTTCTCTTGAGGACCAGATGTTTGTTTTCCACTATCAGGCTGTTTACTGGCTCTTGGTGCAGAAATTTGGTGTTTGGACAGAACAAATTCTAGGTCTGGGCTGATAACATCCCAGTGCTTCAGTTCCCATCAAAAAGCATCAGCAGACCTACTTCTCCCTTAGTGCTTTTAGCACAGAGGCACACTCCTTTGAGTTACATTTTAAAGCAGTTGATCTCCTAAGCTCTCTTGTACCTTAAATAATGCCTGATAGCATCCAAGAGATGCATCTTTAGTAGAAACATTGAGCTTCGTCCCTGACTGCAAAGTCCAGAAATTAGGGAGGCGCAACCAGCACTGTCACGGTAACGGCACAAACGACTCCGGAGGCGACACGGGGCATCACAGCATCCAGGCTGTTATGAGGATCTCAGCTCTGAGAGCAGAGTGACCGAAGCCATCTTTCAGCACAAAAAAAACAGCACATGGGGAACTCTCACAGGTAACGAGCAGGCAAGTGAATAGGGCTTTGAGATCGGAATTCAGTAGGAAGGGACCTGATTCCCCTCAGCCGCTGTCCTCCTCCCTCACTTACCAAAGAAAGCATCGCTGGTTTTGGCAAACTGACTTGACTTAGTAGGTGCCTGCTTGGGGCCACTCTTCATTTCTGAGCTCCAAGAATAAAGAGAAAGTCTTGGGTACACCTGGCAGGAACTTTTGTTTAAGTTTTCTCAGCTTCTCATCCAAACCACAGTTCCACCTCAAAATAGCTAAAAATGTGATGGTTAGGGAACCTTGCCTGGTAGAGAATGGGAATTTGAACCCACTTCCCTCTCGTTGCAGGTAAATGGTGTACTGCCAGGTTGGAAAGTCAGTTGTCCTCCCCAGTGCCCTCCCTCCGCCGGGGAACTGGTGTTTATTGCACCAGAGGCATTATATCTGCCTACGTGGGGTCGTTGTCAGGCAGGTGACAGGCTGAGAGAGACCCAGGTTTAAATTCCAGCTCCAGATTAAGCAGACAGAAATCTGAACCTGCATCTTCATCCCAAGCAAATGCCCTACTTACTGGATCTGTCTGGATTTTAATGCAAATGCTGAAAGATCTCCATTTTATCCCTGGGTAAATTTAAAACAAATTTTGTAAGTTTGGTTATTTTTCAGTAACAAAGTTCTTGTTTGTTAGCACACTGTGGAGCCAGGCTTCTCTAGCTCAGATCTACTTATGCACCCCTTCCCCACTTCTTTTTCATTGTCTCCTCTTCTGCTCTTCAGTATAACCCATCTTTCACTCAGCCTCTTCCCCCTCTCTTTTCCTTCATTCCTTACTCTGTCCATTTTCAAACAGCAGTAGCAATATCCTCACTATTACTGACAGTTTCCATCTGGTTGCTATCTCCCTATGCTCGCTGTAGTCTGGGAAACTCTCCATGTTGTCCTCTTCCCCTCACCATTTCCTTTGCGGCTCTGGCAGGAGCGGCTAGTGCTCTTCAAACAACTGGCGAAATAATGAGACGGGACGAGCACGCGCTGCCCAGATATCTGCACTGATCTGTACCCACGGCCTTAAATATTTCTGTTCCAATGTCACCAGCAGAACTCATTTTAGACTGCTTCCCTTTAAACTTCGCCTTGTTTTATTTGCTCAAATCAATCTCTGCAGTTCAGACTGTAGCTCGTCTCAAACGTGCCTAGTTATTAGCTAAGTTAAAAACCCATTTCAGCTTCATTTCTTTTTCAAGTAAATTTTGGCACGTCAGAATGAGAGACAGAAATATTTAGTATGTGACTTTCTGCATTGTGGGGTTGTCTAAGGAACTGCCATTGCTGATATCATACAGAATTAACCCTTTGACTGCTGACTTCATATTTAATTTATAATTGAGATAAACAAGGAAAATACATGCATCTGTGATCTCCGAAATATGCTGCTGTTCTTAAGTGAAATAAATCTGAGGTCCCTATGTATGCCCGTTTAGGTACAGATATTTATGTGCACACATGACAGGTAAAAATGCATACACACAGAGAGAATAATTTTATGCATCTCCTATGTCTGCTGCAGGATAGCAACACAATTAAGTCACCGTGACTGAGACAATTATCCATACAGTAAGTAAAATGAGATGTCCACAGTATGCTGAGGAGTTTTTAAACATGTGGGAATAGAGTATAGAAACTCTGCAGAGTCATGCAGCTAATGAGCAATAAATACACACTGGCACACCCTCATCAATTTTAAAGTCTTGGTATGAAAAGAATGTAATTAATTAAGATATGTTGATTTATAAGAGGTGACATAACAAGATGGATAGAGAAATCTTTTCCCTCCAATCTGTCATGGTTTCTTTCTAGAAGACGGCCCAACATGTGACGATGCCCTCCTTGGACAGTCACAAAGAAATCAGCTTGAGTTTTGTTTTGGTTTTCCCCACTGTCGTAAGGAATATAAGCTTCCTTTTCAACCCTTATTTGCATTTGGCACAACTATATTTAAAGTGAAACAGTTCTAAAGACATAACAAGAAAAAAAAAAGAGCTGAAAAAATTATATTTAGAAAAATCCTTTCCACTTTTTTACTGTATTACGTTTCTGCACATTGAAACGTATACCCTGTTTCCCTTTCTCCCCCCCCTTACGTCAGATGATTTTTTTGTAACTTGGCATACAGACAGTCTGCTATAAGACAGGACTGTAGCATTTGTTGAGTCAAGATGTTTAATTTTTTTCACTCACATAATGATCCTTTTTTCCCTCCAGCCACTTGAGTTTTGTTTATGTTGCTTGAGCCCTAAACTAATACATGAATTCTCTTCACTGCCAAGATGACGACTGCGGCATCGGGCTAGATGAGCCAAAGAGGACTCCATTCACTTTTAAGGATAGAGGTATTTTAAAAGACCTTTTTTCCAGTTGTGACAAATTAAATGCATTAAAGGAAACAACTGCTGTTGCGAGAGCTACTGGACTTCAAGGAGGAACCGGGAGAGTTTTATTTTCTTTGCGAGCACTTGACTTTTGCTAGGGGGCACTTTGCTCCTGTGCCAACTCTGGCTTATATTTTATTATTCTTAGAACAAAAGGTTGCAGTAATTAGAATTGGGGAAGTTGTGCTCAAAGAAACTGAGTCATCAGATAAATTTGATACCATTAAGTGGTTATAAAAGGTGGGATTTCTGTAAAGAAGAATAACTGCTTCAATATATTGGTTTTATCCTGTCAAGAAAAGATGAATGAGAAGTACAGCTACTTTCACTCAGGCCAGACATGTAAACCTTGTACTTAATGACTGATGAGCAAAATTTTTTCTCTTCCAAGTGCAGATGGGCAAATCCCTCGTAATTACAAAACACAAGAAAATCTAATTTTACCAGCAGAAAGCAGTGCACTGTCCAAATGTTTCCCAAGCAAGAGCTTTAGGTGCTTGTTGAAGAAAAAAAGCCAAACAACATTTCTTATAATGTGATCCATATTCTACCACATGCACATTTAATATAAAAGTTATGTTTGATATATACCGCCTTAGCATTTTTCTATTTTAACTGAAAGCCTTTTGTTCTGTCAAGATTATAGTAGGATTTGCTTTCATTTTTCATGATGTTTCACTCAATACATCACTAACATTAGCAGGACTTAATAAGCGCCCACCTTCTCCTTCCCCCCACCCTGCCTGAGGTCTTTTGATGCATATTCCTCAAGAATCTTCAGATGTTCGACGTTGTTTGAAATGTGGCCTCTCTATACCCTGCTATCGGAGATAATGAAGAGGACGACTCTGTAAAATACTGTGTGGTGCGAGCAACACAGTAAGCAAAATGTTTTGCAGCTTTAAATTCTGCCCTTGGTATGGTCTCTGTAATGGGCTTCCCTTCCTCCTTTTCTCTGTTGCAGATTCACATCTGTTTCTCTGCATTTTGAAACTGTGTTCATTTTTCACTGCTGCCCTTTGTCCCACACTTACTAGCTCTCGCCAAGGGCTTCATTTCACTTATTCAATAAGCGAGAGGCACTGCAGACTAGAGAGAGCTTTAGGACAAAGCTCAAACTTCTATTAGGCCTCAACAAAAATGTTTTTGTTCCCTATCAAGGAACTTTTTCCTATTGCTTGTTGATGGTTTGTTTTGTTTTTAATTAACATTTGTAGCTTGTATAAATTGCCCAAACAGCTTGCAGTTTCAGACCTTTAAAACAAATGAAAAATAGACGCAACAAAAATCTATATTGTCTGTTACCAGAAAAACTTTGTACTAGAAAATCCCATTTGTCCTTCATCCTTTTACGTCCGCAATACTTGGCTGTGTCTGCAAATACAGCGCATTTGTACGTCCGAGATGCTGGTTTCTTTATACGTCTACGCTTGCGTAAGCACTCTGTTAACATACATTTTCACGTCCCTCTGGCTTCACACACGTTACATTGGAAACCAGGCGGGACTGCCTGGTAGTGCCTTGCCAAGTCATCCCTGGCTGCGCCTGGGTTGCTCCCTCCAGCCTGTCCTGCAGTCACAGCACTAATTGCTGCGTTTTCCTGCACAACAAAACTAAAGAGAAGAGACCAGCCACGTAGGTTTTCCCAACACAAGATTTCTGACACGTTAACGAGTTTATTATATCCTGTTGCTAATCTAAATACCAAAGAGCTCTTCTTCAGAGAAGAAATAGCACGGATGAAACTTAGAACACTTAACTATTGTACTAACAGCTTAATGCCTGCATGTGAAATTATTTAACTTTTGTGGCCACATTCATTATGCCACAAGCACATGAGTCAAATACATTTTTTTTTCTTACTAAATCATCCCACTATGGTGCCAGTATTATAAACCCTCCTGTAAAACTGTGAGGTTCAGGAAATATTTCTACGTGTGTGTTGCTCGGCCCAAGATTATTGACGGTCTCTATGTGCAACCCATTTTTTTCTGCTTGCTGTATTTCTTTAAAAGCACTCAGCCTCCTGTTTGAAGCTCATCTCATGCTACAGTCTGGAGTACCCCTCTTACTTGCGTGTGTTTCATTAGTAATTACATTCTATTTTACAGCTTGAAGCTTTAAAAGGCACAGAACATAAAAGTCGTCAACTCGTACTTTTATAACTACTACATCTAAGGAGAAAGTAAAGAATGACAGCAAGTTGCGTGTGTGTGCTGGTTTAGTGCCTCTCCCCAGCACTCAAGTACGTATTTCTTTGGTCCAACAGAAAAAACCCTGTGCGAAACGAGCGGTGCTGCGCCCTCAGCCTTGGTGGGCTCTAACCGTGCTTTCTCTGCTAGGGGAAACTTCAGAAGTATGGGGCGAGGGGTGTCTTACATCCCTCACCACTCCCATTTAATCCATGATTTTTTCTGTCATTAATATGAACCTTACATCCTAGCTACCCTGCAACTTTTGCCACAAATGCTTTGTGTAATTAAGAGCGGACACCTGTGGTCCTTGTCAGCAGCAACAGTCCTTGTGCCGCAAACACAAGCAAGGAATGAACGCTCAGCAATTACCCATCTACCTTGCTTTTGCTTAGGTATTTAGCATTACATTTCTTCTGCGGCCAGTACCCATGCATCTTCTGGTCTTACTATGTTATCACAACTGGTACCGTTGCGCTCTTTGGTTTAGGTTCTGTCTCCTGCCAAGGAGTTTTTGAGGGAGTTATCTTAATGCCCCAACCACATTTGTAGCCTCCTGACTTTCTCAGCTCGTTTACTGCAGAAGTTTTAAGTGTGGATGGGCTTTTCAAGGGCAGCCCAACTATATTTACACTTGTTCCAGGCTCTGGTAATTTAAGCCCATAAGTCAAAGTGAACAACTGGTGACATTAATGAGGCTTCGGAAGAATGAAATTGGTGGTAACTTGCATCCCATGGGAGGGGTGTTGATGATGGAAAAGGGAAACTTAATATTTGTGAAATTAAATAATACTGAATAAACAAGAGGTCTAAACCAGACTGTATCTATCTTTTTAATTATTTAGGGTTTGTTGTGGGGATTTTTTTTTGAACTAGAACCTGACTGTTAAAAGTATTTCTATTTTCCTCGGTCTCCTATGGGACCCAGAAAGCATGCTATTAAAAGCCTTAACGTTGCTCCTAGAGGGCTGGGAGAGGTTTGATTGCACAAAACATCTTTCTCTAGAGATCTGAATTCAAATTAATGCCTTGGTCTTCAGATACTACCTAGCACAACCTTGCCAAGTCACAGTCACAAGGGAGTTCAGCATCTAGTCAGCAGCATCAGTTAGAGGGAAGCCCACAACTCAGGGTGCCCACCGGGCTACCATAGGTCTGTGCCTGAAAAGGACCACCCGGTTTCATGCAGGAGATGGGTAAACTGGGAGAGAGAAGAAAAAGGGCTAAGCAGAGTTTGAGAAGAAAAAGGGCTAAGCAGAATTTGAGAGGCAAAAGGGGCAGCCTTGTTCAGGTATCTCTATTTGGTCACCAAAACTAGATCCCAAACCAATTTCAAAGACCTTAGGGAGTCACGTATCAGGTTCTTCAATAGTGTAAAATATTAGGATCTATATCGGAAAATAGGAAGAAAGGGGGGCGGGGGGAAGGAGGGAAATGGAGCAACTGATTTTTGTTCACACAGTTTCTATCATTTGGCTGCCCTCCCCAACAGCACAACAGATCTTTACAGCCCTTGCACTTGTTGAATTTGGCCAAAGAATAGTTGCACTTCACTTTATGTTGCATTAAAAATAGTTAAAAGGAAGGAGGAAAAAAAAAAACCAACCCTAAAACACATCTTTGAAAGTAGGTGGCTTTCGGTTCTAGTTCGACTCCATCCGAGGTCTGAATGTTTACGCTTAAAATTGTCAGATTCTTCCCACTTGGTCCTGTCCCCGCTTCCTACCCCCACTCCCCATCTGAACAAATCAGCACATGAATATTTACAAAGACACGGAAGAAGGTAATTGTCCCCCGAGTTCTTTTCAATTGAAATATCATTTCAAGCTGGAATCATGTTAAAGATAATTAAAAAGGATTCCAAAGGGACAAACCCATCGCCAGCTCACCCGTATGGCAGCACAATGGGCTACCACTGTGCAAGCGAGCAGGCCTGATGGCACTTTATTTAACACGTCTATCTTGCCTTGATGAGCAGCTCGTATTGTGAATCACAAGGAAGACGTACTACAGGACAAGCAATGCTGACAGACACAGTCTGTGACTGTTCATAAAAAGGAAACAGCGAGAGCTCTCTGCAGAGCAGGGCACTGTCCCGCTCTGTCGCAGCATGGAATCGATATGTTTCTAGCTGAATTCACTAGGGAAGTTTGGAGGGGGTGGGGGATAGGAAGCATTTTGCATTGATAAAAACTGCAGCAGGAACCAGCATCACCACGCTAGCAAACTTTGCCAGGAGCAAAGATAAACCAGGCTATTAAACCATACTACAAGTTTCTCCCTCTGCAAGATATTTATGCCAATGTGCAGTTTTCTTAAACCGTGTCCTCTATTAGCACTTGCTTTCATTCAAATTAGGGCTACAATAAAGACAAATGACTGTGGCACATTCAATGCATTTTTACTTGTCAAATGCAACGCACATACTTTCCTTCATGTGCAGCTGGCTGTTAAGGTAACTAGCTGCAGTAGCCCGCTACGCCACAGATAACTCATAACGTGCAGCTAGCCTCTTTTCAGAGTTCCTATTTTACACAAAATGCTTCTGAAAATGCAAAGTGTCCTTATTTCACGCAATGCACATAGGGGCATGCAAATCCCTTGTGCTGCACAGGTGAGGAATCCTTTGGCCGCTAGCTTTGGTCACAGACACGTCCAAGCTTTGTGATTTTCTTTAAGAAAACAAAATTAGTAGATTCCTTTGAGATACCCGAGTGGGGAATTAGCTTTCATTTATTATATACATTAACTGATTCCAATTAATGCCTCAGTGAAGCAATGCATTTATTAGAGCTAAGCAGAAAAGGGACGTAAGCGTTTCCTGGGATTCTCAAAGCTTGCCCCCACCCCACCACCCATATGACGTGCAATTTCTCTGGCCCAAGCAACCGTGTTACAAGGGAAGACAAGCCAAAATAAATGCAAAACACTCCTTTTCCCTCTAGCTGCTTTGAGCACACGTTATGCATAAATTACAGAAAAAAGAGAAAAGATAATAAATAAGAGAGGGGGTTTCTGCTCGTTAGTTGCTTTAAAAATTGCTGGTGTTCAAGACGATTCAGAAAAACAAAGGCAACATTTGAAATCTCTGTAAAATTGCTTCACTTTCTCATTCTCAGCGTATCATTTCTATTATTTTAGAACTGTCTGACAACCAGAAGCAGTGAGATCATGTCAGTAACCAAGCCAGCCAGACAATACTGAGACTGAACTTCTCTCTGCCTGGCCCCCCTCCCCTAATGCGCCCCCCCCAATCTGATTTTAAGCCAGGTCAGCTCCCATGGAGCAGAGGTCCTTAACTGGCAACTCTCTCTTCTCCAACCTCCTTGCCTCCAGCAATAAAAGCAAGGTACATGAGCATTCCCTCTTCTCCAGTAGTCTTGCAAAGAGGGGAGAGGATGTCAGTCAAAAAAGTATTTAAGAAGCAAATTCCCACTTCATAATGGCTCTTATGCCTTAGCAATTCCCTTTCAGCTTCTTTATTGCCCTCGGAACGAATGTGTCATCGGTAGGAAGCAGCGGGGGCCCCCGCCCTGGCAAGGTGAGCAGGCAGGGTTAGGCAGCGCGGCCGCAGCTGGGGCACAGGGACTGGCTGGTTGCTGGCTCTGCATTTACTGAAGGGTACAGGTAGGAATAAAACCTTGGCCGTCCTAATTCCCCCCTTTACCCTCATACGTCGCACAAGATGCGACTCCGGAGTTGCTCGCACCGGGAGAACTACTGCGAGGCTGCCACTGGGTGACCTGAAGGTGCAGTAAGCGGAGCAAGCCGAGTCAAAGTTGGTATTTAGCGCGTCCTGAAGAATTTGATCAAATCGTTCACATTTATGAAGGATGTGTGTGCATGGAACATATCTGCAGAGGTTTTTTTCTGTACAAGTCCAGGAGCACCATGTTTCCATTTAAGCTTCATCACTTTCCTCAACTCTTAATTTGCATTGCATCAGTGTTTGTGAGACAAGGAAAACAGGGGGAATATGCAGAGCCTTTCAGAGGCTGAAATGCGTGTATTTTTAAATTGTTTTATTTTACAAAGTGTCCATATCGGTTATTGCAAGCCATGTGCATTCTAATACGTCTACACAAACTGAGAATACTTGATTTTAATTAAATACTACACCATTAAAAACGTTTACATTGTTCATGGCTAAGTTTCTCCACGATTTATTTCTATATATTTTGCTTGGAATTTAATTTGCTTTTTTAATTAAATGGCTTTCATATAAACCTTGCCTTTCTATAGCATAGTTATATATAATTTCTAAAATAGCAGCTTGTTAGACTCTAATAAAAAATACTTGCTGCCTTCCAAAGAGTTCCTTCAGATGAGATAATGCCTATTTATCTAAAATATCAAATGGGTAGAGAGAAATATCAACAGAGAAACTGATAGGCACACAAGAGGCTTTCTTTCCTTCTCTTTCTGAAGAGACTTTAAAGCTGAATAAACACCTTGGAAAAGCACAAGCAATATACGGATCTCCTGGGCTCTGAACCTGACCTTTCAAAGTTAAAAATACACATTTTCAAGGCTGATCCTACAAACCCTTGCTCACAAGAGCAGTCCTACCGATTTCATTCCTGTGAGCCCTTCAACGTGATCTGTAGGATGGGATGTATAAGGTCACACTGAAGTTTGTTAATTCTTTCTGTTTTCTTGATCAAGCAAAAGCATTCCTGCAATGTCTCCTTAGCATTAATTTCATGCTCGTGATGATTAGCATATAAATCTAAAAGCATGTGTTGGTCTGTCCAAGGGATTTTTTTTCCATATTCAGTACGACATTAACCTTATTAGCTCAGGTAAACAACTAATAGCTATTAAACAGAGTGCAATTTATCAGAAAATAGTTAACCCTTTCGAGCATGCCAGATGAAAGGGGAAAACTCTCAAGAAGACAGAAGTATATATTTTTAGTAAAACATACTCGAACACGGCAAATTAGGTGCATTTCACAGGAAGACGCCTGGGGCCTCCCTTCAGGCTGTAGCTGGGGCGAGCGCTCGCCCCAGGCAGGGCGCAGCCGGGAGCCGGGATGCCTTACAGGGCTCCCCACCCGCGGTCCCCGGGCAATCACCTCCATTGCTCTTCCCAAAGCTGCTGGAAGCTTTTGAGATGAGAAAAGAGGAGGGACAGGACCGAGTCTGAACGCTCAAACGCAAAAGAGGCCCATCAGGAAACTTTCAGCTTCGCAAAGCCTTCAGATTAAATCTCCTTGCTGCTGGTGGAATATATAAAATTGCCATAGTAAGGCTTCAGCATCCCTCGGCCCTGGGGCGGCCGCCCTCCGCTCTGGCTCACGGCTGGAGGCCGAAACGGCCCCCGCGCCGCGGGTCCGGCTGCACGCTCTTTATCGGGCGCAGGGGAAGGGGCTGTCTCGCAGTCCCTGGAAAAGGAAGGAAAGGAAGGGTGCAGCTGGGGTGGCAATCGCAGCAGGACTCTGGACTTGCTAATCGGCAGGGAGGAGTCTCAAGAGCCTTACTTAAGAGCAAAACAAAAAAAAAAAAAAACAACTGGCCCCTAAAAAACCTGTGTCAGCTGGGGGTGGCGGCGGGCAGAAAACTTAAAAGCTTGACAGAGTTATGCCAAAGGCTTTTGAGCACCAGCAGTTGATATATCCAGGTGCAGCCTGCTCCTCGGAGAGGGACCCTGAGCTTTCCTGCCTGCGCCGGGAAGATGTAGAGGCGCGCACCCTGCTCGGAGGCAGAGGGTGGCTTCCACGGTCCTCGCTTCTTGAGGCGTTTTCAGACTCTTCCCTTCCTTTTATTACCGTGGCATTTCAGCGTTGCACATAAACACGCACACATTCTTACTTCTCTTCCTCCACTGCCCCCCCCAAAAGCTCTAAACTGCCTTTTTTACTTTTTTTGTTTGTTTGTTTTTTCTCCTTTCCCCAGAGAAGGAAGGGAGGAGGAGACGATATCTGCCTTTGTCCAGGCCTGCAAGAGCTATCGAGATTCCTGAAGGGTTCTCTTCTGCATCACCTTATCCCCTGGGAACTCCCCTCTTCATTTGTGAGGACCATTCCCTTTTAGAGAGCCCATAGACCACGTCCCCTGCTTTCTGTCACTCGTGGGAGATGAAGAGAAAATCTGCTTAATAAATAAAAATAAATGCTTTACACAAATCTTAAGTCCTCAGTGCAACCAGCACCTGAAAAGAACACGGCTATTCAAAGCAAATCTTTAGCCTTACACCTCTGGCGGCCCCCACTAGTGGAAATGTTTCTTCAGGGGAAAATTAGAGCAGTAACAGAGAAATCCCGCCGGAGAAGGAGCTGGTGCCTGGGGAACGGCAGAAGGGCTCCTGACCGCTGACACTGGGACACCCCGCTTGCCTGCAGCTTGGCGCGACACCGACTGCCTGGGCATCAAACATACAGAGAGGATCTGCTTATCCTACAAGACTGCCAGCTATTTTTTCCCCATACGTGTGTAGGCACATATTTGTATTGAAGAAGGGGCATGTTTCTGCATCGTGCAGCTAAATAGCATAGAAAAAACACATCCCATCAGTTTTTCCGAGTTCCACATAGAGT
Organism: Platalea leucorodia; assembly: GCF_965183815.1. Lineage (NCBI taxonomy): Eukaryota > Metazoa > Chordata > Aves > Pelecaniformes > Threskiornithidae > Platalea > Platalea leucorodia. The sequence continues at coordinate 1,576,809 of NC_138839.1, forward strand.
GAACCCAGTTCATACCAACTGGAGGTTTTGGGAACAGAAGTGGGCAAAGTCAGGAAAAAAGGTATTCTTTTTATACGCACAGTCTGCCTTAAAGTCCAAGAAATAAACCTTTTTTTTTTTCTCTTCAGAAGTACTCAATTCCACATCCCTGCCCCCAAGAAAACCCAAAACAAGGGAAGGTTTGAAAGAACGAAGTGAGCCCAAAGCCTGGCAGCTGCCAGAACTTTGGAAAAAGACACAGCCTTTGCCACATCTCTGTTTCTGGCATTGGAGGAAGGGCTCCCAGAAGAAAAGGTTCCCCTCAGCCTGCAGAAGTCGTACTGCCCGCAATTCCCCTTTTAGGCTTGCGCTCAAGTTTTACCGTGCACTGGAGACGGGGCTGCGCGAGCCACAAACGCACACGCTATCAGCAAATATCTTTCTTCTGCCCGTACAAACGCTATTCACAAGGTCTCGAGCTCTCTTGCCTGACAGAGTATCGATCCCCCGGAGTGCAAAGTCCAGCATGCCATTAGTCCAATCTGTTTTCAAGCTGACACAATCCCATCATTTGTCATCTTCTCCTGTCCTGCTGTGTTTGTTTAGGAGCAGGATATTTGCTTTATCTGTCACTTTCCAATCCTCGCTGTATTCTTTACCTGACATGGGGTTTATTGGGTCCGCAGTTTTCTCAGAGTCATTAACAAGGGACATTTTGACATGCTGATGAGATCACTGGAAAATGATGATGTCGATAGCTGGGAAAGCGCTCATGAATTAGACTCAACATATGTTTTGAACGAGGATGTTTTTTGTATTTGAAACTAGATTTCAGTGGAGAAATTTCTAAAGAATATTTAATTTTCTACAGCAGACATGAAAAAGGCAGGCCAGCAGAAGACTGGCAGGTGATTTGATTCGATACGAATACTTGAGAAAAAACAGTCAGCTCAGTAACTACCTTCAAAATTTCCTTGAAGGAAGAATGGCAATACCTGCACTATCATCCGTTATGAAAAGGGGAGCAGACAGCTTGCAGAAAATGTTCAGAGACATAAAACACCAAAGCACGTTGCGTGTTTGTTGTATCACAAACTTGCCGTTTTCTTTTTTGTTTCATATTTAAGAGATGTTTGCATCTCATAACACAGCTCACAAACATCTCTCCAAAGTCTGACGAAAGTGCCATTTAATCATTTTCATCCACCTTACCATTCACTACTAGCTGTAAAAATGGTAGTTAGCTTCCACAAAAATTTTGTTATCATAACCGTTGGTATTTCTACACCTACAGGCATGAAAAGCACCACGAGAACGGCATCTGCTGATCATCTGATAGCCAACATTTATAGCCATTTTATGATTTTTTTTTTCTTTCAATACAGATAACCCACATTGGAGCAGCGGAGTCTCTTGTGGCTCGAGTGACCAGCACCACCCTGATGGCAGGTCGTGCCCAACCAGTTCCCTGAGGCAGGCGCTTCTTGTCACAAAGCGCTAAACTCTCAACTTTGGCTCACGCTTGTAAACAGTGAATACACGTATAGAAATTTGCATCAGCGCACAGGGAATTTACAAATGGAAAGAAAAGACCTCATTTTTCAGCTCTTGCTCCTACAAAATCAATGCTTTTGTTGAGTGGAATATGCACTTTTAAATCTGCAGTTTCCAGTGGAACTTCACAAGTTTTGTTATTGCAGGATCTTAAAATAAATACAAGTAAGACAACTCTCCCCAGGCTAAGAAAGCAACAATGCAGCCACACACTTAAGTAAGTGTTTAATTACAAAGAAAGCTGCAGGCGCCTGGGAGTTGAAACTGCAGTTAACGCACCTTCTAGCCAGCGTGCCTAGTAAAGCTGGTCCAGCTCTCGTAAAAGCCTGACGATATTGGCTATCCTTGTCCTTTCCCAAGGTCCAGCAGCGCTTTCCACTGCTGTCTGTGGCCCGGGATCGGGCCCTCCCCACCCCTCCCGCTGGGTAGGTTTAACATTATATTTAGTCAACTGAAGCACAGTGCGTATCGCACTGACCTCTGCGCACACAGCAAAATTTATCTGGGGTGAAGACCAGCTTCAGCCGAGCTCTGGAAATGCCTTATTTCTGCAGAAGCGTCCCCGTCGCACCAAAGCTTCCTTCGCGATGCAGCTGCCGGTCTGCGCGCACAATAACAGCACTTTGCAACTGCAGGTTCTGCTTTTGTCCTCCGCTACTCTGTAATAGTTTACTCCTCTGTAATAGTTTACTCAATATCAGGGTCTTTCTGAAAGACATACCGCTTGTAACTACTTGCTCTTCTTGCCTTTTCCCGCTTGTTTTTGGAACAGCGGGAAGAGTACTTTGAGATACAAAGGGATTAGAGACACACCAATATCTTTTTCTATCTCCCAAATTTTCCACACTTGGTTTGCTATAGTCTAGGTAATAAAACAGTGCCCCTGGCTCTTCACATCTCCTCTTTATGTGCCCTTATCTGTTCTTTTTCACAATTTCTTTTTTTTTTTTTTTTTAAGTACATTACCCAGTTTTCCTGTCGAAATATGTTCTATATGCTGGGGAAAGTAGTAAAAAGATACGGAAGAAGTAAATAAGAAGCCTGGGTAATTTAGGAGGTGGCATTTCAAGGGTTCTGGAAACCTCTAGCAGTTCAATATCCCTTAGAGATTTGGATTAGGTAGGTTATAGATCACAGGATACACTCTTCAATAAAATTTTAAACATTCTCATTAGCTAACAGAAGTCTATACACAGAAAACAGCTGTACAGCTGTTAAGGATTGTCTGTGCTCGCTCGCGTTGCAAAGGCAGTGCCGGCAGTCCTGCCAGCCGAGGCCCGGGAGGGGAGGCGGGGAGGGCTCCCGCCTCTCCCGTCACAGGGAATTCGCGCTGGGCTCCGCGTCCCCGTCACTCGCTCACAGATGTTCACCGAGTTTACTGCCGCTTTCTGCTCGCTGCTTGCAGGTTGCCGAAGTAATTGGTCAAACCAAAAAAAAAAAAAAAAGAGGCAAACTACTGCTAATAATATAATAAAAGCAAATTCTAGCCAGTACAATAAAAATAGGAGGCAGTTTATGCTTTCTGAGCGAACAGTATGTGAATTTATGGACAAACAGGCCTCTGCATTCTCTCCCTTACACATATTGGGGATAAGGTTACATTTTATTTGTAGGGAATTTTATGGCAGTAAAGCCCATTCATTAAGGAAAGAAAGAGAGAAGAGAAAAAACAGATGATTGTTACCCAGAAATCCTCATCAGCTCTCCCCCAGTTGTTTATCCTTTAACTTTTAAAAGGAATTTTTAGACAAAGATGCTTTCTTTCTCCTCTGGAAAGGAAAAAGGAGTGGGGGGAAGACGTACAGTTTCACCCAGGCGCTTTTTAAATCGCTTTAGGCAGCACCCTGAAAACAACTTTCCCTTTAATGAAGACCTTTCTGGTGCTCTCTTCAATATTCACTTAAAAAAAAAAAATTAAAACTTCACAAGTTCGTAAGGACGGATCCCTGGGTAGGACTTTTATTAAGTCTTTTCTATTTACTTCCTACCTAGATAAGATCTTAATCACAGCCCCCAAATTATCCGCAATGACATTTATCAACTCTAGTCATCTTTTCTTTAGCATGCTCCGCCTGACCAGTCGGCTTTTCTTCCACCCCTTCCTTTCAATGGAAGTTAATTTCGAGTACATGATTTATCTTGCTGGGCTAACAGCGCTGAGGCAGCCCACCTTTTCAAAGGGCTGGCCAGGGAGTGAATTATAGCAGAGTTGTCCAGTGATTGCGTTCCATAGGGAAGGAGAATAGGCAGCCAGTATGTTGCCCCGATGTGGCGCTGGGACCTTTTCAGCAACTGAAGAAAAAAAGATTGGGCCTCTGACCGTGGGGCTGACAGGCAAGCGTTATATCAGCAGACAAAGGCTCAAATACCTGAAAGGATCAGAACTCCATGTACTCCGAGATGTGATGTTGTTTACAACACCATACGCTGACCCTCTCCTGAATTTACATGATATCAGTGCAGTGGTCTTTTAACCTTTCCTCATTCTTCTTCCTGCATCTTCACGCAGCTATTAGCATACGGAGAATTAGCAACGACCACATTAAATCCACCAACACTTTGAAATCCTTTGCACGCATTCTGCAGCAAGCGTTGCTGAAATGTATAATTTCCCTGCATGTCCTGTATATATCCAGGGGCTCTGTTTGGTTTGGCAGTGGGTTTCATTCAGTATCTATTAACATTCAACTTCTATTTGTAAAGGGCATGTACAACCCACTCAAGTACATATTTGGCACAAGCCACAGTCATTTAGTATTGGTCCAGGAGTACAGCTGGTGCCATCTGGGGCAGGATAATAAGAATCTTTCACAGAGATCTCAGAAGCTGTGTTTTCATATTCCTTGTTCCTTCATTGCGTTATACAAATGGGGGTGGTTTATGAATATGCTCCAGTTTAGAGTTAGCGGCTCGTCCAGACCCACCAGCTCCAGCTGTATCAGGAGGGGATAGCTGGGGTGGCTTCGGGGGTGCCATTCAAACAAGCACCCCAAGCCTGCAGGGTCCTGGCTACCAGCAGCTAAACAACCTGAGACCCCACCAGTTTTCAAGCAGCAAGGAAGATTTCCAGCACTTTCTGGCTTACTTCTAGAAAACTAGGTATCTCCTTGCTAATAATTCCACTTTCCCTATCAACAGGGTCGGGAAATTCAGAAGGTATGGGTTGTCTGAGGGAGAGGGGGAGAACTTCTGCAACGTAAGAGGAGATTCTGCAGGGTTTAGTGCAAAAATTTCAGCTGGTTCTTAACACATATTGCTGCTCGAGACGGTGAAAGGAAAGTTCTTGGATACAAAAATCACTTGACACTGTTGAAAAACCTGGGGCCCGATGACTTGAAGCCTTCTGCATCCACTTAGCTGTTTATTTCCCCGTTCACCGAGTTACCCTAGATGGTACGCTACACAATTCTAACACTTTGCATCACTTGGAAGAAATAAAAGCCGGTCACGTTCCAGCTGGTGCATCCACACCGACCCTCCCCTTCGCAAGGAGCCTGCAGAGCAGCGGACAGCCCGCGCCGGGGACCGTCAGCTTGGGCTGCCGACCCGCGGGGCCGCGCTGCCGGCGGCCTGTTAGCGCGACCCAGGCCCGCCCGCGTGCGACTGCGTGAACATCAGTGCCAAGTCTAAGGGAGAGAGCAGCAACTGCAGCCACAAGAAAGCCACTCGTCAACTAAGGAAGTTCTTAGCATCAAATGATGTCCCTCCAGGGGATGGGAAACTGAGAAATAATTATGTTTCTGGTCGCTACCAGAACATGGATCCTTTCTCAGAAGAGATTCCTTTGCCATGTCACTGCACCACACAAAATTAAGATGAGAACAGATGTAACCTTCCTTTGATATGAGGACATCCTGGTTATCCAGTCAAGCCAGGCACTTTGTTTGCTCTGCTCTTTTAACCAGGTAGAATTTGTTTTCTCAGCCCATGCTACCTTTTACTGCTTTCATAGCTCTATGGAAAGATGCACATTTCTTTTACTTACTTTTTTTGGACTGGGGAGAAGGGTGATACTGCTTTGAAGAGACCAGTGACATTTTGGACAGTCCACTGCAAATTTAACATGAATGCAATACTCAGGATTCATTCCATACAAACCTGCTCAGCCTTCTGAAAATCAAACACTGTCATCTGCCCTACTTGTTACCAATGCAGAATACAAGCAGCCCCCTCCCCAACATTTAATAAAGCTTATATTTCCCTGCGTGATTTTTAAAATACTTTTCTCCACTGACCACGTTACTTGAGCTTTTGTTATGTTCCAGGGGAAAGAAGAGAATTCGGCAAGCTGCATTCCTCCGACAAGCTACCACAACTGTCAAACTTGTGACTGACTGATAGCGATTCTTTACAAAGTGGAAACCTTTGGTTATTTCTCATTCCATCTGCAATGGTTAAAATCATATTCACCATTCAACGCAGAACTTGGGCTTAGCTGCAGCTGCTAACACTGACCCGCTCACTGATAGCAGAGTCACATGCGATAATAATTCTACATGTGAGTTGGCCTGAAAGCAATGTATAATTTTCTTGAATCGTTTTACTAGCCTCGCTCTCAACTTGCAGCAATAAGCCGCTTCCGAACAAGAGCTGAAATACGAGCTCCGTTATTCTCTTTTGGTTGGATGCATCATTCACATGATACCATTTCTATTCTGCAATTGGTGAACATACAGGAACTCAGATGCAAATTCTTCGGGACTTTTTTATGTTCAAATAGAAATTTAAGTTCTGTTTCCACAGCCACACGCTGTTCCTGAACACTGCTCCACCTGCAGGGAAGACCAGCTAGGAGGAGAGTCATTAGCAATGGAAACCAAAGGGCTAAACGCAGTCAGAATCCAAGTAGACATTTGTGAAAATTATCACTGGCAAACGTTTCTCATCCAGCCAAGATGAAGATATATGTAGCATGATACATACAATTAAGTATTACACTGAAGAAAAACAGATTGATAACCAAAATAGGTATTCATCCCTTAATCGGTCTTTGTCCAACTCTCTGGCTCCATCCTGGTACGGATATTTTCTGGTTCATGACTAGCCATTGCTTATGGGAACAGTAAAAACACTGAGCACCTACAGGGTTATTAAAAGATGTCTGACTTCTTGAAACTTTGCAAATCCTAATCCTTCTAACATCTCTCTAGAGAGTTGTACACATCTCTTCTCCAACCTCGTCTTTACAGAGAAGGGTATGAATTAGCAATCGAAAAAAATCAACATATAGACACATGAGGAGAAAAACCATTTCCAGGTTTTACTGACATAAAGTTTGCCAACGGTTTACAAAGAGGAAGAGGGAGAACAATCTATTTTGTTCTAAAACATGTGCATTTCTATTCTACTGATAAACACGATTAGATAAAGATGAAGAAAGCCACTGTTGTTAATAAGAGAAATATATGTTTTTAAAAGTTAAAACTCTGTGTACCTATACTTGAGTATAAAATTGCCTCTCATTCAACTTAAGACCATCTTGTGACAGTCAAATGCATTACACAAATTGTAAACACAGCTACATTTTTACTGGAATTCTGTACTCTGTGGCCTGTGGTGCTCTGTAAGCCTGTACAAGAAGGAAATTGTATGCTGTTGGAGACAGCGTGCTTAGCTTTGTTTCATTATTCATATGGTTAGATTTCAACAATGTAAGAGTAAACTGCAGAGGTGAAGAGGGGGAAAAATAATTAGGAGTGCGACAAAATGCAAGAGCACATTAAGGTGTTAAAAGGGTTGGAAGTGTGAAACCCAAAAATAAACATTCTGCTTAATATATTAAGATAATGTTTTGATGTATGCTAACCAAATCAATATTTGAAATCATGGTAAGAGAGCTTGCATTTCCAGCTGGTGTAAGGACATAAAAACTGAACAGATTGTATTTAGAGCAAACCTTACCATTGCACTGTTCTGCAATATCACAAGTTTGCATTTAGTAGCATATAAATCGTGTTATTCTTTGCTTACGTTAGGATTAACTTTGTGGATTGACACTGAAGAACTGTAAAAAGAGTTTTAAAACCCCTCACTTCTGTGATCTTTCCTAACCGCGTTAGCTACTGTATGCTAACCTGACCAGCAATAAAGACAACTGCATTTTGAGTGCTTTCTTCAGCAGGAGCCTCCCAAATGCACTCCTCTTTGGAAACGGCCTTTGCAAGGGCTGGTGAAACGGAACCAGTTGGGACTTTTCCCCATCTCAGGTGCTAACATTCAAAAAAAACCAAAAAACCAAAACCAAACCCAAAAACCAACACCAAAACCACCTCTCCTAAAGAAGCGATGAAAGTACTATTGTCCTTATTCTCCATATGTTGAAAGTATATCACCACAGTGGACCAGCAGGAAATTAAACATTTTGTGAGAAAACAATCAAAGCAAACACAGCTGATGAAACACAAGGTGAGGTTCACATTAGCTTCTTTCTGAGCAGAGAGACTATCCCAAGGCCGACAGGAAAGATGCACGATGGCGTGCACGTTCCGGTAGCTGATGGGCCCGTCCTACCCTGCTTAAATCTGGAGGCAGTGGATGAAATCCAAAACCATAGCAGATTCTTTCATCCTCAAAGAAGAAAGGCCACAAGTACAGAATGGAGGAGTCGGATGGAGTATGGCTGTCAGGAGCAAAAGATGGCATCCAGGGAAAGACCCTGACGAGATCATCCCAGGAAAAAAAAAAAAACAAAAAACAAACAAAAACCCAAAAAAACCCAAAACCCAACAGGCTTTCTCAAAGCACAGGGCAGAGCAGAGAGCCCAATGGGACGAGCATCCTCATGCTTTTACTGTGTTTCAGGAATGTGGGAAGCTCAGTTCCCTTCAGTACATCCCTTTGTGCTAAGGCGTAAGTTATTCACTACTCCAACTTTGATTTAGCTAACCCATGCTAAACTGAACAAAATCAAGCCAGGCCTGGATTAATCTGAAATAGCAACATCCATGAAGTATTTTGGCTCAGTTTAAATGGATCCTCAGAAAAACCCACTTTGGTTAGACCACTCAGATTAGCGCAAATCCCAGTATGAAACAAACCCTGAGAAAATGGTTTCTCTACATGTTAGTATTATAAACGCACTCAATCAGATAACATCTTTCAAGCAGCAAGATGACCTCCAGAGATCCCTTCCAACCCACGCCTCTGTGATCCGGCGAGTACAGCCTTCGGCTGCGCTGCAGATCTGGATCAAGTTTGCTTCAGTCCTGTTCGAGATATCTTTGTTTTGTTGAACCACGCAGGGTTCTGGGTTCAAGCCTCAGGCATTTTGCAGAGGTAAATACTAAGGAACTCGCAAGCACAAACACCTGCGTTCAGCAGGTATCGCCCAGCTCGCCTAGGTTTCCTAGGTGTGGAGGTGGAGGGAGCTTAGCTAAGACAGCAAGGGCCAGCTACGTTTGGGGTGCAAGCATCGAGCCTGTTCTGAAGGAAGACAACGGCTCATTCACAAGTGCGCCTAACAAACCGGGGACCATCCCCGATGACGCTCCCGTAGCTAGCTATTAAGGCCCGCAGATGCCAAGGTAAAGCACAGGCAGCCCGGGAAGCGCAGTTCAGAGGACGCTGAAACGTGCTGCTGAGGGTGTGCTGGTTTGCCAAAAGGCCAATCCGCGCACAAAGAGAGTCCTGTCATTGTGGAGGAGGTCCATCTTCATGGCAAATCTGACAAATGTCTTATTATTACTATTATTTTTTTTAAGTGGGCTTGTTCTCTCTGGGTCACTTTACTCAAGCCTGCCCAACCTTGGTAATAATGAGCTGAGGCTGGTTAAGCAGCTAATTAGCATGCCGTTTGTTAGACGAGTTAAGAATGTAATTATTGTGAGTAGGCAGAGCCTGCCGATGGAATGCATTTTGAAGGTTACCATAGGAATCTTTCCTTGGTCTATTCATTCTGAGTGTAATACTAATCACTATCATAAGGAAAGGATTGCTTGGATATAGACTGTAGGTTAACATCTGATTAGATTTCCAGTGAACAAAGCAATTCAGGCAGTTTGTTTGTTAACCCTTTTGGGTCCTGCCAAAGTGTCCTGACCTGCGCGAACAACTCCACGCTGTTGGGTCCCCCTCCCCTGCCCTGGCTTTGAAGTCACAGCATCCTGCTGCAGAGCTCAGGGCTCTAATTGCAGAGGGCAGGCTGAATGCTGTCCTCCAAACGTGCTGAAATTAGTGAGGTATTCACCAAAACTGGCATGGCAAGCCATCTATTACTGCTTTTTTCACTTGTAGATCAGTCGGGTTCAAATTGTGCTGGATAATTCAAAGATCTGATTAAAACAGTAACTGGGAAAAACTAAAGAGCTGAACTACAGCATTATTCTTTTTATTTATTTAAAATACATGGCTCCTCAAGCATTCAGTGTGCAATCCCGCAAACAAACATCCCGGACGCAAGTCCATCCTAGCATTATGACAACTCCCCCCATAGCGCTTGCACGGGAGCTCAGTTTGCTGACCACCAGCCTTCGTTCCATCGCCTTGGAAAGCCCAGGGCTAGCGCCCCGCGCTGCAGGGAACACACGGACACGGTCCCCGGCAAGCCTGTGCGGCCACAACTGCCACCAAAGGATGCTCTCGTTTGACAGCTCTCGGGTGCCCGGGGGGACAGGAGCTGGGAGCTCTGCCGTCCAGGTCTCGGGCACCTCCGCGTTCCTTTGATCACATCAGCAGAAGAGCCCCAAGCTGCCCAAACCCAAACCCAAACTTATCTCTCACCTTCAGAAGAGCTCCTCCCAAAGCAGATGCCTTGGTGGAGCACCGCCGAGTGAAGCACCCATAAGCCGTACCTGCTTAATATAATTCTTCTGTGGATGAAGAGCAGCTCTCTGTTTAAAGAGTGCAAATGTGCTACCTTTTGTCAGGAAGGAAATTCATGTAAATTTATCCTTTGTTCCCCTGCCCCCAAAAGTCACAGTCGGCAGAGATCACATTTACACCAGTACAGCTTTAAAGAACCGTGGATGTTCATTAAATCGCCTCTGCATATTTTGCTCTTTTTTTCCCCTCAAGGCTGCCTACCAAAATCCCCCAGTGGTGTTCCTTAGCTCTTATCCTAAAAATATTATAAGAAATGAAGTAGTGAATACCACAATCTGAATGCATTCTGTGTCCAGCATCATGCTGTTAGCAGCTCACTTGCGAGGCCCAAGTCTCGGTGGGAATTTACAATTCATCAGCGACCAAACTATTTTAATGTTATCAACACATCTTTACCCTGGCATATGAGTGTGTGACTTATCAAGAGAGAAGCAATTTGTTTCATGAATTTCATCCTTTGTTATTGAAAGCTGCTGGATTTGGATGTATAAAGACTTGTGCCATTAAGCCACAGGGCAGAAGCATCCTATGGGCTAACAAGTTTGTTTGCTTGTTATTATTATTTTTTAAATACAAATTACTTTAAAAGTAGCATTATGTAGGACTCTGAAGGTGCTTTACTTAAGTCTTGTGCTTCTTCCAAAAGGTTGTAGAATATGAAGAAAAATGCACGGAACAGTCTGTGATCTCAATTCAGTAGGAAAATACCAGCTGATTTCTAACCAAATTAATGTATGTAATTCAGTGGTTTTACAATTGTCCAATCCAGCATACCTCTAAATAACTGTATTTATTAGAAAATGTGGATTTATTAAAACAGGAATTTGTCTGGTGTCTTTTTAAGGAAATTTTAAAAGATAAAGGAGGATAAGTGTGAAAAGACAATCTGACATTTACTATACAGCTCCTTTTTTACTGCAAAATGCTGTCTGCTTAAAATGAGAGGTCTGATTTGTAAAGAAGAGAGTCTTAAAAGCCAAGGTGAAATTGAAATAAATATTTAAGGTTACCGAAATAAAATGTTTCTATTGAAAAAATCCATTTTTTCCAATAGTTACCAATTTGTGGTTTTAAAAACCTGCTCAAACCCAATTCAGACCGCTTGAAAGCGCAGCAGCTCTCGCGGAACAGAACTCTTGGCTGTGGCAAGGTACGGCCCCAGCCGCCGGCCCCCCGCGGGCGCTGGGCTGCGGGGCGGACGCGGCAGTGCTGCCCCGACGCCGCATTTCCCCCCGTCAACGTTGGTCAACGTTGCACGAGCGTGCAGCGGGTGCCAGATGTCACCACAATCCAGATTACAGCTCCAGCGCTTTAATTACAAACCTTTTCGCATTAATGCAGGCTTCCTGAAATAACGCAAGTTTTGTGAGAGCAACTCCAGGTTTTCCTTGAGCAAAACTTTAGAACCGAGACAATTTTAGGCAGCAAATAAATGGGATTTCCTGCAATAGCAAGGGACTAGATCAGCTCTTTCATAAGACGGTTGGAAAAAGTAGGAAAAGTTTTCTTTGTATTATTTCAAATACAAAAAACTTAAAACGTTATTTTGATCATTTATTTTCTCAAGTTAGTGTATCAAAACAAGAAGTCAGGCAACCAAGAGGAATAATATTTCAATCCAGCTTCCCCTAGATTACCAGATTCAACAAGAAATAGGAAAAAAGTGTTCTTTGCAAACTATTGTTCTCAAGCCAGTTCTTTCACTCTATTTTTGGCTAATTAAATTAATCTGGTAAGCAGGTGTAAACCCACTTGTTTAAGCAATGGTTTGGGTTGCTAAAAGGAGAGATTGGAGGTATTTGCACAGTAAGAGATTTGTACAAGGGAGCATTAAACCCTATCAACAAGAGGGAACTCCACTCAGGATGCAGAAAATCCTGTTTAGCACTTACCAAATCGTACCACATGCGAAATGCAGTCTGCTTCTAATCCAATGTACTAACACGAAGGTGAAGTATAATCATCTGTTTCTTAAACTGAAAAGTCTGATCGCTATGTTGAGTATGTCTTGCGTAGTTAGTATTTTACATGGTAAATAGAAATATTAAAATGTTGCTGTCCTTTGACATTTGTATTGTATGTCCAAACAGCAGTACGCTTGGTTTTGACTGAAGAACAATTACTATCCAACCTTTAATTGCCACGGGGAACTTTTTACACATGCACTTTATTTTGCACAAATATAAACTGACCAGGCTACCAATAAAGACTGCGGACAAGCACAGCTTCAAGCACCCTCATCATCACCACAGGCAAAGTAATATTTCATAAAAACAAATAAATTCCAATCAAATTAAAAAAAAAAAAAAAAAATCAACAAAGAGCCAGAATTCAGTCTCGCCTACATAGATTTATAATCGATCATGCTCGATTTACAAATATTAAAAATTGGTGTGGTGTGGTTATTGTAATTGGACACTAAGGAGTAGCAGCTAATATGAAAAATACTTGATTTCCATTTAAAAGTTCGTTTGAGCCTTCCCTGGGTTCTAAGCACACTGGAGGAGAATGACGGTTCTCCACCCGGCGTGCAAAGGAAGCTGTACAGGAACCTTCAGCCTTTGGGATCCCCACGCAATGCCTTATTTTTGAACACGTCAAGCTCACTATCTAACACTCGGCTCCACCAGCCAAGCATTCATGCCTCTGGGTGCTGCATTTCAAAAGTACTTCTTTGAACCGCCAAAATAACGGGACACCATTCATTCCCATTGAGGCATCTACAGGTGGGATGCCAGAGCATGCCGGCATTTTGCGAGGAGTGCTGCAAGGGTGAGCGTGAGGGGAGGAGGAGGAGAGGATCACAGTGACACAAGCAGTGACTGCGCGTGTCCCTTGTCCTCACAGTGCTGGGCCCTTGCCAAAGACCAGAGGAAGCGTTTAGAGAAGAAGCAGTGGTGATGTTGCCTGTGGGCTCCTTGAGACGTTACATCTGCTCAAAATATTCCTCCTTCCTCCAGCTCCCACCAGAGCCCAGCCCCTCGGCTGCTAAGGGTAAGCCAGCTCCAGCAACTCAGCAAACGTGTTACAAAACCCCTGAAAAAAATATTTGCCTCGGGTCTGCTGCAGCCATTCCTCCCAAGACAACCTGGGTGGCAGAGGGTCTGCGGCAGCGCACCTATAGCCCATGCCTCGGCATCACCAAAAGGCTGGTTCCTCCCTTAGGGACCCCGCAGGAGGATCACGCTGCCATTCGGGGACTCACTGGACCACATGAGGACATCCCTTTGCCCGAACCACCCTTGCACTGAACGATGCTCGTTCCCAATACTCCACCTCATATTTATTGCAATGGCGAGGAAGCTGGAGAGTCAAGCAAAATGGCCATTTCATTTACCTCGTTCAGTAATAACGACCTGCAACAACAATTAACATCCCTCCTCTCTTCCCCAGTCCAAAGCACTTTTGCTCTTCCCCCTCCCACCCGCCCCTTCCAGATTTGCTCCTGTTTTTCGTCTATTTGTGAAGGTGCCCAAGACAGGAGCTCACTTAATACGTTCCCTTACGCTTGTGGCGCAACAGCCTATTCAGTACAGATAAGCCCCTTTAGAAATGAAGGGGAATTTAATTCAGTGCTTGAGTGACAGCAGGAAGATTTATCCCCTCAGTAGACAATACGGCTTTTGGGGCTTTAATCTTGCCCAGACAATGGGCTGTTTCTCGGCCCTCATCTTGTGCTTTTCCCACGATGTTCGGTGATTAACCGGGGCTCCATTGGATGGAAGCCACTATCTCTCATTTAAGAGTGTTTGCGCCTCTGTCAAGGACCAGGGAGGGAGGGAGGGAGGTGGGAAGAAGAGAAAGGAAGGGGAGGGGGGAAAAGTTTAACTCATCTCGGAGAAATGCTGCAAGGCTGCAGCCTGGGCGCAGACAGATGCCAGGGCTATCTGCAGTGGGCAGGGCTGGAGGACAAAGCAGATGGATACTGGCATTGTCACCGCTGGGAGAGCGGTGGGCAGGGCCCTATCGATTTATTTCAACAAACAGGAGCTCCTCATTTATTTCATTACGGTCTTTATTTAGAAAAGCACCTGTCGCAGACTGGTCCTTAGATACGTGCTGCCTAAATTTAAGCATAAGGGCTTTTCTAAAAAGGAAAGAATCGAAGGACGCTCTGGAGCCTGCTCTTAAATCAGCCACTGTGCTCACAGCTTAGAGCAAGAAGCTGAAGCTCTGCCCTTTCCTAGCAAAGATGCTCAGATACCACGGCAGAGGACAACCACACAGAGCTGGCACATCAGAAACACCTGCAAAACACAGCGGGTACTCTCAGCACCTTACCAGAGAGGCATCTGTCCCTGCGCCTGCATTGCACAAAGTGTTATGGATTATTTCACTTTATCGACGACGACTGTTACATCATTAGAAAGTTCACCACCACTAAGTTCTCATCCCTAGTGAGGGGCACCCATTACTGTTACTCTCATTTATAAATTAGTCTTTGTGGCAAAAAAACGTTTTATGTCTTTCTTACTGAGAGAAAATATTGTGGACACCAATGCTTCCATTTTGGTAATGAGCAGAAATACAGATTTAGCCTCAAAATAATATCACACTGTTCTGAGTGGGTGATTATTACAGTTACTCTATGCCAATTCAGTCGTAATGGTCAATATTAAGGCACCGCAGCGTCAAGATCTTTTTACATGGAAGAAGTTCCTGCCAAACTAATGTAATTTTTCATTTTATTGGAATTTTATTGTCAGTTTGTGTTTGAGAGTTCTGTTTATTATAAAAATGAGATTGCTGTATGCACCTTCCATCACGGAGTTTCTTAACTCCCACAGAAGATGGCAGTGGCCCGTTTGGCACAGGGAGACGGGACTGAAAGCTCCTCCCCGGGGCTCAGGGGCTGCCAGGGAAGCAAGCATTCAGCCTTCCAGCTTTCTCGAAGGGCGCTGGACCAGGCCAGTAAGGCTTCTGCAGGCTCACGCGCTTGTGGTTGATAAATACCTCAGCGATCCTAATTTGATGCCCGCTAGCTGAACCACTAAACAAAGCGGCAAGCGGAACAGAATCGCTGCACACAAATGGCTGTAAAATTAAAAAAAAAAAAAAAAAAAAAACAAGTTTACTTTTGAAAGAGGAATCATTTTCTTCACTCTTGAGACCTGCCCACTGGGGATATCCTGCAAGAATCGAGGAAAATAGGTTCTATATGGACAGAGGGCTCTTCTGTAGGTTTCCCGCTCCCAGCTAGCAAAGCCTCATCAGATCACGCCACGCACACTTTGGGACCTGCAGGCATCAGCCGTGGCCACAGCACAACAGCATCAGGTGCTGCGCTTACACGGCCGAAACAGCCGGAGCTCCAAAGCGTCAGCTGGCTTCGATCGCTCCTGCCAGACGTGTCAACATGGAGCTTCTTTCCTACGGCCAGTGGACTGGCTCAAAGATGCTTTGTTTTAGCTATCACACGTCTTTCATTCTCTGATCCTACAACTGCATATTTGGATGACTCAATCAGCTGAAAAAAAATGTTGCAGTGTTCTCTTTTGTTGATGTGAATGTTTGGGAGCAGCTGAGCCAAAAAGCGAAAGCATATGTTTCTCCCTGCACTGAGACTGGAGTGTGTAATCCAATAGACACAGCTGAGTCAAGGCCACCAACAGACTGATGTGCCCACGTTTGGTCCACGGGGCGCCCGAAGGATGGCACGGATTCTGCCCCTGCGAGAATACTCTCTCAGTCCACTGAGAGGAGGGTGGCTACTATTTCAATTAGAAACTTTGACCTGGAACTAATAAGTGACGCGGTGTTTGTGGCTTTACAGAGAGAAGAGCCCGGGGGGGGGGGGGGGGGGGGCGGATCACTAGATGGTGCTGTTTCACGCAAGCGCTCCCCTTCCCATCGCTGGGTTTGCAATGGTGGTTGCTTTTGGGAGGCTGTGGCAAACAGCAAGGAGAAATACTCTGTATCATATTCTCTCCAGTTGAAAGAATTTTTGGCGTAAAACCATGGAAGCCAAACGACACGCGTGGGCTGCCGCTCGTGCCTGCCTGTTCCCGAGGGGTGATCCCGTAGGCTCTGACAAACGGCCCAAGATAGTGGAGATGCTCAGCCTCATCTGCGAAGCTCAGCGTTGCCTCAGCTATCACAATTAACTTGCCTCCTTTTTTCCATCTTTTGAATCTCCCAATTTCTGAACTTCCAGGTTTCAGTTATCAACAAAAAACTAAGTTGTCTACGAGGCTGTTCAGGCAGCAGATGAACAGTCTGAGAGGTCTGAGAGCAATGCAAATGACCGACACGTGCATGCTAATCACACGTGATGACACCTTTCGTTGCTATTAAAGGTACCTTCATGGTAGATTTTTTTCTTACTACTTTGTTTTTATTTTTGCACTAAGAAAATTAACATGAAAACAATCAGAGCCTTTAAGCCTCAGCACACATTAATATGAGGCCATTAGAGGGTATAGCTTCGGATTTCCTTAGGATCATATTTGGGACTTCTCAGTTCCTTCAACCACAAGTTCAAGTCCCTGAGGGGTCACTTAAGTTCCTCAGTCTCTTTAATGAGAGCAGCTGAGTGAATGGGTTGGGGTTTTTTGAGTGGCCTTTAAATGTAAATGGGCTGAAAAGGTTTTATAGAATATTTTAAGGTCTTAGTTTTATTTTTGGTTTGGGTTTTTGTTGTTTGTTTGTTTTTAAATTTGACCACAATCTAACTGCATTGTAGGACACGCTGGGGACTGCCAGCCCACCACTGCTCACCTGCCAGCGTTGCTGGGAACCTTCAGGACAGGAGTCATGAGTTTGTGGAATAAAAGTCTATAAAGCAAATGCCACCAAGAGGTGTTTAAACAGCTAATATAGCCCGCTATCTCATAGCGGGGACTCCCTGTCCACACTCTTTGGCCTCTTCCTTTTGTCTTTGACTCTTGTGAACTCATTTAAGACTCCTCTGAGGCCTCGCTACAGTTCCTGGGAACCCTTTCAACACCTTTATACTGAGCTGAAATGGGCCTTTAGCACGCTGAGCTGAGAAGCACGTCTATACGTCCCCTAGCACGCTCTAAATGCAGAAGGGCTTTGGTTTGCTTTCGCTGCACCTCTGTCTTAAAAGATAAAGGCCCTGTCTTCCACATCGCTTTATGGAAATGAGGCACGTATGAGACCAGTGTCTTCTAGCAAGTGACTAAAGCTGCCTGCAGCTGGGCAAACTACGGCCCTTTCTCTTCCCCCGCAAAGCATCAGGGCCCACCAGCAACCCTGGGCCCGCTGCAAACTGGTAATTGGGGCTAGACGGGCATCCTGCAATACTTTCTCTGTCTTGCCTTCCAAGCTCCTTCAAAACTGTTTTTCTGTTCTATTTTAAATGATGAATGCAGGGAGGAGGGAGGGGAGGGAGGAAAGAACACGAGGAACAAAAATAAGATTAAAATAAAAGACCATATAGGGAGCCCACAGAAAAACAAATGCCAAGTCCCAATTCCCATGTTGTCTCAACCACTGTGAACCCAGAGTCACTGCATTTAACTCGCAGAGATCAAACTGTGGCTTACAATTTTTACAACACCTTTGTCTGGTCCAGCATTTAGAGGAAGTGGGGAAAGTAGAAGGAAAATTATTCTGTACAGGCTTCCTGAAAACTATGAGGGACTTTTGTGGTAACAGCAGTAGGGGAAAGCAGATCTGCATTTAGAAGAAATCCACCATAAAAATCAAATTCATTTTGCAACACACACCCCCCCCCCCGGTCCGCACACCCAGGCCAGCACCGGCCGTACCCATCGCTGTGCTTCTTCCACTGCGGGGAAGGGACGTGTCGGGGGCTCACCAAGGGCACAGGAGCTCCCTCACCCTGCAGAGCCCCCTTTTTCTTTCAGAGGTATCTTTGCAGAAGACCCTGGAATCAAAAGCAAGGGCTTTTGCATCCTTTACTTGAAGCTACGCTTTCCCTCCGCTCTCTCGCGTTTGCAGTACAACCCCCAAAGCGAGCAGCAAGGTCCCCGCGCAGCGGGGCCGCGGCCAAGGAAATCCCGTGGCAGCAGAGGGGTGCGAGCGCAGCGGGCTGCGCGAGGGCCTCCTTTGGATACGCGAGACGGAAAAACTCCCACAGGCGGCAGCAGCCACAGGACCGAGCGGCTAGCGTGCGCGGAGCAGGCTGACACCCCTCCAAACGTGAAGTAATTCCCGCAGCAATCGTACCAGGCTCTTACGCAGGGCTCCGGAGTCCCCTGCTTCAAGATGGGTAATCTCGGACCCAAAGGGCCAAATCTGCGACGCAAGCCTAACGAGTCAGACATCGCAATACCGCCAACCCCCAAATAGGAGCCACACATTTAACACCATTGCAGGTTGCAGAGAGAACACTGATCGCTACCATGTCTTTTGATTGCCAGTTCAGCATCACATTAGCCATATCCCGGTGCTCCCTTAACTGCATCTGTTCCCCGGAGAGCCCAAGTGATGATTACCATTTGCCAGGCTCGAACTCCAGCTGAACCCTAGGAGGCCAAGGCTGCTGAGCAGTAACAAGTGGCATTGTACAAGTACGAGCCAAGCTGGCAATGTGGCGCAGTCTGGCAAGGCACGTGTTCCTGGTTACTGCCTCTGAACTGGGCAGCTCAGAGGGTTTTCCGCTTCTCTGTGTCAAAATACCCTGTGACAGTGGTGCATGCAAATACCAGCTCACCGCTGCTCCAGAGGAGCCCTCCAGAGCTAAGGTGCTCCTCTAGGGAAGAGCGCAACACTCATCTGCAATAACCAGTGTCCCTTCACCCTCTTGACTTTAAAAAAAGTATTTCTAATGGCTGCTTTCAGCTCATTCAGGCTGGCTGCTTTGTGAGAAGCTGCTGAGAGAGGAGATCAGGAACACATCAGACCCACTTTTCTAGCAATTGCTCGCACTTTACGGAGGTTTCCTCTCTCCAGGCTCTGCACACCCTCTACAGTTCCCGAGATGAATCTGTGGGACTCACTCAACGCTGTGTGACACCACATTTCTATTTGGTCTCCAGGTTATTATTAGCATGCTTACACAGAGCAGTTCCCGAGCTGCAAGTCAAAAGCAAGCCAGCTCTCCAGGTGACCCCGATGGGATACAAGACCTGAAGGGAAAAAACCACCTTACGCTGCTTGCAGGTATTTTTGGTTTGGATTTCTGATCAAGTGGAGCACTGCCCACAGGCAAATTAACACACACTGCTCAACCAAGCTGACGTTGCCTTAACTCATCTAAGGTTATTATTCGTGCTGCAGTAGTCCCCAGAGGCCTCGCACTGACGCTGGACATGGTACCCTGTGTTAGTAAGAGCGAGTCCTTTCCCCGAAGAACTTACAAATCCTTACGTTGCTTGTTAAGGGTGCAGAGCAAAGAGAAGAAATGGCCACGGAAAGGTTATCCTGCAGGGTAGTGGCAGAGCCAGGACTCTTGCCTTCCTGAATCCAAGTCCTGTATCCACAGAGCTAGCCTAGCTAGGAACAGATTCATCCAAGCCACGCACATCTGCCCCGAGTGCAAACAAAAAGGTGTTAAATAGAGTTAATACAATCTCATCATCCACTGCTTGCATTATAGGTTTATAATATTAATATTTAATATTAAACTGATTTAGCAGTTTGTTTGCTGCCTTGGAGTTTAGCAGCAAAAAGCACTTCAACAAGAAGTATAAAACCCTTTGCCCTTCACCAGTCTTTGCCCAAAGCCAGTAAGCGACACGATAGCTATTATACAGAGAAGCTCACCTTGTTTTTCTAATAGGTTTTTGTTTCAAGCATCCTTAACTTCCCCAGCCCCAGGTCAGGCTAACATAAAAGCACAAGTATTCAGGAAGCTGCTTTGCTTTAAAATCGCTGCATTTTGGCAGCAGCACTAACTCTTCATGAAATTACTCCTTTTCCTCAAATAATCCACTTAAATATACATAGAAAAAAACTTGTCCCTATAAGGTGCAGCCACTGCAATAACACAACTCCTAATCGAGCAGTGTCAGGTGTTCCATTTATAGGGCCTTTCAGTTCAACATGCGGGTGTGTGCATTTGCTTCTAAATATCTACAGAGTCTCTATAAATAGAGAGATTGCTTCCCATCGTCGGCTGCTTGACAATTCATATTAACCTGGTTAACGTTAGATGTTATGAATCAGTTCTTACACAGAGGATTTGCCCCAGATAAATCTCTCAAAACGTAATCATGCCAACTCACTACTGATTGTTACACAGATGCAATACTTTAGAGGCAGCATAATCCATTTGTTAAGGGAAATATCCTTAGACTTTTGTCCTGACCCGGCACAGATGAGGTACAACTGACAGGCCAAAGGATCAAAGTCTCCCCTTTATCAACACGCACTTGGCAGAAATGTAAACTTCCCCATATATGGCTTCATAAATTTGTTTGAACTTGCTGAAAAAACAGCTAAAGACATCTCAAGGAGTGAAAACTCACTGGCCCTTTCAGCCTCAGATTCTGAATAAGAAAAGTAACCCGGGTATATTCTATTGTAGAAGTAAATTTTTTCCTTCCATCTGTTTTTAAGTTTTCAGAGGAGAAGGACTGTGTAAAGATTAGCATATTGGGTATCTTTTGGTAACAGCGGAGAGGAAAAAGTAAAAAGAAAGCATCAAAAGATTTTTTTTCATATAAATGTAATTGGTTTGATAGTGAACTGCTTGCTTATTACAGAAATAATCAGTTGGTGCAAATCCAGATCAAAAGACTGGAGAGCATCTAATCAAGCTCCCGTCACTGGCTGTCCCAGTTGCAGAAGGCAGAGGAGGGAAGGGCAGGTAAGGCAGGCAAGAAATAAACACAAATGAAGAGCGACCTTATCAGAAGGAACGATTAGCGGCAAGACAGACAACCAGCAGTGCCAAACATATCTAAGTGCAGATCAGTAAGAGCTACCAGACTCTGGGGAGGAAAGCTCCTGGCCTCACACAGTTCTGCAATTTCTGCAGCCCTTTACAAGGTGTTTTCTAAAGGAGAATTGTCCAAAAAAAGTTTGATATTTTTCTTCCCTATTTCTGCAGCCATCCTTGCCCTAGAGCAAAACCTGACCACAACAGTACAGCAGAACAACTGCTGGAGGACATGGAGACTATGCAGTGGGCAACCGTGTTCACTGGGAAAAGCATGACCGGAGTGGAACCGTGGCTCCCAGGCTGGCGTCCGTCTGGGAAGCACAATGGCCAAATTCAGCGGCTCAGATCCAAAAGCCAAAGTGGGTGTCACAGGTTGAAACTCTAGTTGAGAATAAAGACAAAATGAAGGATTGCCAGTGGCTGTAAAACACCAAAGCCAACAACAACAAATTAGGTGTGCGTTTGAATTTCGTACGTGCCATGAAGTGTTTTTTATTTGGTTAGAGAAATACCTGGAGCAGTAGGATATTAAAGGCTATCAAGCAGATATGCTCAAAGACAAACAAGCCAGTACTGATCAGAACACTAGAAATGAAAGGAATCCGTAAGAAGCCTTAAGGATGTGGCCAGTAACACCACAGCGATGTGATACACTCAGGGAAAAGTTTGGGATGATTTTAAGCAGACGCATGTGCAAAAACACCTACAGCTTTTTTCTGAATAAAGGAACTTTTAAAACAAAGTCATCAGTAAAGCAAATAGAAACACATACCAGAATTCTGCCAGCAGCCAGTCTGATCCAGTGCTCTTCACGCTTTACTGCCCTGGAAATCTTGTATGCATGGGTCTGATGCAGCAGAGAAACCTAGGCTGTTCCTCAGAAGTCAGATCCACATCCCTTGGGTAAAGAAAAAACCCAAGACTCTTTCCTAAGGGACCGGTGAAATTAGTTTACCTGACCAGCCATAGGCTTCAAAGAGGAGGAATTTGAGATGTGGTTTTTGTCTGCAAAAAAGGCAAGACAACAGCTAGAGACAGAAAGAGGAAGGAAAGAGGGGGAAGAACTAAGAAGGAAGTACAGTTCTTTGACACCTTTTTGATGGAGTTAGATTTGCAAAGCAGAACATACCCCCTTCCCTTTCACTAGCCTACCCTGTCTAATCTGATTTTAAAAGAACTCCATGAAATGAATCATCGCTCTCTGCCACACGTACTGCAGTAGTTTTGCCTTTGAGGGGTTCTGCATGTTCACCTTTGCACCGTGCTCTAGCTGTGCCTCCGCAGCGCTGCGCAGGGTTTAGCAGGAGCAGTTGCGGCCATAAACCCCAGCCAAGTCTGCGACGGAGGTGCTTAAAGTGCCATCAAAAGGATGGACACAAATGGCAGCTGCCCTTCAGCACAGCGTTCGCAGGATATGGTGAGATGTCCCCTGGAGACCAATGATTTCAAAGCAGGCCAGAGTCCAGGTTTGAAATCCCCCTCTAATGGGTATGTAAATGCCTTGGGTTTTGCTTTCACTGCTACTAGCAATTTGCCAGCAAACTTATCTTATTCGTTGAGCCCAGTTTCTCTCTCATTTATCCCCCCAAAACCCACAGGGGCTTGATTTTTATGAGGTGCTGAGCAACCACAGCTCCTGTTCACTTACACTGCGGTTGGAGGCGGGAGGGCAGGGATGCTCAGCTCAGCACCTCCGAGAAGCGGACCCCGAGGAAGGACGCTGTGCGCGTCCTTAAGGAATACACACGCTGGCTGAGCAGCTGGGGGCCTGCAGCCGGGACCCTCAGCTTCACACACCCCGAGAAGCGGGTGTTCTTCGGGACCTGCACGTTCGAGTTGCCACCTGGCTCTTTACCAATGAAAGAGGGAAAGCACAAGCTTTGGAGAAAGGTTTCTCTTGGCATACAGCTCTGCCCTACTTTATATGAACAGACGAGTTGCCTGCTCTAAAATCTGTGTGGTAATATAACTTAATTCGAGGGCTAAAGACATTCTCCGATGGTAACGCTGGCAGTTGTACTCAGTAAACTGAGCCCCGCTTACTTGCTCTGACAGCACGATGCTGTCAAGGCGGCGCAGAAGATGTCCGATTCCTGTGTTTCCTTGTGTTTGAAATCACAGTAAGAAATATCTCCCTTTTTGTTGGATGAGCACTTGGCCGCGTGTTCGTAACCTGCTGCTCTGGGGAGCGCAGGGACTGGACGAGTAGTGAAAGGGAGCCGTGAGCTGCCACCTCCGCCCCGTCCCTGCTCCCCGGTACGCTGCAGCGCGGAGCGAGAGCCACGCAGCAGTCACGAGAGCCAGCGCTTTTGCGCATCTCTCGCACCTTTCCAGGTCCCAAAGCATCTCCCGGGTGGAATCCGAGGGGACTGCTTTTATAGGCCCCTCAGGAAAAAAAATCCACCTCAAAACAAGAACAACCTATTTGTGATGCATTGCGTTATAATTGCTGTTTGTGAGACCCGGCTAGAATTGAGACAGTACTGTGCGTACGTGGCAAGTGCCGTACGAGACAGTCTGTGTCAAGAGAGAACGATGAAGAGACTTGCCCAAGGTCACACAGGGAGTTCGTAACAAGAGCAAGAACAGATCCCAGATGTCCTGCATCCCCGTCCGCCTTGTCAGACGCGGTAGTCTTCATTTTCTACCTTGGTAACTCTTGTGTACCATTAAGTTTCACAGGCGCGTAACAGTGTCCCTGACGGACACAGATGCGCCCCTTGCCAGGTGACGGTCTGGCACTCGTAAGGCAGATGACGGAAACAGCAGACGCTTCCATGTTCCAGTGGACGAGGAAAAAGGATTTGACAGCTAAACGTAGCAAGTCTCCTGTTTGCTGCACGGACGGAGTAACAACCACTCCTTGGAGAGTGCAGGACATATCCAAGAATTTCTCCAACAGCATCCTGAGCTTTTCAGTAAAGAAATGAAATAAGCCACTTACATTCTGATCTACCAGTGCAAACGCAACCGAAGCTGAATAAAGGCTGGCAAGGCTTACCCTTCGCTAGGATTAGCCTGTTCTCCGTGTTGCTGATCATTCCTTGTTCCTCCCTCTTAGCGCTGCCCAGAAGAACAACGGCCCGTATCCTACCAGTCAGCGGCCAGAGGGAGACGGCGCGATTCAGTGACCAGGGCACGGAGACTCTCGCCTCATCTGAGCCACAGACCAGCGGGTGACCGCAGGCAAGGCGCTTCTCTCTTCACCACTGTTTCTTTTTTCACCTTTTTCTTCTTAGGTTAGGCTAACAACGGGATTTTTGACCGCCTGATTTGACAGATCTTACACATCTACGCTCTTTTTAAAGCGGACCAAAGCCTGCTTTACAGCAGCATTTATTTCACCGTGCATCTATGCAGCGCCTTGCATGTTGGGACAGTGATTTCAGCTGGGACTGGCACGAGACCCAAAATGCAAATTGGTAATTCATATAATTAGGAAATCCCATTCAAATAATTATTTCCCTTCACTTCTGTGTCATCGTTAAAAAAATAACGTGCTAAACTGATTTAAGATGTCGATTACAAAACCAAACCAGAAGTGTTCAGTAACACCAGTAAGAACAAAATTCCTCTGTGCCAAAATTTGCATTAAAATAAAATTAGGTGTTTACCCTGGCAACGCTACAACTTTTCTCTCTGAACTTTGTAAAACTTCATCCCCAAATGGATTGACTTCTACATTATCTGACATTTCCTCATTAGCTTCTTTCCTTTCTCTCTTTTCTCTGCAAAAAGGCCCTTGAGTCTAACAATGTCAGAAGTCTCTGAAATTTGACAGATCTTACATTTCCAGCTCATTTTCTAATGAGTTTGTACATCAGGACTGATTAGTGTAATAGAGAATTCATGAAGCAAATAAATGTAACATGAAGACACCTTGAAGAGAGGAAAGAAAGAGCAAGTCAAATATGTTGAGAAAAGGTCTGGCCTTTTTAACCTTCATTTAATCGTTCTGACAAAGACACTTCATCAAAGAGACTTGGCAGGTATTTGGACTTTGTGCGCATAAATACCAGGCTTTGAACTTTTTCTCCCCTGCATTACCCAAGAGAACCCATCATTAGCCTAATTTAGGCAACTTCTTATCAAACCAAGCTTTTGCTAACCATCTACTGACCTGCTAAACATGACTTAAGCACTGCAAAGGATGAAATGCATCCTTGGTGACCAGCTGGCACGGGCACCCTCCCTATTGCCAGGATTCGATTTCTCAGCCATTGCAGTCTACGCGCTCGCTCTATTTGTAGATCAACTGGCAAACTTCCTGAGGGACAGCGACCGTCTCGCAGACTAACATCATCAGTAAGTTAGTGCTCTCTCCATTAATGCAAATCTCGGGTAACCCTGCCAAGCAGAAGTACTGCAGTTTTTTCCACAGTAGGTACTGCTTTTCCACATAAAAAAACCAGAAGAACAGCGTGTTCGCTTATAAGACTCCCATCTCTGGATTCACTTGCATTTTATTTTCACCATATTCAGTATCACTTTTCTGTCACCTTTTACTTATCTTTCAATAGAGCTTGACACACACCCACCCCCAAAGTTATCTGAGCTAAATAAGTTTGTACAAAGACAATTTCCTCCTAGATACAAACTTTTTGGGGGGAGAATTGGCAAGGAACAACCACCCAGATGTTCATATCCTCTGGGAAGGAAATACCAGTATGTTTTATTTTTATTTATTTTTATCCACAGAAGAAAAAATAGGCTTTTTTTGAATAGGAGTGGATTTAATCTCTATGCTAAAGAAACTATAAATTTGAGAAGTTGGCATGGAAAACAGGCCAGAGGTTTTTTGACCAGCTTTAGTTTGGAGTCTCTTCCGCTCTGGCCGTGGCTCTGGGCATCAGCGGCCTCAGGCTCAGCGGGAAGTTGCCCACGCTGGTGTAAGAGAACGTGTAACAGTAAATAAAACTAGTGAAGAATTATTCTAGGACATATGTTCAGATGGGTAAACTAAAATTCCTGAGAATTTCAGTCTTCGGGTCTGTTTCACCACTGGGCTCTACGAAATACGGCAAAGCAAACTTGCCGCCGTCAGTCAGGAATCCCTTCGGCGTTATTTGGTCAGTTGTAGTCACCGTTCTCCTCGTACGAGAGAGGCTCACTCATGCCTCCAGACGTAATATTGTCAGGGCTCCTGAAAGAAGATTCTTTTGAATAGGGACTGTATGTAAAATAGTTCAAAAGAGTCCTTGTCCTGTACAGGCTAGATCTGCATGGGAAGTTACTTTTTTGTTCTTCGGAAGAAAGCAAAAACCCACAAGGAAAAAAAAAAAAGGAGAAAGAAAGAAACCAAAGAAACTTCAAAGAGGTCAAAGAGCGTTTCATCAGCATCTCAGTCTTCAAGAGTAAGGACCCCTTTGTCATCCTTGGGTGACTGA
Organism: Platalea leucorodia; assembly: GCF_965183815.1. Classification (NCBI taxonomy): domain Eukaryota; kingdom Metazoa; phylum Chordata; class Aves; order Pelecaniformes; family Threskiornithidae; genus Platalea; species Platalea leucorodia. The sequence continues at coordinate 1,603,362 of NC_138839.1, forward strand.
CTGCTCCCATGAACTGGATCTGCACAGAGCATCCGATGGGTAGTTACAGCAAAATTATTCTTCCTGAGCCACACTGAAGATCCACTATCCTTTGCAAAAACCTCTGGCTGTTTTCTGCACCCGCACTGCTCGCTGCTGTCAGCGAAGGATTCTGTGCACAGAAGCACGGACTGCGACGGAGTCGCGTGGTCCAGGAGAGACGCCCGACCTAAGCCCAGCGCTCCAGCACTTCAGCAGTCTGGAACCTCTCGTGACCGTGCATCATCTGCTTCTGCAAGGAGAATCACCTCTTTTCTGATTAAAGTTTCACTAAGAAAAAAAAAAATTCAATCTAAATCTGATTGTCCTTGAAATTATAAAATTTAAACGCTTTTGAGGTTCTCGCTAATGTTTTAAACTGATGTCTGTTTTTAAAACTCTCACAAAAAACTGTAGCATAGAAATGCTCCCCCTCCACTCCACTTCCCATTTTCTGTGCTCTTTTGACCTCATTTATCCTAGCCACCTTTTTTCCCCTTATTCTCCTTTTGCATCTGATCACATTCTGCATCCTCTTTATTCTTATCTTCCATCGCTTCAGCTCTTCTCTCTCCAAGTTCTGCAATGCTCTGGCCCAAACCCCACCCCTCCTTTGCCTTCCACTTTCAAAGACATTTATCTACCTCTTCACTGAATATCACAAGAGAAAAGCGATTTCCTTCGCCGTACAGCTGCTCTAGCTTTACTGCTACTCTTCACAAAATTCTCATGGACAGCGAAGCTTGTATTATTTGCAGAAGGGAGAAGACGTACTGCGGGTTCACACAGTCAGCACGAAAGCCACGGGCGGATACGCTGCAGGGTGCCTCTGTCTCACGCCGCACTTCAACCTTTTTTTCTTCCATTCTTACACACTTTTAGCGAACCTGACTAAGCAGCACCGCTATGGTAGCGGGTAACGAACAAGACCGTTTTCCAAAAAACTACAGGAAAAATCAATACGAGTGAGAAGATGGTCAGAAACCTAAACAAGTAATAGGATACCGGGGAAAAAGCGTCCAGCCATTTTGGCATAACAAATCATAATATATATGATAAAAACAAGATACAATACAATTAGCATGGATATGGCAAACTTCCAGTATGCTGAACTAAATAAATGATTCTGTATTTGTTTTATATTGTCATCACAGCGCCTGAGGGATAGCTCTTCCCCGGAGTAACGCTACATACCACAGTAGTACAATATTGGCCCTTCATTTTTAACTCAGGCCTTCCAACCTATGGCTTGAATCCCGCTCATTTCACCGCTTTTGCACCTCTTTTGCAAAATCGGAGAAACGCTGCAGAAACGTCTGGGCGAGACAGGGATCTCCTGGTCCCAGCTCAGCTGGACAGAGGCTTTCAGCAAGAACTTTTGTGGAAAAAGACACTTCCCAGTTTTTCCCTTTTTGACAAAATTGGCCAGCAAACAAACCGAATCTTTTTCCATCTTTCCCCCTCCCCACATTTCCAGTAGCCAAATGGAAAAGGGAAACTCCCTAACGTTTATTAAAACAAAAGTTCCCGTATGTTTTTCTGAATAGCATCCAACTACTCACCCTCCTTAAAAACACAAAAACTCCCTTTCACAACCTTAGTTTTGAAACCTTCGCAGTCGCTTGGTTTTCAGGGACAATCTTTCCCGGCCCACCCCGAGCACCCCGTCTCCCTTGGGCTCCATCACCCAGCCTGCCCCGGCCCCGGCGCTCTTCGTGCCCTGCTCCGGGCTCGGGCAGCTCCTGCAGGTCTCCCCCGGCCTCCCTGACACTAACCAAGGTAAACTTCCAGGTAATTCCACCACCTCACCACTTCTGTTAAGAAACTTCTTGATTTGCACTAACCACATTAAACAGTTTTACCGCAGCAGCAGAAACGTTCATTATCACACAGGAGAGCGGCTGTTCAGGGACACCTTTTTTCCCCCATGGAGGAGCGAGTTTCTCCGCATGAAACTCTGGCCATCGCTGGCTCAGAGTTACCCGAGAGGAGACAGCAACGGCTATGAAATCATCTGAAAGCCACTGGGGGCAAATGCCCAACCAAGAGAGAGGACCCTCATCATCCTCCCGGTTTGGCTTTGACCTCGGTTGCGGTAATCACTCCCCACTGAAGAGCACCCTGCAAACTCCGCCAGATGCAGGTGGTCTTTTTGGCTCGACTAAATCCAAAAATCTCATGTTTAAATACAGCTTTTGGAACAATCATTTACAAAACAAAGTCGAGACTTTTGGTAAAGCATGTTGCAATGAGGTGGAAGAGAGAAATACATGCAACTGTCCTTTTTCAGGCCTAGCTCTGATTTTAGCAAGAGTGAAAGGACACTTTTACCCTTTAAAACAGAAAATATTTCTGAAAACTGCTAATCCAAAAATTATAGCTTGAAGATAGAAGCTGACAGTCCAAAAGAACAGCGACACTAGCCTCATAAAAGGCAAGGTCAAAAGGGACTGTGCTGTGGTTTTCCAGGCTGACCTCCTGTACAACAAGACTTCCTCAAATTAATTCCTGTTTGGTACGTGCAGACCTTTTAGGAGGCATCAGACCTCAGTGTTTAAATTGTCAGCAATAAACTGCAAGTCACTGGCAAATTGTCCGCCTGTGGAAGCACTGTCCCGGGCAGTTTTTAAGAACACACTCAACAAGCATCTGGCAGAAACTGATAGGTGAAGTCTATCTCGCTGTTGTCCAGGAGGACGCGCGAGGTCTTCCAACCCTGTTCTCTTCGATTCCTACTTTTTGTTTTTTATAATAAAGGGGTGTATTAAACTGGGTATTGTCACCTTTAGTCTGTTGAATCAAATTTTGTTGTCAGGTAAGTACTTTAAGACAGCAGTCATGTCACCTTTTCACTTTCTCTTCATTAAACTAAACAGACCGAGCTTCTGGAATAACAGGCAGACTGTTTATTTCTAGGCTTATAGTTGCACGTTTTCGTTAGAAATTATGCATGAAGGTTTATGTTACAAAGCAACAAAATGTGTTTTGCATTGTTGTTCCTTTAAAAACCCATTTCACAATGAAATCCAGCCCCTGATCATCAACGGAGAATAGTAAAACAAGATGTATTCTAATCCGCTTTATTTAAATGTTTTAATGAAATTAAATTTGAAGATACTACAGTAGGGTCTTACCCACTGCTCTCAGCTGAAAGAGGGAAGAAATGAACTGACTTTAAAATGAAACAGGTTTCTCTTCTGACTGACTGAAAGTTACAGGATGTTGGTAGTGAACCAATTAAAACACATCTTAAAACGATAAATACAAACCAAATGTACATTATCAGCATGTTCAGCCTTTTGTTTCTCAGTTCTATTTTGTATCTGCTTATTGCAATCATATGTGTTTTGAAGGAGGGGGAAAATCAAATCATTTTAGGAAATAATAAATAAAGAATTCGGTGGAGGAAACAAAGGAGGACTGCATTTATTCGAACATAAAATAAACCATGCTTTCACAGAGTATGTTAAAAAAGAAGCCACAATGTTCATGGATCAGCGGAGCTCAGAAATACCTAGAAAATATCAGAAACTCTGTCTCAATTGAAGACAGCAATGTGGCATCTCTAGACTATTCTGCAGAGAGGAAGGAATCTGCTGCAGAGGTGCTGGCTGCCTAGATCTGCGGGGACAGACGGACGGACACGCTCACCCAGCAGCTGTCACCTCGCCCACTCTACCCTCCAGCCTCTCCTTGTGCTGGGAAAGAGCAATTAAACCGAAAGCCAAGTGAGTATGTGCGTATCAGCAATACGCTTCCTCTTCTCCTTCCACAACTAAATTACCCCTTGGCTTTCTGTTCTACGCCTCTTTACCTCCTCTGAGATATCGCAGGTCCCTTTTTCGCTCGGTGCTGGGCTTACCAGAACCACAGCTGCTGTGCAGTATCAGGATCTTCACCTGCTTGTCCTCCCCAGACACGGGCTCCTCGAGATACACCTTGTCCGCCTCTACTGCGTTCGCCATCCGAAATGCCAGCAGCCTGCCTTCTGACACCTACAGCATCTCCGGGTAACCCAGCATTAATCCTCTAACGCCTCAAGAAGAGCTGTGTGAAATTACCAGTCTGAGCTCCACTCCTGTTTCCACGAGAATACCGACATTTTCACAAACACAGATTAGTGCTGGAAGAAAATTGTCATTTCTGTCACGCAACAGAGTTTTCTACAGTTGCAATGAGCGGAATTAAGTATCTATGTGCATAAATGTAAAAAAATTATACCAGCTACAGGCATTCACTATTTTCATGGTAAAATATACATAGATTTTAGAAGTGAAAATGTTTCACTTTTCACGAGTCCCAGAAAAACAGATTTTTTTCTGCATATTTCTACCCAGTTTTGCTTTCCCAGGGCATGATTTGTTTCTTATTGATCTGTTCACAATCCCATACCCCAAGTCGATTCTTCTTAATGAAAAACTATAGAAAGTTTGCACAATTTTTCCATTATTTGAGGCTGCAGGTAAGTAGCTGCATAGTCCTGTGCTTAGTGGAAGGAAGTATTGAAAATCTCCTTTGCTATTCCCCGTTTCACGGTTTATAACGTGATACTTATAAATACTTTTGTAGCAGATTAAGCTCCAGAGAAATGAAAACATTTAAAAAAGAGCACAAAGCCTGCAAGTGTCCAAATGAGGGACCAGAAACTCTGCTGTAAGCTCCAGGAGGGGGTTTATGAGATGTAGTGCCATGTGCCATACAATACAAGATAAACATCTGTTGTTATTTCAGTAAACTTAAATCAGATGTTAAGCTTTTTCTTCAGGGGGATAGTGGCACAAAGAAAGATTTTTTTTTTTTTCTTTTCCCTCTCCTTACCAAGGAGGCCATATCCTATGCCAGGAAGACTAGGAGAAGATTCTGGAAGGAACTTAAATAAATACCTATAAAGCAATACAGCGACGATAAAGTGACCTTTTGTGACCTTTATTGCACCCTAGGCCTTCAACCTTGGATTTCTGCCCAGAAAGACATTTATTAATAAGGAGGCCAATACTGCAAGGACTAAGGATGAGTTATTACATTCACATACTGAAGAACAAGTCCAGAACTGGATGGCTCCAATGGAAAGACCTTTATAGTTTTTGGTGGGCTTTGGGTCAAGCCTTCCAAAGCTGCCAAGATGAGCAGCCTGTGCTGGACAGCTGCTCTGCAGTACCCAAAGCGTTCAGAGAGGAATACTCAGAACCCTGTGGTCACCTTAAGGCATCGCGAGCTGGCTAGGGTGCCGTTCAAGGAAGGGTGCTTTGCTTTGCTCCAGTCTGTTTCCATTAGTGCAGTGAGCAGTTTTCCTTCTGAGTTCCCAAATGAAAGACGCCCAATTCCTAAAGCGGGCAGCACCCCCCGGACACCAGCCTATCCCCTGCGCAGAGCACTCGTTCGTGCAAAAGGTTCGGAGGTCGGGGCTGGGAAACGGCTGGATGCTGGATGCCTTACAGGCGCACGCTCCGTCCCAGGGCGGGTACCGCCGCCGCCTGCCAGATACCTGGAGAACCTGCTGCAGCTTTGGAGGGGACGGCTCCCCTCCGCCCCAGGCGCCTGCCTTGGCCGTGGGGCGACGAAGGGCCGCAGCGATGAAATGCGTGCCCTGCCTTGGCTCCAAAAGCGTAAGGGAGGTCACACGCCTGCTCGCACAGAAGATAAAATCAAAATCAGCTAGTGCTGATTTGCCACTGTAAGCCCACGCTGGTTTGCCATCAGTAAGGTGCTTTGATGAACCAACATCAAATAGTTCAGTTTTATACGCGATACTCCACATTTTTAATTGTAACCGATCAGACTTAATTGCTAAGTTTGACAGCTCGTCTACTTTTCTCATTACACACTGTAAGCTGTAAGGTACAGCTAAGTTAATATTCCAAGCTGTTTCTGTTTTGAACATATTAAAAGGGACCTTATATCCAAAGCACCAGACAGCATATGGAGTTCAGCTCTCCAAGCCTTAGGGTAAAACTGCTAGGGGTTGTGCTGGACCACTGGAGATGTTGTAAAAAGGAAATTTTGCAAGGTACAGTTCCAGGAGCTGTGCTTGCTTGTGTTTCTCTGCACAGTGGTTACCGGCAGCGCAAATGAACCATAGACCAAATGCAGAACTCCGGATAAAGTAACAGTAATCTGCTTTTGTGTCCAATTCCAGATGTATTTCTGTTCAGCTTTTAATTCGGAAATTTTGTGGCATAAAGCGATTTAACAATGCACTTTTAATGACCCAATATATATATCTTTTGTTTCATTTTTATTTACCTTAGCAGCATACTAAAATGTAACCAGCATACTTCAGTTTTTTAGATTATACTTTAATTAGTGTTGTTATATATGAAAAACAAAGACACTACTCAGTACAAACACACATCTACTGTGCTGTATTTCCCAAGGCATATAATTTAATACCCAGAACACTAAGTCTCTCTCCATCAAAATTAATATTCCCTTGCTGGGTACAGGCCTCGGTCCATCTGGTAGCTGGGTTTTAGGATCTGCGTGAGGAGAGAACAATGTTTGTTGTTCTTTTAGAAGTACTTAATGTTTTATAAACTCATGAAACTTCACAGAAGAATTAGTATCACTGTGAAAGTAAGGCCGGGCAGGCAGATGTGCCCCACAATTCATTCATTCTAGGTGGGGGTTTTGTTTTCTTTTCTTTTTAATCGTCATATATTCAACAGGGACAACGTAAGAGAAAAGACCAGGACTTTTCCCAAACTGAAAGCGGAACGCAGCCCTCCTTAGCACCGCGTGTTGCTTCCGCGGCTCTGCCTGCGCGTCCCCCTGCGTGTTCTCACGATGAGACCCCTTCCCGGGCTCAGCGGCCCAGCAGCAGAGCGAAGGCGACCCCAGCGCAAACCCGCGGCGCAGGGGGTGCTCAGAGCCACTTCGGGGGCAGCCAGCAAAGCTGCCGGAGCTGCGAGGAAAAGCGCAACGTGAGAGCAACCGAGATGAAACCCGCCGTCCACCTGAGCTAAGCCACTGGCTCCTCACCCCCCTCTCTCCTCCGGACCCCTGCGTCGTCCTTGTCTTTACCATCCTCCCCCAACACGGACAGAATCGTTCTGCGCTGAACTTGGCCTGGGAAAGCCGAGAAGCAACAAGCACAGATCGCCCCCAAAAGAAAACTCTGGTTCGTAGTTCCTCCAGGCTGCAGGTTCAGGCTTTTAGTCTCCATCCATAATGGTTTGGGCATCTACAACTTCCATCCTGCGCGGCGTTTACGGAACATTCCTTTCCTCCTCCTCTGAAGCAAGTGCAAATACTATTTGGCAAAGAGGAACTACCCACAAGGAAAGAGTTCCTCAGAGCAGTTGCGCTAGAACTTGAACTAACCATAACATAACACGTCTGAATAATACTGTGAAAAATATATAAAATATGTTATGGCATTAAAAGTTTAAACATCATAAATCTTCAGCGTGCTATTTACTAGGCTGAGAAGGTGATAGAAACAACATTCTGAAGTGGAATGAGAAAAGAAAGGAAAATGCAGCATGGAGGCCAGAGTGCAGCGAAACCCCCAGGGACCCGGCTAAAAACACAGCTTTAAAAGAAACGTTGGCCTAAGCTTCGCACAGCCCTGGCTGGTAGAATTTACCTCAGCACCGTAAACACACACCTTCGCAGCAAACTGCTTAGTTAATACTCTGGAAAAAGACTTTAAAGAAACTTACCCAAGGAGATAAGAATTTAGCAGAGAAAAAAATCAGGTCAGAATTAGTGAATATCATAATAAGTGAAAAGAATATCACACAAACAAAACCAGGTTCTCAAAGCGTGCCATCGCAGGGGCCCCGTCCCCTTGGCGCTAGGGAAGCGCTCCATCGCAAACCAGTGGGTTGGGGGGGGGTACTACACAGAAAGCGGAGATTAAACATTGCCAGCTACAAGATGTGCTCCAACATCGCCAAATTTCAATATAAATTCAGAGTTCAAGTTTAAATCCAAAACCCCATTTTGTCAATTTTCAAGTTGGAACCTTGCTGAAGTATCAGATTGGTCTGAGCTTCTTTCTACATACACGATTACTGATTTATGGCGCTCAGGCTCTGCATTACATTTCAGCAAATAGAATATTTAAGTAGCTACTGTGAAAAATATTTGAACAAACAACTGCAAATTTTGCAAACTGTCAGTCCAAGCCATGGAGAAGTTATCTGGGGGCTCTGACTGCAGCGAAATAGGGTGGCTCTCTTGTTTTCTGGAGGGGGCGATTTTTTTTTTTCTTTTTCTTTTTTTTTTTTTGTGGATGGTTGCATATGCAAACTTTCAACAAGAAATCAGTAAGAACCTGACTTGTTTGCTCCTCCGAACTGGTAATTTATAGGAAGCCCTGTAAAACTGTAAAATCATTTTCTTCCCAGAACTCCTGTTCCCTTAACTCTCAGCAAACACTGTTTGCCAGTTGAGCAAATTATAATTTGGATAATAATGCTGTTATGGATCAGAGCTACACATACAAAACCTAGAGACAGTCCTGACCAGTTTCACTACCCTGACATTAAGCTAACGTTTAGCTTAATATATTGTACACGTGGACAGAGCCTGGACTGGGACCGCAGACTATTCCTCATGCAAACTAACTTTATTTCAGTTATAATTCAGAACAAATTCAATTTTCATCTGTAACTGTGAACTTTTCTAGCTTTTGTAGATTCAAGTCAGCTCATTAACATTACTTAGACATCGTTTTTATAGTTGAATTATACTATGTTTATACTGTGGAATTCCATTACTTAATTGCTTCACTACTGGAAATTTCAGTGGGGTTCTCATTTTTCGCATAAATCTTGAGAATAAACATGTTTCTGTATTTCTCTTACTTAATTAAGTGCATATTTCATAAAAATAGCCAACATAGACAAATTAAGCAAAGCATCGTTTGCTTAATCAAATGGGAAACTCATGCCGCATGTAAATGGGGAGATTCAAAAGCTTTGGCATTGGCTTCCGGTAGCTGCCAGAGAGGAGGGGTTCCTCCAAACCCTCCCAACCTGGTGGGCCTACGAAAACGCTGCGCTGGGAGCCCCTCGCACAACGTGCCCACGGCAGAGCCAGCCCCAAAGCACATGCAACCGTGAACCAGGTCCCTGCGAAATGACGGGGTCGGTCTGAAACGGGGGAGACTGTGGGTGCGACACCCGTAAGGTAGAGGGGGAAGGAAGGTGTACCGGTGCCTCCACTCGCGTCAAGGGCGACTATATCAACGTATTATATCACATCAAGCAATCCGAATGTGGAAAACGTCTGCCGTTCCCTACTGACGCGTCTCCTGTCTCCCAGGAAATCTGCTCTGGATTCAGTTTGGGTTTGTTTTCTTAAGACTTTTATCTAGATAAAGTGTAGAAGACCCATTTGGTTCACTGCAGTGGTGGGGCTTGGGTTTTTTTGTTGTTGGGGTGTTTTTCTTCCATGTAGCAAAATCAGCATGGAGCCAAGTGACTGGGTGATGGGGCTTTAATAAAAGTCAATCAGGAGCACACAGGGACAATATTACAGCACTTTCCCTCTCCTAGTGTGGAAGCAGCAAACAGAAGACAGACATTCTTGCAATGAAGAAGCAAGAAATGAAACAGAGAAATAACAGGAATAAACGTCTGACTTTTAGGTCAATGGTGGGATTTTTTTTTTTTTTTTCTGTCAACAATTTGCTTCCTCTTCTGTACAGAAGTTTTCACAACTAATATGTTTGTTTTGAAGTTTAACAAGGGATAAAATAATGCCTTAAAGTGAAGAATTACTGACATTTTAACATCTATTTTGGGTGCCACGAGCTAAGGAAAAGAGCAATACACTTTAAAAAAATGACAGATTTGTTCCCACCAAAACGAGAAAGATCTCATCTCATTTTAGCCACACATTCATTTCAATTCTAACGTCTCTCCTTACGCAGCTTTACAATGCGGAGGTCAAGGTACGGTGATAGAATGCGGGCTTTTTCTGCAACTGCAAAATAACTCTCAGAATTCCTTTCCCTTGCAGACAAAGAGTTTTGCCTTTTAAAGCTGGTGTCTCTTGTCATTCCAGCTGTCCCCCTCCTACAAAGCCAGTTAGATGTTTTCTACTTATCACATAGCGCAAATCAGCTCCATAGCAGCCCAAGAGACTGTTTCTAAAATTCCAGTACTTGACTCAGAAGAACTCCTTTTGCCAGAAACTGCTCCTACAATAATTGTGCAGACAGAATTCATTCGGAAGTAACCTTTAAAATGAAGATGCCTTCCTTGAGGGAGTAGCGAGCACCGAACGGGGAGGCCTTTGCAGCTCGCTATCCCAGAGGCGGTATCATCGCAGATGCAACTGCCCTGTCTTTAGAGGAGTTATGCCCTGGGAGCCAGCGCCGCGTATTTAGAGTTACAAATATGTTTACTGAAAGATCCTATTTTGAGCAACCTTTTACTCAAACATCAAAACCATTTAGAAATTATCACCTGTCTTGGCAGAGAGGCCGCAGCTGAACAATACGAGCAGCTGGATTCTGCATTTGTGTCAGCCTTAGTAGCTGGCATTGGACATCAGCCTCACTCATCGCTTTCTGAAACACAGCCAGGTTCTTACTTCCCAAATGAAACCTGCCTGAACAGTGACATTCCGTTTCACTGGAGCCCTGGAGGAATCAGGTGATTTATGGAAACCAGTTACTCACACATGAAGCCTGGGCTAAATAATAATCAATAATTTATCAATATTTTTAATATGACATCATGGACTCTGATTTTTCTTCCACCGAGACATCTGTAGTACTATAAATAACCTCCCTACTACACCGGAGAAAGATCCGTCCACGGGCCTGACCTCCGAAATAAATGTCTGCTCAGGTCTGGGCTGTGCCACCGGCTCCTGGGAGCTGCGGCTCCCTGCGCGCGTTTGCAACGCGCCAGGAACACACCAGCTGGAGAGGCTGGGCCAAGGAAGAGGCTTTCACCGGACAGTTCAGGTATCGGGCAACACAGCACAGAAAAAACCCAAGAGTATATTTTTGACCTTCCTTTGATAATAAGGACTTCTTGAGGCACACACATGTCAAGAGATGCCTTGCTTCTCAATAGCTCTGCAATTCCCACGTAACGCCAGTGTCAGTAACGCAGATAACTTGCCTGAATAGATGGAAGGACGCCTCGTTCTGACCACAGCTACCCAAGGATGCCTTCATTTGAGAACTGCCTTCTCCAGATACCATGGCTTGACAGGAAAAAAATACCATTTTAACTAAGATGGCATCAGAAAGGACTTGATCCTACAGACAGATGCCTCAAACAGCAATTGTTCCAACCTCTTAATATTTCAGGTGCTACAAAGCTTGTAGCAAAGGATCTAAGCATTCCCATTTCACCACAGGAGAGAAAGATGAAGAGCAATAATAATATTCTTGAAGTGTTTGTCTTAACAAGTACCAGTTCTCGGTTCCAAGGGACGAAACTAAAAGGCAACGTGACCCACTGAAGTGACGGCTGTAGTCTGAAGGGAATCCAAAGCTGAATCTCTCATACAGATACACAAAGTCCTGTTGATTTTTTCCTTTTCCGAATGCAAGCAGGGAAGCTCCTCCCATGGCCCGATGGAGCATGGACTACGAGATCAGCACGTACTTTTACCACGTGTTTCCACGTGCAAACTTGAGTTTGACAACCAAAATTATTGCAATTTTTAAGGGATTAGAAATGAAAATATCAATTCTAGAGGACAGGAAAAATGGTTTCGCTTTGATCTGAGTGACCTAGCTCATGCATTTCAAAATTCAGGTTTGGTTTTTAGCTGTATATTTATTTAGTTTTAAGACTGCAGCTAGCACAAACAATCCTGAATCTCCCAGGCCCCATTTTGGAGGATCTAAGGTCACAACAATTTCAGTTGCATTTAAAAATGGTCAGTGCTTCCCAGCACAACTTTACACTGTTTAAAACAAACCAGCAATAGATTTTGGAAGTCAGATAAGAAAGGGTAGTGAGAAAGATTTGGCAAAAAACAGTCTACGTAACGCAGAAAAAAAACGTGTACATAAAATAGCTATTTGGAGAGCGGTGCCTTTTTCGCCATTCCCTCCCTTATCTTCATTCTACCTACTCTCTTGAGAGCAAGAAGTAGGCAGGTGGGAAAACAGAGGACCATAAGCTCAGGCTCCATTACACAAATGTTTCACTATAAGCATAACTTTACCCTTGTAAACGATGCCACTTGTTCCAAAATACACATTTACTGAAGAGCTCAGGACCAAAACTAAGGCTGCAGTCATCAAAACATTTCTCCTAGTTCAGCTGGTGTGGGTATTTCGTTGTAGACGTTGTCCCAGCAGCTCCCATCCCACAGGCACACGGGGATTCCTCCTTTTAGACTCGAGTCCACTTATCTACAACATCCCATCTTTACCATCATTAAACTACCTGCAAGACACCGAAGGCAGAAAACCTTATCGGAAGCGCCTCAGTGTCTATTTCCGATACTAAAATGTTTTCCTTTGCCTCGGACACCTGGCCTTAAAAATTTTGCTCTTCATCAGCTGTAGTCACAAGATCCAATACACTAATTAATCGAACAGCATAGTGAATTTTTGGCCTGCAATAATGAAAATTACAACAGGTGATACAATGAACCAGCAGATACACCGGTGAGTTTTTCCCTTTCTTGACAAAACAGAAACTAGATGAAATGAAACCCAAGGCAGTTCCCAGACATGTAAATCCACAGCAGGAGTGGACTGTGTTGCCTCTCGACGCTTCTGCCCTTGCCACAGTCCACTAAAGCCCTGATCAGATGCGTGGCTCAGCGTCTGCTGCTTACAGCGGATCTCAGCTTGGCCCACCATGGCTCTTCGTTAGCTCTCGGTATGTAATCACCATTGTCCTAGCAGCTTTCCAAACGGGAAAGGAAACACCGGAGTACAGTATTTCAAGCTGGATGCCAATATGCCAACTCCAGTATTGTACTCCCATTAACAGAGAGTTTCACGCCTTGCTGTAATGGCATATTCTACTTCCGACGAGTATTTTGTCTCCCTGAGATATGATTTAAAACGGACTTAAAGACATCAGAAGTTGAGACATGAAAAACCCCAATGCTTTCAAATGTAGCTCATGTGTTCTTACTGATATCTACAATATGAAGCCTTTTCTTGCATGCACAAGCAAGGGGGGTGACATTGCTCAGGTGTTTTTCTGCAATTGGTAGGGTTTTTTATGGCAGGCTACCGTAAAGGTACAGGGATGCCACTTAGCTATAAAAAAGTGACTCTCTTCTAAGAGCACTGTAGTATCTGGAGTAGTCCCTAACCTACCTTTGCCAAAAGAACATTTCTACATGGTGCATTTTAAGGGGAACGTGACATATAACAAAACCTATTTCCAGCAGGCGTGGTTGCTTCCTGCACATCTGTGCAGCGCTATACAGCAGTGCAGCAGAGGGTTTATTCCTGACTGGCACATGGCTGCAATGAAACATCGATACTTCTTGTAAACCCCAAGATGTTTAACGTGTTGGCACAGAGATGCCTTTAATCTCATTTCACGTGCAAAGTCCTTGCCCCTTGAAAAAAGCTCTTCCTCGTACAGAAACCATCCGCAGTGTGTCAAGTAGCCAGTGGCTGTGGCTTTCAAAGCAAACCCAGAAGTATTATTCCATTTTCCGCTGAATAAAAGTATTGAGGTTTCTTTGTCAGAGAAGAGCGAGGCTGGATTCCTTTATCCCCCTGCCCTTCCTGCTCACAATGCCGTACTCTGTTTGGTGGGCCAAGGAGGGGTGGCTCCCAAGAGATCCCAACAGGATTCAGTCCTCTGGTAATGGACTCCTAATACTTACTAGAACCATCAACCTCCTCCACATTTCTCTTTGAACGAGGGTAGTCTGTCAGGAGTGGAAAGCAATTTAAAACCACTGGTAAAGAGAGAGCTTAGGTAGAGAAGAAAGAACGATTTCTTATCAAAGCTGCCAATAGAGAAGACCCAGGTGGTATGGCAGAGGGGGATCCCAGACACCTTCCTCCAGCCCAGACTTAGCAGATGAGATTCAGTAACAAACAGTGGCTTTTAGCAGCTCAACACAGCCTTCGGAGGGTGACGATTAACACCTCTGCTGGGGGGAGAGGGGAGGAAAGGAAGAGCCCAGCGTCCTGGGAGGTTTCAATGCTGACATTCCCCTCTAGGAAACAAGGGATCCGCAGGTTTGCTGCATGGTCTGCGCCTGACGTTTCGGAAGGGACGTCAGCTTCAGCGGCCTGCTTAGGGAACTTCCAGTAAATGTTTTACATACATACCCACCTGCGTGAGAAGACCCAGGCGGCGGGAAGCCACAAGAGCACGCGGCATGCTTAGGCTTTGGAGGTGATCACCGGCGGAGTTCTATAAGCCCTGCTGGGGCTGATTTCTAGACGCAAAGAGGGTGGGCATAGCAGACTTACTCTTTGAATGGTTTTCAATTTGGCAATTTGTTGTTGGGCTGTATCAGAGAGGTGGGTCGAATTATACCCTTTGAGAACTGCCCCCTTATGTTTCATTTCTCATCTTGAGGGAAACTGAATTCTCATTTCCCTGTTTTTTCTATGAAGACTAAAAGCAGTTTGTGCAAGAAACAAGCAAAGTTTTAGAACTAAAGCATGCTCTCAGGCAAAGAAATGAAAGGGTCTGCTTTCACCAAACTGTTGCGATTTAAAAACTACGTGCAGAGATGCCTTTTAGAGCATTATCTTTGGACAGGAAACATCCCAGACTTCAGTGCATACAATTTAGAGTTCTTCTAATACATTTAAGTGTGTGGGGCGGAAACATAATCTGTTTTGATAACTCTTGACATTAAACAGTGATAAATAATTAAATATGTTTAACTGTTTCATTAACTAAAGATAGATAGATTGAGAGAGCTCCATAGATAGAACATAGATCAAAAAGATTGAGACTGGCTGTAAATTCCCCCGATGTTTTATGACACCATTTGTATTCTGTCACTCACTAGCTTTATGTATAGTCCAAGCTGTGAACTGAATACCCCATTCAGAAAGCCACTCACTCTGCATGTTATTGCAATTTAATATTTTCACACACAGACACATCATTATCTTGGAACCTGACACTGCAAGGAGAATTCAGTAATTTTTCAAGAGCGCTTTTTTTTTGTTCTAATGTGAGCACTGAGGCACAAGATTGATCTAAATGACCACTCTTCCAATATTTAGTCTCTAGACAGATAGATCAGCAGGTAGGTATTTGTCTGTGTTTTCAGGGATTCTTCTCATTTCAAACATGTACGATGGAATTTCACTGAAAGAACTAAAAAGAAAGATTAAGGATCTGTCATTAGCAACAAGAAGACTACCCCTTACGTAGTTACAGCTCGTGACTGTGAACTAGATACACATATATGTATATATATATTGACAGGGAAGTCCTCAAAGCTGTCTCTTCCGTCTTCAATTACTGAAACGTGGCTGTGGAATGGGATTATTCCACTTACGCTCGGATTCTGAAGGGGCAGTAAATACCCATTCCTCTAGGCTGTTTGAGAAGAATCAGGCATACAGCTCTTCAAATTACGGGTAAAAAAAACCTCATTTGTTTATCAATATTTTAAAAGCGAGGTCACATCAGAAAAAGGACTTTAGAAGTAGAGACAAAGGCACAGCTGACTTCATCCATGGAAATAGGTATATCTTATACCAGACCCTCGGTAGCTAATCATTAACGAGCATTATGTACAAACTCAGATATAAGAAAAATCTTTATATGCAAATAGCGTTGACGTCCCAAAGAGTTCAGTGCCTTGAGGGCCTGCTCCAAAGTCCAGCGAAGTCAATGGAAAGACTACCGTGAACTTCAGCAGGCTTCAGGTTCTGAGCAGCGAGGTTGCAGTGCTGCTTTCCGAGAGGAAATGTCTGGCTACGGTGGAGGTTCCCTTAAGACAGTGATCAGCTATACAAGGTGAAAGGCAAACTTCCATCGTGGAATTCATATTTCCTGGTCTTGAGCTAGACAGAAGCCTCAAATTGCCCTAAGTTACGCCCTCGGTATTTTCCTTAGGAAAGAAAGGAAGGTTCCAAACCAAAGCAACGCTCCAGAAATCTTCTGCAGGTTCTTGTTTCCCTCTCTTCCCCCACCTCATTTATTAAAGCGCTGGCTGCTTCAGTGAACGACGGGGGAAGCCTCTAGGTGCGGAGGGGAGGGAGGACCACTTCGCTGAGCGCTGGGCTCAGTCTCCAGGGTGCGATTTGGGCTGAATTACAGACCTGCGAGAGCCTCGGCTTCCCCAGACAGGCCAGCGGGTACGTCCTTCCACCGCTGTCACGCTGAGAAGCAAAATCCACCCATATAATGCAAGTCGCCCAGATCGCACGGCCATGGACACGCGGAAAAGACGCTTAATGGAATTAATTCTGCGGCAGGACATTTCTCTGGTTAACGCCTCAAGACTTATTTCACAAACTGCTAAACAACAATACTTTGAAAAAAACCAGTTCCTGTCCATTGGGTAAAAATAGATTTATAGATAGGTGTTAAATGCGGCTCCTTTTTCTGATCTACTGGAACAGACAGCGCTATTACGTAAATCAATATTTAGCTGGGGTATTGACTCCTGGATCATACAAGAAACTTTCTGATTATGGCTAGAGGCTATGATGTGACTATTTGCACCAAGCCTCTGTGTTCTTTCAGGACACAGAGATGTACACATTAACCGACCAACTACACAATAACGCTGTTTTATCTGAAATAGGAGTTAAAAAGTAACACCTAAGTTTAAAGAGGAAATGAAATACATACTATGAAACATGTAGGCCTTTAACATCCGTATCATCCACCTCTCTGCCTGTCTGAACAGCTACAGAGAATCCAGAAGTGAGTTTTCCGGGGCGTATTTAACAGGGCGATATCCATTTCGCTTCACAGGTGCGCACTTTATGTATAAATAAATAATCCTAAAGCCCCCGCAATAAACAACTTGAGGAAGCACTAGAATTTACCTAAAGGGCCTGAAACGCACAGACACTGCGCGTCTGGGAAGGCAGGCGTCCCTGCCCTCGCTCCCCAGGCGTCGCGTTCCCGTCGGGGCGCATCCGCGCGACTCGCTCGCGTCTGCCGAAGGCGCGCCTTCCGCCGCTGCTGCTGAGCAGCTGTTAAAATCACTCCTTAGCAGATACCATCGTGACCAGAAGACGAAGAACCCAGTTCTGTCCTGAGCTTCAGCTGGAGAAATACTTGAAGAGTATTCTAGCAGGAAGAATTTAAGAACTCCCAAAGTAACAAGGATCTGTTTTTTATTCATTATATATGGGATACATGAGCAGAACTGTTTCTGAGCAGAGGGCTTTTCAAAGTTCTCCATGAGGTATCAACTGCTTTTTAAATACGACTATTGTGCCATGTAGGGATTTAAGTTTATTTTATTCCTATGTGATAATTCTAAAATAAAATGCATGATCACTTGCAAGTTGTGCGTGTTCTTTATTTCACGTTTATGTAATAAAATATAAAATGAAACCAGTCCTTTTCTATAAACAGAAAAAAAAACGGTAAAGCAATTTTATACTACACGAACTTCAAGCACAGCCATTTAAAAATTAATTTATGTGATTGAGCCCCAAAGGTCCATTCACTGTGAATCACGTAAATTAATATTTAGTATTTACTATCCTGAAAGGAAAGAAAATGCCAGACTACAGGTAAACAAAAGCATTTTTTTTATAAGCATCTGAGACGGAATAAAAGATTTTTAGCCAAACCTGAAACTTGCAAACAGAAGAAAAAAAATCTGATCCAGTAAATGCAGCAAAAACGTCCCAACGGCCTCAGTGGGAGTTGGAACAAACACGAAGATCATTAACGAGACGTTTATCCAGAAATCACGAAGGCAGGTATGCATATACCTCCCATTTTACAGATGAAGTAGCTGAGGGTAAATTATTTGCTTAAGCTGGTAAAGTCAGTTCATCAGCTTAGCAGAAAACATACTTTCTGCTTTTTGTGCATCTCAGACCAAGCTCTGGTCAGGTCATACTGTCTCGATATGCTCAAGGGTTGGTGGGTTTTTTATTTTAATAATAGCAGCACAGGACCCCACCGCCAGTGCCATTGCTGCACGCTTCTACAACTTTTCCATGTTCTGAACAAAACTTCACATCCAACTTTCCATATTTTCTTACAGCCAAAGAATCGTCTACTCAAAGCACAATAACGCTGGGCTGAGAGAATAAACACGTGTGCTAAATATAGCCTTTATGCTGGAGGCCAGTTCGTGGTGCAGAGTTGGCCCGAGCCCAGTCCTGTGCCTAAAACTCAGGTAAAGCTGCTCTGCGAGGCACGTTTACGTAGCAGAGGGAAAAGTATCTTTCTTGCCCCGTTCTGTAGCCTCCCCGCGGAGCCCAGGAGCGGGGCTGGGCTCTCCGGAGCAAGGCCGGGGCACGAAGAGAGGCACGGTCGTGGTCCCATCCCCACCCTCGCTGCGCGGGCACTGGCACTGCCTCTGCCTTCCTCCAGACCCAGTTGCTTCCTCAGCCTGACGAGGGAAACCGCACTGAGCTTCTTTAGTCCCCCTGAAGTGGCTTTATATCAAGTAGGAAATAAAGCCGATTTTTTTTTTTCCCTGTAATACCAATAAAACAATAACTCGATATCACTTCTACCAAAACACCGCTGCTATAAAGTTAAAGATATGGAAAAGAAAATTAACTACTGTTTATGACAGCAGTGGAAGGGAAAAAAAAAAAAGCACAGTGCATGCAAGGGCACAGATGGCTTATGTCCAATATGGCCCATCTTCTGTGTATTACTTCTTTGGAAAGAAAGTCCATGCCACTTCAGAAAATAGCAATCTGTCTAAAATATGGTGAGGTTATATAATTGATCATTCCATAAGTTAAGAAAAAACCAAGCTACATTTCTCCGTCGGATATTGATCTGCAGACGCCAAAAGTGAATCCCCTTAAACCAGCTATATACCGATATTTGTATATTTTATGCACATACGCACAAAATCTCCTGGGTCATGTCCTCAGCTGGTGAAAATTAGTTTCATTGATGTTGATACTGATTTACATGAGTTGAGGATGTGGCCTCCCATTTAAAAAAAAATCCTGAATTTTGTCACTTTAACCTCAGTTTTCACAGAAGAGAATTAGGCACGTGTGTTCGGCTCAACATTATTCACCGATTATACGTGCATCTTAAACCAATACCGTGTGCACTTACATACGAAAGACATACGTATGAACAAAACCGGTAAAGAACAGCTTTGTGGCTAAATCACGGCATCTAGAAAATACCTTGCCTAAATGACGCGCGGGGAATCTAGCTGCGAACCGGATCGAGTGCCACGTTCCGCCCCCCCGCCGGGCTGCGGTCCCACCGAGCCCCGCGTCGCTGAAGGCAGGCTGAATTTGGCCCTGGCTACAACCTCACGGAATCACAACGGAGATCTGTTTTCAGGAACGTACCAGGAGAGGGATGCACGCACCCTCCCACCCTCAGAAGACCAGAGAAACACGCAGAACTGCTTGAGGGAGGTGCTGCCCACGGGGCAGCGTGTAACGAAAAGCCAGCAGAAGGGGGAGGAGGTATCTGAAACGATGCCGAACTTCATAGTGTTCGTAACCTGCACTGCTAGGAGAAACCGTTCCTTGCGCTTGCCTTACCAAAAGCTGGGCTTAGCAAACTGGTACGAGCAAATTCAGTTGAAAAAAATGTACAGGGAGGCGTGTGTCACTGCGAACGCACAGTCCCTCTTCAAACTGGGGAGCTTCAGGCGGACAGGCATGGATTTTCTACAGGGGAAGCAACCTATGAATCATTCAATAAGACGTACATGCGATAATGAATAGCCAGCCTTCTTTGGTGGTGATAAGATATTTTAACTAAAAACATCAGGGCATGTTTAAAAAATGATTACAAATTATTTTAACAGTGTATTTGCAGAGGGTTATAAAAACAGCTATAATATTTTTGTCTTGGATTCTAGAATTACCAGTGTGACAGCTAATGCAGTAATGATTTGTTTCAAATGCCAGTGTTTAAGCTGTATAAAGCTGATTTTATACATTTTTCCAGTAGGCCGCATTGTAGTTAATGAAATTAAACACACCAATCGCATTTGTCCCCAGGGGATGAGGAACTGAACACGCCACTGGTTTATTTTTTTATTAAAATAAATTGCAGCCAGCAAGATGGACTAATTGCATACAG
Source organism: Platalea leucorodia (assembly GCF_965183815.1). Lineage (NCBI taxonomy): Eukaryota > Metazoa > Chordata > Aves > Pelecaniformes > Threskiornithidae > Platalea > Platalea leucorodia. The sequence continues at coordinate 1,623,524 of NC_138839.1, forward strand.
AATTGAAAAAGAAACATTCCATTGATATAATTAAGCCAATTTTCATGGACAAAAATAGTTATAGTGGATATAAAATAAGCAGAGCATTCACTACGGTTTGACTTCTCCCCACCCTCTGTATTTTGTACAGAACATTAACTATTAAACAAATATGTATCTCAAATGGGCTGACAGCGTTATCTGGTAATGATGGCTAAATTGATCCCAATAACTGACGCCGGGCCATTGTGTCTCATAGCTTTGGTGAGAGAGTTCGTCAGCCAAAAAAAACAGACCAGCAAAAACCTACCACATCAAAATGTTACCTTAAAGCAAAACACCTGAAAGATGTAAAACTATCAAGACAAAAATAAATCACCGCCCAGTGGATTTTGGTCTGACATTTCACCCCAAATGCTTGCGCAGTCACTTCTTTTCGGAGAGCTGTGGTCCAGCCTCCCCTGATTTTGTCCACAGCATTACAAAAAGCGAATGGTTAAGCGAAGATGAAGTCTTTCCACACCAGCTCAACAGAGACCAAGATTTACCGTGATAGAAGCATTATTCTGTGACCTACTGGAAATAATTTGGCTGCCTCAGTCCATTTTCAGCTGGAAAATGTCTCCCCAAGAGAACCAGGGGCCTTGTTTGCAGTACAAAAGCGGGTTCAGTGGTACAAAAAAATGCCTTACTGGCTTTCTGTCATAAATTTGGGCGAAGCCCGTCTTGGGGCTACGCGCTGAAAGCTCGTCCACCCTCTGAGCAGAACCTTCCCTCTCCCCCGCCGTCCTGCGCGCCGGGCGCTGCTGAGCGGAGCACCCGCGAGTCGGTACCTTCGCCCAGAGAAGCGCTTTTCTCCGGGGCAAAGGAGTTCAGATTCTGGCCCTATCTGCCGGCGGTAAGCGCTCATCGTGACCCTTACCCCAGGGAAACTTCTTCCCAATTACAAAAAAAAAAAAAAAGCCGGCTGCTTATTCAGGGTATGAGCATTCAGAAGCACTAAGAAGTACACTTATTCCAGGGATGAAAGTCATATTTCATTTTTATTAGCAAAGAGGGTCATATCATTCACTGAGTGAAGAGAAGGAAAAAAGCTCTTCAGGACAGGGACACTCTGTTACAGATTTGGACGCTACATAACGCGCAACCTACTGCAATAAAAATAAAAATAAACAGCCCATGAGTAGGTAGCTGTGATGCATGAAAATCCATTAAGAAAATAAAAGAAATAATAAGGTCATAGATCTTTTCCACTACAACATCCCTGACCTGAAATTCCTCCAGCAAAAAAGGGCGTATTTAAGATCAGAAAACACAGCAGTAACTTTGGTGTGGAATGCTGTGGAGTACTGACATATCAACAGGCTGTTATCCAGAGAGTGGAAACAAATGTGTTTGCACATATCCTTCAGATGTCTTCGTTCTTAACTGCAGATGGCCGTTGTATGCGTATGTATTTATTGATATGCTGGTTACTTACCCCTACGGGATTAAAAATATCTTTTGGGAAATGGGCGTGAGAAAATCATTTTTCAGCTTAGATTCTGATCCTTTTCAATTAGCATTCAGAATTTATCGCGAGTTTATCATTTAAATAATCTCTAACTGGAAAAAAAAATAGACATATCCAGTAATAGTGGGAGAGCATTCAAGTTGTGGAAACAAAGCATGGGCTTGCCCTGGCCCACAGAGAGCACGGACAGCCTCACATGCCAGCAGCCTGCACTACAGAAAAGGCCTAGATTCCTTATCGGAAGAAAAGAAAAAAAAAAAAATCTACATTTACAATTTCTCACACCCTAAGGTTACTGCAACAGGGAAAAAAAAATATAATAAACAGAGAGAACACAAATTTTACAGTTAGGAGGGCAAAAGCAAGTCTAAAAAAACGTGGGTTCTTTTCCTGATCCTGTCGCCAGGAGCGGACGGGGGTCCTCGGGCAAGTCACCACATGCTGCCGCCGCTTCCCCGGCCGTACCCGAGGACTAACAACGCGCTCCCCACCGTCGGGGTGGCTATGAGCCTTACCTCATTCATGTTTGCAAACTTCTTTAGGCCTTTGTCTTTGAAGCACTATATTAAACGGTACAGAGCTTTTATAAAATATATAAGCCATAATAATCATAGCCATAATAACAATAATAATACTTTTCACTCAATAGGGCCTTTCCTTCTGAGAATCTGAGGGTGCTTTACAAACGCTAATGAACGCAGCCACGCCGCAGAAGGATATTTCCCTCTTCAACAGAAGATTCCCTCGCCATGCACGTCAGGTATTTCCCTCCGCAATCGAGCCCGTTTGCGCAGGCAGCAGCGCAGCCGGCGCGGGCAGGTGTAAGCCCTGTGCAGCGGCGGGCTGCGGCATTCCTCGAGCACCGGTCATGGAACGGTTACATCCGACTGAGGAGCTGGGGTATTATTACAGGGAGCAACAGCGATGAATTACACTGCTCCTGTGTTGTGAAATCCTAGCTCCTGCATTGCATCTTGCCTAGGAGTGAGTGGAGATTTTGTGTGCTTCAGGTACGCTTGGCTTTCTCCCGTTTGGTAGTTCAGGATCCTGCCCATTGCAAAGTCTTATTATACTGGTAATGTACGACTGAACACGGGACGGTGTCTGTGCGGGGAACAGAAGAGCGATTCTTTGCTCTTTCTGACCTCAGTGTCTTCAGCAGGTATTTTTAATAGCAACCTTTAGAAATACACTTGTTTTAATTTCTTCCCTTTAGCTCACTAAAGACCTAATTTGCTATTGCTGAACTTGAACTTATACTGCAGTTCCGATACAAAGTCTAAAAATAAGGCAGCTTTATTTGCTGTTAAACAAAGTTTTAAAAATACAAGTCACAATTTCTGCACATAACGTACTGGTTCGTGGTCACAGAGTACCCGTGATTTTACTGCATCTTATAAGATCTTTGTGCATTATCGGTTCAACAGGCAAATGCATCTGCATAGCCACGTTTTGCGTCTGCACGGTGGGTTTATAGGACATGGGAATTTAGTGAAATTGGAATAACGTACCATTCTTTGATGCACTTTATAAACATTTCTATACGCGCACGCAAACGCCCCGTGATGCAAACACACGTGGATAAAACAGCACGCAGCTCGCACGCAAACCAGGCGGACGCCCACAAGCATTGGCTTTATTGCGGGCCAAAATTCAGGCCCCGGTTCCTGCGTCTTTTCCAGCTTTAGCACCTTGGGCCGGCCGGCCCGCGGGCGAGGCCAGCTGTCTCCCACGCCAGGTCGCCAGCTCCTTCCCCCGGTCGCCGCGGTTCCTCCCGGGGCGAGGGAGAGGGAAGCGCTTTGCAGTTGTTCCCTCCGCACGCTCTCAAATAAATCAAGCGGGGAGAGCAGGGTGATTGATAAATTATATTTGTACTATTTGGATTTTTTTTTTTTTTTTAAAGACTAAACCGATCTTAAATCCTGGGTAATTTTTGTTGAAGCGCTAATTACACATCACCTTAATTAGCGGATCAACCCCCCCTTCCCTGCCCGCCATCCCTAATTGCCTAATTGAACAGATCCGGGGCAGGGCGGGGGAGGGCGAAGCCGCCGCGGCGGCGGGGACCCAGCGCCGGCGGCCTCCGCGCCCAACCGCACCTGCGGCGGCTCCGCGGAGCGCTGCGCCCCCGGCCGCGGCCTCCCCGGCCCCGCGCCGGCCCCCGCGCCTCTCCGCGCAGCCCCGGGCCCCGGCTTGGCGAGCGCGGAGAGCGCCCGGCCACCGAGGAGGCGGCCCGGGGGGGCGGGCAGGGAGCCCCGCACCGCCGGCAGCCCCGCACCGCCGGCAGCCCCGCCGTTCTCTCCGCCGTCCCGGGATCTGTCTGTCTGTCTGTCTGTCCGCAAGCCGGCGGCTGGCAGAGCCCGGGAGGCTGCTCCCGGCCCGGGGATCGGGGGGAGACGGGGCAGAGGCGGCGGCGGGCTTGAGGGTGTAAAAAAACCGAAACGCCCGAAACCGCCGTAAATTCTCGCCCTCCGCGGGTCCCGATTCGGGAAGCGGCCGCCCGAGCGCACCCCGTCGCACGGCGAGAAGCGGTACTTGGACTCCAGCCTCTGCCTTCGCTGCTCTCCCGCTCCCTTCTCCCTCCACCATCGCATCAGCCTTGACCCCAACGCCGCCGCCGGGGCAGCCCGTCCTCCCCGCAGGTACGGGCGGCCGGGGTGCGGGGCCCCCGGCGGGGACGCGGCAGCTCTGCCTCGAACCTCGGGCTGCGGGCTCGGACCCGGTCACGCTCCTAACAACGAAAGGCGAGCGGGACTGCGGGAACGCTGGCCACCGTTTTGCGGCACCGACGTTTCTTTCGAACCCGAGGTCCAACGAGCGCCCGCCGCGCGGTTTGGGCCCGCGTTTGTGTTCTGCAAGCGCGACTCGGGGACTTCGAAAGGGAACGAATGCGCTTTAACCGTGCGGCGCCCAGCTCCTTCGTTTGCCGCCTCTCCGCCCTCCCGTTACCCCGCCGGAGGCCGCCAGCTCCTGCAGAAGCCTCGCCCCGCTCGCCAATATTTTATTTTCTCGCCAAGGCCGAGGCCCGTTGCCCGCGGGGGCGCGGCCTGGCCTTCCCCTACCTGCGGGCCCCAGCAGGACCCCCCGGGGCTGCCGGGCTCCCCAGAGCCACCGCGCACCCTCCTCCGCGGCCGCGGAGGGCCCCAGGAGCCCGAGGCCGGGCGGGGGGCGCCCACCTGGGGCACCCCCGGCTGCCTCCCTCCCGCGGGGCCGCCGCCCCTCCTCGCACCCCGGCTTTTGATTTACAGCCGTGGCATCCGAAAGGCTCCCACCCCAGGGGCGAGCGGCAAAGCGAGCGAGAACCACCCGCGGCTGCGGGCCGGCTCCGCTCCCTGCCTTCCTCCTGCCGAGCCCGGCCCGGCGGGCAGCCCCCCAGCCCCCACCGCCTTCATCCCGCTCCCGAGCCAGGTAATAGAGTCCAGCTCCCAGAGGAGCCTCACATCTGCTTAAAATATTGTCCAATGAAATGAAATTCTACCGCATACGGTGGTTTTAGTGCACGGGATGCTGCTGCCCCGCCGGCCCTGCGCGGCTTTGCCCCGGGACGCGGGCGGGAGCAAGCCCCAGCACAGGCCCGCGGCGGCGTGCGGGGAGGCCGTGCGGGGTTCGTGCGGGAGCCCGAGTTCGCACTGCCTTGCCGGTGTAAATACAGCGAGATCCGTACACTCGTGTCCGTGTTTAATCTGTTCTGCAAATAAATACTCCTGGGATATTGAAACCTAAGCTTTGGACTACTGTTTTGAACTGTGATACCTAAAAAATCCTCAGCTGAAACCCCATAAACCGTTGGGCCTTGTATTGTATTAAACACCTGATTTTAATCAGAGCTCAGCCTTCCAAACAGACACTTCCAGTTCGTGGTAGCAGCGCCCGCTCCGCGGCCGGAGGTTTCTGGCCGGCGGCTCCTGCTGCTGCAGGGCAGCGGCTGCTCCGCGGCACAGAAGCCCCCACTCATCTCCCTAGCACTTCAGCCAGCCAGGCACTGAAAAGCTCTTAGTCCTTACGCTGCAGAAGCTTCCTTACGGCTGCCAAGCTGCGAGGGCTCCCGGGGAGAGGCCGGGGCAGCCTGCGGGAGCCGCGGCCGGACCCCGCACCGCACACCCGGGCACACAGCGGCCAAACCCGCACCGCACGCAGCTGCAAAATCCCGGACCCGGCACCGCACGCAGCTGCAAAAAAATCCGGTGCCTTTTGCAGAAGCAAAGAGAAAGAGAAGGAGGAAAAAAAAAAAAATAAAGAAATTATAAATATTCCACTCTATTCAACCTCGCTTTCACAGCCAAGAGAGCTCTGAAAATTACTCTTCTGCGTAACAACCTAAAGCACTGAGTGATGACTTTTTTCAAAAGTTGTTATTATTCGAACGGAGGCGTTTAAAGCTTGTGTTTATTGAAAAAATGCAACCCCGGGATTAATTGAAAGACAACTTTGGGAGCAGCGCGGCCGCGATGCGCTGGCAATGCCGGCCCCGCTCGGCGCGGCCGCCCCCGCCTCGCAGAGCCGCGCTGCTCGGGGCGCGGAAGGTGCGCGGATGCCACGCCGAGAGGCGCAGGGGCTGGTTTGGGAGCTGGGGAACCTCACGGGCGCGCACCGCCAAAGGTGCCCGCAGCAAGGGAAAGCGCCGGGCCCGGGGCTGCCGGCCGCGTCCTTGCGGGGACGGAGCGGGGCGGCGGCGGTGCCCGGCCGCGGCGGGACCGGCTCTCGGAGCGGGGAGAGCGGGGTGAGGAGCCGCACCGCTCCGCGGGAGCGGGGTCCCCGCCGGGGGGGGAGAGGGGAGCGGCAGCTTGCGCCCGGGAGCGGACCCGCAGCCAGAAATGCCCGCCGACCTTGAGGAGTTGAAAAGGCTCCCGCATAACGAACTTGAATGACAAAATAAACCTTTGAGCCCACGCGCGGCAGCGCTGCCGTTCGCTCCGTGCCCCTTCGCCAGCCCGGCTTGAAACTGCGCCCGGCGCTCGCCCCAGAACGGGGTTTGTCGGCGCAGGGCCGGGCTCGGGGCGCCGGCTGCCCGCCGAGCCCTGCGGCAGGGCCGCGTACCGGGGGGGGGCGGGCCGGGGACCCCCAGCCTCCTCGGCCGGCTCTGAACTGGTCCCAGTCCGCCCCGAGGGCTCCCGGAGCGAACGCCCGCGGTTTCACGGGGCCGGGCGCCGCTGCCCCGACCCTTCGAGCACCGCAAGCCGAGCCTCTGGCAGGGCGCAGGCTACGCTGGAACTTCTGCAGCCTCCAGATATTTCGCACAGAGCCAGAGCGAAACAGAAACTAAATATTAATAATAATAATAATAATAGTAGAGAAGCACAGCCAGGCTGCCCGGGCACCGGGATCCTCTGCTGCACCGAGCCTAACTGTTAAATCGGCGAGGAACCAGACCGAGCGTTTGCAGCTGGACTCTGCGGGAGCGGGGGCAAAAAAGCCCCGCTCTTCCCTACAAAAGCCACGCTCTCCTCCTCTGGAAATCCAGTCTAAAAACGATTCGAAAGGAAGAAAGGAAAAGGGTCCGGTGGAAGACGGAGGAAAAAGCTGCGCGAGACTTACGAGCTGCAATTCCACCCCCAAGTAAATTTTAAAAAATTAAAAATTAAAGACACTCCCCCACACTCCCCTCCCCCAGACCTTCTTAACCCCCAGCTGGGACACCCGAGCTGCGTTCAGGATCTTCCCTCTGGACCTGCGAATCCAAAGCCCCTCACTGAGAGCGGATCCATTTTTGCTACAAATTCTCTTCCTTCCCTCTCCTCGATAATTGTTCCCGAGACCAGAAGGGTTTCTTTTCCCCCCCGTCTGCCTCTGCCCGGCTCTCCCCCCCCTCCAGCGCCAAGTCTCTCCGGCTCTCGCAGGCAGATGCCAAACGCAGACCTCTAGCGCCCACTATTTCAAAAGCCAGGAATATTATTTCACAAGACTTGGAACGACTCAATAAAAAAAAAAAAAAGTTGCTATCCCCTTTCGTCAACTTCCAGCTAACTTTCGCTTTTCTCCCCCGGCCCCGCCGCGCTCGCCGTCCGCCCGCCGCGCCCCGCTATAGCGCGCCCGGGCGCGGAGCAGCGCGGAGCGGCGCGGAGCAGCGCGGGACGCCGGGTCTCCGCGGCCGCGGGGCGGGCGGCGGGGCTGGCCGCCGCCGCGGGGAGGGAGAGGGGCTGCAGCCCCGCGCAGCCCCCGGCCCCGCTCCGCGCCCTCCGGCCCCGGCCGCCGGGGAGGGGGTCCGCGGAAGAAGGGAGGGAAAGGACCTACTTTTGGGCAGTTTTCTCGCCCGCGCCTTGGATCTCATCGTGTCGGCTTGTGGATTCCTCTCCTCCTCCTTGAGCCCAGAAGCAGCTACACACTATCTTCATCTCCCAAGCATTGTCAGTTTGGACACCTTCGCACATGCGCACAGAGCATTCAATCTGACACCCTCACCAGGGCCAAAAAAACTTTCCAATGTATTCATCATCATCAGGGTTTTTTTTTTTTTTTCCTCCGGTTTTTTTTTTTTGTCCTATCCTCTTCTTCAGACCACTTATCTCTCCCCCCTCCTCTCTCCCAGCACCATCACAGCCTTCCCCTGATCTGCCCCTTTAAGAAAAATCAGCCCTCTCCGCTCCTAACCCTCCGCACACTGACCTTACACACTGGACAATATTTAAGGATCAAGGTGCCATCCTATAAAGAGGTGATTATCATTATATTATTATTATTATTACTACTACTAAATAGCAATGCTGTAGAGAGAGTTTGTTAATGGCTGTCATCCTGTAACTGTACATATTTTAGACATGCTTTTATTTTTAATCTGAAAATTTTATTTACAGTAACTTTTCAACCCGTGCCTGTCTGTCTTTTCTTCCCTTTTCCCCTTCTTCCTCCCTCGCCCCCTCCGGCTCAGGGGGCCGCATAACTTTTAAAATAACATCATTTGCGCTTTGTGTTCTGCCGTCATTCCTCGCCTTTCCACCAGAATATTTCTGCTCGCCACCGCCGCTCGCAAGCCTTGCCTCTTTCCTCCCCCGCTCGATTTTGTCCGTGTTTGTGAACGTTTTGACCCAGAAGGCGAACCCCGGGCTCTCGCTCCCCGGGCCCGGCGGCGCGGCGGCGGCCGGCGCGGAGCCCCCGCGGGAGCGGGACGGGGCGGGCGGCCGCGGGCAGCCGGTACCGCGCCGCTTTCTTCTGCCTTTCAGGTGGAAGGCAGCGAGCTCGGGAAGCGCTCCCGAGGGACGGGGGACGCCGGGAGAGGCGCGGAGACCCGAGAAAAGGGGGGAGAGGAAGGAAAAAAAACAAAACCCAACCCACCCCAAAATTACCAAGGCCGCGGAGCGATGCCGGCGAGCCCCCAGGACCTGCCCGTCACCCCCGGAGCGGAGGTAGAGCGAGCCCCGGCAGAGCCGCTTTGAAGAAAGGAGCGAAGTGTAAATAGCCCGATGATTGATGTGCTGTCTTTGACTGCGGAGAAAGCACTATTTTAATTCAAGTGGCCAGGTCAGATGGTCACGGAAGAAGGTTGAAAGGTAGGATTTAATGAGATTAATATGGAGAGAGAGGGAGAGAGAAAGCGCGCGCCTTCATAAACATTCAATAAAATAATCGGGTTAGGGAGAGCGCTCTGATGTGCGCTTGAGGTGCTAACCCTCACCGGGGCTCGGCGAGCAGAAAAATCGGGAGCCCTCTCACTGAAGGGCATGGCAAAAACAAAGCAAAACTTCTGTGGGTGCGTCAGGTCTCTGCTGGAAGCCATTCTGCCAGCTGCACTTTTGCCCTGCAGGTGGAACTGGGGAGGGGGGAATATTCTTGCTAATTACCGGTTTTCCCCTCCTCAATAAACTCTTTAATTGCAAATGGGAGCAGGGCCCTTTCAGATGCTACCTAGGAGCCAGCGCTAAAGGGAAGGGTGGTGGAGCAGGAGTCCAAATAAAATAAATACGTTTGAAGGGAACTCGCAGCCACGTGTCGCCGAAAATGTTGAAATGGTGCCCGTGAATTCCTGCCTGGAGGACGCCTCGGCGCACAGGTAGCCGCTGCACGGCACGCCGGGCACCCCGAGGTTGGAAAAACAAGCTCCTCTGAGCTTCACCGGCGAAACAGGAGCGCTAATGTTTCCAACGCATTGAAATATTTCTTTCAGCGATCCCGGGCGCTGGCCGTCTCCCGCATGCCCCCGCTGAGCTGCTCGCGGGACAGACAGATTTCAGTTTGAAAATGTCCTCCCGGTTATTTCTCCCTGTTATTCCAGCGGCCGCGACGGGCTCAGCCCCGACCCGAAGCCAAGCCGTGAACCGGCGGCTGGCGAGCGGAGGGTGCCCCGGTCGCCGTCCCCCTCCCCGGGCCGGGAAAACAAAGGGCACGGAGGGCCCGAGCGACCGGTCACCGGGCCGGGACGCGGGCAGGGCCGCCCGCAGCCTCCCCCGGCACAAGCCCGGCTTTCCCTTCCTTGCCAAAGCCTCCTGCATCCCCAGCGCTCAGGTTGCCCCTCGGCAATAGTTCCTACGGTAAATACGCACGGACCGGCGGACCCGCTCGCAGACCTTTCGGGAGACGCAGAGCGCTTTCGGGGGTGCGCGGGGGGTTTTCCCCCACGCTTCTGCAAACGAAGCCACAGAGAAGCGATCGAAAAGTCGTCGTGCGACCCGGCCGAGCCGAGGGCTGGGGTTGCCCTCAGCTTGCATCGGCAACCAGTTTTCTTTTCTGGCATTTCTGGCTCGCTCTGGCCGCGCTGCGAGGCGAGAGGCCGGGCGGGAGCGGGGCTCCCTCCGCCGCCGGCGGGCACGGCAGCGCCCGGGGCTTGCGCCGCGCTCTTGTCGGGCCGGGAGGCAGCGTTGGGAGGGGGGGGGGAAGGGGAAAAAAAGGCGAAAAAAAGGGGAAAAAGGGGGGGGGGGAGAAAGGGAACGAATTTTTAACTGAGGGTGCCGGGGCGCGCTGGCGGCGGGCCGCAGGGCGTGCGGGAGGGGACGCGCTGCCGCCCCCGCGGCGGGCAGGGGCGGGCGGCGGCGGCTCGGCAGCCGCCCGCCGCCGGGAGCGGGCCCCGCTGCTCGGGCTCGCTTGCGGCCCAAACCGCTGTGGAGGAGGCCCGGTCGGTGGCCAGGGCAGGGAGCCGGGGAGGCTGCGGGGACGCCGTGCCCTCTCGGAGGGCGGCCGCCCGCCCCGCCGCCCCCAGGGCTGCCCCGCCGCCCCCGAGTGCCCGGGGAAGGAGCGGGGCCTCCCGGGGCCGAGGCACAGCACGTCCCCGGAGCGAGGTGCGCAGCTCGGGGCCGGGACGAGCCCCGCAGCCCTCCCCGGAGCATCCCGCCGCTGCCGCCGACTTTTACGGCTTGCACCTGTTTGAGTGCGGGTCGCTTCCACGGAGACCAGCAAATTAACTGGCGTGGAGGAAGGGAGAGGGGCCGGGAAGCTTCTCGGCTCCGCCGGGGTCAGCCCGGGTGGCTGCTAGGGACCTGGCAGAGGGAGCCGGCGGCCCCTGCCCGGCCGCGGTGCCCACGCAGGCGGCCCCGCACGCCGCAGCCACGCGTGGCCGGCCGCCGGCGAGGGGCTCTCCCCGGGCAGCCCCGGAGCCGGCGGGAGGGGAGAGGCAGGCTCCCCCGGCGGTGGCCGCTTTGCCGCCGAGCCTTAATAATTTTCTCCCGCAGGGACAGGAGCGGCCTTTCCTCCACACGCGTGGCAGGGGAGCGGGACCCGCCGGGCAGGGCAGAGCCGAGGCGGGGGGCTGGCCGGGTCTGGGGGCACAGGCAAGCCGACGGTCGTGAAATCCCCCTGTTAAGAGTTTATATCATCCGCCCCGGCTCCTGTTTGCACCTCCGTCCCCGCTCCCTCGCCCCGCTAATGGACATTTCAACACAGGGACGCCGCAGGCATCGCGGCGGGGGCTCCCGGCTTTTTCACCACAAAGCCCCGCGCTCCCAGGTATTTTATGAAGCCAGCTTTGAAAATACGCTCCAGGTGAAACCTGGCGTGCGAGCCTCCCTGATGGGCTTTGTTGAAAACCAGATGTGCTGCCGCCGCGTCCCCCTCCCCGGGGTCCCGGGCTCGGGGCCGGCACCGCTGGGCGACCGGGGAGGGGGAAGGCGTTCGCGGGTTGTTATGCACAAGTCTTTTTAAGCAGTAAAGAAGATTAAAATGGTTGAGATAGTCCGGCTTGTCCGGGAGCCGCCGCACACACGGAGTAACCCCTTTCCCTTCCCGAGGATTTTCGCACAAATTACTTATTGTTTCTGCGCAACGTTGCGGGGAGATTAGAGCAAGAATTAATATTTTAAACTACGCAAGATTCCCGTGGCATACGACGGGGCTGCTCTCCGTTAGGGTCAGCGAGCCCCGGCCAGATTAGGCGGTAAGAATGTCACACGCTTCCCTAGAGATTTTTTCCTTTTAATCTGGCATTAATAAGCGGAGGAAGCACACGCACAACCGCCACATCGTAATTAGGCTCTGCCTTAAACCCACGCAATCAAACAGCAGCTCGCCTTTCATCCCCGCCGGTGCCGGGGAATTTCGACACCTCCCGGCCGCGGTTCAAAGCCCCGCGCCCGGCGCGGGCGCAAGGGGGCGGCTGAGGACAGCGCGGAGGGCGGGCGGCGGCGCCCCCCGGGCCCGGCCCCGCCGGGGGCAGCTCGCATCGCCGCCCCAGCAGCAGCGCCGCTGCCTGCCCTCCGCCGCCGGGGCCCGCCGGCGAAACAAATACAAATTAAATTAAAAATACCAAGGGCTGGCTGCAGCCTCCCCGCGGCGAGGAGCCGGCGGCGGCCCGCGGGGCCAGGCAGCCCGGGCTGGCGAGCGCCCGGGCCAGCGAGCCCAGCCGGGCCCCCCCCGCCGCCGGTCCCTCCCGACGGAGCGGCCGGTGCGGGGCTCGGAGGCGCCTTACGCGCAGGGAAACAGCGCTGCCGGCCCGGGGAGGCGCAGCGCCCGCCCAGCGGAGCCCAGCAGCTCCTTCCCTGAAGGAACCTATTTGCACACGCGTTGGCTTAAAACCATTTTTTTTTACCTAAAAACCTTTGAGAAGCCCCCGAAGAAACACCACTCTGCGAAAGACAAAAATGTCCGCATTTGGTACAGAAAAAAAAAAAAATTAAGTCACCCTTACTGCTCCTCTTAGCGAGGAAATACCCGGCGGGGGGGGAAACCATTTCAAGACCTGTGCGTGCACGTTGCTCACTTTCCTGATAGTTAAGCTGCACTGAAATCGGTCTTTGCATCAAAATGCATTTATCAGACTTTTTATTCCCCTTTATTTCTAGAAAAAAACACTGGCTCCTCTGGCCATGAAAAAATACCGTGTAAATTGCCATTTAAGATTTTTCAAAAAACATGTTCAGCTCTAAGAATTCCTTCGAATTCGTTACACTCCGCTACGCAAGGCTACGCCTTGCTGGTCCAGGGCAAGGTAAAAATGCATGTCCTAAAATGAGAAGTCGTAAAAAGAAAAGCAACATTTACATTTGAATATCTAACTTGAACAGTATTATAATTACAATCGTAAAAAGATCGCGCACTGTTGTCTTTAAAACGCCAGCCCATGAACAGACAGTTTTCGGAGGATGTAAACACAGCAGTTTTAATCACGACGGTCTCGTGGAATGAAGGGAAATTAGGGAGTTATAGCAATTTTTTTAGACGTTTGATCAAAATATTTTTGCCCGGAGAACGCTTGCCAAATGAAAGCGAAATGGAAATGATGGGCGCTGTAATTCGGCAAACGGGTTGGAAATGGAGGGAGCCCAAGCCCCTGGGCTGCCGGGGCAGGGGTTCTCCTTCCCCGGCGGCTTTGGGCCGGCCCCTCCGGCGGGAGGTGGCACTGGGGACAGGTACGAGACCGAGGCAATTTTCGACCCAACATTTTTCAGCCGAAACGCGGTGTTCGGAAGCCACTAAAACGATCTGTCTCGCCTTTCTTCTCGAAATTACCAGAACTGCCCGCTGCTCGAAGGCTGACGCTGGCCGCGGCGGCCGGGCACGGCTCCTCCCGGCCCGGGAAGGGGAGGGAGCGGGCGGCGGAGCGGCCCCGGCCCCGGCCCCCTCCGCCCCGCGGCCAGCCCGGAGGCACAGCCGGCAGCGCGGCCACCAGCACCGGGGGCTGGCAACCCGAGGAGGGGGCTGCTTTAATTAAGTTTTAGGGCGGGAGGTGAGCGAGGCGAAACCCCTCCAAATTTCATTAGCCATCCTGCCAAAGATCGACGCCTTCCCAGCTCGTCCCTGCCTCGCAGCAGCGACCGGGGCGGTGCCCCCCCTCCCCCGATGCTCCCCCAGTCCCGACGGGGGCGATGCCGCCCCATCCCGGCGGGGGGACGGGGACGGGCGGCCCCGCTGCCCCCGCCGCCACCGGAGGTGCGGAGCCCCCGCGGGTTACGCGCCCGCTTTGCTTGCGCTTCCCCCGCTCCCGATGGCTGCAGCGGAGCTAGCTGTATAATTATTAGCTATTAATTGAGTTCAAGACCTTTTATGGCTATGGGAAATGAGGAGTCCGACCACTAATCCCAAGAAGGGTCTGCGCGCAGCCAAGAGCTATGAAAAAGCCATCCAGGGCTGGCTGGGCCCGGCCTGACACAATGCCCCTGGGGGCGGGGAAAGCATTAACGAAAAAAATTCATTAGGTGAAAATTATAGAAACTTTAAACCGATGGATTTATTTACGAGAGCCCTTCGGGGGCTGCCGCTCGGGAGCGGGGCAGAAGGGGGCAGAGGTGCGAGAGCCCCGCGGCGGTGCCGCCCGGGGGGACGCGGGGCGGCCCCGGCTCCGCCGCCCGCCCCATCCCGCGCCGCACCGGGCCTGCTCGGGCTCCGGCTTCCCCCGGTCCCCACCGGGCTCCCTCCTGCCGGTTCAGTTTCCATATAGCCTTATCTTTACACGCTTCCACCTTCCAATTAAACTTCCCCAAATTGCCAAAAGCCTTATTTGCATGCAAGGGACTCCGTTCAAAGATGCTAACTTATTGTCTCCTCTCAGAACTTAACATTTCTCTCTTCAGTTCCCACTTGAAAGAAGTTTTAGAACAGTATTCAAAGACTGTCCAAACGAACAAAACCTTCCCCTTCGCTAGGGAGAGAAATCCGGTGTATTCAATAAGAGGGCATATTCTCAGAAGTTTGCAGATTTGGTTTTAAAGGCTGTATTGTTCGTGCTTTTTTCCTGAAACTTTTTTTTCAGAGAACGGCTCACATGCCTGCAAAGGATTATTAAAATAAAACATCATAGAGCTTTATTTTTTCCTCCCCCCCTTTTTCACTGTTTAGAATTACTTTTCTGGAAGAGCTTTCTAAGCATACTCCCCTTGCCCCCCAAGTCATAATTAAGAACACTTTTTTTTTTCCTAGCAAACAGGAAAAGTAACAAATCAAACCCCTTTCCAAATGCTCCTTTTCCTTTAAACGCTAACAGAGTTCTGCACTTCGGAAATACTTATCTGTTACAAATACACCTGAAAATATTCCTGGTGCTGAATAGATGTTGTTCATCTACAGCAGAACGAATTAAAGCAGTGAGACTTTCATACTGGGCAAAGCCCGAAGCATCGCTGCAGGCATAAAAATAAATGCAGGCTACAATTCTTACTGGGTTTTCGAAAGCTGTTTAAAAGGTGACAGGATCTCTGCTTTCAAACCCCCCATCCCCGTGTTTTTCTTTTTAAGATTAAAAGAAGATGATCCAATGAGCTGAGGATGCAGAACTCCTTTTGGGAATGCAATAAACCGCAAAAAGCCGGTGGCAACCCATTTATGATTAACTCCTTTTTATAAAGGTGCATAATGGAAGCAAACAGGGACCCGACGGGACACGACCATATTTTATTCATTTAATACAAAGCAGCTTTAAAAAAAAAAAACACTTTAAAAAAAACGCAGTTCAGAGCATAACTCAAAGGCTGGGGGGAGGAAAAAAAAAGCAACTTATGGGGTGTGATGTGATTTTGCCGTGATCTGTCGCTCGCCAGCGCGGGTGCGCAACGCGCCGAGGATGCGCGGGAAATGCGCACGGCGGGGGGGCCTGGCCGCCCCTGTGCGGGGGGACCCCCCAGCCCCGGGCAGGGCCCCCGGCACGGGCGGGTTTCCACCCCCAGGACCCTGGCTGCCCCAGCCGAGCGCTGGCAGGACCAGGGCTTTTCCCGCTAACCTTAAAAGCGCAGTAAATGCTCCCATGAAATCACAGAAGCGCGCGCAGAGACCTCCCGTCCTCGGGTTTGCAGATCAGAGATGGGAAAGCATTTAACAGCACCCTTTAAGGGACTGGTGTCGCCTCCATATATCCCAGTCCAAGGGAAAGCCATCAGTACCAAAAATAATTTTTTTTAACCATAGGGAACCAAGAGTTCATTTAGATTTACAAATTAATGAAGACTTACTGTAGAAAGTAACTGTAAGAACATGTGTTAAAACGCAACAGAAAGAATTTCATCGATTTCCATGAGAGGTGGACTGGATCCAGGAAGAATGAGTCAACTTCATTCCTTGAGTGGAACTCACCGAGCTGAAGAGAATTACACCAGGCATGAATTTGGATCATCTCATTCCCCCCCCCATTTCATCTACTGCTGTCCAGCTAATTCCCTCCTCAGTCTTGCTACAGGTTAGAGCTAGATGGGAATTTTTAAAAAACACCTCTCATCACTGGAAAATAATGATTTGACAAGTATTTTTCCCCCCAATATGACAGTTACAAGTAATGATTCAGCCAAGCAGAGTCACACACGAGACGAGACGCTCTGGTGCGGGGAAGAACAGCTCAGTGGTGAGGGAGCAGGGAGGAAGCAATAGAAGATCTTCCACATATCGCAGAAACGCCTGCGTTCCTGGCTGTTTGTCCTGCTGCTAATGCTTGTTTCTCCTTTACCCACATAGTTACTGTTAAACTTTGCAAGGTTTTGGTTTAATTTCCATGGAGGAGATGAAAATTCTTGAAGCCACTGAACATTTTCTAACCAGGTCTATTCTTACACTAGAGGGATGCTATTCATTTCGGAGGAAAAAGCAGCATGTTTAAGTAATTGATAGAGAAATCTTTCTCCAATCGCACAAGCACATTCACTGCAGTAACAGTGTTCTGTTTTACAGGCGGAAGAATAAACTACTTATTACTTTAAGAGATTTGGGTTGAAATCTCAGAACACAGTGATGGGAGCAAGGGCCAGACGAACGCTAACGCCCAGCCAGAGCTCTGGTCTTTGCATTCAGAAACCCAAAGTTTCACACAGACCCTCCCATACTTCTGTTAAGGCACAAAGAGCATCTCGAGCATCAAGAAGCAAGGTCGTTAGGCTTCTCGACCTCACTGTCAGGTTTTTAGCCCACAAATTGGCTACATGAGAACTTGTGGCAATCCCACGGGAGTTCAGCAGTTTGGTTGTCAGAACAAGGCGTAGCTAGTGATGAGCTAATTGATGAACGGTTAAAACCAAGCTCCATTTTAAAGAAGCAGTTAGAAAATGAAATGCAAATATATACAAAATAGCCAATGGTTTCTATGAATATAAATGTCTGTCTACCTTATGACCGCTATTTTCCAGCCAGCTTGCCAACCAGTGCAGCCTTTGCACTTCTGTATCTACAATTGTACCATTTATAAGCCAGGAGCCCACCTTGCCCATATGCTTGCTCCTGCAGTGACTCATGTTCCATTGGGCTCATTCCTGCGAAGACTTGTGTTAAAACAGAGGAAAGAGCAGGACCTTTGGGGAAGGAACACTACATTTTGGAAAGCACCAGACATACTCACTATTCCCCGACAAAAAACAAAAGCACTGATTTACATCCTGCATAGGAGAAAGGCTTCTACAATTGGTATAGCATTAAAAGTAAAAAAACGCATTTGATACCTGGGTCAAACAAAAGTCTTGCTGAATAATAGTGTTTACTCAATACCTAAAAAATAGTCTTCCTAAAGGAATACACTCAGGGAAGAAAAACTCATAAGTTACCCAGCTAAGGCATGAAAGATCAACTTTAGTTTCATTTATTGATCTATTGAAGCCCCTCCGATCAAACCTCCCTGAAAAAGCTTGCCACCACTGCTTGCTGGTAGCATTTGCTGAATTCAAGAAGCAATTAAGTACCTATCACTTCATCTCCAAGTGGTAGCTCCCAAGTAACACTGCCAGCAAAACCACGTTCCTGTCTGACCACTGCAGGTTCCTGGGTCCTGCAGGGGAATTTCTTCCCTACCTTCGCAATTAAGCAGCAGCCCGAGAGCTCCGGCTGCCGCAGCGCACCACTCCCCGCGCCAGCGGCGCGATTTGGGATGTGCAAGGGGTGCAGGGTCAGGCCTCTCCCTTTGTAGACACCGTCTGTGTGATTTCAGCTCTAGCACCTAGCACTTAACAGCTACAAAATGTCTGTATTGGCAGAGTCCCACAGGTACAACTCCACCCAAATTATAAAGACATTCATAACTCAATCATCTCCAGCACTGTCTGTAAGCATTAAGGTTCGTATTTAGTTACTCTCTTTACATTAAGTGGGAAAACCAAAGACAAGGAGCTTTCCAGGTAATAGCTGGTCTGACAAGTTGCAACTCAGGGATCCGGAAGGGCTCTGTTCTCAGGACGAGTTCCGACTCTGCCTCATCATTTCTATGCAACAAGAGGCAAAACACAAAGTGCGACACTTCCCATTGAAGATAAGCAAGGTACCTCCAGCCAGAGCGCACGTTTCTGAACAACTGACCAGGGCAACCGCCTAGTAAGGCATCGCCTGCCACGATTCCCATCCTCCTCAGCTTTATCACGTCACTGCCCTGCCAGGCATTTCGCAGGAAGCAAACCCAAACCTCTGCTGCTGCCAGAAAGGCAAAGTTTCTCCCGAGGCCTGGTGTGGGTAGGATGTTCCAGCGGGTAAGTACTGCAAAACCAAAGACCTGAACGTGGCATTTAAAGGTTCCCAAGGCAGAAAAGATCCTGGCCGTTCTCATTTTTCTTGTGGTATTAAGGCCCATTGCCTTGATCCATCTACCAAGGGAGTCGCATTTCCTACTTTTCCCTAGCAGGTTGGCAGAGTAAGCCTTTGAGCAAAGGCAGAGCTCTCACGAGATTGTCACTACTAAAAGAAGAAAAAAAATAGCGTCACAAAAAGTTCCCAAAAAGGGTGAAGGGTTTTTTATACTAAAGTGGCACAGCAAGCTGCAAACTTGAACCCATTCAGTAGAAAAGGACATCTCATTTTTCTCTTAGAATCTTGTTTCATTCGTTTACTAAAGTTGCCCACTCTACTGCTGGAAAAGTAGCTTCCAAACTCCGTGATGAAAGAATATAGGAGCAAAAGGGTATTATGGTAGGATACTTATATCCTCCGTGCAATAACAAAGCTATGCAGGACACTCAAAAAGAGCTCCCAGTTTTCAGAATAAATCATCTTTTGAGTTGCCATGTAAACAGCAGCAACGAGCCAACAGAGCAGGCAAGCACATCGCACCAAAACAAATTCAGCAGCAACGCAAACATGCTGGCTCCAAGCGCTGCAGACAGACTACGCTGTGATGTTACACGGGGCATTCTCAAAAATCGGAATCCCTGCAGAGAGGCTTTGCGCAACGCTGTGGTACGCTGCCGTTAGCTTGAGAAAAACGTGTGTATTCCTCAGCTGTTAGCCATGCTCTCACGACAGTGCCAGTAGTACTGTTTCCCGATATACACCCAAAGATCTTCTCATGTTTTCATTCCAGTTTCTTTTAGTACCCTGAAACAGATACATCACGACTTGCTTGACTACCATTCAGCTGCAGTTCTGTTCCTTCAGTATAAATGAGATGGGGAAATAGTTTCATTTCTCTGAAGTATAAAGTTAAATAGAGTGAACTGAGAAGTTTCTTTAAAAATAATGGCGTGAGATCACCCATACAGTGATTTATAAGCGGCTCAAATAAGAGCAGTACTTGCATTTAGCAAGTGCATCCTGAGGAACAGGAGGCTTTCTCAGTTTCAGCCACTTGGGTGCATTAAAAGGGGGACAGCGCTCATTCATACGGAGAACATATTTTCTACAGAATTATGACTAACAGCTTTTTAACTCCACTCTTAAGCAACCCAGAATGTGAATCAATTAAAGATCACAAAAGACCCTGACATTTTCAAGGGAATTTGAGTCTTAATAATTTATTTTGTCACAAAGCTCAGCTGAACAATCCATCCAGGCAGCAAAACACTTTATTCCTAAGCATATTGACCACCAAACCCGGGCTGGCAGGGCACAACATGGGTGTAAAGACTGGCTGTGAAATAGTAAAACCCAATGAAGTTGCAACAGGAGCAAAAGTGCCCAGTGTCCCCAACTTCTTTTCAAACTTGTTAAGAATTGCTGCTCTTCGAGAGCAGCAAAAGCTCCGGCAACAAAGCAGGCCAGCATTTCTGCTTTGTAATCACCTCAGCCCTAATTTTTACAGCTGGACCTGTTTATCACAGCCTAACTTCCACTTGAAAAGGAAAACCCATCACTTTAAACAAAGCCCTTCAGAACTCTGCATCTCACCATAAATCAATCATAGAAAACAAGCTCTATGGTCTCAGTGCTGCCATTCACCTAGGCACCGCTGCTTTGCCAGGCAAACCACAGTTCAGTATTTTCCCCCCATCAAACACACAAACTAATACTACGATTGTTTATTTTCTCATCATCCAGGTTGTTGGAAAGTCATATTTCTGACCATTTCACCATTTAGCCATTTTCTCACTGTTCATACAAGCATATATTGCACAATGAAATTCTGGATGCTTCCATATTAATAACACCCCCAAATTTATCATACATATGGTCCAGATCTGGAAAGTGCTCAGACAACTTTAGGCATAGGAACTGTCACAAACTCACAGAAGCAAGAGATGATCTATTAAAGAATAACCAAACCCCAGAATACATCATCCAAGAACAGCATCACAGCTCGTAGAACTGCCTATCCAATGGGTAAACCCAGCATTTTGGCCACTCAAGTGGCTGCATTTTAGCAAAAAAAGAAAAAGATCACAATAAAAGAATTTTATTCTGGAAGGATGAGAAAAATGTTAAACATGTTTTTATGGGAGAAACAGAGATACAGAGCTAGCCTGAAAACTGAAAATCTCTCATGCCCTGATCTATAAATAAAACTAGTGGAGCTTTTCTTTTGTACTAAATTTAAAGGAAAGTCTTTTCCATGGAGAGTTTTCTTTAAAACAAACTCTGCCCCAGAAGGACTTTAATGATGGTGTTTCCAACAAGCAGCATGAATGAATTAAACAATAAATGCAGTAAGAAAGCAGCTGTATTTTTCCTTAACAGAAGCAGATGAATGTGTGGTTCAAACATAGCTGTGTTCTCGGAGAGAAAAGGCCGATTCCCGACAGTTGTCACCCAGATTGCAACAACGGTTTCCCTTCACCACGTCCTCCAGGACCTTGGCTCAGGTGCCGTTGGCCCTCTAGCATCACAAAAAGCTTCCAGGTTAGCGCCAGTGACCATCAAGCAGAAATTCCAGGTTCTGTGGCATACACAGTACCGCATTATTCAGCTCTCTTCTGCACATTATCCACAGGCTACGAGGGGAAGGGGGAGGACAGATACTCGGCTCTCCTTGCCAGCGTCAGGTCAGGTCTATCACCACCATAGAGCGATCAGAGCCTAACTGCTTGTCTTTATTCACCTTCTTCCCTTTGGGGGTAAACCCCAGGGTAATTACTCAGTCTGGAAATCACCAAGGTCTCTCTCTTCTCCTCACAAAAAAATCTCACAACATCCTACTATGAGCCAGAAGTTTCAAGACAACTGATTCAGAGGAACACCAAAAAAGCCTCCAGCAGTTCATCTGAACACACACAAAATACCACGACCAAAGGAAGCTCAGGAGCTCCGGTGGCGCTGCAGGAGAGCCTGCTGCACTTCTCAAGAACAGCGGTGTTCACCTGCTAGCCTAGCAACAGCCACTGATTATTTTCATGCGATGTTTCAGAGAGATACTCTCCCCTTAACTTCCTGACCAAAGCCATTACTCAGAATTGCCGAACATCCACCATGTTCCACCCCAGAAACAACAGCATTTCAATCGGAGCAGAAGATAGAGGCCCTCACAGTTATTCAGGTTTCCCACATCACTTTTCGTCTTAGCTCTTAAGTTCCACTTCTCCTTTAATTTGCTTTCAGCCTTGAAGCTTCCTATCCTTTATGTTTTCTAGAAAAGAAATTGGTTTTCTCCTACTTACAAGGTCTGCATCTGCTGTTTTCTTCTTCCTCTGCAGTGAAGAGATTTCTTGACACGCAGGAATTGGGCATCCATACTGATAACACCAGAGCCCATCAAATCTGTAAGAAACGTCGCACTGTTAAGCTGAAGCAAGCAGCTGTTTCCTTGGAGCAGAATGGCCTCCCCCCGACCCCACTGCAGCCTCGTCCCTGCGGTAGCACGGGAGGGACTCTCAAACTCAGGAGGCAGCAGAGTTTTCTTTTTACGCAGTAAGAAAGCTACAAACATCGCAAAGGTTCCTGCAGGTTATCCAATCCTTTGCTGATATGCATCATCCCCGAGCAATTTTTTCAGCATAGACTTTACTGATACATACACAATACAGATGCACAAAACAAGAACTTAAAACAGCTTGTATTTTGCTGTTGCAGCTCTGATTATCTCTCTTTCCTATAGTTGTGAACTGGCCTTCAGTTCACTACCTCAAAATAGCTGAAGAACGTACATACCTCCAAGAAGCTGTAGACCCTCCTGGCTCCTGAGTCGATACAGAGAGGACTCCGCATGCAACAAGCATTCCTCTGACAAAAAGCTGACCCTTCTAGGGAGGGGCTCAGAGGTGCCTATGTAGAATTAATTGACTTGATGAAGGTAATCTAGTTCAGGTGAGTGGAGCCAGCTGGGCTCAATTCAGCTCATCAGGTCTCGGGCTGGGTCGTGCTGGGGTCTGTGGCATCAGGGCAGCCAGCTGGCGACGGAGAGCAGCGCCCGGAGCAGCAAGCGCCCGTGCAATCCAACTGCTCCTCTGCTTCCCAGGGAGCTGCGCCCCAAGGGCAGCAACAACCGTGGTGGCTGTTACAGCTGAGATGGCACCTTGCACATGCAGGGAATTTCGTCATGGATGTGCCAGTGGTTGAGAAGCATGAGATAAAATCGCTGCTGTGGATGCATTCTCCAGGCATACTGGATAGTTTCCTATTGCCTGTTCTAAGAAATAGAGATTTATTACATTACAAAGAGAGATAAAACACACATGTTGAAACAAATCAGCTCACCAAGTCTACAGACAGACAATTAATTAATTTTCGGTGGGCTGTCAATAACTCCCAGTGATATGTAAAGCTCGTCTTGGGTCATTCAAGTAACAGCCCCTCGCTGCCCCCCCTTCATACGCTCATGGCTACTTGGAAAAGGCAACTACGGCAGCACTGGCGAATATGGGACAGATTTTGTCTCGCAGATGAGTTAACTGTTAGGCATCCCAAAGGGTCTACATTTAATATTCATTATATTTCCAATGCTTAGATTCTTTTATTTGTAGTAACGGCATGTTTCGTAAGTATAAAGACTGAACTTCCTCATACATACTGTGGAAATACATAAAACATAACTCCATGTCAGTCGGCCTGCTGATATTTCTATTTCCAGAAGAAAGCAGGAACACTGAAAAAAACCCCCAAGTCTTTCCCAGCAAATTCTGATGTATAGGATGTGACATAATGGCGCAAAAACTTTTGGCAAAAACAGGGATTTTAAATTGCTCTGCTCTATTTTGCTGTGGTGGGAGTTTTAATGCAGCGCACTTTGCCTAGAAGTGACACAAAAGAACAGACAATCACCTCGAGTGTGTTACAGGGAAGAACAAAACAATTTCCCGGACAAAAATATATTGAGTTCAGTAGGCTGTTTGTAGGTTACAGTAAGCAGAAGCATTTGATGTAATGGATGCTTTCTGGCTACTAGGGAACCTTTCAAGGGCCCCCGCGCAGGAGGGGGGTGGCAGTGATGAGGTGGCAGGTACCTGCTACAGAGAGGTGAAAGGGGACAGAACTTTATTTCCCGTTTTACAAAACAATTTGCGGGGCTCCATGCATTTCCCTGGGCCCTGTCAGAGCGGAGCAGGTAACGGCGACTGCAACGCGCGCACGGCGGTCCGCCCGCCTGCGGCTCCAGGCGGTGGACGGGTTCAGGTCCCAGCGCTCCCCTGCGCAGATGGGGTTTCTGAAGGGTTTGCTCCTTTGACAGGGACTGACTGGCCACCTGGAGGCTGTGGGCTAGGAAGGGGCCAGCGTGAGGACGATGCCCTCTTGCAGTCCCCCTTAAATAAAGCAGTGTCTTTTGGGGGGCTGCTCCAGCTGCCAGGCGCTCTCCGGGCTAGGGCAGAAGGTGTTTCTCCATCAGAACAAATGACTTTCTCAGGTGGCCACGGTGCCAGCAACGTAACTTGATTTGCTTTATTCCCCATGTGTTGGTGCGAAGAGGAGATGCTTGTGTGATGGTTTGCATTTAAAGCATCTCACCCGTGCACCTTCATCTCCGCGCAGTCCCCAGCAAACTGGCCTCTGCAGAAGTGTTTCTAAAGCCGCTTGCCATATGTCACAGTGCTTGGGGTTTATTAGCTTACTCAGAAGTGTAGTTTTTAATGCGGCGGCTGTTGCCTACAATAGCAGAAGTGGACTGCAAAAGCCCTGTCTAAGTTTGAGCAGCGAGGACATCCTGGGCACGCTGATGCTAACACTGCCTCCTTGTACATTCTTTCTTTTTCTCTTCCCCCTCTCTTTTTCTAATGAAATCTTTCCATATTATTAATGGATAGGGTGGATCTATAGAGTGTGTTCCTTCCAGGATTTTCTTGTTTGCTGTAGTCTTCAAATTTTCCAGTTCATTTCCTATTTTCCTGCTCTAAAACCCCTGCCAAAAAAATCCCTGAAGCACACTTTGGTACTTGAACAGAAAAAAGCCAACATTTGAGAACAGACATTTGATCCAGACTCTTGTAAATCAGTAGCAATTCTCCCCTCAAATACGAGCCGTTTTCATCAGCGGCTGCCAGTTCCTCAAGGTGAGTTTTTATCTTATTAAGTATGCAGATGCATTTCGGTCACTAAAATGGGGAACGCTGCGCATACAATTGATGTGAAATTAGTAGTCCAAGAGCATTCAGCCAAAATATAAAGACTGGACTTAGGATAGGCTATTTAACCAGGTTCCTTTAGGAATTAAATGATCAGGAATGAAATTAATGAAATGGATTCATGCCTAGATATTCTAAACGACACTAGCTCTCATAGGCTAAGAAGAAACAGGTACCCAAGAAAAAGTTCCTCACTCATGGACTGGATATTAGAACAAAAGTGGCTATGTAATCCCCCATGGAAAGAATTATTTCGGTTTCATGTAATCCCTCCCCAGAAAAATTGGAAACATTACAAACTCCACTGATATTAGAGCTCAAGTGCGTGATGGTGCCAATTGGAACAGGTTAGGAGTTGGGGAATTCCTTAGGACATTCGAGGAGAAAAAAATTCTGAAATAATTTTGTGGATTATTGTTGGTTTTAATTCCTTCTGTGGCTTCTAAAAGAAAATCCTCACGCATTGAGTCACTCATGACATGGACACTTCTCTGTAAACATAAACTGAAAATAAAAGCAGTTGGATGTCAGTCAATCTGGTGGAACTACTATTAAATGCTCAGGCAGCCTGATACGCGAGACTGGTTATTTCAGTGTATAACACTGGTAATTTGGGGCTGAGCTGATTCTATTTATGGGCGTGATCCACTGTTCTGTGCTCGCGGATAAAATAGCAGGTGATTCTAAGGGACCTTTTGCTCTGACCCCCCTTCGTGTGCTCTGCAGGGCCAGACTCCCTCATCCACAGGAATGGCCAGGGTGTCAAGAGAGCTCCCTGCAGGCTGAAAAGGCGCATCTCGTGCTGCGGCGGCTCACGGCATCCCCTCCCTGAGACCGCGCAAGACTCAAGCCAAAACAGAGGAGAACAATATACGCCGGTACCTTGACCGGGATTTTTTCCTTCAAACACACCTGGGCACATCCGTGTTTTTTCAGCCTTTGCACTCGATATCCATTCATTTCCTTCCACCGATGAACAACAGGACACAAGATGACCCACGGATTTTTCATGGCTACGTTTGGTGAGATGCTGCCTTCAGTATGAACGCTCAGTTAAACGTATTGGCTTAACATGGGGCAGACTCACGGTTCCTGTTCTTCTGCAATTACAGCTCGATATTTTGAGGTAACCATCACTGATTTCAGCTTGCCTGAAAACGTCGCGCTGCGCGCAGCGGTGGCTCAGCTCGCTCCACGGCTGCCCACGCAGGAGGGGCAGGGCAGGCAGCTCGAACAGCACCGTGTCAGGTCCCCCAGACCGGGCTGCACCGACAGCTCTCTGCTCGTCAGCTGCAAATCTAACGAGCTGCGTGTAATGAGGATCTTAGACTGCTAGGCACTAGAACTGGTGGCTGTGAGAAGGTAAAGAGGCCAAGTCTTTATAATGTTTCATTTATTTCAATATATTTTCTTTACAGGTCTCATTTTGCCTCTCCCCCCCATCTCTGATGGTGATACCCCCCCCCGAGTATTCGATCGGGCAAAGCGGAGTACCTGAAAGTTAGCGTGTATGCCACATCAGGTACGTCTGCCCGAAGCAGGACACAGCACAGCCCTACAACATCACCACCTCAAACAGCAAAAACAGATTAAGTCCAAGTAGTTTCCTACTACTTTCCATAGTATTTAAGTATCACACAACTGGAACTGATGCTCAGGAAGACAAAGACCCAGATTCAGTTTCACTGAAGCATGAAGAAGACAATTCAATTAGGAACTCAGTCCCAAAAGATTTTCTCTTCAGTAAATGGAGAGTGATAAAAGCCCGGCAGCTCAAAAGTAGGTGAAGTCTCTTTCTCTCTCCACTGTTTATCTTCTTAACCGGAGTTTGAAGTTCTTTTCTTTAGTTGTAAAAGGTCAGATGGGATGAATCCAGATCTTGTCGACTTGCCCTAGAAAGCCTGTGACAGATCTGGAAAGAAAAACTCCAAGAGGGCAAGCTGGAGGTTATCCACTTACTCTGGATATGCAGGGATCCGTTCTTCCCCTCGTAAAGGAATAATGATCTCACATCAGTAAAAGGAAAAACAGTTTCAAAGTAAATCCACTGAATACCGCGGGTTTAAAACAGTGTAGCCGAAATCAGCATCTGGACTATTGTCTCGGATACCTTAAAGGTCCATGATTTCTTCCTCTAGGGGCATGTGCTTCTAGGAAATATATATTACTTTGGCTGAAAGACAGTACTTCAGCGAATGTCATCAGACCACCAGCACCGTTTAATAGTTCTGCTGTGTTGTTCTGAGAAGTGCTGCTTTCTGTAGGAATTCGGGAATGACCCATAGAAACAACTTTGGCAGAGCGTGTATTTCCCTTTGGATTTGTCAGGGTAGCAAAGGATCTGAAGAGCTGAATCTTTCCAAATCTTCTCAGCTCATCTGCATTAAGAGGACTAAGTGGCTCACCAGCGGTTCCTTGGTTAGTCTGAGGCTCTGACATTAGCAGGGTTACATTTGATCCAAGATGTCTTGAGAACTGCAGGGAGAGTAATGTTTTCTAACACCATCAAATTCCCCTCTCTCTTCTCGGTGAGAGAGATTCATTGCAAAAACAAGCAGTAAATTCTCAAAGGCTGCAAGAGCGCAGCGCTGAGGGCCAGACAAATTAAGACAGATGTTCTGAACTTTGGGATAGCGAGGATGTGGTTTCGTGCGGCCGGCCATGTGAAGGCTCTCAGAACATCCTCCCTTCTCAGACACAATAACGAAGCAGAAAGCGTAATGAGACACAATCCATCGAATCCAAGATGACTGCCGCGGGTGGGGTTGCAAACCTGCAGCCGTTCTTGGGGCCTGCAAACCGAGTCCGCTGCTCGGCTGACTTTCCCAGCTGGATTCGTGCTGCTTGGCACGTTCCCACACGGATTGCCTTCCTGCGTAGCACAGCCGTAGCAGTTCTTCCACCTTTGGGCCAACGTGCCCCCGCAGCAGGACCCAGGCCTTTTTTAGATTGCACAATGCAGCTCTTACATCCACGGTGAGTTAGTTTTGTTTTCCTTATGTGAACTACACAGAAGCACAATTCAAGATGAAAAATGCTTTTTATCCAAAACTGTTAGAAAATTAACAGGCAAAGGCAAAAGAGAATGATACTCAAAGTCAGTGAAGATACTTAATTCTCCCAGTCCCCTTTTAAGGAAGCCCAGTGCTGTGGCTCAAATTTGATGCCCATTAGAAATATATCTGGAGCTTGCAGTGAGAAAGAACAGTTTCTACCACTTTTTTCCACCAAGAAGAAAAACTCAAACATGACTGACAGCTGTCACATCACAGCACATTTCATTACTTCCATACTGTCAGTCAGGGACACAATTTTTCCAACATCAGGTTTTTCTGGTTTTTGGTTTGTTTTTTTTTTTTTTTTCTCTTCTTCCCTTTCCTTGTATATAAATATCAGACTGTGGACACAGAACAAGTCACCTTGGTGGGAACGGTCATTAAAGACATGGGTAATATACATGTTTATTGTCCCACATGCTTTTCCGTTTAAAATATTTGGCCTGAGAATATGAGAGGTAATGAACTTATGTTTTGAGGTCTTTATAAAACATGGCTTACATCCCCTGATTAATGCTCCTTGGGACTTGTTCTATGTAAAATATTTAACTAGCTATACTTTAGATAAAAGAAACATCTGAAGCATTGGTTGTTTTGGAGTTTCTCATTCTTTTCTCCCATATATCTTCATAAAATTTAAGTGCCAGACACAATATTTTAAGTTCGGAACCTTTCCTCTTGTTCCTGAGTTCTCGCTTCTTTAGCAACATTTATAACATCAGTTTAATATTCTCCCCTACTGCCGGGCTCTCAGGACCAACACAGCCCCCGGTTACACGAAGCAGCACAGTGCACCTATCGAAGCAGGGGATCGGTGTTTTAGTTCCAGTTTTGCTACTGAGGACACGAGACAAAGCGTGCAAAATGCAATTCATGCAAAGCGAATGCATGAAACGGCATCAGCGTCCGGAGGAGCAGAGTGGTATCACCCGGGGTGAGACCCTCGGCCCACTGGTGCGCCAGGATCACCCTTTGCAAAGCAGAGCGGCGCGATGCGTTGAAGATCTAAACCGAGCTGGGCGGGTAGGGTGAAAAGAGCAGCAGCCCCTCCTTGCTTGGATCAGAGGTCTTGTACTGCGTCTCTTTAGCAGACCTACTGCCTGACGACACGTTCCTGAGCAGAAACAAATAGATGTACTTGTGCGTCCTGCCAGTGCAGTGTCTCGGCCTCCCTTGTCCTGCCCTTCTGCCTTCATCGCCGTTTGGGACGCACACGCACATACTGGGGCAGTTTGGCCTCGCAGCCATGGCACTAGATGGGGATGCAGAGAAATCTAAATTAAATTCCTGGCTCTGGCACATACTTTTGTCAGGATCTGAGCCGGGCGGTTATTTCCACCTGTCTCTGTTTCCCTTTGGTAAAACAGCGACTAGATGGTTTCTGTTCTTCTGCGCTGCGTGCAAAGCTCCGCAGGTGGCTCTGCAGGGCGTAGGGCAGCGCTGTACGGAGGAACCTCGGCTTGTTCAAAATGTGCTCCCTCTTCTATGGAGGCCCAGCCACCTTAACACCTGGCTGATTTGCTCTTTCAAGAAGCAGGGGTGCTGAGGTGGTCCAAGCACCCTGCTAAACAAGCTCTCCCGCTTGTTCAGAGCTGGCTTGCGCGTCTATGCCCAGCGTGGCATTTCGACGCAGACGTGTCATCGAGACCAGGGGCAGCCTTGCCGTACGTACTGTTGGGCCTACGCGTTGGATGCTTTGAACAGTCACGGCTTCTACCAGCTATTACTGTAGTCATAGATACACTGCCCTTAGAGAAATCAGAATCAATTTAGGCACCTAATACTGGGATGTCTGTGAGTGAATTGGTTTTGAATTAATCGAGTAAAACAAGGCAGTGAAAACTCATGTAACATGTTGGTCTGGAAAGTGCTGCAGCCCTGGGGATGGAACGACAATGCATTTTTTACGCCTTGAATTTTTTATTAAGGGCTCTGTTTTTATTTTTTATTATCGAATATGAATATTTTACACGTCCGAGTTCAGAACAATGCTTTTTTTGGCTGCCTCTGCACTTTTCATGGTTGTGTACCCTTGCATTGCATAACTGAGAGAGATCCATTTACACACAGGGGGAAAGGGGACTAATGAATCTCGGCAAAGCTAACTTTACTGCGTGTGGAAAAAAGCACTCTGAACTTTCCCAAATAAAAAAATATATACATACATAAAATACTTGCATAGAATAGCTTAATAAAAGCAGTGTGTGTGTGCGTGCGTGTCTGTGTACGTGCGGGTGCATGTGTTCCCGTGGGTACATGTATAATGACTGCAGAGCCTCTCTCAGCCAGAGCTACACCTTACTCCGTGTAGTGACACCTCCGCCGGGAAAAGCTCTAGAACGTTCTTACCTCCTTCACATCGAATCCCTCATATTCAGTACTCACCTGGATGTTTCCAAAGTTGGAGAAGCGGAGGTGGGCCTGCCAGTCGCTCAGTAAATGAACTGATGGAGCTGCCCATACTCAACTGCAGGACTGGTATTTATCTGTCTTTGGTAAAGCCATTACTCTTTCTAAATGTCCGCAGAGCTTGCTTTCACACCCGCCTCTGCAGGACACCCCTGCAAGGCCTGCCTACCGCAGACCCTGAGCCTTACCGCTCCTTCGTAGGCACTCCTGGCTGCGCCGGGTCTCTGCTGGTCTTTGAGACAGCTCCTGCTCCGCACAGCCCCATCGCCGAGCATCTCTGACAACGGCCGTGCTCCGGCAAGCAGCCACTGGTTTTGCTGTTGGTTTTGCTGCACACGCTGGCCTGCTGGCGTCGCTTCATTCTGACCACGGATGGTGAAGAAACGCCTAATTTACCCAGACAATTCTGATCTGACCTCGCTTGCTAAGCCTGGCTACTGGCCCTCAGGTGGTAAGAGCGTGAGCGCGGCACTGCTGAACTTCTGTAAGTTCAGGTCTCTGTGCCGTGCCCCAAGCATCGCCCTGCCTGGGGAAACAAAGGGGCTCGTTTCCCTGCCTTCCTCTGTGCCCCTTCGGAAGGGGTGCGCTTGGCTGGCTCTCCAGCTGCTTTCAGAACAAGTATCCATCACCATCCTCCCCGAGACCCGCCATCTGCCAGGCAGGGGTGAGGGCACCTTTTCCAGCAGTGTGCTCACACAGCTCAGCAGGGATGAGGGCACGGGACGGGAGATTTGAATAATAAAGATAATAATTATTTGTCTAGTGTATATTTGAACCCAGCCTTTTTATTGTGCATATGATAACAGGGAGGAGAGGGAGAAAGCAAGAGCTCTTGTACGGTTCTCGAGAGCTCGCAACCAAAAATGGGCAGGGTGACAAGAACCACATTGTTTTGGGTAATCAGTGTGCATTGTCCCAGGCTGACATTACTGCATACCAATAAAACCTTTAAATTCACAGGGAACAGGGAAAGTGCAAAATGATGAATTGTTTGACATTTAAAAGAAAATAAAGAGCTGCTGCTGGATTGAAACTTAAATGAGACTTGGGGAGGGAGGGAAAAAATTACCAGGAGCAGGTTGAGATTTTTATGTAATTCCAGTGCAAACTTCACAAATGATTTTGTGTTTCTGATCTTGTGGCCCCCAAATCCCAGATCTTTGCACTGATACGTGCTCTTAAAGCAAAAGCCAGCAGTTACCCCAAACAGCTTTCAGGACAAGTAAAGGATGGAACAGAAGAAGAGTCTTTATAAGTGGGAACTGATACCTGATGTGCCCAAGATTAAACTTTTCATTCCACAACGAATCACTGGTAAGTCTAGGAATTAGCTCAGGCCTCTTTAATCCCTGCAACCAGTCCCATATTCACCAGACTAGTGTTGCTTTCCTGAGGCTAGAAAGATCCCAGGCATTTACAATTTAAATCCCCTGTGCATGCAGAGGACAGGTAGAGCACAGGTGGAAATACATCAGAGAAAGGATTCCCGCAATTCATTTTCTATGGCACGGGGGCCAAGGGAATAAGGTCCCGAATGATTAAGACCTCAGACCTCTTCAAAGCAAAAATGAAATACAAATGAAGTAATGAATTTCCAGTGCCCTGTGCAGCGATGGAAGCACAAGGTGACCAAGAGACTGAAGAGGCTGATGTAAAGTCTAGAGACGTGGAACATGTGCCAGCTTCTGCTATCTTGTTGTGTGTCCTTGAGCAAAGTCATGTCTAAAGGTAAATGGAAACAGCCAGGCCAAACCAGTACCGTGGCTGTTGCATACCTGTAATAATGGTTTGTTGAATGATTTTCAGCTGGGAGGAGCTGAACCAGGCCCCCTGATGTAAAACAAGTTTGGTATCAATGAATCCATCCTAGATTACATCAGGCAATGTCTTGTTCTGCAAGGGTGAAATCTCATTAAAAGCACACACAGAGCTCTGCTAGGTGTCACTCTCCAAACACCTTTTGTGTCTGCATCTGCGTTTGCAGAGTTATCATGCTCTCTGCTTTGCTTTTCTTCTTCCAGACCACAACCTTGAGCTGCACTGTTTGCTCAGGTTCCCTTGGCTTTCCAGCACACTGTTTTTTGCATTTTTATTTGCATTAGATTATTGGAGCAGGAGTCTAAACGCTTAAGTTACTGCAAATCCCTCCTCATATGGAAGTCAGTGAGCTGTAAAATATTTAAACTGTCTACAGTTGTACCTCGTTTGTTTACACATTTCCAGTGGGCTTCTAAAAGGTAACATACTGTAATAGAAGAGAGATCCAAGACGCTGATTCTGATTTCATAACAGCTCTAAAAGTGCTCTGAATACTTGCATTAACTTGATGGAGTAGCATGTATCTCAACTTTCTGAAGCCTGAGGGCCCAAGTGGAGCAGGAAAGCTATGTGCTTTACTCCAGAATCTTTGCTTTATGCTTTCACTCTGATCACTGGGGAAAATGAGGTTAGGTGGGTCTTACTGTAGTAACTGCTGGAGTCACCCAGAAATCATCCTTCACGCCCCTGCCCACGGCCTCTGCGGCTGGGCCTTTCAGCCCTTTTTATTTTTCCACTTGCCCTGCTGAGGAAGTGCTCCAGGGCTCAGCGGGCAACTGAACACGGAGTTAGACGTGCCTCTCTTCAGAGCACTTGTAAACGTCTTGTAGAAAAGGAAAAGAGCGGTGTGATTCTTCAAAGGGCAGCGAGAGGAGGTGACAGACGACTAATCGGTCCCAAGGCAGCAGAGGGCATCAACGAGTTTGAAGATTCATCTCCAGAGCTGAATGAAAATAGCCAGAGACTGCACTGAATAATGAACGAGACAGATTTCAGCTCTTTTCCTGTTTTCATGTTAGTCTTGAAGAAATTCAAGAGGTTCTCAGGTATATCTTGAGGGATTTTTTTCAAATAATTTTTGAACAATATATAAATCATAGCGCTAATTAGCTTCACAAATTATGATGAGATTTCTATTGCCTGACTGGATGCAGTGCATGTATTTGCAGGTGTGGATAAAGATGATCACCGTAAAGGCATAATTTTCAAGTTGTTTATTTGAATGCAAATTTTATTGCTGAAAATTCACACCTTTGTTATGAATTTCATAGTTCACTTTGGAAACCCAATCAGTTAGCCATGATATTTATGCTAGTTAAGCTCATTTGGCGGAATTATTTGTAAAAATCGAGCTTGGCAAGGCAGATTTGCTTAGTAATTCAAGCAAATATTTGCAGGATTATTTTGTCGCTTGCCCTAGCTCTCGGTGATGAGGTAGGAATGACACTTTCTCCTACATATTCAGCTTTTCCCAAAAGAGAATCAGTGTCAGCTAGGCACCAATGCCTCCACCTTCTCTTAGATGCCTGACATCAAAACATTTGTTCAGGACTCCTCAGAGAATAAACCCCAAACAGATACCTTTCACCTTCTGCTCTCTGATTAAATTACTAATTTTAATTAACGTTATATAAAGTTATCTAAACGTTGTCTCACATAGTCCTTATGCTAGAATATCAGTGAAATCCCACAGGTGGACAAACGGAGGCAATGCTTCACGTGATGTGACATAGCAAATCACACGGCAAGGCCACTAATAGCGCAGAGATATCCTAGGTCCGAGAGCTCTGCTTTAACAGCCAGGTCAACTTATTTTCATTTCATGAGCAAAAACAAATTTAGAAGTCCAGTCCCCTCTGAGCTCCTCCAGGGCTGCGACAGGAGATCGCCAGTGCTATGGTGAAGGGTCAGCAATACCCCTGAGCCCGCATTTCTCCCTCTGAGGTCTCTTTCCACTCTTTGGGAGTTTACGGTGAATGGCAAGGAGCCAGCCCCCACGGGCACGGGATGGAGGTGGCTTGTTCTCAAGCGTTTAAAAGTCTGACAAACTGTTTGCAGTTCTAGCGGGGATCAACACATTTCTAGAATTAAAACCAACATCTTGGAGAGCAAAAATGCTCTGAACAAGGACTCTTTCTTCAACCCAATGCACAAGGGACCTTTTTTTACTAAGCTATAAAATCACTTACTATAAATCAATTGTTTTTGTACTGATTTATTAACTGCTCTCCAGTTGTTCAGATTGGCACTTAAA
This sequence comes from Platalea leucorodia, assembly GCF_965183815.1. NCBI lineage: Eukaryota > Metazoa > Chordata > Aves > Pelecaniformes > Threskiornithidae > Platalea > Platalea leucorodia. The sequence goes on from NC_138839.1 coordinate 1,657,565, forward strand.
AATTCCTGGATGGTCCTACTGAAGTTTTCAAAAGCATTTTCTCTGGACCACTGTTGGTCCAACCTCGTTATGGTCTTCCCTGGTAACCCACCTATTCCTAAATGCTCTTAAGCTGGCAAGGATGGAAGCAGCAATCCACACGGAGTACATCCGATCTTGTGGGGAGATGATCTTGATAGGAATTGTGTTGGGAACTCCTGTCTGGAGCTCCTTCAGCAGCCTCTCCTTGAAACCTCGGAAAAGAGTCAGCCTGCCCGGTAACAGCACGTGCCTTAGGATGTCGGACTGGATATGCTCATGACACTTGGCGACGCTCTGGAGGACCGTCCCTCCAACCCTGGCCTTGGGATTTTTGCCTCTGTGGGCACAAAAAGCGCTTCAGGTGACCGGAACAGCTGGTCTCCTGCCCTGACAGCCCTTCCGTCGGGGAGAACGTACCTGCACATACAGTTTTCAGGCTTTTCCTGCATATCTTGGCTAGGATCTAAAGCAACATAGCACAGCTTCTCCTTCATATCCCTGACAATTTCTCTGCTGTGCTCACGAAGGGGTGCCCGGTCTCTGAGAGGAGCCTAGCAAAGTATTTGGTTACACCTCTGTCTGCAAAATCCAGCCTGGTAATGCCGTGTAGCAGGTAGTGGCCTTTGTAGACAGGGACGGTGACAGTGACACTATCACCACTGTCCAGCGTTAGTCCAGTTGTGCGGGCACAGGCATACTGGGCTGGTAGTGTCTGCAGAGTCACGGAAAGGGCAGGCACCTGGAAGCTTCTGAACTTTGCCTCAGCCATTTTTTCTTGATGGGACAAAGGATTGAGAGGGGTCTCGGTCAGCTGTGCTGGCCTCTCGCTCGGTTTCATTTTGAGCTCTTGTTCGTGCAGGTATCTCCAGATCTTCTCCATGTGGTCCCAGGATGTAACTACCCCATTTTCCATTGGGTAAGCAAAAGACAAAATGCCCCTTTTGGACTGGGCTTCTTCCCCAGTATAGCCGCGCTTAGGACTCACTCCAAACATGACAAGTTTGAATTTGGGGTATCCCACAACAGCAGAAATAACCAAACAGGGTGCCTGTTCCAGACAGAGCAGTCTTACACTGCCCGGAGCCGATGTCAAAAATCACTGCGTGAGTCCCTGCCGCCGCGGAGCCCGGCATCCTGCCCAGGACGGTGCTGTCCCCGGCAGCGGCTGCTGGCACAGCGCATGGGCGAAACCTTCTGGATCCCCCGGCCGCAAACAGGCCCCGCTCGGCTGAGCTCACAGTCGTCCTCCGCAGCTGCTTCCCCCGGGGAGCCGGCAGCGCGGAGCAGTCTGGTTCAGGGCTAGTACTTGGAAGTGAGACTGGGTGTTCTTACATCCCAGACAAATTACAGCAGAGAATCAATGGATTTTTTCAGACCCTCAGGCACAGAGGAGGGTCGGTTACAGTAATTGCATTTGCATTGATTTATATTTGGATTCTGTTTGGGATTTTGCTGGGTTTCTAAAGGAAACATTTTTAATGAGGTCAAAAATAACATGAGAGCTAGTTTTAGAATACAAACCCCAGATATCTCAAAGACCTTAGAGGGAAGAATCTCCCAGCAGAGGAGGTATGCTGCTCCCCACAGGACTCCAAGGCAGGCTGTGAGCCAGATAAGGAGTTACTGCATCCCTGTGATATGTGCACACCTGTAAACACTGTGGAGGGGAAGGGGAAAGGAGATGATAAGCAGTAAGATCCTCATTACCAATGGGGTTTTTTTTTCCATACAGGTTTTGTCAGCCAATAAACGCACAAACAGCTGTAGCACCTTTTAGGTCAGTCAGCTCTCAGCAGGGTTTGAAAGGTGTTGGGCAGGTGAGGATGGAGGCCCCAATCCACACACGGTATTTTCTCTCAGGGGGTGCAATGATCCTCACAACCATGCCAGCAGGCACTTGCAGCTTCATCTCCTTCAGGATCCGCTCCTCCAGGCCAGGAAAGAGTGTGGACCCACCGGAGAGCAGGACGTTGCCATGAAGATCCCTGCACACATTGATGTCACACTTCGTTATGCTGTTGAAGATCATTTTGTGCACACCAGGAGCTTCAACTCCAACGTTTGCAGGCACAAAAAGGGTTTCTGGTGCACAAAAGAGCTGTTGCCTATCTGGATGATATTGCTGTCAGGCAATCTGTATTCTTTCATGATTTCTTCTGGCTTTGCTTTCATTTCTTGGATGGGGTCTAAAACTATGTAGCACAACTTCTCTTTGCTCTCTCTCACAATTTCAGCTGTGCTAACGAAAGTGTGTCCGCTCTCCAAAAGAAGCTTCATAAAATATTCGGTGGTATCCCAGCCAGCAATAGCCAGCCTGGAGACAGCATGGGGTAAACAGCATCCTTCATATATGGGGACACTATGGGTAACACCATCCCTGCTGTCCACAACTGTTCCAGTAATACGGGCTGATGCAGAGTGCCAGAGTTGCCTGGACTGCAACGTACAGAGCCGGCCCCAAGAAGCCTTCAAACGATCTCCATCATTTTTTCCCAGTTCTGCAGAGGATTGAGGGGGGCTTCAGTCAGCAGCACTGGCCTTTCACTGGCTTTGAGTTTCAGCTCGTACTCATAGACATGTCTCCAGATCCTTTCCATATCATCCCAGCAGGTAACTATGCCATGGTCAACAGGATAATTCAAAGACAGGACCCCTCTTTTGCACTGAGCTGCTTTTCCACTGTAACATTCTTTCTGTCCAGCTCCCAGCACTGTAGCTTTGACTTCTGAGTGACCAACAATTGCTGTAAAAACAGACCTTGCGCTACTGTCACCTGCAATATCCACTTTGAATAACCCAGACCATTGCCAAAGATTACAGCTAGGACATCCGAAATGTTGGGGTTGAACGCTCTTTGCAGAGTTGATGGCTCCCCAGCACTGTTTGCCCGTTCCCCTTTTGCAGGCTGGTCACCATTGCTCGGGAAGTCTTCTCGGGGATGTACAGCTTGCCTTTTCCAACGTGCCTGCCCCCAGCTGCCTCACAGTAGCCAGTCACACAATAATACATTTTCCCAGCAAGTTACCTGATCCCAGGCACTTCCCTGGATATGGCCAGCGTAGCTTCTCCGTGACTCCAGCCAGAGGACTATCAATTCACCGAGTCCGATCCACAGGTCACGGACCATGAATGTATCCCTGTAATGAGCCCGACAGCACTTTTTTCCTCAGAATAGAAAAGCACATATTGCAAAATACAGACATGACAATAATTAAACTTCTCACATGTGTCTCTGGCTTAGCTAAGACTTTAGAAATATTTCCAAGAGTTGGTGAAGATTAGGACAATTTTGCCTCCCTGTAAGAATTAACTGAATTACCAGTTTGCTTTTCTGAATAACGTCTGCTTAGAAGCAGACCTTTTTCAACTGAATCCTTTCTGATCCTTTAGAGGAAACTCCTAAAAATATTTTTAAATAGGTAGAACTACGTTTGGCACTGATTATGGCATTCTGCAGTCTTTTTTTCCTGTCCTTGTTACTTAAAAACTATATTTTTGATAAAATCACAAAAGTGAAATAATAATTTCTGCCTCTGGCTGGTTTAAAAAACCCCAACAGCTTTAAACAATGCTAATAAGTCCTGCTAGTGCAAAGGAATTCCTTCCCCTAATGAATCTATGTCCTAGGCTGCTGACAAGCCGACCTGCCTGCAAATAAACAGACAGGCAGATGTCTTCCTTCCATGCTTCCCCTTCCCCATCAGCACTTTGCAGAGAAGAACAAACTCTTTTTTTGGAAGTTTTCTCAGAAGGATTAAAAATATCCTAGATCTTTACAACTGAGCCCCATTTCACATCTAAGTGTTGTTTTGTTTGTTTGTTTTTAATTTTGCTTCAAGAGAAGATTTCCCGAAGAAGGAAATTTCTATAGCTTTGAATCCAATCAGATCTGACAATCCAAATCCGTTTACAGAGAAAATTTCCTTTAAAAAAAAAAAAAAAATCACTATATAACTTCAGTTTGAATCCTTGGCTGCCAGAGTTTAATTGCTTCTCCTTGTGGCTCTAAATCCAGGGCAGCTTCAAAGCAAGGGTGGCTTCTATTAAATTTAATTACATTTTCCTGCAGCTCACATGGCAAAGGTGCTAGCTACTAAATGAAGGTGGTTATGAATTAGAGGCAGATTCCAAACAAAGATATATATTAAACAGAAATTTTAAGTGTAAGCAAATGACCTCCTTGTACAGAGCCGTTTATACCTCAGATGAACTACTGAAAAAAAAGCCATCCAACAAGGGATCAGCTCTGCGCATGTTATTTCCATTCAGCTTAGATTCCAGGCATGTTTGTGTTAAATGCCACTCTATCCATTTTAGCAATTTCTCTAATCCTCTTAATATTTGTGTACATATATTTCAGTGTGTGGCACACTTGTTTTCATGCATGCTTCTATATTAATGTCAACAGGTGTCCTAATCATTTAAGAGGTTGTTACATGCATCACACTAGAAGCCTCATTTAATCCTGCGTGGTCTGCATGCAGCTTACAGCGAAGCACTCTGTTTTCAACACGATGTTGAGTATTAAAGCCAGGGAATATCGACTGTGATTATTAAATGGCAGTTGAACCGAGACGCAGGAATGCTTATCTGTTCCCTCATATTGGTTCTGTCACAAATCACCTTAAAAAGAGCATGCATGAATTAACTTTGTTACTATAGGGTTTCTAATAAGTGAAATTAGTTTTTGTTTAGCTGAAGTACTGTAAATTGAACTCATAGAAGAGACAATATGAGGCATCAAATACTTCTCGTGCTCACCTGGCGGTATAGCTTACGCTGATATGACAAGATCTCACTCAGGAATGGAAAGATAGCTCATTTTCTGAGAGCCAGCCTGTCTTTGGCCTTTGACGTTCGCCAGGGGCTGCCAGCTGTGGAAAGACACATAAGGAACTGGACTGAGACGGGCAAATCCATTCCACGCGAGCTGCTGATGCCTTGACGAGATGGTATCCACTGTTTGTCGCCTCTCAGTGGGATGGAATATGAACTCGAAGCTGAGACACACATTCGAAACGCAGTAATAACGTAATTCCCACAACATACCAAACATAAAGGAGCTCTGTCCCACAGACATTGGATTGTAAAAATTCATAGATAGTTAAACGCATTGTTCATAGGCCAGACTCGCTTGCTTTATATGTCAGCGCTGAGCACACATTTTCGCTTACCGGCTTACGCATGTCTCTGCTTTATTGACCGCGTCGCCTGCACAGAGTCGATCCCCCCAGGCAAGCCAGGGCTTGTCCTTTCCCCATAGCCGTCCTCTGTCCAAATACTACTGGAGACAAACACATAACTCGGGGCAGATTCTGAGTGAATCAGGCCAGACTGGAAAGCACCTAGAAAAGGGTGATGAACTTTAGAAGGTCTGAGTTTACCTGGGGTAAAAGCAGAGGGAAAAGGGTTGGCTAACTCTTAGTCTGTAGGCCCACGTAAACCCCAAGGGCCTGACTAATGTGTCACACCTGTAGCAGCAGGGATAAATGCATTTCCACATCCAGCAAGCATTACCGAAAGAGAGGCAAGTAGGACCAGAGACTGAGGGAGAGTCGCTTCTCTTCGTGCCTTTCTATACCGGCTTATTTTGATATCTTCCCTGTTTTTCCTTTGCATTTTTGAGAGTCTTGTCATCCTCAGCTGACTGTTTTCTGGACGTAAGCTCATTCCGAGCAGGCACAGTACAGGGCAGCAGTGGAAGTGATGCGGTTATAGTACATCAAATACAGGTGATACCCCAGAAATAATAACACTTCATCACAGAATCCCTTAATGAAATCCATGGAATCTTTTCTGTTTCACAGAAAAAGGGGACTATTGCAAGGAATTTGTTCATTCCCCAAACTCATTCCGCTCTGAGTCTTTCTCGGTTTCCTACAGGCAACTGATTTGCTGGCTAACACAATTATTAGGAAATCTCAGACATACAGCTCCAAGGAAGACCCGCCTTATCCTTCATAAACTCGACAGGGACTTGATGAATTGGCATTAATTTATCCATAAAATAATTCAGCTTTCTTGGTCGAGATATATCCGCCACCTTACTGGGGCACATCTCCTCTCCTCCATCTTTGTTCACAATCCCCCCAAAATGCTGATCGTCTTCTTGGCTCTTTGCCTTCTTTGGAGGGGGGGGCCAGATGTTGGGCTGGTGTCTAAGACAGAGCCCCGTGACAGTGGCTCTGCCAACAGGATGACCAACGCAGCTTTCCAAGTGGATTTTAAGCTGGAACTTTTGATTGCTGTGAAGCAATGCATTAAATAAATCAAAAAGAGGAAAATAAGAAGAAACAAGAGGCTGGCATGTGGTGGACATGAGTCTCAAGGCAGAGAGTCATGTAAACAGAAGTATACTGCCTTTTTATGTACAGTAGTAATTTAGCACTTTCTGGGATATCCCAAAAACAAACCAAAGGATTTATTAAAGTGCTAAAGCTTAAGTGTTAGAAGTCTGCGCTTTTACAGCTGAAAGATCACAGTTAGAGAACCGTCTCCCTGGAGCATGCATATGATTTGTGTAACAAATAGGACTGCATTTATGGAGTGAATCCAAATGCATCAGAAATAAATATTACAAGAGAAAAAGTGAGGAAAAGAGGGTATGTCAACCCAGTGGAAGTGTGAACGAGGAGGGACAAAAATCTTCTGTTCAGAATACCACCACTGAAACTGTATGCGGGGAAGAGAGAACGGAGGCTGCTCAGCCTTCCCCATGCCCTAAAATCCCGGAGCGGCAGCTCACAGCGCGCGGAAGAACAAGGGCATCAAATGCCGCGGCAATGACAGACGCCTTTACCGAGTCAGCCTGTCAGCACGAGGACAACACTTACCCTGTGCCACAAGTCATTCTGGTACAGATACAAACCGAATTCCTTGTTTATATTGAGATAGTGCCTGGAAATCAGCCGAGCTCTCCCGAGGACTGCAGAAACGAACAGCAAAGGGCAGGCCCTGCTCAGAAGAATTCAGGCTGAGAAGCGAGACCCCAAAGCAGCAGGTCAGGGCGGGAGGCAAGGGACAGGGTGACAGACATCAGGGGCTGAGCAGTTCTTAGCCAGTAAGAAGCAATAATCACCATCACAGATGCTTAGCTCTAACAACTTGACAAGATCCCTTTCTTCACATAGGAGTTGTGTTTGCTCCCATACTTGTTTCCATCTAAAATCCCCATTTTGCAATGTCTTTGTGACACTGCAAACATCCACAAGCTCTCTGAAGCTGAATTTTAATGTGTTTATTGACACCAGTTATGATATTTCAAAACACATGGGCTACAAATTGTTACCATGCTCTCCTAGTGTTTACAGTAATCCCCATATTAAAACAAACTCAGCCTTTCCTGATGATTTTATATCTTCTTGCTGACTCACTTGCCTGTGTTTATTTAAACTCCTGTTGAGGTTTTCTTTTTTTAATATTCAGCACTTTTGAAACATAAAAAAAAAAACCTATCTGCAGATTTCATATACTCTTGAAACATTTTGCATTCATTTTTATGGGGAGCACACGGCCAAAAGCCTCCTTTTCAATTTTCTTTGCAGCTCTGTGACTTGCAACATGGGCTTCCCACGCTCAAGCCCAGCAGTTAACCCCGCACATGCAGCTGGCCGCAGTGTTAGCACGGCTGCCAAGGGCCGGCCCGGCGATGGGTGCTCCAGAAGCTCAGCCCTGATGCAGCAGCTTGGCCCAGAGGAGGTTTCTCTCCAATCTTCATGTGTTAGAAGTGGGCTTAAGCTGCAACAAGGGAAGATTTTAGGAGTTCACACCGTTGCCCGTTAGAAACGATTAGGGTAGCTCTTCCTTCCTTTGACCAGGGCTGGACTGCCGAACTTGCCAGGTCTCTCTCTCCCATCCTACGGGGACACCTTGGCCGCGTGGCCCAGCTGCCGTTCCTAAGGAACATGAACCTGCCCAGTGGTTCAAGTTCAGGACTGTGACAGGGCTTTGCCACCCTCGGGGGTCATGCTTAGTCAAGCAGGGCCAAATGAGCTGCCTGTCCAGCTACTGAAAGAAGCAGGCTAGCAGGCGCTTGGAAATGGATGCTCTCGAGTCGCTTGGGACCAGGCGTCTCGTCTGCGGCTCTGGGCCATAAAAGGTTTCCGTAAGCAACTCAGAGCCAGGAAGGTTGGGCCCTCCACCATGCAGCATGAAACAAAAGCGTTTTAAAACTCTATGTTTTAGTGTCTACTGTTACAAGTGAACAGTCTTATAAAAGTCCCCATAAAGCAGGAGACAGGCCTGGACTCCTCGTACTGGCTCCAAGACCCTTTCAGCACCAAACCTCCCTGGTGGTGTCACGGGCAGCTGCGCCGAGCAACGCCAGGGAGGAGGGAGCAGGACCCACTCCTCTTCACGTCCCCAGACAGACCCTCTGGAAAGCCAAGCCAAAAAGAGATGTTAATTTTGGCAGTGAACAAAAGCACTGGGGAAGGGAGCAAAATCAATGTTTGCTAAATAGAAAAAAAGGATCTAAATTGGGGGAAAATACATTTATTTTATAATTCCTAAAAGGTACTGGAGGGAGGGAAATCGAAATTGTAAACAAGTTATAAAATATAAAAAGAAGTTACAATGCATTGTCCTTTTAAAGGAAACTTAAATTACTGCTTTGGTAAATTGGAACAGCTCTGGGGACTCACTCATGGTCTTCTACTCTTTAGACTCACAAAGTCTAACCAGTATCTCTAGGGGTGGCTGGATTTAATAGTATCATCTAAAATGTAATAAACCCTGCAAGTGATGAACAACTGGGAAGGTGCAGAACCCACTGGGATTCAAATTTAATTCAGATGATTTGGAATTCAGCATCTGAGAACTACTCAGAGTTCACATGTTATTTTCCACGTTGGAGAAAAGAAAATAAGATCTACACCTAGGAAATGATATAAATTATGCATAAATAAAAGTCTTGTTTGAAAATTCATATATTTTAAAATAACAGTCTTGATTATTTGAAAATGAAGAACAGTCCAGGAAAAGACTTATATTTTTCATTGTTTGAAAACTCTGAATCAGGCAAAACAATTTCACTAAGCTGAGCTCCACTCACTCATCCCCAAATTAACCTTTCCCGGGGGAATGGCAGAACTGAGGCCTTGCGGCTCCACTCTCTGAAATAACTCCAGCTCCTGCAGGTTGCCCTAGGACACTGTAGGAAGAAGGCAAGTTTTAGGATTAAGACCCGGGCAGAGGAGCTGACGGCTGCGCAGCGTGTGTCTCGGGCTGCCCGCTCCTGCCTGGCCATACGCACGTCTCCCCAGCCCTGTGCCGCAGCGCCCACCTAGAAAACAACCGCAGCACTCACACGCCATCTCCCGCATCTCAACAGATGGACAGTTCCAGACCGCACCTGATGCCTTGCAGCACAAGACCAGCACTAATGCTAACGTCTGACACGAAAACAAAAATAAAGCAACGCTTCTCACAATCCTGCAAGAGCGCTCCCCACTCAGGCCACCTCAGGACGAGCGGCTGGTACAAAGACACGGCCTACAGCTGGCCCTCCGACATCGGCTCACAGCTCCTGTGTGCCATTCCCTGTCACACATACGGCTCCGTGTCTGCTCACGTAAGAGCCCTTGTAAAAGAAATCAGAGTCGTTGGGAGTTTTGAGACTGTACGACGGAAAAAAGGGAAAGCAGGGCTCTCTTACCCTTGGAAAACTGTTAATTCAGCATTAAATACATACTGAGCCATTCTGGAATGTCATTGTTACTTTATATAGCCAAGTACCATTACCTTTAACTGCATCCCAATGGCTGTTGGGGTTGGGTTTACAAGCAAATTGTTAAAAGCTGTGTCTGAGGTATGAAAGCGACAAGTGGAAAGCATTCCCATGCAGTATGCAGGGCCGCTGGAACCGGGCCAGCGGTTTAGGTCAAAACTCAGTCACATGTCCTGCTAGCTGGTCCCGAACATCCCTCAAATCCAGCTAAGCAAACAGCTCCGAGAGCCCTGCGCCAAGTGCCAACTCCAGCTGGCATCCTGGTACATTTTATTCTACAGTTGTTGCAGTTTTGGAGGTTATGAAAAGTTTACTAATGAGAAACATTTTGGGACGCTGTGCCAACAATTTCGGCTGAAGGAAGAGCTGTAATGACATGAGCATATATAACTTTGGTGGAAAGTCTGAAACATCGGTTCCACCCCCTGAGAACTGCCTCTCTGTTTATAAATCCCCACAATTCTGAACATCAAGAGAAATCTGTCTGCTTGCTCTTAAGGTGTTTACATTGTGCTTTCTAAATATTTAAAACCATTGATGAAATTAAAGACAACTTTCACGATGTTGTGTTCCTCGGTTCTTTCGTTCATGTTGGCTTGCAGGGCCAGTTCTTCTTCTGTAAACAGGAATTCGATACAGCAAAAAGGGGTGTGAGAGCACTGGGCAGCCAGGGATTCCCAGCATACAATTTTGGTAACCAAGAAAACCCTCTTTAAATGATCTTACCAAATTTCTGTTGGAAAATAATACATTGTTTAGGTTTCCAAGGAGGAAGCACTTGCAAGCAACGTTGTTTTTTCACCAGCACAGACAGGCGATCAGATTTTCAAGCGATCAGTTCAACTTCAAACATCCACTTTGCTGCAGAAGCCCACCACCAAACCTTATGTGACAGAAGGTAAAGCAGCAAAGCCCAAGACAAGCTTCCTCTTCTCGCTGGTCTGATGAGAGCAACTCCAGCCAGCGCTGCCAGCATTGCACACGCTCAAGCAGCGCGCTGTGTGCCCAGAAGCGTTGCTTGCTCAGCCTGCTTTTTAACGGCTACAGACACTCAGGTGCTCTGACATGCGGGAGATGGATTTTCAGCAGCTGATGAAGCAGTACTTATAAAGGCAAAATACTGCAAATGTGTTCCTCCCTGAACCCAGGATTGGGGAAAAAAAAGTCCTGATTTAGAACTGGATATCAGCAACTCCAATGGAAGAAAAACCAGACATACAAGATGCAGAAGATGGGATCGGTGGACGGAGAAGCTGCCTCTCAGGATTCTGGTATCAACCATAGATGCAAAACCTATTTGAGTGTTTTTCAGTGTCAGAGAAAAGGGAAGACAAGGAATCATTACACTGGTTTCTCACAACAAAACAATTTAAAGAACTTCCTCAGCCGCTGTGTTTCTCTCTTTCATTTCAAAGTCCTCCTTTGGCTGGTGCTCCAGCTGGCATTCAGCTGACAGAAAAAGAAAATAAACCCATGGCCCCAAGAGGATTTCTAGCAGAATGTTCAACATTAGAAGTGAAAGAAGAAATACTGAAAGTGCAAGCGAAACCTCTGTTCCCATCTTCACTCTGTGACAATATTTGGGTGCAGTAGGAGTGCAGAGCAGTGTTTGTCTATCTACCAGTGCTATTCATCACCACGTTTACCATATTTTCCTTTTCTTTCCATAACTCCTGGCTTCACTCATGTCTGGGTGTTTTCTAACCAGCCTTAAGGCAATAAATCAAAGCTGTCAGCACTGGAAGAAAATTAATGTGAGAAGTTGTTCCAAAGGCCACCAGCCTTTTCCCTACTCTGTGAGCTGTGTTAATCCAGGATTCCTCAATAGCTTTCAATGTTTTGCTATTTTCACAAGGTTTTGAGGCTACAGATGCATTTTTTTGAAGGGTGGCTTTGAATCGTATCGTCTCAGATACCAAATTCCTGGACTTTCTTTAGATTTCAAAGAGAAGTAAGGGTGCTCAGCACAGGCCCAAATCTGACCCTAGGCCATCTCTGGCCAAGCCACAAGCAAAGCCCAGATCCAGAGTTGGAATGCATCAGGGTCTGAATCTGGGTTGAACTTTTCATGAAGAAAAAGGCCAAATGATTCAAAAACAACCCTGTTCCTATGCCCTGTAGTGATGACGCTGGTTGAATTATTCATTGCAAGTTATTTATCCAAAGAACGCGGCTGGCATTTATGCTGAATACATTACTTGCAAGTTTTGATTTCTTGTTTCATTACTCACTCTGTTCTGTACCACTCAGAAACTCCAAGCTCTTCATTTCTGAAAGTCTCTTTTTCGAGTCTGAGAAAAAGAGCACTTGGGAAACAACCTTCAGCTGGTGCTGATCTGATACTGCAAATACCTCCCTGGGAAAGGACAGCCTGGCAGTTAAGGCATTTTCCTGGAACTCAGGAAAGCAATGTTCTTACCCTATTGAGCTGCAGATGAACTCCATAACCCTGGGCAAATCACTTAGTTCCCTATACCTCTGGCTGCACATTTATAAAATGGACATAGTATTTCTCTCTGTAAGATACTGTAAGGCTAGATACCTTAAAATGATGAATTGCCTAGTTACTATGGAAACTGGAAAAGCACCTAATGCAGATGGATGAGTTTAGAAATAGATCCACCTGACTGAAAAATCATGAGCAACTGGGAACTTCATTAGATAAAATTCATCATGTTGTAATCAGAAGTATTGCGGGAGCCACTCAAAACTTCCTTTGATAGCAAGTACCAGCTTATTAGATTTTTCTCTGGATAGACACTGAAGGTTTTCCCTTGTATATTTTCAAATTTTCACGGTTAATGTATCTGTTTGGATTTGTTTCTCTCCAGTGGCTTGGCATGTTTAGGTAGCAACTAAAATTCTTGTCCTACCAAACAAAGAGCATTAAAACCAGAACAGTGATTGCAGAAATCAGCCCAGAAGTCTAAAGACCGGGACATATTGAGAAAGAAGTTAAATTCCAAACCTAAAATCTCATGAGCCATTTAAAGAGAAAGTACCAAGCAACTGCTGAATGCAACTGTGGCGGTTTTTCCTCCACGGAGAGGCTACTGGTTTAATTATATCCTCACAAAACACTGCTGCTCACTGCTTTTGGATCAGACTTCATCTCCAGCTGCTCAACCAGACATCTAGAGGTAGGTCAGTTGGAGTTTTGTCCAAGTACAAATTGAGCAAGGAATTCAAAACCCAGGCCAGTGTTTGCATGTTAATCCCTGTTGCAGAACCAACGGAGAGAACCCACTCATCATTTCTTTTGCCCAGATCCTAAACAAACACGGGATTTTCTTTCTTACTTCTCGGAATCTGACTCATGAATTTGTTTTTTAAAAAGGTATTTAAAGTACGGAGGTTCCCCCCCTCCTGCAACACATCCAATTATAATAATTTTGAGGTATTTCAAACTTTAGACCTCGAACTACTCCTCATTGTCCTATCAAATTATCCAGGTCTTTGACATGAAAAGTCATTATTTGCAAAGACTCCTGGTAGCAGCACTTACTGAAGTGAGGCTGTTCAGGTTTGGGAGTTTAAAAATGGGTTTGCCATTGCAAATGGCTCATCGAGTTACAGTTGTGTCTCGGTAGGGTAAAGCACTCAAGGCTTTCAATTGCAGCGGGCCCTGCTGACTCAGGGAATGAAAGCTATGGAACTGCTGGCAAAGGAAATGCTAATAATTAAAGCAGTAATCGTGACTCCGGGGCAAGAAATAAATGCCTACAGGGTGACGAGAGATTGAATAAACAAAGCAAATAAGAGCCTCATGCTGCACAATGGCACAGAGCAGTGATTACAGCTGGCAGCATAACCCCCTGGCCTTCTGCGCCAGCACGACGGGTACCACTGGGAAAGGCTCACAAAACCCAGCCTGCCTCCCCAGCGGGAACGCAGGCAGCCTGCGGGCAGCGCGCAGCTCCGCGCACATCGCTTGCTCTCCGCTTTGCGCAGAGGAAAGGCTCTCACCCAAACACTGGAACCAGTGCCACGCAGCAGGGACTTGCGCTGGGCACCCCAAAGGGTTACGCTCTTCCTGCGATAGACAGCCCTCCCCTTTGCAGCGCAAGCGGAGGACGCTTCCCTTGGGTAATGGGCACGACAGGTCCGCGCTGATGTTAAAATCAAGAGCACTAACAACATTTGTAGTTTTTTGGTGAGAGATGGCCTCATTTTGGAACCACGTGCGCCATAACTTATTTTGGAGGTATGATTATGGAAACAGAAATATTGATCGTGAAATGACGACAGCAGCAGTAGAAAGCAATAACGATAACTTTGACCTCGCACTGCACATTACAACCAAGATCCTCAAAACGGTTTCCAGACAACCACCTCCTCCTCTCAGTACTCTTGAGAGGATTGTCAGCTGCTTAATTATAGTGCAAAGCAATGAATAATACAAATACTTTACTGATAAAAATTTTCCACCCAAGTCACTGGTGTCCCCACGGTGCTAGCAGATCGTACAATTAAATAAAATGCCGTGTGCAACGGCGAATGGGAACAGACAGGCCAAATCCAATTTGGTACAGAGGAGAACTGTCTACCTGTTTAATCTCAGACTACACTAAGACACCTGAAAACATCAGATTTCTATGAAGTACGATGTAGCTCACAGAGAGGAACCCTGCGTAATCCAGGGCAGGTGAAGCGCTAAGCGCCTTCGTGGCAGCACAAGCTCTGCGGACTCGGGCAGCCGGCGAATCGCTTGGGTGGCTCTCCGAAGGGCTGCGCAGGACGTGCCGCCGAAGGCAGCCCAGCACGCGCGTAACCCGGCCCCTTCTGACTGGCAAATAACCTCATTTACTGTCACTCAGGTGTCCGCTTCCACTTCCCTGTTTACTGAGTGTAATAATACCCTGCAGTATCTGGCTTGCACAAGGGACTAAGTGAAATAATTTCACAGCAAAAATAAACAAATGAAAGGAGTCTTTAAATACCTCAAAGGGAAAGTGTGCTGCTATCTGCGGGACCATCGTCACAAGCTGTACTGCTGATCCTAGCTCTGAAGCAGGGATGAACTTCAGGTTCCTGCCTCCAGCGCCACAGGTCAAGGAACACTTTGCTCCTGCTTGTTATGCTTGCTCTATACTCGCTGTTTGCTATATCTGCAATACTTAAAATTCATCTGAGTTTTTTCTTCCCAGTCTGAAGACTGTCCTTCCCAAGGAATAAATTTGGCCCTTTATCCTAAGGTTGCAGATAGGAGGCTACTAAATTTGGATCAGGAAATCCTCGTCAGGAAGGCACTTAATTTTAGGAATAAAGACAACCGGGGAGGAAGTCTGGTCCAGGAGCGGAAAGCAAAAATCTGCTGTTATACCTTCAGTAAAACACAGTGTTGCAAAGAAGACTTCTTACAGAAAGGACTGGGAGTCCTTCATCAAATGCAGCTAAAAAAAATTCACTGTGGTTTTTTTTTTTTCATTTGTGGGTGTTTTTTCTCTCTAATAAAACTAGCCTAATGATGGTAGTAATTAAATTATAATGCCTACACTATTGTTTGAATAAGGCAAACTCCCTCACATGCCATTAATGTACTACTGCCAACAGCAGCCAGGGAACAGCCTCAACAATAGAGAGGATTTTCCAGCTCACTGTGCGATTTGATCTCTATAAACCTCCCATAACATATACTGTACGGCGGTAAATCATTTATAACATTATTATCCGCCCATCTGGGATCAGAGTGCAACCACTAAGACAATGCAAGAAATCTGGGCTCCTTTCAGCACTCTGGGAAATGAACCTCGTTGGTAAGTTTTCATTAATTCAGCAATTCAACAACTAGATCACGCTCCCTACAGGAGGGACTGTACTTTCCATTGGCTGCCTTCCTAGCATTTCCCATGGCTCTGGTATTTTTATTCTCCAGTGTTGCCGATACTTTCACTTGTGTTTCAAAATGGTTATTGCTTGCGTGTGGTTGGCTGGTTGCAGTCCAGTTCCTAGTGAAAGAAGGAAGTGGTTTCAGAGAGAAAAGACCATGTTTTCTAAGTTAGCATCAGACTTTGTTCCCAGCTTAGCTTTACTGAAAAGCCTTCTGAAGTCTCGTTCTGCAAAAGCCCTTCTGAATTTGCAAGCTCAGAATTGGAGTAGGGGAAAAACCGGTGAGAGTCCAAGCTCCCCCCAGCCCCGGGCACGCGTGCGGAGGAAGCCGCGGGCCGCTCGCTGCCCTCTGAGGCACGGCCGCCTGCTCCCTGCCCGGCGTGATGGTAGAGCTTCACGAGGTGCGTGGAGCCCACAGATACACCTTGTCTACCCCAGGCGGTCACAAGCTGCAGACACCAGCAAAAAAGGGTTAAAATGCCTTCCTGCGGAGCTTTACTTTGCCTGCCGTGGGCTGTATCTCACAACAATGTTCCTCCTGCGTGAACATCAGCCCAGCGGAAAACTCAGGGGTGACACAAGGCTGTGCGTCTACCTCACAGAAAATCTGCACGTTCGTAGCAGAGCCTGTAAAACTCGACAGCTGCCAATTTCTCCCCACAGACGAAATTTCAAGCTGAAATCTCAAAGTGAAACTCAGGCCGTAGGACGTTGCCTACAGATTGACCAAAGCAAACGTTTGCACGACCGCCTGGGAACAATCTCTGCCAAATTCCACACAGATCAAATGCATGGGCGTCCAAACATTAAAAATTATCAATTAAAACAAAAGACCACCACTTCACTTGTTACCTACGGCATGAACCACAGCCTGCTGAACGCTAGCTTTCACCAGGCCCACGAGCTGCAGGTTTACAGGTAGGAGAAGGTGGCAGAGCTGGCCTGGAAGAGCTCTGCTCTTCTGCAAGAGCAGCACATCCTTGAGAAAGAGGAACCGATCAGAGGCAGTGGGGGGAAACTCATGTCGCTGGCCATGGTATGAAGAACTCGTGAACGTGGTAGAACACAATTTTCTGTGTGATTTCTCAGCGTAAAAATCAGTAAATGGAAAGCTAAGGCAGGGACAGCACAACCGTCAGCAAGCTGCTTATAATCAGATCCATATTAGCATTGAACCTGCAATCTTTTCTATGCACACCTTCAACAATATTAGCACTAAATAAAGATAACGGAGCTCACCAAATCTATTCAAAGCATCATTTCTTTCGAAGCCTCTGAATAATTTTATTTAGGCTTAATCAATTCATATACATATACATTGATTTATCTAAACTGGTTACCTAAACCCAAGCCAATTCTTTGGCTACAAGCCTACAGTTTTTCACATGTTCTTCAGAATAAAAGGAGAAATTCACTGCTTTTGTATTGAGCTGCTTTTAATCCAAAAGAAGTATATCAAGAAAGAGACCGACCTTCAAACAGCTACCCTCTGCCCCTTGATTATTTGCTGCAAGTAATGTTTTTGTACCAGCCCTTTTAGAGAAGATTCTTTTTTAACGTATCAAGCCACAAGACCAAATTTTCTTTGGGTAAACATTAAAAGATAGTATTAGAAAAGCCCTCCTACAAAACCTACAGTCCTCTACCCGTTGAGTGACAATAGCTAACACAAACCGTGCCGTCCGTGTCTTTGGGGGAATGAAAACCCCGGTCTAAGTAGACAGGGAGAGAACTGTCCAGCCCACAGCAACTGCTGTTTAAATTGCAAATGCCTCTGCCTGCACGGGGCTCGGTGTCCCTGCGCATTTCGCCGGCCAAGCACAATGCCTTTCATTTCTTTACAAAGCCGGGGATGACTGACAGGCCCTCCTTTTCCTAAGGAGGCCAAATTCAATCCAGCTCCTTTTTCGGACGCCCCTTCTGAAACCCATCCAAATCTCGTCTCTCAAGTCCTGTTTCTGACCTGTCCATGCTGCGGTAGGTAGTGAGCAAAGCCTTTTTTTCATCAAGTCAATCCTCAGCCCTCCTCAAATGTCATGTCTTTTCAACATACCTGACGGGGCAAAACACACCTTGGCTCCGTCTCTGCTGGGGCTGAGCGCTCAAATGGCTTGGCTGGGAGCTCAACAATAGCTGAGCGAGGCTGCAGGCTTGTTCTGTTCGGAAGACCTCGAACCATACCTGACTGGATGGGGTTTCCTCTGTCACGTCGTCAGCTGGGGCTCATAATAGTCCGTATATCATCATTGTGATTACGATAGATGAATGGAGCAGCCTCCTCGCAGGTCAGCGAGCGTGGCCCTCGGTCCCACTGCCCAAAATCCTAGCGCCCCAGCCGAAGGGCAGCTCTCCCAGCCCAGCTTTGCCACTGGTCTCCCCCACCGTGTGCAACGCACTGCCTGTGTGCCGACCCCGCTGCCTGCACGCCGACCCCGCTGCCTGCACGCCAACCCTGCTGCCTGCACGCCAACCCCGCTGCCTGCGGCGCACACAGGCGCACGCCTGTGCTGGGGTACGCGCGCAGGCCTAGGGGATGCTGGCTGCGATGAAGAGGGGAGAGAGAGACAGACACACCGTCTGTAGGATTTATCTGGAAGTCTTTAATTACAGCACCTGCTTCGCTAGCTGTATTCCAAATAAGCTGCATCTGCGGGTATCTCTTAGTGCCACAGGTCTCCTTCAGGCTCGTTCTCCCCATGTCAGACCCACATCTTTGGCTGTACCTCGCTAAGGCATCAGAGAACAGGCGCCTACGTCTAATAAGCCTCTGTGATACATTCACTTGCAAAGCTAAACGATACAAAGTTCTCAAAATAAAAACCAATAGAAAAACACAGATTTGAAAATAGGGACCAGAGCCATCTTCTTTTCTCGCTTGCACCTTCTCTTTTCATTTTGACTGAAACAGCACCTTATCCTTGCAGCCAGTTTCAAATGTATACGTGTAGACATATATGTAAAAAAATATATTCCGATTCTAAGCAGCAGCTGCTGAGGTAACTGAAAATGTTTGCATACACAGACAGACGAATGACCTGCTCTTAAGTGCCAGGTGCGCCATAATAAATTTCTCTCTGCTCTGAGTGGCTTTTGATATTCTTGCTGCTATCAAATAGCTCACACACCCTAACGACAAAGCCAATTTGTTCCAGAAAACAAATTTTATTCTTATAGTGTAAAAAATCATTATATTCTTAACATTTCAGAGCTTCCCCAGGCCAAACGCTGCCACGACAAAAAGTTCATGCACCGAGAAAGCAGGCTGTGTTCTGCTAAAGCATGTACCAAAAGCAAGCAGATCACGGTCTAACACACACATACCTACCAGGATTGTGGATTTAGCCTAATCTAACCTGAATGCCTGTTTGTAACGTAAGTGAATATCTAAACAGATTATTAAATGTAACAGCAATAGCTTTTTACGAAAATCACTGGGATTATTCAAATTCTAGAAGAGAAGAAAGTAGAGAAGAGTGTTTCAGTAACCTGATCCGCCAAAATCGGACGGAAACTCTTTAATAGCACCTTGCCAGAAACAATGCGTGGCCGAGCCTGTTTTAAACAAGATGATTTTTCAGAATATTGTTACTGACTTTTTGTATAGTGTTAGTGAGTTTTGTGTACACTAATAAAAAATGAAAGCTGCTATTAAAAACAAATCAATGGACTGTACCTGGTTTTGATCACACAAGAGCTGGCCATTTGCATTGGTATTTGCAGCATCTGTTCCAATTAAGCCTTGTTTTCTAGTTTAAAGATATTAGTCCAATCACTAGTGTTCTGTTGAAAACATGAATAGAGCATTGTTCTGGCAGAATGTAGTTAAACAGACTCCACAGACTCTATTAAACAGCTTTGCTACCCAATTAGAATGGGAAGGAGTCGGGCAGACACGACTGTACTGCGTAGCCTCTGTTCCACATGTATTTTTATGGATTCATAGTCAATGAAAACAGTTAACATGGAACATGTGTTAAGAAAACACAGACTGCCTGCTGTCTTGGAGCATGACAAATGGCGCATCAAGCAATTTATCAGGATTTAACGGACACCAAGTTTAACGATTGCAACGACTGCATGTAACACAACGCACAAGAGTGGTGAACACGCTACTTCCACATGATGAAAATAATTGTCTGAACCTCGGCAACACGGAATCCTCAAAGCCTCAAAGCCGCCAAGGGCTGTGTTCACCTTCGTTTTGGCACCGCAGGCTGATGACCACAGTAGGTAGTGGGACTTTTCCAGGGTGTTCTGTACTTGACAAAGTGAATATTTATTGCTGACAGCTTGAAGGCTGGTACGGGCATACGCTAATACTCACTGGAGATGACGTGGTGTCAAATGGACCATACTGCATATGGTACGAGAGTGGAGATTAATAAGCAGTACATATTTACTCCATTTAATTGACTTGGGATAGAAAAAGACTATAGGAGTGAGAAAGATTTATGTGACATTCTGCTAAGAAATAACTGTTGAGAGTGTGATATTTATTGATGAGTAGCATGAAAATAAGGTTCACGTTTCTTAAGAACTGCTCTGCTTTTGGAATGTGTTTCCAACACCTGAGTGCTGCTAACACGTTCTTTTCTGATTTTTGTCAGGGAAAAAAGTTGACATATCTGGCCCACCCTGGCAGCAGGAGAAGAGACATACAGATTTTCTGGGGGTCGCTGTTCCTCGCCTTTGGATCTCCACAGAAGTGCCTCCTTCACTTCATGCAGATCACCTCTACAAATCTGTCCGAGGTGTCACACTTCTGGCAGTTTCTGCTGAGTCAGCTAGCCCCACGTTTTTCCCTTGCTGTCCACTGTTGGGTAATAAAAAAGAAAGCTTGTATACAAACAACACTGTGAAACACCCAAGGGAAACAATCCTACCCCATTCACGGGCTGTTCTTCCCATGGTATGCAGCCCTGTGCCTCTGTGCCTTCAGTGGATTTTTTTTTGTAGTTGTGTATCATCGATAGTCAGGTAAAAATGGGTTACTGCAATAGCAGTACTGTGGAAATTCCCTGCAGCACCAAGGGCAGAAATCAGGGCTTTGCACAAAAGAAGCCTCAATCCCAAGAAACGAACCGTACTTCAAACAACATAGCACTCCGGTGATATTCCTTCTTAATACACCACCCGGCTGCAGCCCGAGCCAGCTGAGCGGTAACGCTACAGGGACTGCCCACAATATTTTGGGCTCAATCTCCAAGCCCGCAAGCCACCTTTCTTTCAACAAAAGTTTTCATCCTCCTTGGCCTCTGCCCAACGCGCTGGCTGTCTGCTGGCCGGGGAGGGGCGCGGATCGCCTGCGGGCGCAGGGAGCAGCCGTGCCTGCCAGGAGCGCTGGCGGCTGGGTGCAGGGCCAGGCGGGCCAGGCGCCCGGGGAGGAGGCTGCCGGGAGAAGGTCCTCGAGTGCCTGCGCGACTCAGATTTCTCACCAAAGCCAGCGCTCGCAAACGCAGCGGGGATTGGATGCCTGGGCCTCATGGGCAGCTTTAAGGCATACGCAGGGAAATGTACCTTGTATCCCCCGCCGCAATTTTATAAGGTATTACGTACCCTACTGTGTATCAGAGCTATTGCTGCTTTGACTCCAGCTAATTAGCTTTTGTAGCTTTGATGGATGGATTGATTCAGCAGTTAAACAGAGATAAATTAACTGTCTGTCTAAACAGAGTTTAAGTGAGGAGGGAATTCTGATTAGAATGTTATTTCATGCAGTACTGCTCTTCTTTTCAGCCAACACTGAAAACCACTAGCCTCCCTTACAGAAGCAGCCCATGGAGCTAACCCCACTTCAGACCTGCAGAGCTCTCGAGGAATTTAGCAAGCCTGCAGGCCTTTGGAGGACATATTTGGGTCGGGCTATGCACTTGGTAGGAACCAATGATGCTGCGATGATTTCTACAGGTTGAAGAACTGGTCTATGGAATTTAATTTCCTAAGACTTTCAGGAGCATCTGAAATGTGTGTGATTCTGAAACCCGTTAGAACACGCAAAGTCCAGCAAAAAGTTTGCATTTTCTATTCACTCCAAAGGACTTTTATGTTAAAATGCTTTTTTTGTCCTGACGTGAGAAATACCTATAAATTTTTTTAAAAGGTGTCATTACAGAACTAATATAAAAATCTTTAACAACTATGATAAGGGCTTAGATAAAGATAGGTTTTGTTAAAACTGCATGCATCATTGAAGTACCTTAACGTGCAAGTAGCTTAAAAAAAATAAATACAACCATCACCTAAATATGTTAAACAAACATGCATCAAGCTAGATGAATTTTAGATCATTTCATGTAAATATTAACTTTGAAAGCTTTCCAACTGACAAAATTAAGGCAACAGAGAATGCCACTTTACTTGCATCCTCATGCACTCAACAGTCCTGGAATGGAACCAATAGGGGAAAAGAAACAAAAACAAGCAAAGCAATGTGAAAAACAGTGCTTAACATTTCTGTAGACATGGCCAACGAAAGCTGGCACAAGGATGAACTTCCCTGGATGCCTCACCTCTTCAGTAAGAGTAATGCGCTAGCACTGGAAAGGCTGGCCAACTCCTAAACTTACCCTCAGCCAACGTTGTTGTCTCTTCACTCGGGTGCTAGAACATGTGGGCCCAGTATTCAGGTCATCGAGCATAAAAGTGTGCCTTGTTTTACATTAAAAATGTAAAAAAGACTGATGAAGAGAGTAATCAAGCAGCCTCTATGCAGAACAAAGGAAAGGTTTTTCTGGTCTCTTCCTAAAATACTTGGACTTTTTTGAGCCAACCTATGTGAAAAGTCTTCTTTCTTGACCTTGCTCAGCTTTGGTTGTCCAATTTCACCAGTTCCATGGTGGGGGAGGAATGAGATCTTTTCATGGTCAAAAATGTGATTCACACCCTCTTGCCCAGATGGAGCCTCTCACACAGACTGCATTTAATCAGCTCTTTCTATTCGCCTGTCTTCGATCCAGCACAAAAGCCACTTTCTCCAAGGGCCAGAGTGTAACAACCTGCCCGGTTTAGTCCGTTGAGTGCTAGGTGCTGAGGCCCAGTTCTATCGAATGCAAATGGCACCTTCCCTCCAACTCCACGAGGCTTTTTTCCATCTCTCAGTAGTAGGCTCCGACGCTTGTTTGCTGTTGCGATGCACCTAACTCCGAAAATTACAGCCGCAGCTTTGTTCTGTGCCACTGGCGTTCTGAAGGGAGGGCACTCAAAGGGCCGAACATGGCCCAGAAGAGGTAAGCAAGTAAAAGTAAACCAGAAAGGGACATCTCTCTCTCATACAAAGCACATTTCTTTTTGTATGTGTTTGGTTTTTTTTTTTTTTAACTTCAAGAACCTTAATGAGACTTAGTCACACCAAGGAGAGCCAAGGGTATGAGATTTTTCTTTTCTGTTGAAGAGGCTGTAGATACATTAAAACTAATTACTCCTTGTTTTATGCTCCAGTAGGATGAGAAATTCTGTTTAAGTTAGGATCGGAATTAATGCCTGCGGACAACTTCTTTTCCTGTGTGAAAGCAAAGAACCAGGCAGCGTTCAGTGGCAGAGCTCTCAGGAGCAATCCCATTGCCCCAGCCTCAGCGTTGCCACCATGCATCATCCGAGATGGTCACGGGCAAGGGGGGCCACGTCCCCGCTGCCCACGGCAGCATCTGCTAGGCTGCTAAGGCAAAGGCGAGGGCCCAACCAGGCTGCCGCCATGCAGTTCGCACTCAGAAGACAATGGTAGATCGTGGCGGCTCTGGACTATTTTGCAGGTCACCTGACTAGATGAGCACAACACCTAAAAATGCAAATCTAACATTTTTAATAGACTCAATTCTTTCTCTACAGGAAAGAAACTACTGATGACAGTCTTTACTGCAGAAACGCAGTATTGCAGAAACATGCTGAAACAAGTAAAATGCAGGCAAGTAAATTTTCACTTCAGACGCAATTCATGTCCCCAGCATAGTCCTACAGATTTTATACCCTGAAAAAACCCCTTTGTGTACTTTCTGCACCTCACCTATGCAGCAAGGACAGTCAGGATTTCTGATAAACAGAAGTGACAGAATCTTATCCCAAGGTCCTTGCAAACCAACACAAAAGATGAATTGTAAATCAATACGCCGATAAGGCGGAGGCTGCCGGGCAGCGCAGCACCTCGCCGGGCAGGGGCGGCCCGGACCCTCCGGGGTCTGCTGGCAGTCCTGCTCTGGGCCTCCTCAGCTCCCTTTTGGTGGCGTTTTCAGTGCACCTGGAGCTTTTGAAATATCATAGAATTCCCTGTAACGCACACTTTTTTGAATATTGCTTTAAAAGAGAAAAACAAAAGGTGCGTTGATTGCTTTTTTAGTGTGCTCTTGCAATAGAGACCAGCACAGTGTTAATCATTTCAGTAGCCTCTTCTGCTGCAGCACTTGGACGAAGATTGCCTGCTACTAGTTGACTGGGATTCACGTGGAAACGCTAGATAAAACTCACGTTACCTCGGTCCCACACGTGCACACGAAAGGCAGAGCGCCCAGTGACCACAATCACGTCCCGCACCTCCATGGGCCTCCTTCGGAGCGCGGGCAGGTCTGTGCATCAGTTCCAGCGCTGCCAAATGGAATCACTTTCATTTGCAGGGAGATTTGAAAGAGACATTTTAAGTTTGTAAAGGACTTCCAAGCTCCAAGTGCAAATTATTACTATTAATAGGATATTTTAGCCCATCTGGGTAAACTATGCAAACAGCGGCAATATTACCCGGGGCTTCTCATGTTTATGCACTTCAAGCAGATCACCTTACTCTCTGTAAGCAAGTAAGCATGTCTTTATATCACATTGGACTTTTTTTTGTCTTTCCAAAGCTGTTTAGCCTTTTGTTATTATTTTAACTGTTTATTTCTTTAACAGCTCATTATTTTCAGTGGGCTCCTGTGTCTCATTACACACAGTTCAGTTTTAAGAGGAAATTTATACTTTATACAGGTTTATTTTGCCTAAAAACATAATCGTGTTTCCTACTCTGCTGATAGTCATCTATATAAAGACTATTCTGTGCTTTATGTTAGAATCCTTTTGTATGAAAAGTTTTACTTGCTTGAAGTGAACTGGAGAAAGTCACAAATATTTCCAGAAAATATTCTCAATCTGTTCTAATTTAACCTATGTGCAAGAATTTTCATTCAATAAGACTAGCTTGGGGAAAAAAATTCCTTCATCGCTTATATTGCTAGCATTATTTCTACAGAAGAACTCTATCTGCATCACAAAATTTAATCACCTTCCCAGGTCTCAAGAGACTCCAAGACAAATGGTCATAGAATAAAAAGCAGAGAAGGTTAGTACAGCCAGCCAGCATGCAGATAGAAGAGATCTGAAATTTCAGCTGCACACGTGCACCACAGAAGTCTTCTGGCATTTGCAAAACGATGCAAAAAAGCTTATGAAAACAGCCATTTCTTGTGGCAGCTTCATTACTGCATCGTCCAGCCTGACCAGAAATTCAGCTGGAGCATACATTATTTGGGTTCTTTCTGCTTTTTCTTTGGCCTAAGCTAGAGACAGGCATTGCACAGATGCTCTCTGATGTCTCCTCCCATATCCCACGGTTTGACTCCAGGGTCATTTAATTCAGGAAGGGAAGTTTGGCAGGATCAGTTCTTCAGAATGTGTCGATCTCTTTCCTGCAGGTTCTTGCACTTCCAACGTACCTAAAGCAGAGATGCCCTTTGCTTACGTGTGGGACAAGGAACGTGAATCATCTCTGTGCTCAGCCACAGGCGGTGTGATGGTACAAAGCCCCTCAAATCTAATTCTCAATCGAGTCCGTGAGAGAGGTATGTCCTGTGATCCATGTCTGCCTCAGTTTCTCTATAAAATGGTGATGGAAGCTGCAAAGATGGTAACTGTATTCAAGGAACAGCCTTCTGACAAGATACTGAGAGGAAGGGATGCGATTCATCAATTCTGTAAATGCAGGTGACGTAGCACGCAGTGAATCTGCTGACGCACGGCGCCTCAGCCGCACCACAGTTAGCAGGGCACTTAAAAAGGCAGAAAAAGCTGAGAAGATGTAACCAAAGCTGTGAGAGGGGATCCTCACTTCTGCCTGACACCCCGCGTTCCTTCCAGGTGCCAAAAGCTCCCTCTCCCACCTGCACAGCCACGGGAGACACCTTTCCGATACGTCATCCCGAGAGCAGCACAGCCAGCGGGGCAGCTCCACTCCTAGCACGCTCCACCAGCCGAGAGCGAACCCTGGTGTAGAGCTTAAATAACCTTCTGGCCTGAAGGTGACCGTGCTGCCAGCAGAGCCCAGGTAACGCTGCATCAAAACTCAGGTTTCGTAAGACATACATCACTGACATGACACATCGCAGAAGAGAAAACCCGCGGTGCAGCGGGTGAGGCTGATATCAACCTCTGCAGCAACGTGCCAAAGAATCCATCGTGGCTCGTGCGTGTAACGCTGCAACGTTCATCCTCGTCTTCTGTGGCCTGATGACTTCACTACGCACAGAACTGTTCACAAGCATGAGCGTAACAAGCACATTAATTAATGTTAATATCAGCACTGATATCTCATCTGTTTTAAGTTAGGAATACACGTAAAGACACCCACCTAAAGTAAAGCGGAAGCATCTGACAAATTTATGTATTGCATCATGGATGTCTCTTTTCAGAACAAGTTATTAAAAACCTAAAATTCACGGGCCATTTTTTCTTTGTCTCACTGTAACAAACCCCAAGGCCTTAAGGTTTAGTTTGCTACTGGAGTAATTCAAATTAGCTTGTTGGTATAGGGCCCCAACATTCAGGATCTCCGAGTCAGATGTGCAACAGCACGTACCTTTTTCAACAAATGCTTAAGTTACCCATGCATGCGATAATCGATGCACTTTTATGAAGCTGAGATTTTTGAGGGAGCGAGAGGAGAAGATAATTCTGCGCAGCGCTCTTGCCTGCAGAAATCAATATTGAGTAGGAACGGGTCTTCTTCTATTAAGGCCCTTTGACCCAGTGAAAGGCTGGGGGACGGTCCCAGCTTTAGGGTGTCTCTGAGTTTAACAGATTCATCAAACCCAGCATTTGTTTTGGAGGAGAGGGTGGAATTTTCTTCACAAAACAACGGGTTCTATGATTTTAGCTACCGGAGAGCCTCGGCAGGCCACAGGAACGCTCGGACGCTATCAGGGCTGGCTCACAGGCACTGGAGGACACAAATTTCACAGCCTGTGTCCGTCCCAGCAGGCAGCATCCCGCAGCGGGGGTGCGGAGTCAGTGGTGCCTCTGAAGGTTAGCAGGCAGAGGCACCTCTTGTTTCTGCAGCCGTGCCACTGGAGCCGCAGTCAGCGTCACACAGCGTTATCATGCTTTTACCCCTCTCTCCTCTTTCACGAAGGGTTCCCGCAGGTGCGGGGTGTTTGGTACGCTGATTTAAATAACAGCTCAACCAATACAGCTCTTGCAAAAGAAAACTGGTTAAAAAAGAAAAACAGTACTCAAAGAATTTGGGAAGCCGATTTTCAGCCCAAACAAATTAAAGTGAGAAAGGGGGGCTGGGGAGGGCAAGAGGGAGAAAAAAAAAGCCAAGCTCTGGAACCACTGAATTACCCTTAATTCTAGGAGCCTGGCCAATACAGCATACGAATGATTGCACAGACAGTTCCAAAAATTACACATACACTCTCTCCCTGGCTCACTCGTGGCAAACCCGCAGCAATGAGTTCTTTTTTTTTTTAATGCCCCGGAATTCCCATGAAAGCAGCGAAAGGAGCCAAAGCAAGAGGAGCTAAGATGGTCAAACATCGCAGTAGCGCCCTATATTTAAACACTTCTACAAGCCCTTCAGTTACCAAACGCGATTCCAGCCAGAAGCAGCCCTTTGCCCAGTACTTTCTTTCAAAATAGAAGCCCCAAAAGGCTATGACCTGTCAGTCCCACCAACTTTTTTTTTTTTTTTTATAATGTAACATACCTTTTCAGATATTCAGCCTCTTACAAAGGAGGTAAGTCTCTCTCTGGTGTTTTTTTGGAAGGAAAATGTGGCATGCACCTATTTTGTTTCATTCTGTGCCAGGACCTATAAAGTTACTGTGGGCTGCAACTCCTGCCAAGTTCTAAAGGTGACAGGGCAATGGGCACCCAAAGGACGCTTCTATCAATGCCCTTTTATTTCCCTCTCTTTCCCCTTCCACCGAACTTTTTTTTTCTAATAGAATTACTCTTATCTGCAAGTGATTTAAACTCTAAGGTTTACAGAAGATTTAAAGAGTGCGAACACAGTTGGAATGTTTTAAACTAACAGTACAAGTTGCATTTTAAGAAAATAATTAACTCCCAGGGGAGGTGCGGTTCTTGGAGTAATGACAGATTCAAGGCTGGCTTTCCCTATATGGAGTTTCCAAATAATAAAATATCTTTGGTTCCCTACTGGTGTCAGATGAGAACCTGTTAGTGTGCTAGTTGCTAGTGGACTGTCATGGGCTTGGCTTTTTTTTTTCAGTGGGCCCATTAGCGTTTTAAAGACACAGTACACAGTAGGTAATCCTGCATGCAAAGCTGTAGCACAAAACATTGTAAATGCATTGAGTTTATGTGCTTACAACCTTCCCCCATCCCTTCTTCTTGCTGAAAAAAAGAAAACACTTTCATCTGGTTTTGCAGTCCTGGGTTCGCAATGTCTCTGTTCTGGCTGAGGACTTCTCATAGCCACAGACAAGCCATAGAGGAGACCGGCACAGGGCGCCCAGCTCGGTCCAACTCGCAGCCTCTCGTGTCCAGCGCTGGTGGTAACGCAGTGCTGAGGGGGTACACGGGCAGACGCAAACCCTCCAGTTAAGGCGGCTGCTACAGCAGGGCCTGGATGGACAGCATTTCGTTGTCAGCAGTAGAGGTTTGGGTGGAGGAAGAGAGTTCCTTGACCAGTCACTAGATCTCTTTGGGTCCCAACCCCAAGGCTTTTGCCCTGGCATCATACAAAATCCCCAAACCTTTGGCCTTTAAGGTGAAATACAAGTATTGCTTCGTGAATACCTAATAATATCCTTTACTGAAACCTAATAGCGTGCTTTACTCCTTTGACCATGCAAACCCTGGCATTTTGACTGGATAAACGTTCACTTGAGCTTTGGGGTTTGATGAAGGGAATGGACCAGCCAGTTCACAGAAACAGGACACATTGGAGGGCTGTAACACACCCTGCAGGTAGGGGGGGAAGAGGAATGGTTTTGACATTTGTTGTATTTTCAATTCATCGTTGTGTTACAGGTATCTTTCAAGTAGCTTGTCTAAAGAAGGGTCAGAAGATGAATCTGAATGATGAACCCTGCGATGCAAAGCACATTTAGCAAGATACTCTCAGAAAAAGGGGCAAAAGGAAAAGACAGGCAGCACTGCTGTTCTTTGTCCTATATGAGACATATGAGGTCCAGTATTGCGTATTAATATTTTATTTTTTTTTTAAAAAGGCGACAGCTTATTATTGGAGGAAAGAAGTATTCAAGCTGATCACATTGTCTTTTGCTGATGTGGACAACAAAAATCACGTGGATGTCATCTCAAATTCTCTTCCATCCGGGAGATAGGGCTGTCACCTCTTTCACTGCTTGGGAATTATTCACATAACTTAGAACGGATCCTCAGGCCTGATCGTATGAGAAAGCGGTCTGACTCCTCATACGCATTACTGGAGAGGCCATGTGGTTGGTGAGCTACAGACCTCCGCAGCCTGCGTAGGGGACATGCAGTACCCCTGTGACCAAGAAAGCGAAGACCTTCTTTCAGACTGGAATGATTACGTGTTGTGCCTCGTCCCTGCCCTTGGAGCTCCTCTCTCTCTTTACTTTCTCTCCCAATATATTGCCACATACTTTCCAAAAGATGCTGCATTTTCTCCCCAAGATGTCTGGTTCACAGCTCTCTGGGGATGAAATACACTTGGCCAACACAGGCCATCAGCACCAACTGAACTCTGTTAAGAAGCAAGATCCAGCAAAGAGTAACTCCTAGTCAAAGACGCACTCAGCTACTTTAGTAGCGCCTCAACCAGCAAAGATCCTCCGTAGGACACTTCACCGCCACAGAGGGAAGACAATGAATTAAAACGTTAGGGGCAGTGGTAAAAAATTAAGACCATAACTGAGACTCCACTGCTAGCACAAACAGCTTTACCCAGGAATTAGGGCCACACACTTTTGCCAGGTCAAACTGGATCACCAGAGTTTCCTCTGTCTTCAGTTGCGTGCTCGAACATCCCATCACGGGCCAACTCTTTACATCCCTCCCTAGTCACTGCCATTCCCTTTGCTACAGCCATCTCCCAGGACCCTTCTACAGCCTATGCGATGTGAGGGCTCAGCAGCACTAATTAGAACCTACCTAAGTGTGTCTCTGATTCATTAGAAATGCTACATAATAATTAACCCATAATACCCTAGGCTGCTGCTTAGCTTATCTTGGCAGTACCCTCTCTTTGTGGCACCTCCGTAGCTTTTTTGGCCCCCCTGTCTAATTCATGCCTAATTAACTCCACATAAGTCAGCATTTCAGAGTGGGCACCACAGATTTCATCACACATAGTTCTGTATCAGGCAGTTAGAAATGCATGAATAATGCACGACCTTAGTAACAGCAACCCCGATGTAAAACAAAGTAAATAAATCCAGTCTTCCAGGGTGTGAAAAACTGGGTTTGAGCCACTGGAAGGACTAGCCCTCTGGTGAGGTTTCCACAATCTTGCCCTCTCTTTCCAAGCACAAACGTCACAAATATCTTTACTGCAACCAGGATGCTTGCTCAAGTGTGGAAATGAAATTTTACATATATTTAGTTTAATGATTTTATTTCATACTCTCAAAAAAGCTGTGATCTGAGATATTGGGTAAAACTTAAGGTTGCTTCTTATTTTATCTATGACATCTCCCATTCATTTTTGAAATATGGTCATATAGGCCCAATACTTTGAGTGAAATATAGTGGCCTATCACATTACTGAAGGATAGAACAAAGGCTTAGATGAAGATGACACTAACTTCATAAAAAACAGACTGGTTGAAAGATAACAAGAAGACTCACTATGACTTGTGCACGAATCCTAAAACAATGCATGTATTACAAAGCTAAGTTTTAGGAACGCACTATAGCATACACAACAGTCCATACCTTCTCTTTGCAGAAAGAGGGCAGATTTAGATTAAATACAAGGAAAAAATTCTTCACCATGAGGGTGGGGAGGCACTGGCACAGGTTGCCCAGTTGTGGATCCCCCATCCCTGGAAGTGCTCAAGGCCAGGCTGGATGGGGCTTTGAGCACCCTGCTGTAGTGGAAGGTGTCCCTGCTCATGGCAGGGGGTTGGAACCAGATGATCTTTAAGGTCCCTTCCAACCCAAACCATTCTGTGATTCTATGATGACTCTATGATATATATACTCATACTTAATATGTAATATACACGAGATTCTAAGCTGCAATATATTAAACCTTTTTCTATGATGTATGCAAGTTGTATCTCATGTCATGTATACTCATGTCATTTATTTTGCCCAACAAAAAAAATCAGATGGTCATATTCTATGATATAAACATGCATGCCTTAGTTTCATAATATTTGTTTACTAAGTTCATAAAATACAACAGCAGTAGTATGTCTAGCTCAAGACTTCGGTTAAGAGAGCCACCTGGATTGATGAGTATCAGCTCCATTCAAGCTATGCACAGCTAGCCTACTAAAGTTTAAGACTCTAGCAACACACAGATGCATGCCTGTTCTCAAATACACTCTTCAGCCTCTCAGGGATAGCGCTTTCTGCAAATTTAATTACTTGCAAAACCTTTGGTCATTAACACCCAAGCTAAATTCTATTGCAGGTCACAGGCTATTAAAAAAATAAAGTGTCCATGCTCCCTAAACAATGATTTGTTTAACTGTAGCTTTGATTAAATCTGAAGCCACAACAACATGGGAATCCTATTGCTAATGTACTCACCCTATTACTCTATCTGCTAGAAACGGTTACGAGCTAATTATTTCTTCCCAGGTTTTTGTATGACACTTCATGATACTGCTAGCCATCCCTCAGGCCACTGAACTTCTGTGTGCGTGCATATATGGGCCAAAACATCTAGTCACCATGATGAAACACATCCCTCTAATTTGCTAAGGCCGGCACACCACTGAAGCCCAGCATAAAGACAGTGAGGATTACTTTTAGAGAAGGCTTCATATTGGTCTGCAGTATGAGGTAGGGCTTCAGCCAGACAACTAACTCCTATTGAATACCAAGCCATTGAAAAAAGACAAGGAGAGCCACATAACCATGATTAATTCTCAGCAGTGCAGACCTCAGAAGGCATCCACGCTCTCTGCAAGTCTGTCTGGAAGTTTACGCACCAGCTTGTTACGAGACTCCCCGTTGGCAGAGCGGCTCCAGGTGTATAGCACAAACTCCATGGACGGAGGCAGATCTTTGGTACCTCCCTTTCGCCTTGGTCTGGAATGGGCTCCATTAGGGACACAGTGCAGCTGCTGCTCCTGTATTTTCTACAGCTTTTTTGCATAGCCTGGCTCAAGGCAACAGAAGACCCAGGTCTGGCTCTCCAGGGATGAAGCTGGCTGGAGAATGACACATAACTAAATCTGAATGCATGTACTCACAAAGGGAGAGGCCTCTCGGGCTGCCTGCAGTAGGGATATTTTATTGCTTTCATAATATTTTCCGGGTTTTGAAACACAAACCACATGTTTAATATTTTTTCAAAATTTACCCATTGCACTTGCTGGATAGTGTTCATTCTAGGACCCACAGCCCCAGACCTTTCTCAAAAACAAAGAGAGGGAGGAGAAAGGAACACACCAAAACCTGCTGTTGCAGCTCTTGGGCAGCCCTGCTGCTGAAGTCCAAAATCACTGGGTGCACTCCTCACCTACTTTGATTTTACAGGGCAATAAAAAGTTAATTTGGATTATCTTGTCATCAAGGAAATCATTAACATCCGAACAAAGGATAGACGCTTGACAGCTTGCTGAAAATAAACAGTTAGAAATGCTCTAAGCCAAGTTCACCTGGGGTGTAAAACCCTCAAAATTAGTCCAGTTCCACCAGCGATTAGTTTGGCCGCATGCAGAACGGACCGCGAACCTCCAGGAGCCAGGACCGCCTGCCTATGGCTTAGCTGTACAGTTTCTGGTGCAGCAGGGCCCTAGCGCTGGCCACCAGAAAGCAAGAGTCTTTCTCTTGTATTCAGAAGAAGGGATTTAGAGTTAATAAGTAATTACTCATTTCTGGTGGGGTAGCAAGAATTGATCTCATCCACTCTTCACGCCCTACAGAAATCACATGACATGCTATATACGTGGGCATTGTGACTGCAGGCGGATCACTCTAGTATTTGACCCCAGCCCATCTTTAGCTTCTTAAAACTAAGAACAAGTTAGTTCATTTGCTTTTGTCCTCAGCTTTCCTCAATCTCTGGGCCAGTTACTCCATTTCTTTTAAACCACAATTACTACACCTCCTCCAGGACTTTCAGTTCGCTGGTGCACCCTATTTCATCGCAACGCTTCCCTGCAAGTCATCTGATCACTTGTATTTGGGAGACGGAAGAAAAGGTTATTTGGGGTTTGCTTTTTTTGCACGCATATCCGGGGTGAATAGCTAAGGTCTTACCCGCTTTGCTCCGGTGACTAAGCTGTTAATTGTTCTGTGATGTACTGGTTTTAAGTTTTTGATCAGATTGGCCTAGGTGAGAGAGCTTGATACGCTTCAGGCTCATCCCTAGCTCTTGCATTGGCAGCATTTGTTACTTTGGGGAAAGAGACCATTTTCCAGCTGGCAGCGAGGGGCAAGAGCAGCGTTGCCCCCAGAGCACACATCCCTCTTGCTTTCCCCTGTGAAGATATCCCAGCTGCCATCACGCAACCCGGAGAATTTACAAAACAGTTGGGTTTGCTCGGGGTTGGGCTGGTGAATTCCTACCTGCCATGACCACACAAAGCTACGCTTGGCAGGCAGCTTACCCCATAAAAATCTTTAAAAGGGACATTTTCACAAAAGGTGAAATAACCGTGAAGGTGGGTTATTTTCAGTTAATACAGCATTTCAGAGAAACACTGTAAGCTCTAAGCTTCTGGCCACCTAAGCAACTTGGGGAGGACTGGGCAGGCCAGGGCCCAGCGTACGTGACGATGCTTAGCAGATTATTCATCCCTGTCTCCCACATACGGTGCTCTGTGCCTTCTTTAAAGAACCTCTAGCAGATATTTGAGAAGTTATGATCACACCCATGCTCTTGTCCCACAAACTCAAGCTATTGATTGCTTCAAAATAAAGCGGAGGCTAAAGGTAAATATGCAAAACATGCATCAGCACAGAAAATTCCGTCCTGCTTTTGGGAGCTGCAGATAAGCTGGACTCTACAGCTGCTGTGTATGCATATGTAATACAAAGCATCGCCTTAACCACAGTGAGGATATTCACTGAAATACAATCACTCGTCTTTTGCAAAGAATTAATTTTTAACTAAAAATTTGAAACTTGATGAAAGATGTATTTTGCTTATTTACAAGTTTAAGTGTTGTTGGTTTTCCCAGCAGCAGATAGAATCTGGAAGTTATTAGACAAATCCTCTGTTTTCTGCACCTCAGAGGAGAGTCTTCTCTGAAACCCAATCTTCTGCTGCGTCACTACCAGCTCCTCTTAGTGACTGAGAAGTTGAGGCAAGCCTCTGAACTTTTGAGTATTGTTCCAGAAGATAATGGGAAGATTCCCAAATTTTTAAAGCTATTCATTTAAAAATAAATGCAAGGATTTTCAAAAGCAGCCAGGAGCCTCGGTCTCCTTGGAACCCCTTGTATCAGCCCTTCAGGAAAACTGTGTTTACTGGATGTTATGGGTGTTGCAAAAACAAAGAAATTATCCTGTGCCTTGGGGACAATCACAGCCAATTGTGCTTATATTCACATTCAATTTGCTGCCAAGCAATTTACAGATCAGTGGGATCTACACATGGAAGAACCTCTGTTTGTAAATCATGTCCTATAAGTGAAGGCCAATTCCCTCACGTGAAATCAATGGGAATTAGACACCCAAGTGCTTTTGAAAATCCTGTTAAGTAGCTATTGCATCTGTAGGTTTCCGTTAAAATCTATCACTCTCCACTTGAGTCTAACGGGTGTTGAATCAAGCCCTTGATGCTTTCTGACTTTTCCCTCAGTTCTTCAGTCTTACGAGTACCCACACATACCAGGATCCCTGCTTCTCAGGCCAGGGAAAATACGGATCCTTGCCATAACAGTTGTGGTGCTTTTATGCAGAGACACGGTGGGAAAGCTCCTGCTTCCTGCGGTGCGGGAAGGGCAGCGAGGCACCTAGCCCCTCCCTGCCACTTTTTTGCTGGTGTTGAATACATTAATAAAGAATGCCATATTTTTATTATAGAAAATGCCGATATTTGACATTTAATATGTTTGTCGTTACACATTTTAACGAGCGTATTCTCCATGAAGGAGCTCTGTGTCCCCCAGGCAGGATACAGTCCACACTGTGCTGTGTGTTGCTTTGATTAGGACTCATTTTAATGGAATAACAGGTTAAAAATGCACATAAAACTCACATAAAGGGTCTACATTTGTGTGTCAGGGCTACTCTAACATGACGCTTTTGCAGCCACCTCTCTTCACTCTCATTTCCTTACAAGAAAAACAGAGAAGCTGGCACATTTGTTCCAACTCCTGTCACGTTGCAGCATCACCAAAATGCTTCAGTTGTTGTGAAAGGCATCCTTAGATCTCTGCAACGTGAGAACTTTCCCTGACAGATGAACAGCATCATCTAGGGGCCAGAGATCAGCACTAGGAATCACACATACTTGGCCAAGCAAGCTCGTGGAGTTCCGTAAAAAGAATTGCTCCTGAGCACGACAGCCCGGCACGCGAGAGGCCCGCTGCTTTATTCGTATTTGAAGCAACACATCGTGCGATGTCTTACATCAAGAAAAAAAAAATACAACTGAGCTAGTTCAGTATTACAAGTTATCTTTACTTTGGTGATTTTCCAGCAGGGTGCAATTACCCCAGACGAAAGAAAGCAACCCAGAGCGCCTTTGCCTTGTGAGCTGGAGCAATGCAGAACAGCCTTGTTCAGAGGCTGTACAATCACGATAACATCGTGACAGAATTTGCTTAAAAAGCCTCCAGAGATCTGGCTAATGGGACTATAAGACATCCAAACGGGAGCTGGCTTACCCCATGCCCGCCCAGTCAGCATGCCACCAGCCCTTGCCCTCAAGGTTGCCATCTAAATCACCAAGCAAGGCACAGTCCGGGAGAAAAGGCATTCACAGCAGCAAATATAATCCCCCCCCCCATGCACACACACTGAAATCAGTCGAAAAACTCCCCCACTGATGTCAATAGTGCCAAATGCGGCTCGGTACCCGAGGCAGAGCGTGTTAGGGCCATCAGCCCTCTCAGCGGTAGGCCCACCACTAGTTTGCCTATTTAAATTACTGCCTCCTGCAAGCTACAGTTTGACTCTTAAATCAACAGATTTCCGTAAGGATGTAAAATATCTTTATAACAATGATGATTCTAAACCACATTATGTCCAGAGGGAAGCGATATTCACTGGGTGAATGAAAACGTAAAAACAAATAAATAAATGATCCCATCCCCAGGGGACAATTACAGTCAATTGCTCTTGTATTCGCATCCAATTTGCTGCCAAGAAATTTAGACAATCAGGATTTACACATGGAAGAATCCCTGTGAGGCAAGAATGTCCTAAACGACCGCAAATTTTCTTATAGGAAATTATGATTTGTAACTGAAATTCTCTATGCTGTGCAGCAGATATCAGTCTGAGACCAAGAACCAGTGCAAACTTCTGATTACAAACATCCTCATCACAGCTATGCAACAGCATTAGCTATTTGTTCGCTGTCATCAATTTAAGATACTATATTAGTAAAGTGCTTTTATCACAATAATATAATGAAAAATGTGATTGCCTTGCCTTGTAACAGTAGGGACAAAGGAGCTATTCGCTTTTCGCTGGGTGGATGAATGTTCACACTTTTGGACAACAAAAGCCTAAAAGGAACTTGGCACTCATTACTTCGGATACAGCTTTAAGTGGCAGGGGTAAAGACTAGAGCATGTTTAACATTTAACAGATGAAGCAGATGCACATCCCACGTGGGACACAGGACTCGCACAAGCCTGGTTAATTGATGTGTCATGTAACGTGGCTTCCAAAAAATACATAAACAGAGCTCTGAGCCAAACAAGGCTATTTCAGTCGTTATTTTTTAGGGACTTAAAAATAAGCACATTCTGCAAGACACCATCAGCTGGAAGCAAAAAGGCAAGAAACCACACAAAGAAGGGACCTGGACTCATGCTTAAAGCCAAGCCTAAGTGTAAATGCTTTGTTGAACTGGGGGCTAACAGAAGAGAAGCTGCTCGGCAGAAGTCAGTCAGGTTCCTCATGACAGATTTCTAACTTGCGTTGCCCTGGCCACCGAGAGGCTGAGGTGGGCACTTCAGCTACGCTAGGAGGGCAACTCCAGACTAAAAAGACATGCTGGCACAAAGGAAAATGAAACAGAAGTGCTCAACATGCTTAAAACCACTCCAATAGAAAAGAAATGAATGATGAAATAATGGAGGTCCCGATAGTCCACGTTCTCAAACGTGGAGTTTGGGGCAATCCCTGGCTATTATTTTCACAATACCTTGCATTCATTACTTTAAAAATGGTGTACTATGTCTGGAAAACAGGAAGTAAGCCATAAATCTCTAGTTTAAAAGCCATCTGAAGCCTGTGGACCAGATATGTTCTCAATCAGTAGTCAGGCAGTAAATAAACATTTATATACAGCAACTGCTCTCAACCAGCCTGACCTCCGGCTATTACAGGGCACATAAAGAGGAAATTTGTTTAGTCCCATAAAAGCCCAGGCAATATATCAATAGATTATTAAAAATGGAAACAATGTAGGCTAATGGATTATATTGATTTTAATAAACATAAGTATATGGGATTCAAAGATAAGAGTCAGATATGACATCCTTCCAAGCTCACCTTTAGGGAGATCTCCTAAAATTAGCAAAACTAGATCTGTCAAGAATATCAGTGACTGCTATTTTTTGCTTTGCAAATTGACATATTTTTGGCTGAAGGACTTAAATTGGAGGGTTTGCATTTTTATTTCTGCCTGTGAACCATGAACGCAGTCAAAAAATAAAACTTGTACATCTTTTAATGTCGTTACTGTACAGAAAAAATTTCAAGCAATTGCAGGCTATCCTCAGGCATGCTAGATGAAAGGACACAGATGCTACTGGGTTGTTGGTTTTGTTTTGGTTTTTTTTTCTTTTTAGGAGGATTGCTGCAGCTACTATTGGTGGCTGATACTGAAGCCTGAACCTCTTCTGCTTTGGAAGCGTGGCAGGATGCGCAGGTAGTCCCAGTGCTGTCCTCCAACGACTTCCAAGTCTGAAAGCAGCTAAGTACATGTGTGCTTGCAGCGGTTCTGACAATGCCAAAACCCAGCAATCCTGCAAATCAATCTGATTCTTGTAATGTCTTTACCTTTGAAATAGTTGGCATGTGCCCTGAATATGTGGGTGATTGTCAGAACCTTCTGATATTTGTCCTCTGCTGGAGTATACTTTCCCTCTGCTTTTCTGCTGAGCAGCAGGCTTCCTCTGAAAAGGTCCCTTCAATTTGCCCACCACGACTGCTCCCCTTTGATTTGGCCTGGAAGTTCAGCAGACAGCCAGCATTGTTTTGAAAAATGACTTTTATTTTTAACTTTAGAAGAAGGTTTGTGGAAGAATTAAATTCAACAGTCAGGCATTCTCAGGGATGAGGGAACAGAGAGGCTTACCAAAAAACCAGGCCAAGGCAGCTCTGCAGATCAAATGGCATTAGTAACTGCGACACAACTGGTTCTGGGACGAAGGGAGCTATGAAGTCTATTAACATACTCTAAATGTCAGGGTAGGGAAACAGTGTGCTCTGTGTGATAATTGGGTCAATGTGATTACAAGTTTAATCTACCTCAGCAATTATAACCAGACTAAATTAAAGCAACACTTGGTGCTAAAGAATGGAACCATGGACAAAAACCTAAGCCGCTTTTCCATTTGGAGGAAGGGTTTTCCATCAGCAGCAAGGCCTAAGTGCATACACCCCAATTATTTAACAGATCAGAAGACCTAAATTCACACTCCCCTTAAAGATCATGCAAAGCAAATTCAAGTCCCTAATTATGAACATCCTTAAAACCTGGAGTAACTCAGCTCTAACCTTTGTGGAAGGTTAGGACACCTTCCCAATTTATAGTAAGGACACGTGTCATGCGTTTTATTGCACCAATCAAGTGCTGCTTGAAAGCAAATGAATGCAGGGCTAACCGCAAATACTTCAGAGTTTGGGTGTACACCCAGAAGTTGAATACTTAGGAGAGCGCCATCTGAACCGCCCGAGTTTCTGGACATCACAAAGAATGGTTATAAGAAAGGATTTATCTTGCTGCCTACAATTAAAAAATGGAAAATAAAGGAACAGGCCAAAATGAGTTCCTTTAAATTGCTAGAGATGATCAGAAGTTGTCCAAAGGACAGACATGAACTGCTGTCCTCCTCTGGGCATTACTTTCCATTTCTTTCCTTGCAAAAGGAGGGATTAAAAGCAGGGGAGCATAGGTGAGATCCATTTGCTTGAAAGGTCTGGGTTCCCCCCACAAACAAAATTCAGTGTAATACTTTTTTTTTTTCTGATTACAAACCAAGGGCTGAAGTCTTTATGTAGCATCAATTGTTTTCTAAAGAAGAATACAAGACTAAACTTACAGTAAATTTCTACCACTGTTCATTAGCTCCCAATGGTAGAAATAACACCCTTGCAAAATGCTGAATACCTCACAAATTACAGTAATCTGCAATTATAAACTACAGTGTTAATGAGCTTTGATTGCCTGTTATTTGTGATGCCACCAATAAATGCCACTTACATTTTACAGCATATTGAAGTTAACAATCTGTTTTGAGAAGATCACTAATAGTCAAATGGACTTTTATGAACACCTTTTGTGATTTCAATTTGTTACCTAGAAACCAAGCGTGGTCACACAGCATTTATCCTCACCACAGCACTGCACCCATTTGATGCTTCCCATCACTATGATTTCCCTTCAGTACTGATACTGATCTTTATGCAGGAGGGCCGGTTTTCTTAATTAAGGCGAGTAGCATCTGAATTTTTATGCTTGACCTTTAATCAACAGTATTTTGGTAAGTCTCTAAGAGGACTAATTGTGTCATTCATATACTTAAGGGATAATGTGCCTTGCAGAGCAGTACAGAAGGCAATAAACAGCTTTTACAAGAGATTAAACGCCCAAGCACAGCTAAAGCATTTAGATAACTGCAAAAGCCATTTATTGACACTGCTCTGATGCCAAAAAACACTTGTCTTATACAGTTCTACTCATAAAAAAGCAGCAAAAAACCCTCACAGCCATCACTTTTCTTCCTAAGAGTTCTCTGTGCTTTTGTCCCAGAGATATTTCTTCAGAAAGGCTAAGTAACTTTTTGGGTGGTTTGCTTACAAAAGAAAACTCTAAGGATGACTTTGAGGTGTGCTATTTTCAGAGATTGGATTCAGTTTCCATAATCTTGGACTGATTGACTTGAATTGAACCTGGGTTTGTGCTTGTTTTCTCAGTAGCAGCACTGATACAATCAATCATAACGGACCTGGGACGTACATACCAACAAGTGAAAGCAACTGAACTGTACAGGGTTTTTTTGAGAGATGTAGTATAAGAGAAACAGTTGGCAAAACACGAAGACAAGCTGCTGTGGAGAGGAGGAAATGAAAGAGTAGAAAAATTAAAGGTCTAATTCAGCTTATATATTTCATCATGCTTGACTCTCAGCAGTTGGCGGCAATTAAAATCTGATGGCTAAAGGCAGCTCACTGTATCTAACAGCACAGGGGTCACAAATAACAGCCTAAACATGGTAAGAAGCAGTTTCATAGC
This sequence comes from Platalea leucorodia, assembly GCF_965183815.1. Taxonomy (NCBI): domain Eukaryota; kingdom Metazoa; phylum Chordata; class Aves; order Pelecaniformes; family Threskiornithidae; genus Platalea; species Platalea leucorodia. The sequence continues at coordinate 1,698,157 of NC_138839.1, forward strand.
TGTGAATCCCTCAAACTCTGTGCTTCCCCAGGCACCACTTAACGCTGCTGAGGGTACAGAGAAGGTCAGTGAAGTCATTCAAACAGCTTGAACATCTGTAGCATCACACCAGCATCCAGGCGGGCACCTAAGATAGCTAGGGCCTACTTTCTTCAGGGTGTCATGAACTAAGTCTAAAACAGATGGAGAAACTGAATTTCCTCCCCCTCTCAAGAGCTCTGAGCAAAAATTTCATTGCTTTTCTTTTTTTTTAATGCTTCTGAATTTCCAGTCAACGGCCTTTAAAACTGACAATTAAACAATCTTTGGACAGCCATGAGAGCTCAGTATAAAATGTGACCAGTGTCATCTCTTCTGGAGTTATTTTCTAAATCAAAGGGAACCTTTCCTAGTTGGAAGTAGGAGAGCTAAGGCAGAAAAGGATGTTTGAAGTTGAGTGGAGAAAGAAAAATAAACCATCTGTGCCAGTGTGTTATTGTCTCTGTCTCGTGACAGATAATTCCCAGTAAACACTCAAACAACAAGTCCAAACCAAACACCACCATTCGGCACTGAGATAGTTGCCAGAGATGTCCAAAGCAGACTGTTTTGAGAAACCGAGAAAAGTGAGGAACCAGGTTGCCTGGGTTTTAACCCCTTAGATCGGGCTGCCCAGAGCCTGCTCTCCGCATCAGGCTGTTGCGGCCACGACTGCAGCGCACGCCCGTGCCATGCTCTCACAACACCCGACACCCTTCCAGTTACCAATGTACACAGAGGGGAAAAACCACCATATTGCTGATTCCTATAGAAGGAAATATCTCCTACAGCTCAGGGACAGTTGTCATTCTGGGACAATGACAACTTCAGTTTAGTGTTTGCTGGTGGCCCACACAGGAGGTCATTTACAGACAGTCCAAAAGACTAAGCAAGGGATACAATTTAGGGCCTCAGATGAGCAAAACACCTCGCCACAGATAGAGCTACAGGAGAAAAGCGTCTCTTGCCACCGCCAGCCACCAAGGAGGCAGGGCTGCGTGCAAGCCCGCAGACGTGGTACCCCGCGGGCGGGCACAAGCTCCTTCTGCCTCTGCTTCCAGCCGGGCAGATGCGAACTGGTCCAAGAGCCACGCGCTGGCTTGGTCCCGAGCGGGTCCACCCCACCCCTTGGCATGGTGGAGGGCCCAGGACAGCGGCACGCAGACCAGGTTATGCCCGAGATGCTGGGGACTTTTAACTCTATACACCCCTACAGCATATTCTGCATCTTACAGAATCCAGTCCGCACCTGGTCGGACAGAGGAAGGAGCATGTTTCTTCGTGATGTCATTTCTCTTTTTTAATTCAGACGTTCCCAGGGGAAGGAGTTAGTCCTGCACTGACACTCCTTGTGTAAGGCCGCGGAAGGCACCGGAGTGTGTGCATTCACCTGCTCTGCGGGGCCAAGAGCTCGTGCTTTCTCTGCCCCCTTCCCCTGGAGCATTCTCAGGCCCACCACCAGTTGGCTCTACTCCTGTACATGACAGAGGAAATATCTGAGAGATGCTCAGGTAAATGGATTTCTTAATTTTTCTTCCACAAAACCAATCCGCATTTACCTTTCAGACCTCTGGGAAATCTTTGTGTCTTTAACAGGTTCCTGCTAGCATGCCACATCCAGGAGAAGAGAATTAATGCATCCTCTGTACAAGCTAAGTACATAAACTGTCACAAAATATTAACACAGATATGAAGCTATTAGAATAAACTCCACTCCATAAACAGACTTTAAATATGGGTAACCAAGACAGCAGTAAAATAGAAGGACACATTAAAGTTATATCCCTTTAAAAAATTAAACAAATCAGTTCTATAGTGATAGGCACTTCAGAAAGCTTATGTTTGAAAGTCTAAGGGCAAGTCAATAAGGCATAGCTAATTGGAGAACAAATTGACATTCATAAGCTGGCATTTAACACGACCACGGTAAACAAGGTAATAGACAGCTAATGCAGTGGAGAAGGGTGGCGAACAGACGCAATCCAGGCTGAATAATGGAAAAGGACCAATTGAGGAAATTCGAAGTGCAAACATTCTGATTTCAGCCTGCTTAGCAGGGATCGCTGACAAGCTCACAGCTGTAATAGGCTTATTTGGGTTGTTGTCTTTAAAGAATGAGTGTGTCAACCAAAAAAAGAAAAGAAATCTACATAATGGCAAATGAATCCGGGTTACTAAGTGCACGTAGTGATAAGGTTCAGGTGGGTAAATACTAATGGCTGCTTAGCACTGATAGATGTCCGAAATAACAGCGAGCAATCAGCACGCGATTGGCCCGTGCATTACTTAATGATGCATTATCTTTATATAAAAATTATAAGGAGTCAGAAACCAAAGGAGTCACTGGAGTTAAGCTCTTCCTTACACAGAGGCCTCTTGCTCTTAAAAGGTGTGCTGCTTCCTATGGCATGGAGACAAAGTCAATCTGGGAGGATCGGAGACCTCTTTCCCATACAGTCACAAATATTAACACGGAAAGGCTCATTAGGATTGTTTATTAAACTGTATAGTTTTATATTTTGCAAAATGCATGTCCTGAACTCTTCTAATGCTTCCTGCACACATCAGTCCTTCTGCATGAATCAATGCATAAGTCTCAGCATCGCATCCACACCGGTGAAAAGATTTTTCCTAAACCATGGACTCACCACAGGCCTTAAGTTATTGTAATACCACTATTACCGCACATGGCAAGTTCTTTAGGGCCTTTTCTTTAAAACCGATGGGAGGATTTGAGAATCTTTAAGGGAACAAGCAGAGAAGTGATATTTTCTCGCCTTTCACCTGACCAGCGGCACAGCTTTAGGTCTAGGAAGGGAGAAGCAAGGAGGACAGGAGATACAAGACAGGGACAGCCAAGGCTGGAACTACAGAGCTGAGTTTAATTCTCTCACTCCAGGCCTTCAAATATAGAGACTATGTTTACTCTAAGCAGTTATAAGTAAAAAAATTTTTGGTAACCAGAAAGTTTGATTTCTCAGCAAAAATCCTCTCTACCACATCTTACCAGAACTTGCTCAGAAAGTCAAGGTCTGATTTCAGAAGTGTAAGTGAAATTTGTTTGTTGAAATTTCAGTCATGTTTGATGTTCAAGGATACTTGACCAGCTTTTGGATTTTGTGCTTTCTTTTTCCAGTACAGTCATACAAAGGGCTCTTTACTTACTGATGTATTGCTGATTTTGTGTACCTACTATTCTATTTGCATGCCTATTAAACATCTTTCTCTCCAGTACTATTCACATAATAGCTAGGAATTTCCCCCCGCACCCCCGGAGGTGCTAGGATGTGTCCAAGGTCTTCATGCAGCCCAGCCCAGCTGGAAGAACCAAGAACAGCCCCCTGCCCCACGCAGGATGTGCACGATTTTTATCGTCTACCATCTAATATCAGGTTGCGCCTTAGCCAGACTTCCTTATCCTATGCCCTTAATTTAAGCAACCACCACTGCAACAGTTAATACTAACAATTTACATGGCGTCTCAGGCATTTTGTCTAAAATTAATGAAGTCCAGCCATTACCAATTAACATCATGCTCCTTACTCCACTCCTCTGAAATCGATTAATGTTACCCCAGCGCCTAAAGGTTTCCATTTGCCTGTGAACAAGTCAGTTTGCCATCCTATAGTTTGGATCAAAAAGACAGCTAATGCTTGCTGTACAACTCCAGACTTTTTTCTGGGTGTACGGTGTGCTTGCAGAGAGAAGACCACTTTACAGAGGGTTGGTAATGATCCCCATATGCCATCTGACAAGGCCATGATCTCTGCTTCAGTTCCCTTCCATCTATCAGCTCCTCTCAACGCCCTTGGCCAAGAGACTCTTGGAGCACTCAAGGAGTGATTTCTTTTGTTAGGGTCTCTGCCTTTGTTTCATTCATTGATTAATCTAGAGCTGCCATTCTAGGGCTGCACATGATTTTCTGCAGACAGCTATCTGCTGTTACCCTGTCCCACAGAGACGTCTTTTGGAGCCTTTCTTGATTAACACATTTCCTCTCAACTCTGAATTCTAGACCTAGCATTCAAGGCAACTATAACACAGATGGCAAGCAACTCTGCTGCTAAATGTAAACCATTTTTAGTACCTTCCTATGTTTCAGATGTTAAGCTGTTTTTGAGTCCCATTACTCTGATTTCAATTACTTTACCATCTTCAGTAGAGTTTTCCCAGTTTCCACTAGAATTGTTGTTTTGTTTTGTTGGGGTTTTTTAAACCTGACAAACTTCCCTGTCACCCTCCCTGCTACAGATTGTATAAAACTGTCTTCCCCCATGCCTTTGCTCTTCAGAAACTTGGATCCCATCCAATCCCAATTTAGCCTTTGAAGACTCTTAAATATACCAACAAGACACTTTTTGTCATCAAAGAAATATTTTTGTGTTCAGACAGCCCTCAAAATAGATCTGGGAAGATTTTTAGATATGTCTATATTAGGGGTGACTAAACCAGAACGGATATAATAAGCAGCAGCTTTTTGCAACTGAATAGGCAGCTTTTTTCCCTCAAGCAATTCATCCGGATTTGGGATATGCGCTGAGCAGTGTGGAAGCTGCATCACTAACAAAAGGCAAGGCTTTGGCAGTGCTGGAGGCTGTTAGATGCGTCTCCTCTGTGCGTACACACGAAAGAGCACGTGTGAGGCAGGGAGCTCCAGAACAGCATGCTTTCTAACAGACTCCACTGTATATTAATGATAACCTCACTTATTTTTGCTGGTATACAATGTGCTTGTAAGGCTAATATTGATAGTTGTCTGCGTCTCTTAAAGCCTGCAAATTAACTAACCACACACGACTAAATTATGGAAACACAGTTGTGAAGGATGCTTTCTCTAAAGCATTGACTCATGTAATTGATGACAATAGTTTCCTTTTTAACTGGGTGCTGCTACATATAGTGGGAGGCAGCATGAATTGCATATCCTCTATTGCTAAGTGACAGCTAAGATTAAGCAGATGCTCACTAGGGTATTATCCCTTATGCAAACAAATGATAATTTCCTTCATAAGCGACCTGACTCATAAGGAATTGTGTGGGCTGCACCATTTATTCTGAATTTCTTCTCCACCAGACAGGACACCCAAGGGCTCCCACTTGCCTCTGTACAACTCGAGAAGGACCTTGCTGAAGTTAATGAGAGAGTACCTGGTTAGAGGTGATAAGGGGAACAAATGATGTGGTCCTGGCATGGGGAAAGCTAAAGACTTGCATCTAGAATGCCTTACTGGAAAGTCCCGCTCTCATGAAAGGATGGTAGTGACCATGTGGCTTTTGCACACTGAACATGCAATTCTTTGTCCACTAAGAGCAGACAAACTGGCCTAGAATACGGACATAGCGAAGGACTTGCCAGGAAGTTATGACAAGCATAAATCTGCATCTCTGAAGACCACAGCCCTGCTCTGTTCCCGCACCGCAGCCGTCTTGGGCAGCATTTGGCAAACTCCTCAGTCTGAGTTTGTCACGTGCATTTAAGCATCTGACTGCACGTGTGCATACCATAATTTGCAGCAGATTTCCCACCCATTTGCTTTCACCACTACGGTCCCTAGTGAGCAAAATCCTTCTGAGGATTCAGACCTCAGTTGCAGCTGATAAAGTGGAGCTACCAGCACTCCTCTATTCAGCAGCTTGTGACAGGAGTCAGGGCCTGCAGGGGTTTCACGTGCTGATGCACCACTGGAATTGCAGTGCAGTAACGGTTAGCTAGGAAGACGAATGGCCCCAGCATGGTAGTGGGACCTCTGGGAACTTTGGCACGTCCGTGTCTCAGAAGGCACCTGAGAACTACATAAATAAGGTTGGAAAAGTTTCAGGAGAAGGACCCGCACAGGCCAGGTGGGAGCCCTCAGAATGATTAAGGTCATTACAAACTGATATTAGAAATGTTTGGTTAGACAAAGTGCAGCACATCCATGCAGTTGCTGTTTACACGTGTTTTGTAAGAGTCAATCCCACAACCACAGCATTTTCATTATGAGCAGCAAATATTTAAAGCTAAATAAAATACCCAGATCACAGAGTGCAGTTACAGGCTAAGCAGTATTTGGACAAGTTAATCTTTGAGGTATAATACATGGGTGTGAATAAACTTAAATCAAGGAAAAGTTAGGTTTAGTGATTTTAAATTACAGAACATCTTCCTCATAGGCTGTGTATTTCCAGAACATTAAGAGATTATGCTTGTTTTCCCCTTTCAAATCCTGGTTTTGAGGAGCATCTGCCGCAGCCAGGGCAGCCCTCCCCTCCAGCCCTGGCAAACCAAGTTCAGGGCGCCCACAAAAGCTGGCACAACTGACTTCTGGTGGCTGCCCTGCCTGTCGGCATACCACCCTGCAGGAAGAAGATGCACCCTGGAAGTGAGAGCTATTTCCATTACAATCAGCTGCTACAACTGGACTGCACTCTGTAGTAGAGCACCAGAGAAACAGCAGTTTATTGGAGTTATCAGTACCAGCTTTCTAAGAGGCCCTTCTCTCATCCAAGACTTCAGCAGCAAACAGCTTTCCAGTGGTCATCCTCAGCCATGCAGAGGACAACACAGGCCATCGCAAGGATGGAACCAATGCAGCTATTAAACCTTCCTTTCATATGCATCGTTCCTTCATCAGCACCTTGGACTGGGGAAAAAAAACCCAATCACAGCCTTATCAATGTGAGCAGGGAGCGTCTTTCCTCGGAGCCTGGTTCACACAGAGGCCCCAGCCCAGAACACGCGTGCTGTTTTCAGCACACGATTGACCCTGTTGATTTCCCTGCGCTCTGATGCCCTCCCAGCTCCGGTCCCAGCTCATTACAGGACGCTACCCGAGAAGGGGCAACCACCTTTGCCTCACCGCAAGGCAGCAAGCTCTCTGCAGGAGCATTGCTTTCATTGCCACTGCACGGACGTGAACTCCTCCAGATGAGCCCCAGGCTGAGGGTGCCGGCCCTCGCCCGCGTTCGCTGTGCAGCATTTTACTATGAAATCCAGACTCGGTTTGCCTGATCACGCTGCCCGTCCCCGTGCCGACAGACTGGGAGCCCCCAGCAGCACTGACCGTGACAAGAGGCCCTTTCCCCAAATAATTTCCAGTTTAGAAAGCCTCCAGCCGGGCTTCTGTCTCAACGGAGACATGCTACCCATGCTCTAGGCATTAACAAGTTTACAAAGACAGTTGCAGCACAACAGATACCACGCTTAATGGGAGACTGTTTGCTTAGGGGGTAAGCAGCAGAAAGGCAACTGTTGGTAAAGAAGTCAGTGTACCGGGATATAAAAGATCTTGAAGTTTATTTTACCCAGAGTTAAAGTAAGGACTGCATAGGGGTAGTTCATTGTTCTGTTTTCATAAAGTCATTTAAGTAGCAAATGGCCCCTGAAACTGATACTATGATTTGAGTCATGTTGGAAGACATATTGAATTAATGATGCAGGTGTGGGTTGTTGTTCCAAAAAACTTTTTTATAGCAACAGTGGGAGAGGAGAAGGGGAGGGGGGGAAGTTAAATGAAAAGATTTGGTCTATGTTATGTTTTTCTAATATTTGAATTTTAGCTAAGATTACTCTTTCTCCTCTCTTTAATATATTGTTTTAAATAAAAAATGCTAATAAATCTTGAGAGAAATATGTCATAGTGGAGTTTAAAAACTGTAGTGCAATATATAACAGTTCATAAAATATTCTATTCAAATAGCCAAAATTGTAGTGCATTTGGACCAGAAGTAGTTAACTGCAGGAACAGCATTTTATTAGCTACTAAAATTAAGAAAGAGTACTGCTGTTTCACAGCCAGATAATTAAGTACCGTTTTCTCTTTTTTAATACTATAAAATTAAACTTCCTGTTTAAATGGCCTGGTGGGGACTGTAGGCAAAGGGTCGTCTGATGAGCCCTCCGGGCAAATCCAGAAACACAACATAGCACTTATTCACACAAGGCTTTAACAGGGTGGAAAACACTGATTGAGGAAAAAAATGCTGCAGTAAGCGAAAAATTGCAGGTAATAAATCAGAGATCCATTTTTTCACATCATTTTGGCTAATCCATTAAATCTCAGCGCAAAGGAATCTATCAGAAACAGAAGCCGCTGCCTTCACTTCGACGTCTCCAAATGTTATTAAAACTGTATAAGCAGTGAAAGAACTCAATTAAACGCAGTGCACTGATGAGATGTCCCAGTCACGCCTGGCCCACCAACTTCTCCTGGCTCCTCTTTTGTTAGTGACAGTTTTGCTAGGTCTGTTCTTTAGAAGGGATTACGCTCCAGCGCTTCATTAGGGCGAAATTTTTCTCCATGTTGTTTTACAATGCATTTTTCCCACCCCCTCTCTCTCAATGCCTACCCAAAATTAATTGTTAGTAGCAGAATAATGCCTAGGTTAAGAGCCTATAGTAGGTGCACTTCTTTCACCCGTCAATCTTATGCTGCTATGAATCTGTAGGCTGTGAAAGAAAGTCAGTCCTGTTTTGACTGAGAAGCACAAATACCGCAAAGAGAATTAGCCCAACTTTGCAAATATGAACATGAATTCTGACAGTCTATAATTAAACAGTGAACGTACACTATGCAGCACGCTATTAAATGAAAGATTGCTGTACAAAGCAGGCAAGAGTCTCACCATTAACTACCCAGCCTCCATTCCTGTATCTTATAGGGCTGTTTTTATTGGTTCCCCTCTAACGCGCAGCCTGCAGAAGCAGCAGCGCGCGTTACTGCTGGCGTACGGCCAGGCAGCGCCTCCCCGGGACCTGAGCCCCTCCGTACCGCGGGGAGCGGGTCGCAGCAAGCAGGGATCCTGTCCCTCCGACCGGGAAGCCACACACCTGGCCTCTTCGTGCACAACGTAAAAGCCAGCCTACTCTCAAATTTACCGTTCAAGTTGCAGTTTACTTTCTATTAAAAGCTGGAGAGGTTAAAGTCACCCACAAAGGCTAAGCAATAAAATATTGTCTTCAGTTTTACCGAACACTACAAGCGCAACTGCTGTTGGTCTGTTCAAATATTTTATGTTTTGTCCAGAACCACATACTAATAAAATGCTTCCATATACCACAAAATTACCAAAAGAAATAATGTTATGGTTAAGGCACTTTACTAGGATTTGGGAGATCCACGACCATTCCTTCCTTCGCAGATGATGTCCTTTGGACCCTATGCAAACCGCTCAGCGGGAATGCATCCCCACCACACGTTAGCATCCAGATAACTAGGTGCCTGGTCTAAACTACTCACTAAACTACCTAAATCACTCCCCAGCCTATGGGAAGACAGATGGGACAATTCACCTCATCTTAAAAAAATATTCAAGATTTAGGGTTGATTGCCCCTCAGTATGTGTCTACTTATATGCGTGTTAGTGCTATCTCCTTTGCTCCAGAGCACACAGCCCCTTGGAGCCACGACTCCTGGCACAGACCGTGCCCCTGGCTGGGACCATCCTCCACAAGCAGCCTACAGGTGTGAGCTTACGGTAGTTTTGTACGAACCACACGTTCCCCCTAAGAGAAAGACCTTTGCACCGCCTTATAGGAGGGGAAGATCAGGTCTATGCAGAAGAGGGAGTCCCAGTTCACAAAGAATTCCAGGATTTTAAAAATTAATGGTTTTTTTAGCTGAGAGCAAAACTCCAAAATACCAAAATCAATTAAGTAATTTAAAGCCTGGATTGCTTGAAATATTTTATTACATCAAAATATTGCTTCAGTTTCAAATCTCTAACAGTGTACGTTCATTCTGTACTACAGAAAATACAAAAATTTTAGAAGAAATCACTGAAAAATCCATGGTGACACTTGATAATAGCATGAACAAGGTCTGCTTTATTCTGCTACAGCTTTTTGCTTACGTTTTTCTTCTGAAACAAAAATTCAGGAAAATTTGACTTAGCTTTATGAAGCATTTTGATGTAATGTGGTTTCAGCAACATTTCTGTCTGGCACCAGAGCATCACATTTTGTTTGCAAAAAAATCTCAGGAGAACGTGGGATTTGCTTTGCTCAGCTTTCCTCCTTGACTAAGTTACCACTGGTTCCCTGGATGTTCAACATCGCAGAAATCTTGTGAGGCTAAAGGAGCGGGTTGGTCGTTTTCTTGTTGTGTGGGGGGTTTTGTTGTTGTTGTTGTTTTGTTTTTTCTCCCGAGAACACGGACAGAAAAGAACAGGAGATAGTTTGTCTCAATCCTTTTTGTTATGTTTCCTTATGGCTTCCCGAAATCTGAGTAAAACTCACCTGGCCAAGCATCACATAATTCCCTCATGAGATCCAACAGACAACTTTTGTCATCTCACTGGAGAGAACGTGCAAATGAAAAAGCCGCCCAGCATTGCCAGTTCTGCCGCAAGCACAACTGCTCGCTCAGCGAAACAGCGACATTTCAAACAGGCTGAAGTAGCCCCATTGGCAAACAGCAGTGCCTACTGGAAGGAATCAATTTTCAGTTTTGCAAATAAACAAAGCAAAGACAAATCATCGTTCTTCCAGTGCTTCATCCCCCACACTGAACCGGACAGTGGTCCATCAGGGGTGAGGACACTTCTGCTCGGCCCAGACAGAGCTGGCTAGCTCTGCCAAGGGTCATTCGCAGGGAATCTTTAGCAGTATCCAAACTTATTTTCCTGGCTTAACTTTAGGTGTATGTTTTCGGCCGTTCTCAAGTGTCCCACTTTACCAACCCCAACTGTCCATAGGATACAGTAGCTGTGAAACTTTATTGAAGGCTTTGCTTGCAAAATCCTTTTGTGCATTATGGTAACGTAACACCACATTTTCATAGCGAAATACATTTCCAACCTTAAAAGAGAAAATAAAGTCTTTTATGTTGCTATTAAGTTTGAGTAAAACCTGGTTATCGGGTTTCATCCCTCTGTTCTTCTGGGGCCGTCGCATCAGATCGCTCTGCAGATAAGCCAGGGAAACTGCGGGACCTCCTTCGTGCATCCTGTGCACAGCACCAAGGGAGCTCTCGGGGAGAGACTAAACACTCCAGCCGCGCTGCAGCGAAGAAGTGCTTTGCATTATAGCAATAATAAACTACTTCTAGAAGTAAAATCACACTATGTAATGTTTAGTCTCATTTAATCTAATATTGGTTGCTAATGGGCTCTGATCTTGCTTGTATATGTAAGGAATTCGTCCGAATTGGTCAAGTGTTGAGATCAGCTTTTGCATTTCATTTGGAGCGCTCAACACTTGATACCCCAGTAGGTCAGCCTGAGCTACTTTTCAAATCAAATATCAAGATCTGAAAATGCAAGAGTTATAAACTAATACTCCAACATTTTTTCTATTTATTTCCTATTAACTTTGAAAATGATAGCAAGCATGTATAAAGATGGATAAGAACACTCAACATAAGGAGTAAATGTTTAGAAAAATGCATGTTTAACTTCTTCTGGATTTATTTATTTATTCATTTTTAGAAAGCACCAGAACACAGCACAACTATGAACCCTATGTTAAGAAGGTCTGAGAGAGAAAGCAAGCAGCAGAATACCTTTCAGATTTTGTTTTGCTGAATTGCAGAGTTTTAGACAAGATTAAAACACGCTGCATTAAGGAAAAACAAATTATTTAGGTTTCTTGCTTGGGCTAAAAGGGACACAATTGCTTTTGTCCAAAGGAGTATCCTACCATTACAGGTGCTAATGATATCAGTGAATAAGACTGTCTCCAATTTTACTCTTCCACAATTTTTTCATACATTCATTTCACTCTAGACTCAGATAATTTTCTCCCCAATTTGATTTACGTGGTTCTCAGCTGTATTTAACTTTGTCAAAGTGCAATTGCAATGCTACACACAGTGTTGAAAATATAAGTCGGCAATATTCATCAAGTTCCTATACACAGAACAGCTTTTGATACAACAGGTCATGTGGCAATATGTATAGCACTGGCAATGCAGCATCGTGAAATTATTGTTGAAATTGCAACAATAGATCATAGACCAAAAATGTAATAGAAGTAGAATAACGGGATTAAAAGGGATCATGCTTTATATCAGACTAATTTTGAATTAGATGATCTGGAATTGTGACCAGTTTGATTTAAGCCATGGATTAGCAAGAGAAGAAAATATCTGTCTTGAGGCTAGTATGTACTTTACACACATTTTCACTGTTGTGCCTCTTCCTCTTCTCCCCTGTTCCATAGTTGTAAGTAACGCTATTTTCATAGAAGAGTTCCCCCCAGATTGTTTTCTCTTGCCGTTACCATGTACGGCAGGTAGCATAGCAAAATGGCTTTAGAACTAAAATGCGCAGCTCTTGGGACTGCTTCCCCAGGCAGACAGGCTGAGAGCAGGTTTGGGCAGCTACTGAAAGCTCAGGCCAGCCTTACTGAAAGTGGCTTTTAAATAGAGGAACAGTTCAAACAGACTTCCAGTGAACCTGAGATAAATTTAAGTCCCCAAACTACACAGGCACGCACGGGCTGGGTGAGTTTCAGTGTGGAATTTTAGGGTTCAGTAGCGCAGTGAAAGACCTAAGAAATGGCAACTCATACAAAGTCCCTGAAATCCAGCCCAGCCTCCCCCTACCACCGAACACGGCTCCAGCCGCTACCTGCCTAGGTGAAACCTATTTTTCATCTTTTTAAAATTCATTTTTATTGCACAGACCCACTCCCTTCAGCCATGCTCTTTTCTGAATGCCAGGCAAACAGCACAGTAATCTCTGCATGAGACTCCCTAATTGGCAGCAGAGCACTGGCCCAGCCAACATCTGCAGCTGGTTTCAGTGATAATAAATCAGGGGTGGGGGGTTTCGGCATGGCAAGCCGCCAAGGAGCTTTCCTTTCCCCATTTAGCCAAGAAACGGGAAGGCAACAGGGAGGACTGGGGCAGCTCCGGTGCGCAGAGGTGGTTAGAGAGAGAAAAAACAATCGGATATATCTACAGCCAGCCATCAGTCGCCACGTAGGCTTGCAACTTTCTAAGCAACAAGTTGGACCGTGTCACGCAGGCCAGACAGCAAATGCCTTCTTCCACCACTGAGCAGTAACTTGTCCAGGAAGCCTCAAAAATATAAAATACTAAAACAAGGGCACAAACGCAGGAGCAGTTGCTTCCCAGAAATGAAGGGTTCCTACCCCAGTCCTAAGAGGATTTCAGAGCTGCCCGAGTTCGCGGTGTTCTGTGATCACCTAACACTCACTGAAAACACTTCCGCAGATACATTTACAATCATCAGATTGGATGCTCAGACCCAAATGCTGGATTTCTCCAGATGCCTGTGGTATTGACAGCTCAATGCAGTCCTTTGCTCAAAAATCCAGGTGAAACAGAGACCATGGATGTGAGGTAATCCTAATTCTGAATGGGGAAATTCAGACTAGGAAATAAAAAAAAAATTGACGGCTGAAACAGCTGTCTGAAACAACTAAGAAAGTGAAATTTGTAGCTGACAGAACAGTTAAATGCTGCTGAGTCTTTCCTGCTGATCCTTGCAGCACAGGCTTATACTAAATATTGGGGCAAGTTTTTTAAAATCAGACTGCTCAGGTATCGAGCAATGCAAAAGGGGCTGGCTGCAAAGGCCAAGGCACAGAGCTCCACTTATTGCACATTCATATCCACACCCCAGCTGTATTCTTGCAGGGAGAAAAAACACTTCAGAGAACACATTTTTAATTAAAACAATTTGGTTACAGAGATGCTGAATAACAAGCTACAACTTCCATTTATTACAAGCCTAAGTATCCAGGCTCGTACTGCCTTTCTTTTTGCAGCAAAAAGCCCTGCATACCGGCAGCTTCGGGAAGAGGGCATGCACGGTCCTCCTTGCACAGACAAGCCAGCAGAGATGACATCCTGCAGCAAAGCCCCTGTGCTGGGTTTGGTGGGGGTAGAGTTAATTTTCTCCATAGTAGCTAGTACTGGGCTGTGCTTTGGATTTGTGCTGGAAACGGTGTTGGTAAGGCAGGGGTGGTTTCCTTATTGCTGAGCAGTGCTCACACCGAGTCAAGGCCTTTTCTGCCCCTCACCTCACCCCAGCAGCGAGCAGGCTGGGGGCACAAGGAGCTGGGAGGGGACACGGCTGGGACAGCTGCCCCCAGCTGCCCCAAGGGACATCCCGCCCCGTATGACATCGTGCTCGGCGTATAGAGCTGCGGGAAGAAGGAAGGGGGGGACGTTCAGCGTGATGGCGTTTGTCTTCCCAAGTCACTGTGACGTGTGATGGAGCCCTGCGGTCCTGGGGATGGCTGAGCACCTGCCCGCCGATGGGAAGGGGCGAATGGATTCCTTGCTTTGCTTTGCTTGCGTGCGGGGCTTTTGCTTTACCTATTCTTTATCTCAACCCACGAGGTTTCTCGCTTTTACCCTTCCCATTCTCTCCCCCATCCCACTGCGGGGGAGTGAGCGAGCGGCTGCGTGGGGCTTAGATGCTGGCTGAGGTTAAACCACAACAGCCCTGCTGTGGCCTCCATGGTTTTTCACTTGCCCCTGCTGTCAGGGGCATTTCCCTTAGCTCTTAATGCTGAGAGTGGGTTTAGCTGGGAGGTCTGTATCTGCAGTTGGGTAAAACCAGCTGATCTCAACTAAGTCCTTCTGAATCCCAGTGAGCTTGTGTTGCACTAGAGGAAAGAGAAGAAAGTGGTCTGAGCTGCAAGTGAAAGACCTCAGTTCAGAGTGCAGTGCAAACAATCCTCCCATTTTAGAAGTCTTCTCCATTCAAAGAGCATAAATTGTAGGCTCTACCTTTCAAGGTGCCTGGTGCCATATCAATTCATTTTGGCAAATGATTTCTACTGATAGTCTTCATACTAATATTTCCATCCCCAGAGCAAGCCAATCACCTGACTCCCGAGACTGCCTTTACACCAACCCTACATTTGTACTCAAATGCCTTCTGCAGCTGCAGGTATTTAAGGCATTTTGCAATCTTCATTCACAGTTCTGCCCATCCATCACATCTAGTTCGGTCCCAGTCCTTCCTTCAACCTTAGCACCTTGCCACCTCATACCGCTCTCCCCTGTTGTTGAAGGGTCCCCTGCCAAGTACCCCTCCCTGCCGCAGTCGTGTACCACTACCGTAACTTGTCTTCCATAGTGAACGCCCACCACATTTACAAGGTCACAGCTATTGTTAGCCTGAATCCAGTTCTGCAAGCAACACGCTACACCTCCGTAGTGCAAAATCACTAAAGAACGCTGAAGACCGATTCAGTTACGGGAGAATTTAGTCCTTTAAAACCAGCAATAATAATTAGCACAATTAAGCATGCATCTGCCACTTACTGCAGTGCCACCTTTGACAACTGTAAACAATCAGGTGTTACACTACTTGGAAGCAGTGATTCACATTTGCAAAAATAATATCTGGCAGGAAGTATTTCTTGAGCTTATTTAAGCTCTCAAATCTATGGAAGGAGCTGTGCATGATATGCTGTTTGAAGGCATTTCTAATTTAAATTAACGACCTGAAGGATATCTCAAGGCAATAATGATCTTATTGTACTAAATCCTGCAATAGCTGAAATGAATTATAAATTCCTCTAACTGATTTAGCGGTTAACATTCTGAATCACAGCTAACCGATGCAATGCTTTCTGAGTTCCAGCATCAGATTAGATGAAACTATATAGGCTGTCTTCAACTTCCCTGGCTGGTTTGGAACAGTCAGTGAAAAATGTTCTCCTTCTGAGTCAGTGGAAAGCAGCGCAGCCCTGGAGGTGATAAGCCTAGACTTCTGGGAAGGCAACCGCATTTTGTCCGGGCACCTCATTTCCAACACTCCGCTTGACAGATGCTGGAGCATCCAAGAAGCAGAGGAACTGACTTGCGGACACCAGGTAGGAAGGCGAGCTCACCAACGAGATGAGACCTGCTCCCCCCAAAGACAACTGGAGATTTGCCACCGACTTTACAAAAAGCATGATTTGACTAAACAAGAAACTCTCGAAAATTTACATTGCACACACCGTTTGCTAATGGTAAGGATCATTCTTGCTCTGGTGATGATTTGCACATTTGTAAGTCCATATGTCACATGTATACGGAACACAGTAAAAAATAAGACGGATAGAATTTCCCTTTGAAAAGACATAGAACCAAATTGCCCCTGGAAAAAGTGCTTTCAGCAGCTGAGAAAAGTAGCCTGTTATTTTACTTGCAGGCCAAACTGCACATGAAGCAATTGGTCAGGACTTGCATTTTGTACTTGTTCCATAGACATTGTTATGAGTATCCAGGTCTTCCTCACTGTATAACCTAAGGGATTTATGTACAGCTCGGAACAGCCTATTTTATACATGATCTGCATTTTCTCAAATTTTGCCTTTTCTTATTCTGTTCAAGATGCAGTAAACAAAGCATTTACTCCAAACGCAGCCCTATTTTAAGCTCTAAAGATATTATTAGTATAGGGTTTGTGCGCCGTTATAAACTTAAAGTACATACCAAGCTGTAAAATGTGACTTACTAAAAGTATTAGCAAATCCACAATCCATTTCAAGTGAAATCTCAACAGGTTTATTGTTGTGATACCTGACTGGGAGGAAGTCAATGTTTTCAACTCTGTTTCCTTTTGAGCTGAGCAGATTTGTTTGAACCCCTAATTCAAAACACAGCTTTAACTTTCCCAGCCCACATGGCAAAAAAACCACCGGTGCGAGTGTAAGTAAATCACCAGTACTTAATAATTAATTATTAACAAGAACTTTGGAGAAGTGGAACTACTGAGCTGCATATATCTCTGGCCACGGTCATCCTTATGAGACATTTCAACAGTGAGTAATGACCTCCCCGCACACCTCCGCGCCCGAACGCCCGCAGCGAGGCTGCTGCAGTCGTCCTTGTTCTTTTCACTGCTTTCCCTCCTTCTGCCTAACAGCATACTTCAACGTGGAATCTAGTCAATACTTAGAGACACCAAGATGCCACATAGCAGCTGCACAACATAAAAATCTTCCCATCTCGTAAATGGCTAATTTATTTTCCTTGGTCCTCTCCTTCCCAGCGTATACTTTATTATTTTAAGGCACTTTTCTCGGGGACAAACTTTGCCTTCCATTATTTCTAGCTTGTACCCAGTGTTGAAAGCCTGAAAAAAAGTGATAAATTAAATGAGAAGGAAATGTTTAAGGGTTCCTATTCATAACAAAAATACTTAAGGCAGCTTGGGCCATGAATCTTCCACAAGCAAGTTGAGATATACATAAAGAACCTGATTCAGAGGAGAAGTGTGGAGGACTTTCATGGATGCCTGCTGTTCGGTGGATTTATGGGGGTAGAAGCTGGTATGTGGGTAGAGTCCAGGCAAGTAATTAGTTCCTTGCAGAACTCAAATATGGAGTTGGCTTTTTCCAATTGTTCAAAGGGCTTTTACCCAAACAGTGGGCTAGCAATAAGCAGGTCTGCTTTCACATTGCCCAGTGTCTGCTTGTTCTGTGGCTGAACACTGCACTGAGCTAGTTGCCCCTGGTGTGTGAAGATTAATGAATGATCAAGTCCTGTTTTTTTGTCAGCGGAGACACGTGCATCTAATTAAAGGATTCAGAAATCTGGCAGAAAAGTCCCATGGTGTTTTTCAAAGCCACCCAAAGTTTTTGTTTGGTTTAATTTTCCAGTTATGCCCAGTTAATAGGCATTAGCTTACAAACCTCACTTACCTTTTTCTATGTATGTCAGCTCTTGAGTTAACGTAGTAGGGAAACTGCTAGATCCATAAATCCTGTGGATTTAAATCATGTGTTTACCCACGGAACAGGAATAGGCCTGGACTACGGCAGAGAGGTGCCCCTGTCATCGTGTCACTCTGACACAGAGGACCACCTTTTGGGTTAGCTCCCCATCATCTGTCCTTCCAACTCTGATGATTACCAACAAATGTCGACTCCTGCCAACAAACCAAGGTTCTGCAGTTTTTATTCCTGGAACCCACAAACCGAACCAGGACCACCCATTTCGCATAAACAAACAAAAACAAGCAGGAATTCTACAAGAACTGGTCAGATATGGACAGAAATGTTTAAACTTTCTTTTACAGGCTGGAGAAGATATAGCAGCTTCTTTCTACAGGTACACCTCCATATAACAGAAAGGTCCTGCTCATAACCCTCCCCACGACAAGCCCTGCCGCAAAGGGAAGCTCCCTTCCTTCTGCACGTTTCCTGACAAAATAAAAGAATAACGCATTATTGTGGGTAGTTCACTCTGAACTGCTTCAAAATACGTCTGAGAAGTCGTAATTCTGTTCATGAGACAGCAGAGTGAGAGAGCGTGGGCATGGCAGCCGGGGTATGCCGGATAACCAGACCTGGAAATAAACTGAGTACACCTTAATCAGCCTGCGTCTGGACTGGAGGGGGGGAATAAAACAATCTTTAAGCCTGCATAAAATGGTGAAACATATTCGTCCTTAATTTGAACCACCTCAACGTTCAGCTGTGCTGAGCACCAAGACCTTCATGTATAATATCTCCTAACATCCAAATTTGCCTGGACTTTCAATTATCCAGACAATAATGAAAACATGTTGGTGAGGCAAGCATCAGGTTACAATCACAAATTCTTACTTCAATAACAGCCATAAAACAGAGACCTAAAGCATGTTTTTTGCTTTTTTTCCAAACATTAGCAACTCATCTGATACTTAGTCCAAGGATCCAGTTTCCTGCAAGCTGATGACATGTGAGACCACAACCCTGAGGCTGATATTAAATTATACATATATACATATATAAATATACAGAAAGAAAACCTGTGAAATTACAGACACAGATGTGTTATTGGTGTCATAATTTTTTTCCATTAAACACCGTATTAGGTTTATCCCCTTTCTATACTTGAAAATCTTCACATATAAAAGATGAATAGCAACTTCTCAAGGGGATCCTTGTGGTTTAACCTTGCTACAGGAGGTCAAACGCAACATACAAACTATATTGGTACAAAGATGACTGTAAAATGGAATTAGCCTTTTGCTCTCTGTTCAAATGGAAAGGAAGCAAACTTTAACATTTCTGAACCACTCCTGCTTCAGAACCCCAAAAGGGACCCGCGCACACTGGCCTCAGAGAAGCCTGAAGAGCCCATTTTGTAGAGAAAGAACCAACAACGTGACACCCAGATCCTGGCTGGCACGATATCACACTTTTGAAACACTGAACCATAACAATTTAGGTTTGAAGTAGTCCAGATTCCCACACCTTCTCGCTGCTGACCCCCAACTTCAATAATTTGCTTCTCCTCTCACACACACACGACTAACCTGCTCGGCTGATACAGGTACAAGCTCCTCTGACAGCTCTCCAGTCTTCTGTGTGGCAGGAAGATGGGACTCCTTTAAATTTAGGGGGGAAAAAAAAAAAAAGGAAAAAATTACCATAAGAAACAGAGGCAGAGAGAAGGGGGGTTGGAAAGAGAACTCAGCTTTCTGTCCTCTCTTGGCGGCTCTGGCAGAGCCCCGCATTCTCCCCACCCGCGGCCCAGGAAGGTGAACCTTTACTTGCACCCACTCCATTTTGCACAACGAGCTCGGGCGCTGAGCCTGCGTTCCAGCTCTTGCGTATCTACAGTGATCCCATGATTTCCTACAAGTGGGCTTGAAGAACACAACAGAATAACTCCTCCAGCATCCAGGGGAGTTTTTTCCTGGAGCCATACCCTCTCACCTTGTGGAATATGCTTCCACCTACCTCACCAGAAGGGTTAGCTGCTGCCTGCTTGTGGAGAGAGGCCTGGGCCCCAGAAGCGCCCATTTGCCTGTACGAGAACTGTCTCATTTTCAGGCTTTCTCCTTGAAGTAGCTGGGTTAGGGGCCTGGGATGAGCAACAACAACTGCACTACTGAAATGAGGGTGAGACAGGGTGCGGCAATGCTGGCATCGGTTGCGAGATAGGCAGCGTCCTAACGCCCGACACGCCATTTTTCACGAGGCTCTTACATCCAGTCCAGAAGGGCACCTCCGAGGCCCCCCCTCACGTTCCTGCGGCCCACTTCACACCTCACACAACCGCAGCTTCTCCCGTCTTCCCGAGACGCCCTGCGCAAAGGGCCGGGCGAGCATCGCGCCGCGAAGGCAACAGGCGCGCTTCCAGCCCAAGCCACAAAGCTGCGGCTCCCGAAAGCTCCTCCACACAAACCACCCGACGCAGGAGCAGACCTCTCACAACACCTCTCGCTCCAGGGGCGGGTGGTTAACGGGGTCAAGGAGGCTCTTTGGGCCCTAGAGGAAAGGCCTCGACGTACCAGCCAGGGCTCCAGCAGCGCGGAGGCTCAGCAGCACGAGGAGGAGGAGGAGGAGGAGGAGGAGGAGGAGGAGGCCCCGCAGCCCGCTTTATCCCAGCTGCGGCTCCCCACCCGGCCCACGGCCGGCCTCCCCGGCCCTTCGCAGCCCCTAAACAACCTGTGGCACACCTGGGGCTCGTTAGCTCGTTAGCAGGGAAGGGTGATTCTTTGTCTGCTAGATTAAACTGCAACGTACAGTGCAGAACACTTCGGCCCATGGTGAATTTACAAATGTCTTTCTTGGCTCTATTAAAGCCACACTGATAATACTGTAACTAGCAAGGAAGCACTGTTACGTGATTTGAGATACTGCTGATACCCTAAAAACCTGGGCCCTCTTACCCAAGGCCGCTGCAGGGGCTCGGTGCAATTAGGGCTGAGAGCCTGCGCCCCAGGTCCCGACCAGGTTTTCCTCGTTTGTTGGCTGCTGTGAGATATTGCAGATAAGGAGCGTGCCCTATCACAAGAACATCTCACCAGTAGCTGAGCAGAGAAAGCAATTCCCACCACAATAATTAATACCTCCAGATAATTATGATAGAGACCCTATCAAGTGGTATCCAAAGAGAAATGTCAAATCATTATTTTCTCACAATGCCCTCGGTAGTGTATCCGTTGGGATTTCATAAGGAAAAACTTCCTTCTCCTCCAGATGCTTAGCAGGCAAGACATCTGCAGGCCTTATGAATTTTACAGTCACATGAACAGAAACACAAAGCATAAGAACTTCCAAAGGAAGACACCAGCAGCAACACAATAAAGATATTCATTATTTTTCCTTGACATTTTCATGACAGAATTCATGTAGAACATAAAAAAAGCATAAGGCATGTTTACTGGATGTTTTATAGTTCAATAAAACATAAATAAACAGCTTTTTAGATCAAAGCTACATAAATAAGGAAGCACTGTGGCTTCTGAGACCAAACTAATATATCACATAATCTGAAGTTGAAAGAAGTACTCCTGGCACTCCAGCTTTACTCGGGAGGAATCCCACCTTAAAGGCATAGTGCCTAACTTACATCTGACTCCTTATTTTTTAAGTATTTTAACAAAGTACAATTGAGGCATTTTGGGTTTTAGAGTACCACCATCTGTCTCGTGAAGCCTTTTGTGATGAGATTTTTAGGTTCTATATATAAACTAATAAAAAAGGAGCGAACGGTAGCATTTCCAGGAGAGCTTAGGGCTGATTTTCTGTGTGCCCACCACCGCTGCCGAGCACCGAGTTCCTCACAAGCGGTCAGTACCAGCCAAAGGGATCCAGCTTTCCCTACAGTTAGTGGAAAGGCTGCTGTTGGTATCGGTCAGCTTTGGATCAAGTCCTGGCCGTCCTGAGCAGCGTGAGTCGCTCTAAATGCCGCATGTAAAGAAAAGAAGAGCGCCCTCTAAACTTGCACCCTCCTCAGGGATACATGCCTGCCTTCTCACCCTTTTCTGTCTGTTGGATGCAAACCTGAACCTACAAACCGAAGAATGACTGGACTCGCAAGCTAATCTCGCTGGCTTTACTCACACTGCTCTCGTTACATACGTGTGAGTATTTGCAGGGCTCTGATTGCACGTGATGCCAACAACCGTTGAAAATATGTATGCAGACCAATGTCTGGCTTAGTCATCTACAAATCCAAAGGCTAATGTAATTTGGTCGCCATCCTGATAAACCTTTCCTATGTCAGTGCAAAAGAACAGCGCACGATGTCAGACGTGGACTTTTTATTAGGGCCATGCTTCGGTTTGCGCCAGAATAAACTCAGTGCATACCTGCACACATATTCCAGGATCTTGTGTGGTTTGCTTTTCCATTCCTGCCAGAAACTGTGCAGATTATGACTTTTAAGCATTATTGACGATCATGCCTCAGTCTGTTTCCTGGCCTGCATTTTATATTGTGTTCTGTGCATGGCTATAGGCTTTCGCAGTTATTTTGATCCCATGTCTCCTAATACGGGGTAGCGGGAACTGGAAATACCTCACAGAGTTCTTCTTGGTATGCATTTATTAATCTAATGCCAGGGTACTGCTGGCCACTCCTAAAAACCGTCATATGCCCATCAAGACTGGGGCACCCCTTAAACAGAACGAAACCAAAGCGAAACCTTCCACGCCGGCACTTCGCACAGGCGTGTGCACACATACACAGACACGCACAAATACAACGTGCGGGTCCCTGGCCGCGGTGACGGCGCTGTGTCCCTCCGGCAGCAGCAAAGCCTCCTTGGAGGACCTGGGGTCCGACTGCTGACCCTGCAGGTGAAAACCCTTTTGCTCGTCCTTGCAGTAGAAAGCATTGACAGAGGAGAGGCGTCTGCCTCTTCCAACAGAGCGCAGGGGTTTGCTGCGGGAACCCTGGCCTGCTGCCCTCCACGCCGGGGGAAGCAGCCGACAAAACGACAAAGTCTGGTCAACCTCAATATCTCAGCTTAAAGGCATCAAGGAAGCCCCCAGTGCTGATCGTGGGGATTTAGAGAGGTGACCCTCAGTAGCTAGGCCAAGCTGGCTGGCAGGCCTCCGACGCGCTGTCGGGTAGAGACTCACCACTGTTTTACCAAGCTGAAAAAAGTCTCTTTTTGCTAAGGATTCTCACATGGGCTCGAAGTGCCATTCTGGCATTAGCACGGCCCACAGTGACACAAACCCGCTCCCGTGGTAGTTTCTCAGTAATTCAAACGCATCTGTGGCCGAGCGGTAAACCTTGCTGAGGTCCAGGATCTGTTCCAGCCTCAAGGATTCCCAGGTCACGCTCGCTCAAGTGTACAAATGGAAACAGCATTTTCCTGACTGCCTTTGTGGTGACTGTGCCCAGCACCTGAAGGCCAGGCTGTGCTTTTTCTGCCTCACACATCATCACCCTCCGCCTGAATTAACTGGCAAGACTGGTGATGATGCGTGAGGCCAAACAGAATCCAGCCTGAGCTGCCAGGGATGCCTTGGCTCTGCAGTGCTGACAGGGCTGGAAAAAAACTACAAGCGGATCTTAGAAAGTTGGACCCTGAATCACTCGAATGAGTCTGAGCTGCAGGACGGGGCCCCGGAGATGCACGGGCGTTGTTGGCTGGGGGACACAGAGGGATGAACGATGGCCGCACCCCAAAAGTGCTGGCCGTGGGCGAGGGCTGTCCTTTGCCTGCGGTGCTCCTCGGTGCGAGGGGACGGGAGGGTTCCTCCGTGCGCGGGCAGCCCCGTTTCTCAGCCCCTTTCGCTGTCGTGGCTATGTCAGGGCTGGAGAGCGGGAGATGCGGGTGGAGCGGTCCTGCTTTGTGTAGGCGTTTGTTAGTTCTCCGTCCTGCTTTTTCTGCCAGAGCGAGCTCTGCGCCGCGGTGGGACGGGCAGCGCGGCCCCACAGCAGTTCTCCCCTGAGGCTGACCTGGGGAATACGCACGGCCTCTCGCAGAAAACACAGGGGATCGGATAATGCAGGAGAAGGAAAAGACTTCCACCCTCACCTTCCGTGCTCTTGAGCCTCGTGCTGCCGCAGAAGTGTCCCGTCCAACAGCACCGAGAAGGGACGCCCTTCTGCATCGATGTCCCGCAGTGCTGCGGACAGACCAGGTTGTCCCTCTGCACACTGGAGGGGGTAATTTTATACCAAATGTGCTTGTCTAAAAATATCTCACTTCTGTGTTTTTTGACCATATGCCCAGGATCATGAAAATTTTTCCGTAGGAAAAAAAGCTGAAAAAAACCCTTAAACCCATAACATCTTGGAATGATTTGACCACTTTCTTCTTAGGACATTCTCTCCTTTTTATAACATGATGGGGTTTCTCCTGAATTTAAAACATCAATTTGGCCTCACATGAGGAGAGTGCTCATTCTTCCAAACCATAAAGATCAGAGCCTATAAACTGTTGTTTCTTAAATGTTTCACGGCAAAAGGCATTCAAAGCATAACATTAACACAAAGTTTTTCTGTAAAACAATCTGGGAAGTGTAATCTCTGTAAGAGGTTTTTTATGCACCATGGCTAATTGTTCCTGACAGTATGATTTTACATCAGGCATTTTTTGTAAATTCAACACCATGCAAACTTTATGGCAGGTAATACTCCTTACAACTCCTAAAATCTTGACCACGTCTAAATTACTGTTGCAGAATGACGGGTTTGGTTTTTTTTTTTAACGACAAAATATTGGGAGCAAATTCTCTCCTGTCTTGCAGCTTCTACCGCCAGAGACAACTTTCTGAAGTTCTCCCACGGCAGAGTTCCCCAGGGAGTCAGCAGGAGCCTTTCACACGTTTCGTACTCACCAACGAGCAAAGCGCGTTGCGGTGGGCCAACGCCCTGTGCTCGCCCGGTGCTGCCGGAGTCGCGCGGCCACAAGCGGCTGCGGTCACCTTTGCAGCAGAAGGGATGGAGGAGGGTGGAGACGCTTCCAGCCTCCGAGGCCGAACACGTGACTCCTTAAAATTCAAATTCTACAACTGTTTTGGACGGCTATGTTTGAAATGTCACGATCGTACAGAGCCCGATTCAGGATTACTTCATGCTTGCATTCACCTACACTAAGCTGAGGGTGTCAACGCGAATCAGATGGTTTTTCCAAGTAGTTACCAGTAGGCATCTGTCCTACAAGCAAAATGCGTATTTTATAAGAGAACCTGAAACATGGGGCAGAGAGCTGAGAACGCGTGCGCAGACCGATGGGTTTCTGCAGAGCTTTGCTCAAGCCCAGACTGCGCTAGGAGCATCATGCGGAGATACAACTTCCCGCGGCACAACCTGACACTCCGTGGAGGAATTGCGACCCTTGCGGACCACAGAGGAGGGCTCACCTCCTGAGCCGGGCAGCGTGACGCGCGCCCCCAGCCCTGCGCTCGATTTCCTCAGCTTTGCTCTCACGGCTGTGGGTAACAGCTGAAGCTACAGGCCGGGGCTCAGAGTCCAAAACCAGTTAAAACAAAAGAACCACAAAACCAGTTTCACTTGGGTAAAAATCCCTGTCCGTGCTTCAAACCAGTGCCACAACTACCAGGCAGACTGCTCTGAACAGTAGATCCAAGATTCGTTTCTCTACTTGCAGTTTGCAGGCATTTCTAATCTGCGCATTTGATTGAAAAACATGCCAAATAATAGTTAACCACCTGAAATACACTTTGTGGAGCCCATGAGATAAAAAGATGCATAAACGTTTTGTGTGCCCAGCATTCGATACAGGGACCTCAACATTCAGAGATGCACCAAGTTACAAAAGCTCTGGGTTTTACTGGAGTAAACGTTCATTTGGGGAGAAAAGAGAAGCAATCCCCTGTGTTGTTTTCCCCGTCGTACCCGCGCAGCACTGATATACCTACACCATCCTTCATAATTAGAGCAAGGTTTAAAAACCTGATACATAAGGAACAGTCACTTTCTGAGGATTTCTTACATGAAATTCTTCAAACCCACAAAACGTAACCTGGAGAAGGCTGGTCCTTCACTGGCAAACCCCTCCTGCTGTATCGCTCGAGGACATGGTGGGCTGCTACAAGGAGAGCTGTTTCTCCTGCTATGAAAATGAGTTTTTGAATGATGTCTCTCTAACCATTGCCATACTCTTCCCCACAGACTTTACTGTCATCCGCATCCTAGGGGACAACTTAGACAGAATTTGGGACTGTGGTCCAACCTACTTTGCCAGGCTGAATTACTTGTGTATTAGCTCTGATTCATATGCGCACACATACACGTGAAAAAAACTCCTTTCGTCCAACTCACTATACCTTATAAAATATGGGTTATAAAAACTTTATGGAGCCTGTTCCTCCGAGGGGCTCATTCCACAGCGCAGTACGCAAAACCCAGCTCTTTTATAGCATGGCAGAAAAAGGGCTCAGTCTATGCGGAGCACCTCAAATGAATCAGAAACAGGATTGGGCTTCCAAATGGACCACACAGCCTTGACCGGGTTGCTTCAAGGGCAGCAAATGAATTTGTGTCTGAAGCAAATTGACGAGTGAGAAAACACTAGTCCTTTCTACTAGAAATTCTCCTCACCCCACCTATGCGCAGTTCCACCATAAAGGTCAAAAAGAAGGTGACCGCGTAAAGCGTGGGCCTCATCCATCGAGCACCATGGAGGCAGGTCATCTCCAGAAAATCGTGGGCAACCTTACGCAGCCTTTGCTGCAGACGAAGCTCTTCACCTGAAGTGGCTTCCCTCAGGTCTGATTCACTCCCAGCTACGAAGGAAGCTCCGCAGCATTATCAGGAGTAAAGGATGATAATGAGAAATGATCTCCTCCTGAAAGGGAGAATTAGGCTCCTGGCAACTCATATACCTGAGCATAGAAAGAGCAATAATAAATGCCCAGAGTGTGATATTTATGAAAATTAGAGAGTAAATCAGGCTCAATACTGTGAACATATAAAACATTTTATGTGGAGGCTCAGACCAAATCAAAATAGTTTCCACTTTTTCTCTCCATCCATCCCCTAAACACTGTAACTCGGGTTTCGTCTGCTGCTATACTCGGCCCGTACCTTCTCTTTGTTCTACCTGAAACTCACCCCCACACCCGCTTTAAGCACTTTCTGAGGATGACCTTGATCTGTTAGAGAGATCATGCTGCCCTCCCTGCTTTCGAGTTTTGGTATCATCAACTTTGCTTCAGCCATTGAACTATACTTCTTTTTCGAAGACGTAACAAATAGGCCACAGCAGGTGTTTCTGCAGATGTAGCTGCTTCTAAAAGGCTCAACTGATTCTGAAATTCTTTAAAAATCTGCAGTATTATCTGTACACTGTATTAGGGACTCATTACTGGCTTATGTCTTGGGGTTATTCTGGGGTAACTAAGGCATTTATTTCTTAAGAGAACAAATGTGGGTCCTCCTCTACAGGCAAGCCAGTTCTAACTAGCAAAGCTCTCCTAGCATGGGATTTAATCTCACCGCTTTTCATGGGACTTCAGCTTACGCTTGACTTTGCTGAGGAAGGTTGCATATGGGCACTAAGTATTTCAAACTGTGAACTGTGACAAGAATAAGAGAATGCCAGCCACCTTCTTCAAGATCACCTTTCTATGGTGTTCAGAAACATTAAGCAATCTTATGGTAAATTCTTCAGGATAATAGCATGGACAAGTTCCAGAGTCACAAATGTCGCTGAATTCAGGTGCTGTTCTAGTGACTTTCACTCCATGTTTATTTTTTTTGTGCTGAAAGTCGATTTAAAGCTGGTGTGACTACATTCACTTTCGGAGGGTGGCCCCGCACCTTAGAAACTGCCAGCCCCGGGCGATGCCCCTTGCTGCCGCGCCTCGGCCCCGGGGCTGCACAGCGCCTTCCGGAGCAGTCCCAGCAGCAACACACTCGGCATTCTTGGGCTCTACTCTACTAAATAAGATTAATGACAACAAAGAACACTGCTAATAACAATATTACAGAGACTCCCCTGCTATATCTAGCTTTACTCTCATCATTCTTCAACCAGATTCTTAATTTAGGGGATCTGGACTAGTTCACCCTCAGATTTATTTTACACTTGTTCAGCAAATCGATTTCCTTGGTGCATAGTTGAATTATTCATTATACTTTTTTCTAGGATGGAGAAGTTACTAAAAGGTTTCTTTCTTGTATAAAGCATTTTCATGTTTGAGTATTAATTTTTAAAATCTCCTGTAAATCCACAGTACTTTACAGTTGTTTGCCTAGCCTTCTTCAAATTTATCACTAAAGCTTGTGAGCGTGCATGCACGCGCATATATATAAACTTCTACAAATCGGTGCTCGCCTATTTAGTCCTCACCTTTCTATTCTGACGCTTGCTCCCCAGGCATAGTGTGGCACCCTTCCCACGTATGTTTAGATCTATCCTTGCTGAGAAACACAACTGAAAGTCTGCTAAGCTGAAGGTGGACGAGAAGCCTCTGTAATTTAAGCACTGAACTCATGTTCAATAGAAGAAGTCGTCCTTTCCAAGTCCAGAGGGCCGTCCTCCATCGTTATCAGATGAATGCTCTGCCGCTAGGTAAGCTCCTGGCCCAAAAATGGTTCCCTGTCGCTGGAGTCAGAGGAGCAAAGCTTATCCCACACCTCAGGTAACGCTCAGCCAGGAGGAGCGACACACAGCACCTTCCACAGGCAATTACTGAAATCCATACCGTACTGCTAACACCAACATAGAAGAAGGGAATTTCTTAAGCAACTTTTTCATTCAATCTCGCTCAAGTAGGTGCATCGCAGGTGACATCATTGTAAAAGTGCTTGCAGCCAGACTGCCAAGTGTACGCATCCCGCTTGCGTTAACAACATCTCTGGGTATTCCCGAACACAGACGCGTGCACTGCACGCAGAACCCGAAAAGCCAGCAACGTCTACACTGACAAGCACGAGTGCTGTGCAAATTGTGAGAACTAGTGCAGCTCATCCATTTATCTCACCGGGCCAGATCCCCTGGCATCTCATTCGTAAAGTGGCTAGCATGATTTTTGGTGTTGTAATAATAAGTACCGTAAAATATAACATTACCATTGTGTGCAATATTAAGGCAATACTGGCTTCTTGATCAGGGATCAGACAGGCTGTATGGCAGCGTGCAAATGTCCTATTTCTTCTATCTGCTCATTCTGCTTTGTATGCCCACCTCTGCTGGGAAATGGAGTATTTTAAAAGTTTCAGCAGCTCCATGAGGTCACTGTAGCTACAGAGAGCTGTAAAAACTGCCTGGGTTGATGGTTCAAGCAGCCACAGGTCTTTTTCATTACAGAACAGATATAACCCTATGAAATTATTATAATAATAACATCATTTATTTCAACAGGACTGAAGCAAAAAAGCTTTATGATGGTGTTTTATATGCAACATGTGCACTATAAATATTTCCATAAAAACATGCATTAAAATATAAAGTTGGCAAAAAGAAATCAAAAGTCAGGAGGAAAAAAAAAATCCAGTTAAACAAGCATTAAACCATAAGCCATGGAATAGTGAATAATGAGCCCCTGCCAGTCATGGCAACAGGCCTTTCTTTCTCTGGTTTCAGCTACTTCCAAACACAAAGGTAGGAGCCAAGCTAGCCATGGAGAGAGTCCCCGATAAACTCGCACGCCGCACTTCCCTGGTCTGTCACCCTCCTCGTTACTGTGAAAATACCCTTTCTTCCCCCAGCTGCCAGTACAGGCCTTCAGCCCTCTGCCTGCAGGAAAGCCCCCAGCCGACATCCAGGCTTCGCCACGGCTGGTGCTGCGAACGCCCGGGGTAAGGAACAGGTCTGCGCGAAACAGAAACGTTCTCACGCTTGCGTTGCCCGTGGGAGCAGGGGCCAGGACACGAAGGGAGTGATCGGCCCAAGGTCTCGGGCAGGAGCGTGTGGCTGAAAGAGGAGCCGACCCCAGACCTCTTGAGATCCGTTCAGAGCCAAAACGGGACCATCGAGGGCTGCCCTTCGCGCTCACCTGGCGGAGGAGGCCAGATCTGCGATGGGGTTTCTGACCCCGCAAAGTGTGCTCTCAGTTGTAGCTCACACAGTACCTGTTAGGATGCTAAGAAGTACTCTGCCTTTATGCGCTATACCAGGCAAAAAAGCCCTCTGCCTGTAGCTCTCGCTCCCCCTCTTAAAAAACAGTTTAAGGGGTCACAGTTATTGGTCCCTTCTGGCTTCAAATATAATAACAGTATGAAAAGAAGCTGTGCACCTTCTGCCGGCTACGTACGACAGGGACCTCTCAGGTACCAACACCCAGGTCTGAGCAGTTCCGCAGGAGCTGGAGGACTTGAGTTTGGCTGCCAAAACCCGGCAGGCACTGTTTACACCAACCAACACCCTCACAACAAAATTCTGCTTCCCAGGCCAATTCTGCTGTAATACATCATCCCCAAGCTAACTTGTCAGATTGGTTTGTCTACAAATATGTTCACACTTGGAAATATCTCCCTTCTGTGAACAGCAATCCATTAAACATGCATCTCTCTGTTTTCCCCATCTTGCTCTCTGTACATAAAATAAGTTCTCTTCTTTTGTCCTCAGTAAATGCCTATTCCACATTCTTGCATGTTTTAAATATTCACGCATATGAAAGAAGCTGTAAAAACATTGCATGGCTTATTTATTATTTAGTGTACACACTTTTTCCTGCAGAATACCAAAATAAAAAACATTTTAGTCAATTTTTTACATTTCCTTTGTATTTTATTTCCATTACTCTGCTCGTTAAAGTTTAAAAACTGCTTTGTTTCTTGACAGTTGGGATTTATATGTCTTTCCGTCAGGGAATACATTTGTACCTGCCGAGACGACGGCAGAGGTGGGGGTGAGATGCTGCGGGAGCTTCTGGCTTGTCATGTAAGGGTCCACCTAGAAAGCTCGAGTCACGCTGGCATGGTTGCTGGAGGTGCTCGGAGAATTCAACTAGGAGTCCTAACGCATACTAACCCCAGACTTTAAAAGAGCTCTGAGTTCAGATATGAAGCCTACAGCTATTAAAGGACAAACAGAAGGGCATTTTACTGCTGACAATAAAATTTCTGGAGTAAATATTGCCACATGTCAATCTTTCCACAAGAGTCACCCGATTCATAGATTTTAAGGGCAGCTCAGAAAGATGACTCAGGATGACCTCTTCGACAGCGCAAACCGAAGAACGTCACGCAGGAATTTCTCCATCAAACCCTTAACAACTGTTTGGGTTGTGGCATCTCCGCTGGAATGAGACATCAATCTTGATCCAACGGCTGCAGGAGACGGAGAGTTCACCATGTCCCTCAGGAGGCGATTCCAACAGCAAATTATCTTCATCCTCGGATACGTGCACTCTAGTTTCTGTTATTTTCACACTGCTGTAACACTCCACAAATATCTCGTTCACTCCAGGAATTACTTGTACAGAAAAGCCCTGTACGGTTGGAGCTGAGTCTGGCATCAGATAGCAGACTTCACTTGTTCAAGCGTCCACGTTCCAGCAGCAACCTAATAATCTACCAAGACTCTAAAGCAAGTCGGAACGGTGCTACCACAACACCGCCAGAGAAAGATGTTTTCTGCGTATGCGTACAGCAAAGTAACGCAAGCTACCTTGTGTCACCATCACCAGCGCGTTTCAACCTTGACCTGAGAAGACCACCCGTGGGAGAGCGGCGTGGGCTCTGGCTCCCTGGCACCTTCAGAGCTCGCCCCGCCGCTAATGCTGCTAACAGCGCTGCCAGATGGGATGGTCGTTTCAGCAGCTTGGGCACCTTTCCATCGGGAACTGGATTGAAACCAAGAACTCTGTTCATATAGGTCACTCAGCAGACGTAACTACCAACCTGGTCTGGATTCAAATGACTGGCCCAGTGTGAAAAGAGCTGGATCTTGTAACCGGTGCCATAAAAAAGTGACTAGTTTTTTAAAAAAAGTTCATTGCTCCTGGAATCAGATGGTTGTGTGCATATTCCATGTGACAGGCTTTAGCACTCCAGTGATACATAGTGAAAGGCATTTCAGAAAGAGATAGGCAATACAGCTAGTTTTTAGCATATTTATATGCTATTTTATAACACAGAAGTTAAACAGCACATTGTAAAGCACCTAGTACCTCATACGTGCTATGCAAACACTACATTATTATGTACTGTAGAATATAATCTTGTCTTACCAGGGAGCTGTACTGGGTAACTTAAAATACACTTTATGTTATTTTACTCTGGGTTTTTTGCACCATTGCTCCCCACAGAATTTGAATATCCTTCCCATGCCTGACTTTGAGGTGTACACACATATCTGTGCACACAGAGTACACAACTGTAAATATTAAAACCTTGCTCACACTCCCAGAAAGAAGCTAATTATTTTTCTACACGCTCCTGATATAAAGGAATACTATCATGTCAGGCAATTCGGTTGTACCGATACGAAGCCAATCTGAGAGAATTAACTCAAGTTCCCTAACCTTACAGTGGGCTAAATCAGGACTTAACTGACCTCACTGACTTGAGGAATGCCATTATTAAATCCATTGAGCTGAGCCTGAAATGAAGGAGAATTTTCCTTATGGCCACATACTGTGTTCAAAGAACAACAGGCATTTTCTAGGAGATACTCCTCGCTTTTGACTTTCTAATTTACCTTGAGCTATTGGCTAGAGAAATTTGCAGGAGTCTTCACAGTAACACGTTGTTCCCAAGCCATGGCAGAATGCTTTACATTGTTAAATGTTCGTGGTAATCATGTCACCGATTACCTAGGGACAGTATAATTAGATATTTAATTAATGCATACGGCTAGTTAGAAGGTGGGATGTCAGGGACTCTGGGCACTGTTGCTGCCAGTGACCTCCCGCGTGTTCCTCAAAGAGCCAGGCACCCTCCAGCTCCTCCAGGCTCCCACCCCCAGATGACCCTTCTCTCAAACCCTTGTGGCTGAAGCGTTACGTTGGAGCTACACCGATCAAAGCATGTGTAAGTGACTGTCGCCCGAATCTAGAAACTCCCCTTCGGTCCTGGGTTTATCAGCAAAAAGCACATGTAAGAGCCTGCCGCCCTGCTGCCTGCTATTCGGAATTGTAAACTCTGGGATTGTAAGGCAGGGGTTGTTTCTAATTATGGGTTTGTACTGGTCAAGTACAATAATAATGAAGCATTTCCTAGTTCTCAAAGCAAAAAATGCTAAAATGTTGTTCTGTGTGTGCGTGTGTGCACACGAGTGTGTGTCTGTATGTTTTGAGCATTAAATAGTATAAAGGGAAAGAAGGATAGGGTAATACTGGAAGACAGAAAGAATAGCAAAAAAACAAAGAACAGAATTCTGGAACATTTCAGTATCCTGTTGACTCATAAGATTGGAGCAGACAGGTACAGCCCAAAGACAGCATGATCTAAATGTGGGCCAAGCTCTAACACACAGCAGGAATGTCTAATTTTAGTCTGTCCAGTTTTGGCAATGTCACCTTTAATTGCATGGCTCATTTGAATTGTAAAACACCTCTAAAAGCTAACTAGTAAAAGGAAATAGGCCATATTTTCTAGACTAACAGTCATATTCAATTTTAACTGCAACGAAATTGGTTTTAAACAGTTAATGCACATTAGGACTTGAGTTACCAAAGAGAAAACACAGCCTGCAAACATACATGCAGATGTTTCAGTCCTTTAATTGAGACTGCAGTCAGATCACTTTGTGGCAGTGCTTCTGCAAACTTTTCTGTGTGACCCACAATTTACTGGTACGGATTTTTCCCAGCTAACAAGTTGCAGACTTCTACGCTGTCTGCGTGGTAGTGAACCGCATTTCAGAGTTTCACAGACAGGACTTCGTGATGCTCTAATCAATCTGAGAAGCAAGAGTGCCGGACCAGTTCCACCTGCTCCAGCACCCGCAAGCGAGGCTGGGCTTCCGAGGCACAGGATGTATGAAATGGCGATGTTGTAGGTAGTAGTGTCCTTTACGAGTTTTCAAAAAAGCACAGGCCTCAATAAGTACACAAATACCTTGTCCTGTCAAAAATTTGGATACTAAGTAAAACCTATTGAGTAACTAGACTGTTGTGCCAGTTTAGGATTTGAAAAAAAACAAAACTGTTTTAGCAGAAGATTTTCTGAAAAGCTGGGCTGAAGCTAATAAGCAGTTTTTCATCAGCCTCAGTGAGGCAGGATTTTATCTCACATTGAGAACACGGTGCAATTTTCAAAATCTGTGATTTTGTGAATGAAGCCCAAGGAAGCACCTGGTGGAACCGCTGAATACACGTGAGAAGACATTCGTAGCAAACTGCTCATGGTCAGCAGAGGAAGGAAATATATTGGGAAATGCATTTGAATACTACTCACATTTGGGAAATAATTAGCCACCATCCTGGAAGCCCAGATGTGAGGACTGGACCACTCTGTTATGACTTCTAGTCTTGATTAGACAGAACCCAATTCAGAGCCAGTTTTCTCAAAGCACCCTCTGGTTCTGCACTAGAAGGGCTACAATCGGAGATCTGCAATTGCAGGAAAAGTGCTATACGGCTTTTGCAAGAGCAAAATCCTGCTGAGCCAGTGATGGAGGTGAATATTTAAGGACTTTGCCACTAGCATAACCTGTGCTGCCACCTGAAACATACTTGACAAAGAGTGCTTTTTTGT
Source organism: Platalea leucorodia (assembly GCF_965183815.1). Taxonomy (NCBI): domain Eukaryota; kingdom Metazoa; phylum Chordata; class Aves; order Pelecaniformes; family Threskiornithidae; genus Platalea; species Platalea leucorodia. The sequence continues at coordinate 1,732,421 of NC_138839.1, forward strand.
TGCTGCTGATTGTGCTGCACACATAAACTATCAAATCCTCCTGGAGAAATAGCTCTCTGCCTCCCTCTAGAGAGATTTGTATGGTATTCACAAGTGTAAAACTCTTTTCTGCTTTTGTTAGCATGTAGTCAATGGGCTTTTAACTTGCTCTTTCGGTCTTCCTAAAAAGTTTTGAAGCCACTAGCGCTAACGGGGCTGACAACCCAGCAGCTGATCTCCTCCATCATACCTGGTGCCCTGCAGCCTACACATGTCACAAGAAGGGCCCCTTCTTAAGGCACTACGGGCAAACGTTGCGTGCTTACAGAAAACCTAGCGCAGCCACGTCCCTGTTGTGATCATGAAACAAATAATGACTGCTGATATTAAGGATTTTAACTCTGATTCTGCCCATTATCAGATATCCCACTTTCTTAAACAGATTTTGTTATTCTGCACTATACTTGTGTTTTTCTCAGCTTTGGTTATTCGTTGCCTTGCCACCTGAAATGCACTTTTCCTTCATCACCACTCACCCGCCTTAGCTTGTTGCTCTGTGGGATGAGCAGAAGCCTTGGATTAGCTGTCACTCCCCGCTGCTGGGGAACCACGTGAATAGCTTGAAAAACTGGTGCAAGATGCAAGCAAAAGTCCTTGCTGAGCTGGACAGTGGAATAAAGAACCAAACTCCCTGCAAGGCCCTCCTGCAACACTGAAAAAGCTTTAAATGGGAGAGCCTGTGGCAGCACTGTTACACTGGGAAAATGTGAAAGTCAGCCGTCTCCCCTCAGAAACATCCAAGACAAACAATAACAGGAACTATTCCACAGGCTGGGCTGAGGCTTGGCAAAGCCCTCGCCATAAACAAGCCGAGGAGGACGATGAGGCAATTGGAAAGGGGCTCACCCCAACTTCCTAAACCCTCTTCTTGCTTCTACGGCGCAGTTGTGCCAACTCGGTAAACACAGGCAAGAGGCTTGCTGAGTGTGCAGGCCAAGGGTTTCGCTCCGCCTGAAGCTGGCTTGTTAACGACTTAGTGTCAAAACTGAAATGCTCTAAAAAAAAAAAAAAAAAAAAAAAAAATCTACGCCAATGCTGGCCCATAAAAATCTGTGACCAATTTAAGAGCTCTGTCAAGGTAAAGAAAGAAAAAAAGTGAGTTTCCCAAGTCAACATCCTGCCAAAATTTAAGCAGAAGCTCATGCAACTATTTTGTATGTGGATGTTGCGGGGGTGCATGCAGGAGCGTGAAATGGGCCCACACTGCAAGCCAGGAAAGAGTCCCGCAGTAGACCTGATACATGCAGAAGAAGAGATCTCTAGGGGCACCTAGAAGATGCTGCTTTATACAGCTTGAATTAGTGGCTAATATTTTACTTGGGGCTCGCACCTCTCTGATATCTAAAATCAAGGCAAGGCTTGTATCCCTGTGTGTGAGACGGGGGTATTTACATTAAGAACGGCAAACCAGTCCTGCAGTTGCATCTGAAAAGGCATTTTTATAGGCCTAGCTTGCTTACACAGGCACCACGGCAGGCATCTTGGAGCCCGTTTCTGATAGCATGTGGCAGTGCTGGAACGGGCAGTGGGTTTAGCAAACTCAAAAGGGCTAGCGTTTCCTTTTATTCCAGAACAGAGACCCAGCAGGTGCCCTGCAGATGCGGCTGCCCGCCTACCCTCAGGTGCCCTCAGTCAACACCTCACTTGCAGGCACCAGACAGCAATGCATGAACCTCACAAAAGAATTTGTAACCAAAAATGTCACCTCTTATCCTCTTTGGTCCTGATTTCACAAGGTTTTTAAGGACACGTCCGAATTTAATCTTCAGAACTCTGAAATGATCCCAGTAGACCTATTTACACATTAAAGATTATGCGTATATCGATATCTTACAGAAATCATGTATATCTTGAATGCATTTCTTATCAGAAATAATTGTTTAAATAATTTTAATAAACAATGCCTGATCTGAGGCTTTCTTAAGAATTTTTGTTTTACCTTGAATATCCTTAATACTTGAAAATCTGAAGTCTTCTCTCGAGATACACAAGTCACATTTTTCCTCCCCGTAATGTATCACTTCCCTTCTGAAGTGTCCAAAACTTGATGCAAGATCTTAGGTGGACTAAATTCTATTCTTTCCCCTTAAGCCTAATGAGTCATTAAAAAAGGCAAGTGGGAAATAGCATAGCAATTAAAAACAGAATATGGAAGAAAAAATTAAAGTAATGCATCCTTGGACTGTAATTTAGAGAATTTATTAGTCATAAAACCTTGATGAGTTATTCTTATGACAAAACCTGTAATAAGAAGGAAAAAAAATGATAAAAATAACGAACACATTTGTATGACAGCAATTGTAACAAGTATAGGGAATGACAGAACCCTCCTTTGGAAGGATTTAGCCTCATAATTACAATCATATGGATATCTTTTAATGTCATTGTTTCAGTAATTTATTGTTAATTTTATCTTGGAAACCTTTCCACTGAAACTACTTGCATTTTATCTTTCAAAAACAAACACGTCTCTTTTCTTCTGTGAAGCCAGCTGCTGGGAGTTGTGCAAAAAAGTTCCATAAGAAAACCAAAGAGTGATGAAACGAGTCTGCTGGTCGGTTTTGGAGCAATCCCTGTCGGTGGATGGGGCTTGCAGAGGTCTACAAATGTGATTTATATATTTGGGTGGGACTGCAATATTAAGCAGTTTCATATATGTGGGAAGGGCACTGTAAGGGTGTCTAAACAAAAGCAGGCAGATGGCTGATGTGAGTCACTATGAAAATAAATAACTGGGGTTCATCCAGCAAATGAAAACTCTCCTGTTCAACTACAGTCCCAGAGGGAGCAGCAAGGGCTGCAGGATCAGACCTTTAAGCGCTGAAGACAGATTTACACATCAGCAACAAAGTCAGGCCTTCAGTACACCAAGCGCTATCTCGGTCCCCCAGTGCAAGAGTTAACTGTCGGCGCTGTGCAGGCAGGCTGCCGAAGCTGGGGTTGCGAACACTGATACTGTGTTCACAGAAATGCAGCCTGACAAATTCCGAGCTTTATTTCAGTTTCTTGGTGTGGCACCCACCTAGGCTTAGGTGCCTTGTTTCAAGCCCGCACAGGAGAGAACGGACCCTGGCTCAGCCGAGGGGAGGAGTGGGGACTACCCTCTGGAAAGACTTGCAGTCCCTTTGCACGGTATCTGGGGTTACTTCATTTGAAATACCGCAGGAAGCAGGAAAAGAAAGATTTGAATTAGACCCTGCAGATTGAATTTCAGAATTAGAAACCAGATCCTCCTGAAATCCCACCTGCAAACGAACTCTAAGCACAGCCAGTTCTGGGACTAAGATTTAATGGATCGCTTCTGCCTAAACTACCGCCCCTCCTGCACTTCCTCCCCATTACATTTCTTTATGCATCTCCCCAGGAGACAGCCTCAGTGTCTGATCCATGTTTCAACAGCGAACAGTCCACGAGCAAACAAAAAATAACAAGCAATAAAGAGAGGGACCTGCAGCAGTGTGTAGTCAATAATACATGCTGCCGCTTCGCCCAGCTAAGTGACAGTGTTTCTCCATTGCATGTGTCAAGGCTCATTTAATTTCCCAAGCAGCTAGTGTCCTGACAGGCGGGTGAGTAACACCTATGTGGTACTTGATGTATTTAATGGGTGGCTATGAGCTGGTGGGAAGCTGGGGTCCTCCCAGAACCGTATGATCTCTGCCAGAAATAAACATCAGTTGGAATGGAAGGGCTCTGATAGGCACAATCTGTTAGCAGCAAATTGAACTGTCACCCTTGTATGTCATGTTCATTTGGCTGATTAAGGAGATATTAATCTACTGTCATTGTTACAGTATCTGTCATCCTGGGGAAAAAAACCAAGGATATGCAGGCAGCTTTCCTGGATGGATATATATACACAGAGAGAGGGGAAAGCAGAGGTGTGCAGAATACAAATGAAACTCTAATCTGCTACAAATATTGAACCAACTACAATTGATTACAGATGCAGGTATAAAGCAAACAATGGGTCCCGCTTCAAGTAATGCTGAAGCTGGTTTCTGACTAGTTTTGACTACCCCTCAAAGGCACCAAGACAAATTCTGTGCAGTCATGCTTTGCCTCCTCAGAATACAAACATGTTTAGCCATCTGTATAATGGGTATGATAAGGTGTTAGGATAAGGAGTTTCTGATACCACATTTCGTTATTCCAGGCGGCAACATCAAATACCTTCATTGCTATCTTTGGTAAAGGAGTGTGGAGACACCAATTATTTTTTCTGAGTGGCTTCAAGCTAGGAAGCTCTTGAAGTGGTGAACAAGCCTTGCATTAAAGCCTTTTCTGTTACTCAAATACCAGGACCTGTTTCTGAAATGTGTGGCGCTGAATGCACATAAAACATATCCAGAGCAAACTTACTAGTCGTTCAGCAACACTGAAAAAACCAATCTCCGCTCATCTGCCAGACAACCTCTTCCTTTCTTCTACCTCTTTGTGCCTTTCTCGCCTGTTTGTCTGTATTTTCCCCACGGAAGCAACTCCTACATCCTGTTCTCAGCACCATCCTTTCCACCATTCTACCTGAGAAGAGATGAAGACCGAGCTAGATTATTTTGAAAGTAAATGTTAGACTCCACAAAATTTGAAGATGCCACATCTGCTATAGAATAACAGTGCACTGAATGTCATCTGAGGATTAAGCACAAAATGCCTCCAATTTAGGGTAATTTAGAATAGTGTTGACTTACAGCAGCACATAGTTAATAAGGGTGAACAGTGACTACAGATCTCCTCAGAGAAAATGATAAAGGAACAAATTTGGGTCTAGTGTACGTAGATACAACTCCCATTGCCTTTCGCTTGAAAACTCTGGTAAATAAATTTAAACTTGGGGGCAGTTTCAGATGGAGATAGTTCAAGATATCAATGTCAATGCTGGTTAGCAGAATCCTTTAATGAGAGGCAAGCTGCCACAGCTTTTATTTAAGAGCACAGCTGCCATTAAAACAGGATTTTAATGAATACGCACACACAAAATCTTGTCTGCATTGGTTCTTACTCATTTTTGTAGTGGGAACATTAATACAACCTGAAAAGCTCAAGAATACATCATTAAAATAAGCTGCTAGTTCCACATTTTCTTGGATGAGAAAATGTATACTAAACCCCTCAACCCCCCCCCTACTTTTGCAATAGTCTTCATAGTTTATGTTTGAATCAATAACTATTTTAATATGGGGAGTTTAGAAAAGTTTGATTCAAATTCCTTTGACACAGTTCCATCAACATCCAGTTATAGAGCCATTCTGCATATGACTCATTAAATATTTAAAAGATTCCTATTATTGAATTAACTATTTATTGATTTATAATTTAAAAGATTTATGCTTGGCCATTAAAAAAAATTCCAAGCTGACTTTCACTTAAAGAGATGTCAGGTGCCATTTGCTGCTAGTGAATGTCTAATGTACCCTTTTCACCCCTAGAGTGAAGAAAGGACAATTACTCAAGGACCTCTGGTTCAATATTCATACTGTTTAGATGCTGAGGTCTGTGGTTGCTTTTTTTTCCTGCGGCATTAGGTCATGCTCAGCAGCGTCTATCCATCCCACAAAATCTCAGCCTCCATGGAAATGCACAGCTTGTAGTTTCTCTCCTGTTACATTTATTGATTTGCATCCCGGATGAATTTTGCAAGCCTTATGAGACTTCCTGATTATATTCTTGTGGCAATGATGTTCTTGCTGAGGTCATAAATGCAAAAGGATAAACACACATAGATACCTACAGGCACAGTTGATCCTTTTCTTCCACCGCTGCTCTTACAGGGCCTGATTCAAAAAAGCTTTTCAGATGGGGAGCCTTGCCTGTGGGAAATAATGGGTTTTTCTAAAATTAAGAATGGATTTAAGAGCTCTGCTGAATTGGGACCACAGAAGTTAAAATATATTCTGAGCAGTGTAACATTAACTCCCAACTTTAAATCCAACACTTATCAGGCTATTGCTTTGCTCTTTCTATAAGGAGCCCGAGTAAAAAATATTACTATATTGCCTTTATTTAGCACCTTTAATCCGAGGCTCACAAAATCCTTTACCAACATTAATTATTTAAATCTGGAAGAGCCCCTGAGGGGTTGCCTATTATTATAATACTCCTTTTACAAATGAGTAAACTGATGCACAGGAAGGTTAAGTGACTTGCTGAAGGCCACACAAAGAGTCCACACCAGAGCCAGCTATAGTCGTTCAAAGAGAAGAAAAAGAGGATAGAGCAGAAAAAAATGCACTGTCTGCCCTAACTGTACAAACGCAAGATATCTCCAAATACAGACAGAAAGACTACTTGGATGTAAAAGAACAAAAAGAAACACAAAACATGGGAACGACTTTTTCCTGTACACAGCTAGTAAGGGTCTGCTTCAGATAATGATCTCTCACTGTTTGTTTTACTTTTGACTTTGGGGACCTAAGTTTTAGCGATACACATTTTTCTACAACCCATTCTTGGCTCTATATCAAAACCACACAGAGTAATTAGCACAGGTCTGTCAGACAAAACTATAGCAGAGTAATGCATTATACTGTAGAAATTGTTGCTCCAGTTTCTCCAATCCGTGAATTATAAATAAAGATTCCGATGAACTGAAAAGGCTGCTTGCTCTAAGTAGTAACTATTTCAAGTCTGCCATACAGCTTTCCTAATGGTATTGTTGGGGGTTAGGGATTAACCCTAGAAAAATAATGTTTGGAATATCAGACACAAAACTGTAATAAACTGAGGTAAAATTGATACAATAAGGAAAAATAGGGTATTATGGAGCCAGAGAAAAAGAAGCTCACACCAGTGTGATATGGAAGAATACTTAAAGAAATATATATATACACACACATATATGTTTGTCTTGTCTTTCCAAAGCCCATTTATAAGGAATAAAGTAACACTTGGACTCTGGCAAAGGTACAGAAGGTCAGCTCAAACTAGAAAGAAAAAAGGTGAGGCTCAGACTGGTGAGCTGCATACTTATTCACTAGCAATGACATCTAGATACGTTATTTCAGTTACAGCTGTTCAGATCAATGCTTTGGGATGCAAGCCCCCATATTCTATCCCCTGGTCTGCTGCAGAATCCCTGCTGGCCACAGACAAGTCACTGCCAGAATAGACTTTGCCACTCAGATCCCCTTGGATTAGGCTGCAAGGTCCCCACTGAATGCAGACAAATTCTGTGCAGATCTACCTGTTTCTGCTGCAAAATGGGAATAATAGTTCCCACTGAGAAGTGCAGTATGACCTTGATTGGTTTATAGATGTGCACTTTCTGTAAATGAACGGAGCCATATATGCCCAATATGTGACTGCACAAAATATATCACGACTGGCCACAGCTATCAGATTTTTGTTCCCTTTTTTCTTTCATGGGTGATAGATCCAGAGCAATGCTGTCTGCTGTGGCATTTCTTTCCAAAGCAGTGGGTTAGAACTGTTCACAACACAGGCTTACAAGTCTTCTTCTGACCCACTCAGAAAATGATAGGCAGTGATTTATTTTAAGCACTAACATCCCCACTTGGGAAGAGGTTTGTTCTAGAGCGGCCATTGCCTATGAAGTGCTAGGAGGGGTGTGTGGGACAGGGCTTGGCAGGGCTGGGAAGCTGTGATCTGGTTCCCAGTGGAGCTTTCCTCACCTGCTGCCCAACACGATCTGAAAAAGCATGAGCAGACAGCTCTGGTGTGAGCACAGGAAGGGATGAAGATTCGCCCCTCCAGGAACGACACTGACAGACAGGGTCTTTATCAGCTACGTCACTTGTAATGGACTGGAAACTGAAAAGCCCACGACAAGGAGTCAAAACGAGTGTCCGCCTTTCTCTCTGCAGACCAGGAACTCTCAGGCAGTCAAAGATAAACCATCTGCCCTGCCAGCCCTGATTAGGAGCTGTATGCTCACAACTTGTTGGCTGTCCAAGGCAGGAGAATGCACAGCAAACCGATTCCCACTGGAATTTCCATAAACCTTGGCCATCCCATCAGTCCCGCTCGCTGTCACGATACCTTGTCCTCCAGAGCCATACATCGAGCAGCCTGGCCGACAAATCCACCAACACCGAACAACAGTTTTTAAATGTGAATGATACCTATTCCAGAGCCAGACCAGAGCTACGTGCAGTTTAGACGTCCGTGCAAATTTCAGGTGCTTCTCAGAACTTCTCTGACAAATCTGATCTGATCAGAAAATAGGCTCCTTCCCTCTGCTTTTCAGATGAACCTGCTACAAATGTTCTCGAGCTGCAGGCATGTTACCAATGATGCTCAGGCAATTTCAGTGCTGTCCACACCCCTCAGGGAACGCCATCGCTAGCGGCAAGTGCTTCCTTCTGTTCACAGGCTTTGCTTGACCGAGGATCCAGAAGTCACTGCCAAGGTAAAGGTAAGGTAAAGTTGTGAGTCTGTAAGCTGATCTTTGGCAATATATGTCATTGCAGAAAACTTGCATCTGAACGTTGAATAGCCCAAAATAGTTGTTTTGTAATTTATAGCCAGGCCAAAATGATTTGCCCTCATTTGCAAGTTTTTTAATATTAATCCTAGATAGCCATCACAACAGCAAATACAATGTGTCATGTTTCATCTTAAAATCAAATCCTGAATTTTATGGTACAATATACAATGCTTACTTATTCATATGTAATCACACAGAATAGTCAGGAACATATGCAGGGAGTAGTAGCTATATTGCTTTGATATTTAAGTACCTGTGAATTACAACATTGCTATGTAAATACATGCATGCACAGAGACAGGCAGACTGGAAAGGATACATACATGAATAGGCTAATTCAAAATGAGTGGAGGCAAAATGAATTATTCACTTGAGGTTTTTTATCTGCATTATTCACAGGATGCATTGGAACACAATTATCCACTTGGTCAGTAGACCTCTGCCCAAAGTTTACTATGTTGGACTTGCTGAAGAGACAAAAAAGGTTATTTCACAAATTGAGGTTCAATCCAGCTCTGCATTTAGCAGTAATCACTTCACACCAAGATTAATAGAACATCATTCAGTCACTGAGAAAGCAAGTTATGATGAAGAAGCTGTTGAAACAGGAAACAGTTGATTTCCCAGGAGTCCCGTAAATCCACCTCTGATGTCCTTTCAAATTCTCTGTTATTGCTGCAAAAATTTTAAACACCGGTAAGAGGGTGAAATGGCTGACATACTCATTTACCACGCGAAGAATTGTGTTCTGGGCCTGCCTTTGCAAACTAGTTCAATGTGCTCTGCAGATACATCAAAACGGAGAGACCTCCTCGGAGGGGCTTTGGAATGCCTGATGGCACCCTGGGATCAGCCGCAGTTCAGCACCTCCCTGCCTTTGTGTTGCCTCGCTGTGACCACTTGGCACCCGCTTGCTCTCCCACAGCATTCCTCCCCTTCAGCATCTTATTTTGGGGTCTCCAAACTTTCACATGCCTATAATCTTGGGAGCTGGGAGGACCCTGCTAAAGGGCTTGCAGGGTACTTCTGCGCCGTACATTCCTTCTAACGTTCTAGCGACAGCATGCCATAAATCTTTGCTAGGCACGCAGCAATCCAGCCAAGAGAACTCTAATACCATAGGATTTATTTTATTTTATTCTGTTTATTTTAAGTCGACTAATTTTATACTAAATTAGGTCTGATGCTGTTCTGGGTATTTTGCCAACTTTTAAATTGAGCCACCCAAGAAGGGAAGGCCAGGTACCATCTCACAGCGAGATGCCAGCTTCATTTAGCTGCAAATCGGTTAAAGGCAGATCCAGAACCAGGAGATACTACTATGTAGAGTTATTTTTTCGTTTAAAAGTCTACTGATTCTCCGCACATTTTGTGATCCATAATTAAGAGCCACTGCAGCTGTCATCAGCACAGTAGCCCATCAAAACACTCAAGAAAATATGATTTTCTCAATTCAGACCTGACATTCCCTCAGTGCAGGGAATCTGGGTTCAATTTTCAGCTCTGTTACAGATGCACCACCTTTCTGCAGACGAGTCACTCTCCCTGTGACTGAGCTCAGCACTCGCCCATGATGTGTGCACAGCTTTCTTTGTTGGCCACGTAACCTATTTAGACTGCAAGGTAACACCACGGCAACTATTTTCCACAGCAAGGATCTCTTGACATAAATGCCTCACCATGACATTAAAAATGGCAGTGTTGAGAAACTGATAACCAGCATGTGATTCTTGAAGAGTCACAGAAAGAGGAGGTTAGTGTCCACACATGGACTTTGTTTGCTATTGTGCCGAGAAACTAATTTTTCAATATCAAAAAGTGCCTTTTCTTCATGTGTGTTGAAGCATTATTAATTTTCAACTGCATTCTTTATTTTTTCACTAAACAAGAAAGAACAAAATATAGATTTATATCCACAGTTGTCTCAACATTTTTGTTTACATGGTTTCCTCCCTATAGGTCACTTCTATTGAAATATTTTTGTGCATGAAAAAGAGTGCACTGTGCTGCTTTCCGTAACAGTATCAGCAAGTCAAAAGCACTGCTCATCAAGGAATAAACTCCCTTTCCATGCATCAGACTAATATTCTTCCTGAGAGGATGACAAGCACCTACTGTATTTCTGTGCTTGGGAAAGAGACACTTTTAAAACCAGCTTTCACAGCCAATGCTTTAGATTCAGTAAATCCGAGTGAACGAGAAAAATGCTTTTTGCCCTTTCCATTTTATTGTCGTTTGATGGAGATGCCATCAGTTCTCCGTATTCAGTGGCCCTTGAGCGCGGCATGAATTCTGGTCCTGGAGCCAGCTGCTTCTGCCATTAAACACAGCCAGTCTCCATCCTCATTGCTGGAGTTTAAGAACACAAAACACATTTTAACCAACAGGTCACATTTACCAAATCCTAGCCATGCATGACTTTATTATGTGAACAGCCGATTCTTATGTTTCTTCATCAAGGAGTTTTTCTTCCTGCTTTCTCAGCTGTACAGTGTCTCTGAATTTTTTTTTTTGGCTTGAGGTCTCTGCCTAATTATCTGTAACCTTCTGTTCGAAGATCGCTGTCCTGGCCTGATAAAAACCAGTAACTTTGAAAACAAACTGGGTCTTAATTTTCCTTGACAGCCCTTCTTTAAACATGTGGGCAAAGCCCTGGCTTAATTAAATGCACATTCGTATTCCAAACAAATTAAGTACAATTAAGGACTCTGAGTTATGGGTATCTATCACTCGGCGATGTTTTTGTAAAAATTACCACATTTAGATCAAACACAGAGGACCCTTTGCTTAATTGCTTCATTAGGGCCCGATGCAATAGGCTTCATAAATACAGGGTCTGATGTCTCTTTGGGAATTGCCCAAAAGACGGCTCTTAAAGTAATTGCTTCCACATTTCTCCTCGTGCAATGTTCATGTGCTCACTGATGAAAATGGGATGGCTCTCAGACATGTAAGTGCATGTGGGTCCCGTCTTGTCTTCCAGCGTCATGCCTCTTGCACAGCTCTCGGAGGCGGAGAGGTATGGGCGCCTGGCTGGTGCCCGTTCAGTTTCTGCGAGGAGTTTGACAATTCAGACGGGGTAAGGCTGTCTGCTGTACGCCGACAGCACGGCGCTTTGCTCATGTATCACCTAGAGATCCCACAGACTGAGGTAAACAGGATGCTTTGGGATTTATTTTTCCAGAAGTTGCACTGAAACAATAATGAACTTGCAGAAAACATTAGATAGATGTCTTCAGGTCTTTTACTAGTTTTATCCCTTTAATTCTTACAATTATTATTATTCTTACAGTTATTATGACACTTTAAAAAGAAAGTCTATCTACAATGATTGTTTTAGCTGAACATAACCTACTTTTGATTAAACTAATCCTTCCTTCAAACACACCTAGAGTGAGGAATCCAGTTAGAGGGAGTCCAGATTTAGCCCTTGCTCAGATTAATGCCATTCAGTGCATAGGTATAACGTGGATGCAGAAAGGGACTGGGGCACAGTTTTTTCTGATGAGATGTAGAAAGAGCAGGAGAAGAAGATACGCCATTCTTTCCCTTTTTGCGTTTCTCTTCTGGCTTACTTGACAGACTCAGGAGTTCTGCATTTTCACTGCGGAAGCCAAAATAACCGGTGTGCACCCAGAAGCAACAATAATGATTGCAGCAGAGCTAAGAGGTAGTGGGAGCTACCTTGACAGAACAATGAGAAATGGCATGTCATTCTCAAATGAAATGTTTGCAGCGGTTTTGTATTTTTGTTCAAATATTCCTGTTTTTTACCAAGAAAAAAGTGTAACTAAAAGGTTTTCCTCTCCAATTCTTTCTCTTCCAGCTCCCTTTGTATCTATCCTTTTTTTTTTTTTGTCTTTTTCATTTGCTCTTGAAAAAAGACAGGGAACAGAAAAATGGAAAGAAATAAAAGGGAAAAGGAAATCCATCTTCCCCAAACCAAATGCTTCCAAGTTTTTATCTGAAGCTAAAAATACACAGAAAGACATTGTTTCTTTGATGAAATACTTTAGTTTCTAGAAAAGTGCAGTTTTTGCATTGAGATCATCACTAGTTGCACAGAACTGCTACCAATTTAAATCCATGCTAGTGAAAACGGTTGTAGAGGGGTTGAGCTGTTTCATTTATGAATAATATTATTTCATCATGTTAATGTAATTTCATCATGGCCACATTGACAAGATCAGCGTTGACAAAACTGGAGGCAGATGCAGCAGAAAAAGTAGAAAACAGGCAACAAAAATATTAGCACTGCTGCTGTGGCGATAGGAGTTCTCCAAACATCAAGATAAGATAAGGTACATCGCCCATATCGCCCTGCTGAAAGTAACTGCAAATCATACAGAGCAGAGTTTTCCATGGCCCATTCTCTCCAGCCGTCTCAACCAGCTGAGGAAGCTTTGGGCTGGAGATACCCCTCTCCTGCAAACCGGGCAGAGACACCCTTGCCCCAACATTTCATTAAGCATCCAGAGGCTGGTAGCTGAGCTCTCTAACCCCACTGCACCGCCATCATTGACCTAACCGTAACATAGCGTCTGACCATCAGTCCTTTGAGCCACCCAAGCCTCTAGATCTGCAGATTTGCAGATTTATCCTGCAGATAACAACAGGATAAAGAACTTAGCAGGCATAAAGAATGCGCTAACAGCTCTTCTGTAAAACGGAAGTCAGCCTGATTTCCACAAGTTATAAAAGTCCATCAACCTCCAGTGGCCAAAGAAACATAGCTGCTTATTTTCTGACTGCTTTATTCTCCAGACCAATTTTCCTCAATGCTAAAGCAAAAAAATGAACGGCAGATTGTCCAGTTCATGACTGGATGGCTGGCAACAGAAATCCTATTTCCAAACTGACCCCTGCTTTCCAGCATGGCATTCATTAATTCCACAGTCTCACATTTCTAGGAAGATGTCAGTCATGTATGTGATTTTTCTATCAGCTATTAATGCCAGATCACAAGGTGAGAAAGCAGGGGTTTTAATCTCAAGACCCTCAGGAGATGGAGCTGCATACATTTGGTGTGAGCCATGTGTCTGGAAATGTCAAGGACAAATATTTTTAAAGTAAGGAGTGTTCATATCCATGTGTAATCTTAAGTACTACAGAAGTGATCCAAAACATAGCCCTTTTCTCCTTGTTACGATTGTTCGGCTGCTACTTCCCAGGAATTAAGTTTAGATCATTTAACTAGGCATCTATGCATTTAGGAATTTGCATATTTATACTGAGCGACATTTTAAGGCTCTCCTAAAGGCTTTGCCCATGGCAGAGTGTTTCGTTTTCTATTTGTAGAAAGGAAAAGTTTTACTGTAGGAACAGTAAAAGTTCCCTATCCGTCTCAAAAAATTGTTTCCTTCATTCTAAATATGAGACTAGTTCCTCACCTCTGTATTTTTTGTCATTCCCCATTAGGTTATTTTCCCATGATCTGCAAAATCAGGCACTGAATTTATTACAAAGTCCCTGATTTTAGACCTAATTACAGATTCCACCTTCCTAAGAAATTCAGAAAATCCCCTTTTCTACCCATCCTTAGCTCAACTAAGTGATAACTTTGAGTCCCATTATAATCCAGGTGTCAGACAGTATATAAACATGCTACTACTGCTGGAACAGAAGTAACTAAATTACTGAGAAACATAGAGAAACCCTATTAAAATGCCATTTATGTACATGTATTTCTAACATAACATACAAAGAACTAGCACTGTGCTTCACCTTTCCTCCTACGAGTTCCACTGAAAATCTAACACTGTGAAAGGTTCCCTAAGAACTGTGATGTCAGAAAAGTAGAAGAGAAGACCAAAGTTCTCCAATTTTTTTGTAAATTATGGACTTGCTGGTTACCAGTTCAAGAAATGCCACAGTCAAGGGTGGGAACAGAACCTTACCCTAGCAGATTAACTCTTGCCAGTAGGGTGTACTGATGCCTGCCATAGGATGGCTACAAGGGTGGACTGCAGTGTTACCACCCCTGTGAATCTTACTGGGAACAGAAGTGAACTGGGAGAAACAACAGTCATGTCCAGCAGCAGAAACCCCTCTGCCTCGCCAGCCCGTAGCGTCATCAACAGCTGAAGAAAACATTCGCATGACACCTATTTCACATGCCACTGCCTATTGCTGCAACCAAGGAATGTTATTAAACTAACAAAGAGTGTTGCAAATAGTTACTCATTTGCCCTTCACATGCTGTCACCAATTTTCTTTCTATGGGCCTACTTATAATCATTCAAGTTCAAGACTAAAGGGTGTAAAAATTGTCAGCCTTCCTATTGATGTGAACCAGGTGTGTGCATTTGTGTGTTACCATGTAAAAAGAGAGAAAGAAAGAGAAATCTCTGAAGAAACACTGATGGTGTGCACCCTTTTGAAATCTTTTCCTAGATAGCTGCTCCATTGCTTGAAATACAGATCTGAGCCTGCTTTTAGCTGCTAACTGCCATATAACATATTATCCTACTTATTGCATACAGTTACAAACATCTTGTATCTGGAAGCAACAAGGGAGAAGGCTCCTTTATCAAGTCAATCTCAAATCCCATTATGTTCCTCTACAACAGTTTCTGTAAACATTCAGCAATTTTCAGTGTCTGAGTTGCGCAGCTGAAGAGGTGCATAAACAGGCTCCACTGAAATGTGAAGATGACTGATAATGTACTAACATTGAGACCCCTTGCTGTGATTATTACCCCCTGAGTGCTCCTTACAGAATGTGCCTCTTATCTCACACTGACAACGCTAATAGAATATGCATAGCCCTATTAGCATACAAGATAATAGCACCCTGGAGGGGACAGAGCCATAAAACTTTAAGTAGAAATCAAAACAGAAGGAGGAAGAAAAAGGGAACATTGTCACAAGCCAAAAAGAAAAAAAAAAAGGGAGCCTGAGGGCAAATTTTGCTGCAGAAAACACACATAGTCATAATTCTTGTGCTAGTCACCATGCAAATGGTAATAGTCTTTAGTCCCATGAATACTATCAGTGCCATGTTTGCTGTGAAACATTAATTGAGATAATGTGCCCCTTTCGGATGCAGCAGGGAGTCGTATGTCAAATTGTACCACAACAAAATTATGGCAACATCTGCAAGAAATATACAACAGCGATTGGGGTACCTTGCATTGGATAAGTCCAACTGGGTCTTCGTCTTCGCAGATGGAGTCTGTGGAAGAGCTAGAGCCTGCAAGGGAGGCAAGCAGCTGTTAGTTCAGATGACATGTGTGTTTACCTGTAGTTTACTACTTTTCAGCTGCTGCACAGTTAAAAGCTTTGCAGGTTAGACGTGTTATCTCTTGACCCTACTTCAGTCACTGGATTAAACCTCAAGCAGCTCTTTGAATGCCAAAGCCTTTCTTTAGTCACGTCTGCCCACTGCATTCACATTTGTTCCATGTAACCGTCCATTGTACCAGACCTTTCACTGCTCACCCATAGCTGGCAGACAGCCATGCATTCATATGCTTTCCATCTTACAGCAATAGCCAAAGTAAATCTTTCAGTGCTTGGCACAAGAGTGTGAATTCAATAAAAAAGGCTTCAAACAAGTTTGAGATGGCTTGTCTCTAAACAAACGAAGAACAGTGAGCTTTTTTAATGCTCATTGTGGTTCAGTTCCTGCCTACAGCTAAATCCAGATAACCCCCAGCAGCCCTGACAACCCTGTCTGGTAAAATAGTCACCTGTCAAGTGGGCATGAAAATATCCACACATCTAGGCTCAGAGGGGTTGGAGGGAAGTGACCTGCTTCTTACCAGGAGCTTCAACAGGGGCAATCAAAGGTCCTTGTTGTCTTCTTTGTGAGATCTGAAACTTTCCAATATTAGTGCTGAATGCATAGGACCCCAGGGTAATCGCTCCACAGAGCGCTGTATGCTTTTGCCTTTACAGAAAGATGGTGTCAGGAGGTAACAAGCACAGGATCCCTGTGGTGCATTTTGAAGCATCATGCAAAGTTTTCTGGGATTCCTCCTAGCATTCACTGTGGTTTCTATAGAGCTAAACTCTTTGTAAAGTGGCTTTGTGTTGCAAAATTTTGCAGCTTGTGTGAGTCTGCCTCACTTCATTTTGGTTGATGGTACTTTAGGCTGACGGTTTCAGCAATTAGAACACAGCTGGAAAAGACTCTGGTAAAGAAAAACCAGCCATTTTGGAAAAGGAAAGTAGAGTGAAGATTAGAGGAATGATTCGCGAATGTACCTCTGTATGTGTCCATGTTCGTACGTGTGTTTATGCAAGCATACATCCCCTGCATCTATGTTACCACAGGCAAAACAGCTCATCTCAAAAACAGATCAATTTTGGAGATTGCTGAAGTATTTTGTTTAATGTTGTTGTGCGGTTGATACACACTCTGCAATACTTTCTCCTTTCTTCCTGGAAAGAAAACAAACCACCAGTATAGGTAGCATAGGAACTAATGTTACCTCATATGAATCACAGATGTACAATTCTCATAGGTTATCTCCAGCCTAATTTTTCCGAGTCTGACTCTCTGACTAGTCTTATTATCGGGAATTAAACAAGGAAATGCTACTTCCACAAAAAAGGCATCCCAGCATTGGCTAAGGCTAATGAAATGCCTAGGTACCTACACCTGAAGACACAGCATTTTGTGAGCGGCTTCTAAATCTGGGTCCAAATGGGATCTCAGAGGCATGTCTCCAGGACACTGAGCGATGGTTCCTATCACTCAAGCACAGCTGGGAAACCTCACTGAATGTTGGTCAATGCTTGGCGTATGTGGGAGGAATATTTTGTACGTTGTGTGATTAGCAATTACCGCGTTTAAATTGCTTTCTGTATGAAAAAAAAAAACCAACCTAAAGATGCAAAAATTTGGCAAAAAACTTTAGAAATGTTAAACTATGACAATGAGAAAAGAGAAAAGTTTGTGCACTTTAGATGAAAGTGAGTTACCTTCATGGCAGCTTCTATCTGTAACTTTTTGCTATATCTCCTTTCGTATCTTTCTTTCGTGAGGCCCAGCCCCTCTTTTTGGATCTTGCTGTGCCCACTTACTGAATCACGCCTCAGTTCAGCAGGGCACCTAAAGACAGACTTCTTGCTAAAAGTTTAGCCTACAAATGTCAAGGTTTTGCTTGTGGACATTTCCTGGCTAGAACAGCAGACAACCTTCTAGGAGAAAAATTGTTAGTTGTGTATTACTTACATATTCATCCAGAGAAGTATAGGTGCTCCAACACAGCAACATTCTGGGTATGATAGAGAGGAACGCAGAGCCTGTGTGCACTTCAGAAAGACAAACAGGGAGAGACAGGATTATCGGCCAGCTCATTTCAACAGCAGCAACAGCAGTCATTTAATGCACAAACAATTATTCCAGAATAAATAAGTATCTATTTTCCCTATACTAAGGCATAACTTTTATTTAGCAGACATTATCTCCAAGGATCCTTAGCAGCCCAGGACACAGTGAAGTAATACAGTGCAGTCTGGATGTTGTTATGTATTTATTAAGTTGTATCAGGGCCCATTTAGTAGCAGCTCTGCAGTTTATCACATAAATATCGAATGCCAAATACAAAAGAGAAGAAAATAGCAACATAAAAAATTTATCTTTGCGGGGAGGAGAGGGAGAAAGGGAGAGAGAATGGTGCTGATAATGTGATTGTGCCTTCAGCAATAGCGGCTAATATCCTTTTGCAAGGGGTGCGGTGTAAAAATATTCCAGACCTGGGGGAGGAGAAGTGAAGAGAGGGGAGCCTAGCTGTTGTTTGTTTGTTTTAAAGTGTATTCTGGTTGCAGGCTAGGTCAGCGGGTGGCCAGACTGAGAAAATGAGTCCCCCGGGCTGTAATAATTGTAACTGTCAGGAAAAAAAGTCAAGGTCTTAGATAGCAGTGGTCTGCTCTGACTTCTGACCATGGAGAAATATATATGAAAACTATTGCCTGGGGCACTATGGGAAGAAACCAAGAGGTTTTAACTCGCGGTGGCTTGTGCTTATGAATTGGAAAACTCATTTTGCACCTTGGTGGTTTGTATCTTTATGATTATTTTCATTTGCAGTATAAATGAAGCTAGAGGTATTCCTTTTCTTTATGCCCAAATTTGTGATGCAACGAACACCTATTACTAGACTAGCTTTGCATTTCTGACTCCCAAACAGCGTGGAGGTTTATAACTGGTCTTTTAACAGTGAATATTCACAAGGAGAGCCTGAATTTGATTATCTCTTGCAGTGCACTCATTATTTACCTGAGTGGTCCATAGCTGCCTTCGATGGATTAATCCAGAGTTACACACAGGTAGCTTCACTGACTTCACCAGAAATATTCCTAGTATAAAAGCAGTGCAAGAGAGAGATAAGAGGTTGAATAATTTAAACCGCACAAGATTAAATCTTGCAAACAGGAGGGGAAAAAAAAAAACCAACACAAAAAAATCCACCAATAAACTTGGTTTCTTTTTTCTTTTTTTTTTTTTTTTTTTTTTTTTTTTTTTTTGTTATACAGCCATGGACTGGCTAGCTAACTGGTCAGGTTTTTTGTGAATCATCAATTTGCCCCTTTATTTAAGGAAGTATGGGAGCTCTAATGAAGTTTGCTAACAAACCTGAGCCCAAAAGGTAATATTTTGGTTGTCTATTATGCAACATGGTTGTCTACTGTGCAATATCAGGCTGGGAGTCTGGATGCATCCTTCCTCTCTCATTTTGCATCTTTGCATCCAAACCAAAGGGAGGAGAGACAAAGCTGCAGACAAGATCTGCTGGTGAGAAAAACTGACACGCATTTCTTTCAATATTCCTTCCCCACCTTGCTCTCAGATTCCTGTGCATTTTTGTTGCACTGGCCCTAACTTTATATCATCCATGGGGACTGAGTAGGAAAGACGTAGTCAAAAGCACATGTTGGACAAACAGTCAACCAGCCCATTTAGCACGCGTACGCGCAGAGCAGAGGGACATTTCTGAGAAGCAGCTTTGCCTGCACATCTCCTCAACGTTCCCAAATGTGTTTCTTACATACCATAAAGGAAAGACAACTGCCCAAAGTAGAAGAGAGAATGCAGAATCAATCGTATTCGCTACTTAAGCTGTGAGGTAGGTAAAAATGTAGCCCAGACATTCCCGTCTTTCGCCAGGGGTCATCTGAGCACAAGAACAGCTGGAAAGCAATACTATGACACAGCATTGCGAGGTTTCGAGATCTTGGACATTGTTTCTGTTTGCATGGGGTGAAAACAAAACCATCTGAACAGTTTTGCAAAATTCCACGGTATCAGGTCACCTGTTTTGGAGCTTTCAGTGTGTCCCTTTGGCTGGAGAATACACTCTGATGCTGAGAAGCTCCCTCATCAAAATCCATTCTCTGATAGCCTTCTAATATGAATTAATTAGTAAATCTAATTCCTTTAATATGAAATAATAAGGGGAATTGAAAATATTTATGTACACAGTGAGACCCAAATAAACTATATAAACATCAAACAGCAATGAATCCCAGTTTGATGGTGACAACAGCATGTAAGGCTTTGCTGGTAAAAGAGGACAATTATTGCCAGAATGTGATTTACTTGTTGAAAGTCACCGTAATAGTGAGCTGGATAACTTTTATGGGCCCCATCTGTACTTTACTCACCTTCCTTACAGCCTGTTTGTGTCTTGTGAGGAAAGTACAGCATATATAATGGAGAAAGAGAGAGCAGTAACGTTAGTAGTAAGGAACCAAGTCCAGTGGAGCAAATAGGCATACATATGAGGAAAGAATACAGCAATGGTACTCATGTGTTTCAGCGTTACAGAAAAAGCTCCCCTGCTTTGTCTCCCAGTAGCCCCAAATCTCAGTAATTCACATTTCATCGTTCATTGCATTTTACAGAGAGGCAGCAGAAATAAGAGACATGGCTTGTGAAAAGAGGGACACTAATTTAGGACCCTCTTTAAAGTTCCTTTTCCTCTGTAACAAGGCAGTGCTGAGAGGAGCGTGGCAGAAGCAGAGACTCAAATACCAAAAAGAAACACCAGCTCCTCTGGCCTGACCAGAAAAACAGAGCCCAGACACTTTCCCTCTCTTACCTTGCACTAAACCTAGTAAGTTATGCTTGGAAGAAGTATATTTTCCAAAATGGCATCCAGTCTCTATTTAAAGATTTCAGGCACAGAAAACCTACCACTTCCATTGGACAGTTGTTCCAGTAGCTAATGACATCCAGTGATAAGAATAATGTACCTTATTTGAATATGGCTTCTCACTAGTGGTCTTTTCTGCCAATGTGAGGACTTGTTCAGGACTTTGTCTTTTCTACCTGTGAAGATACTTATACATGGCAACCACATTGCCCCTGGATCTTCATTTTAGCAATAAATATTGGTTCATATAGGCCCATCCCAAGTCCTGGACTGAGGAATGTGGTCACTGGGTAAGCAAAATGCACTAGTGCAGTGGAAACACTTGCAACACTTAAAGCTTTCTGCTTTGAAGATAAGAGCGGGAAGCCTGAGAGGAAGGCTCCGCTCCTAAGGGACTTTCATGATTTTGAACCTTGCTGAGCCTTCGCTTGCTGGTGAGCTCACCCTGAAGACAGGCACAGGAATTCACGGGGCTCCCCTCTTCTGAGCTTCTCAGAAATGCCAGCTGGCCGCACTGTTCTATTTGCGGGAAGGAGACAAAGGCCCAGCTGCACTACCTGTGCCGTGGGCTCTCTTCATGCTTGGGTGAGGCACAGCACCACGCTGCAGGAGAGGCGTTACAGCAGCTCTACCTGTAGCTTGCTAATGCAGCTTGTGCCCGGACAAGCAAATGATTGTTCAAGCGATTTTCTATTTTAAGGTGAAGGTGGTACATGCGGAAGATCTCAGTGTCACTACAAAGCAGGGAGGGTGGCTGTAAGGAGGAGGAAGGCAGAAACCTTCACAACTAATGTCAATTTTCTGCATCAAATATTTTGATAATTAAACAAAGCTGATCAAGAGAGGAAAACAGCATGTCTCCAGAGCTCCGGAAGCAGAGGCCCATTAAATAGAAGAGTCAGAAAGTGCCAGAGGCGGCAGCCTCAGATTAATGGCACTCCAGTAATAGATTTTCCCAGGCACAGTCACACAGGAGACAACTACTGTGTAGCCAGAGCAGCGATGAGGCCGTTAAAGCAACAGTAACATTAAATCACCTGGTACCACGGGGTGAGGGGATGGATGGGAGCGCATCGGCCTCGGCACTGCAGAAGGTGTAAAGCTCAATCTGCTTTCAGGCAAGGGGACTGGATCCCAGCGGTCATTTACAGCCGGGAAAGCAGGCAGCTCAGATGTAGGGCGCATATAAAAACAGATAAACACTAGTTCCAGAAGGATGGCGAGCTGAGCGCCAATATCTCTTCCTGAAAGGGAGAAGCAGGCGTTAAACATCACAGCGTTTGGTTTTGCTGAGGCTGACCATGTCTGTTTTGGTTCAGTTGCTCTTCTTTTCTTAATCGATTGTCAAGTACTGGTTTTATCTCTGGTGTTTCTCCACTGACTTTCAGGGTGTTAAAACACCATTTTGAATTTGTTTAAATGCAGCTAAACCTCAGGAAGGGAATGGGAGGGATGGCAGCAGGGCAGGAAAGTAGCCCTGTTTTCTTATTATCAAGTCAGTTTTATCTCAGCAGTGTTTGAGCTGATCGTCCTTGAAATGTCCATCTTGTCTAAAGCATTTCTATCCGTTTTTATAACACAGTAACAGCAGAAATGAGGGCTTCTTCCAAGCCAGGCTGGCATGGATTAGAGTCCACTGCAAGAGCACTTCACTCCCAGCTGGGATGTATGGAAACCAGATGAAGTGGCTGAAAATCGGAAACAACTTTTAGATGTACTTGAATCCTGATACGATCACATCACAGGGATGGGTTAAATTTATGATCTTATCTAGGATTTTTGTTTGTAATCAATCCCAGACCTACGGGCTATCACTCACTATAACCTTATGATTTCCCGGTGCTGACAAGGAAAAGTTGGGACATCAAACTACGAGGGAGTGAAGCCAAACTATGATATTAGCAGACAGGATCAGAACTGGAATGCAACAACAATAACAAAAAAACCCCTCCAAAACACACACCACAAAACAAAAGAAAAATGATAGCCTCCTGCAGCCTGTAAATGTCAGCCTTTCTCTCTTTTGGCCCATGCTTCATACATAAACTATGGCATCTGCATAAAAACCCCAGTTTCCAGGCAGAAAGATTTGGGGATAAAAGCTAACAAAAAAATTAAAACAGAATACCCTGAGGTCAACGTACAGCTTCAGTGTGGAATACAGTTGCTATCCTTAATCATGCATAGGCAGTGGGACATGCAGCAAAACGCACCAATTTCCTAGTCTTCTCCCTCTGAGGTTCTAGTAATCTCATCGTACAGTGCTACTTATTTTGCTGGATTGCCTACCACATTTACCATGGCAAAGCCCAAACCTTTTGCAGGTGACTTGGACAGCAGATGGCTAAGAGTATCTCTCGAGCAGATTTGACCCTGGTAGCTCTCTTTGCTTACTTGAAGGCAATTAAAGAGAAGAACTGCAGACAAGGGATGGAGCCCATGGCACTAGGATCTAGCTAATTCTAGACATCAGGCATGTTTCACAATTCCAGCGCCAGCGTATGAATAGGGAAATTGCATCTATTTGTGCATGATATTTCTTTGTATCTTCTCCCATTTGATTAAAACAGAGGCCTGTTTTCATACAATATCAGAGCCCGTCTAAGTCAGGGCAGGAGAACTCTTCCCTGATTACCACTCTGTTTTCCAGGTTGATCACTGTTGAACAAGGCACTGCGAAGCGCTGGGACTTTTTTGCAATATGCAAAAAATTGCATATTTACCCACAGCAGATCAAACTTGCCTTGCTTTGGGGTCTCCCTCCTACTTAGCTGTGACAAAGACACACTGGAATTTGGACAACATTTCATCCTAATTATGTCATCAAAACGTGTTTGAATATGACCATTCAGGTGGTGGGAATGGCAGGGTACCAGCAGTGAATACCCAAGTGCAAGTGCATTATTTCAACCATTTCCCTTTCTCAGATTTCCAGATCCAGTGGAGCTCTTTGCACGCCTTTTCCTGCGGGCCCTGGCACCAGTGGCACATTCTGGTACTCCGTTTATCTGGGATGGGCTGAAGAGAAACAGACTTAAAGGCCAGATACCCCTCATCGGTTAAATGCAGAAGTTGAAGTGTATCCTCTACATCAGTTGTCTTAATATGTAGATGCAGCAAATTTCCCTAACAGGTGACTGTTGAGCTGCAAATAAGCATCTCAGTTTAGAAGGCATTAGGAACGTTCCTGCTCAGCATTCTGAACAGCCCTTCGCACAGTGAGGAGCTTCCAAATCCACACTGAATTGCTTCCTTCTCAACTTTGCATGGATTAGCTCCGAGACTAACAGTGTGACAAATCTGTTAATGTTTCAACAGGCAAGTATTCATTTTGTACATACCCTTCAGTCATTTTCCATATGGAAATGGAAACTTTTTTTCACAAACAGTCTGTTAATATTTTCAATACAGGCATAAAAAGATTGTTCAAAATCAAAAAGTTTCAACTGGAGGCATTCAGATTGCTTCAAAAATTAGAATTCTTGCGCAGTACCTATGGCTTTCATAAAAAACCATTATATCGACTGTATAAACGGAAGAGATAGGCTTAGAGCAGAAGAGGTTTAGCAGCTTGCCTAGGATCACTCCAAGTTGGAACGTAACCTATCAATCCCAAGCTCCAAACCCAACCCAAAGAGACTTTCTCATAACTACCAGACCATATTCAAATCTGCATTTGGTTCATGAGCTCACAGTCAACCCTATGCACGCAGCAGCCTACAGTATAATTAGTCCCCCAAAGCAAACAGAACTGTAACAGGGAAATAGTTAGGGCCAGGCTCTTTTATTGTGTATAAATCAGATCTATAAATCAAGAGTGACACAGCTGAAGTTACTGGTATTGCTCTCCTTTGGAATTAACAGATCAGAATCTGGTCCACACATTTCTGACAATCAACATTTGTAACTGTATCAGTAGCCTGGAATGTCTCCTAATTGGCACCAAATGTGAAACAGCTCATTACCTGGGCAAGGCAACTAGCAGGAGAGAGATGTCAGAAACTGAATGTAAAGTACAAGCAGAAACATAAAGAACAAACAAGTTCCACACACAGATAGGAATTGAGGTGTAACAAGCATTAAATAATAGCTATAAAATTTTATGCATGTACATGAATTACAATATTATTTCTTCCAAACTGATGCTCACAGTAAAGGTGTGTGATGTTTTCCTCTCTCTGTGATGTAAAAATGACTCATAAAATTACTATGTAACACTATTTGTGTTGTGTAAATATCTTGCAAATTTGTACTAGTGTATATTGGCGACACTGAGATTTATGTGCATGTAGAATCTTTTGAACCTACTTGACTGCAAACGGCTTACAAACCAGCTGTAGAAATATTGTCTTACCCGTGAGCTTAGTAACTCACCGTTACAGGTGTACACTTTGGGGTCGATAACCCTTGTGCTACCTAATAAAAGATAAAGGTTGGGATCTGTAAAGGAACTTGAGGAGAAAGACACCCATAACATGCTGAAATTGCAGTGTCAGGCAACCGGGTTGCTTGTTAATCTTCAAAAAAAGAAAGTGCTTGAGGATCCCGCTGTTTATTCAAGCAAACAAACTTAATACATCCTGTTAAAATGTTACTAAGAGTTTTGCTGCTCTACTTCAGATTTGTACCCTCAAGTCTGAATGCCGACTGAGGAAAGGAAGTACTATTAACTAATGCAGAAAATAAATCCTGCTTTATTCACAACAAATGTAACTTCTTGACATTCCAGACAACAACAAACCATAAGTTTGAACGATGCCATAACAACAAGGCCAGCACAGAGATATGAACTTTCTACTGTCAGAATGCTTTGGATCAGCTTCATTATTAAAAGCAGCAATTAAATGGTAATAACTACCTGTCTACATCTTCCTTTCTGAGTTAACCTGGTCCCTAGAGGCATTTTGAAAAGCACATCCTGAGATTAATTGCACATGTCCAATAACTGGTCTTTGCCTGATGATCAAATCACAGCCCTTCCTCCAGTGGATGTCCGGGATGCCACCCTTTGCTTCAAGATATCTCCTTTCCTCACACCAACCTCATCTAAACTGGAGAATGGAAGCTGACACTCTTTCTGGAAAGCGAAGGCACCCTCCTCTCAGAAGTCGCTCACACGGAGGCAGCAAGAACACAAACCTGAAAGGCTTCCCCCCCACCCCGACCTTTAAGACGAATTCCTTGGGATGGGGCAGGGGTGAAGTCGGTCACAGGCGCAGCAAAGAAAGATAGGATTTGGGTTTTTGTTTGCTGCGAGTAGGTAACCCCAGCCAGCATGCAATACAACAAGATCCGCTTAAAACACAGACAAGGTCAAAAGCTGACCTTTCCAAACTGGTCAGCCATGTTGCCTCGCAATGAGCATTAGTACCACATCATTATGTTCTGATAAAACTCAGTTACTCTTCAGCAAAAACCCATAAATCACAAGGCTTCACCCAATCAGGGTTCTGTCACTGTAACTAAACAGTGACTGAGAAAACACTATATTTCTATTGGCTGTGACAGGGGGATATAAATCTGCCCCTGGCCAATCCACTGCAGGCAACAGGGCATGTCAGGAGGGGTGACAGCCAATCAAGGACTCGGCACAGGAGAGATCAGAATCACCCCTTCGGTTTGATACGGGGGAAACTCACAACACTTGTAGTAGTTGCTGAAGTGTCTCTAATTTTACAATATGGTGAAATGTTATTTCAGTTATCACTACCGAGAAAGGTCAATTTGTGCTTTGAAAGGTTGTGTGTCACAGTGAGCACACGCTGGGAAACAGATTTCCTCCTTGCCAGCTTCACAGGTACTGAAATCCTGGGGATTTATTGGGAAATCTTAAAACGGGCATCGTTCTTTGTGCAGCAGCCTCCGCATGCGGCCCCACTGGATGGTTTGGGAAGCAGCAGCACACGGGACCCCCCTCGCCCCCCGCATCGCAGGGAGAAGCTCGGGTGTGCGGCAGAGACCTGCCCGGCTCTGTGTGGGGCACATCTGGGCCCTGCCCAGGGGCGGACACAGACGAGCTGGGGCTGTGGCATGAGGCTGGCGCTAAGGCCATCTGAGGTCAAATTCCCATGAAGGAAAGAGGCATTAAGGGCTGGATAAAGCTCTTCAAGCATAAGGTGTCACCTGGATTATATTTTTCTCCAGTTTCAGCAGTGTGTGAGAAACTCATTTCTTGAGATAATTCCTAGTCCACTGTCAAAATCACAGCATAACCTGAGCTTAGAAATCTCTGCTGAAAGATAACGGCTTCGCCGTGTGCTCCACAGAGCAATCCTTCATGATGCACAAACACCCGCCCTCACTCTGGTCTAACACCTTGGCCATCGCCTCAGATTTATACCATGCCAGTGACTTGCTGTGCACACTGAAAATCACCATTGTGCCTCAAAGGGTCATGCTCTTGTTTGCTCACCCATCAGTCAGACTGGAACCTGCCAGAATATCAGCTCTCCTCACCGGTTCTCACCCACCCCATCATCCCCGCAGTGAGCTCTACGCAGGCAGACGGGCATTGCCCGGCCCCAGCTGTCCCCCAGCCTCTCCCGTTCCCCGTGCCCTTCAAGGAATTCCAACTGCCACAAAAATCATAGGCTTCCTCATCCCCTTTCATGCCTTTTTGAGCCTCTCTTGCCACGTCAGTGGAAGGGACCTGTCTTTGCCTCCCAGTGCACGGGAGCAGCTCTCTGCAGCTCCCACCTGAACAACTTCATCAAGTTGCCTCCCCTCCTTCTCAGGAAGGGAACGACGGGAACTCCAGCTACTTAGCTTCTCTCTCCTCCTCCCCAGCTTGTCATCCATAACCCAACATTGCACCTTCATCACAGCTTATAGGAATTAGTTATGAAAGCCAGACTTCACATGGCTAAGACAGCATTTGATCTCCTGAGGTTCTGTAGACAGGCAGACTGAGGCACAAAGAGAGGAGAATGGTCCTTTTCCCTAAGATAATTCAAAAAAAGAGAGCAGCGAGTGGGCTCCTGAGATCTCCATTCACAATACCCAGTTTGTTCCTCTCGGGCAAATGGCTGTCTCAGGGTTTCTCTTCTGAAAGCTCTCATGGAGAGGCCAACGCCTGAGAGGGAGTCTCCGAGATGAATAAGCCGCGTCCATTGAGAATCACTACTTACAAAGGGAGGCAAATGCTCTAACTAGGCATTTTGCCTTTGGAGATGGGCAGCTCCGCTTCAAGGAGAAAACTACTGTGCGAATTGGCCCTAAAATTTAATTTGCTCTTTAAAAAAAATCCCTGCATTGGCATTTTAAGCAGGACCTTAGTGATTTACAACACGGACTGACATTTCAAAAAAAGATAATGTGGGTAATGAATTATTTGCTGATCCAAACGAACAATTGGACATACCTACTTTTCGTGGATTTAATCTTTGCCGAGGCGTTAGCTAGCAAGCATGAAGTATCACTTTTCGGAGGCGTTCTGTTGCATTTATGCAGTGTACAATTACATTAGGCAGCTTTATGACACATTGACTCAGTCGAGTGTGATGCAATGTAATACAACCAAAGTAATACGAGCTTTTAAATGCAACATGATGGCAAAAATCCATCTCGGATCTGATCTTTGTTTCATTTCAGATGCCAACTGTCATAATTCACAGAGAGTCAAATCATTCTGGTTTTGCTCACGTGAGCAGCTCTATCAAAGCCAGTGGGATGTACCCATACCAGCGAGGACGCAGCATGCCATCAAACAGGGGTGCAAGCATGACAATGAGTTAGCTGCATTAGCTAGTATGCATTCTTTAAACTGGAACCCAAAAAGCTATAGATCAGCTGCAATTCACACAGGGTTAAAAACTAGCACGTTCAAAACTAGCACAAAAGGGTACAGTATACCTGAATTCTATTTTGCTAGCCAGGAGTTTGCTCCCCTCACTCTCTTTTGCCTACATAGAGTAGGCAGTTGTGAATACACTGGCTTTTGCAAGGAACCCAGTTGGCATTCCCTGATCTATTGCTGCTCAAGAAGCTCGTAAGAGAAGATTTTATCCAAATCTTGATAACAAGCAACACAGGATAATACATTTCAGTGATTTTCTATAAGCAATGCCCTGTACTTGAATGGAAATGGTCGAAGGACATGCAGATACAGGGATAGGATATGAGCTTGTTTCTTTATGCTGTCTCTCTGCATTTGCTGCCTCTCTTGTGAGGTATTTCAGCTTGCACTTCTGCATGACCGGACCATGCTGTCAGGATCGGACAGTAGACAGAAATGTGTCCATTTCAATTTTGATTCTGATCCTGGGATATTTCTAACTCTCTCCATATCCTTGATAGATAATGGTTTAATAAGCGATCTGTTTTTTATTTAAAGGGTCGGTAGTAAAACCCAGATCACATTTCTCACTTGGTGGGTTAAAAAACCGCTTACGCTCATTTCTGCAATGTAAAACGACACTATATCAAATCAAACATTTCCAGATGTGGCCAGCTTGTGTATGTAAGTGCAAGAGGAGCGAGCATTTACAGACAAGGTTTCCCAGGTTTTTTTAACAGGATTGGAACCCCACCTACTGGCAAAGATTGTTATAGTAATGTCAAGACAAGAACCCATGCAGGCTTCGTTCCTTGACTAGGAACTACATGCCTGCAGTGAAGTTCCTAAATATGTAGTCTGGTTTCCACACAGGTCGAGTATCATTGAAGCCAATATGGGCACCTCAGTGCTTGGCACTTATAAAAATCATATCCTTAAGAATGTCCTAAACGTCAGTGCTCTGACGGACACAGGGAAAAGCACAAATATCACTTAAGAGCTGACTTGTGTTTCCAACACATATGGTACTTTAGAAAACATCAGCTTTACTAAAGTAATTTTGGTCCTAATTTTGATAATCTAGGTCAAATCAGCCTTACACAGCCCTTGTTTAGATAATGATCCCAGAAGTCTGAAGTATCATATTCTAGTAATGCACAATGATGAAATAAGTGATATCCCTCTATGCTATGCCACTTACGGCAGATGAAAAATTAAGACAGTTAGAAAGCAGACAGGATGGAAAAATACCATTCTAAATGCCGACACCTGAATTAGACAACTTTGACAGGAAGAGTTCTTATATTTCACCTAGAATTCACTAAAAAAACCCCATCACTTCCTATGTTACAGCTTTCCCATAAAAACAAAAATGAAGAAACCCATCTTAAAGAGCATTTATGCAATCTTAGGTCTTGTTAAAATAGTCCAATTAGAAATATAAAAATTTGAATTTTAACATGTTTCAAAGCCAGGTAAGTTTAAAAAAGGAAGAAAAGCACAGAATCTAGCACTGGAAACCCATGTTTTAACATTCCCAAATGAGATACTTTCCACTTGCAGCCAGAACAAGAGAGAGCATTCCAAAGACAGAAAACCTACACCTCATATTGCTCCAGCACTGCCGTTTTATTAGCATCAACCCAGAATGGCCCAGGTCTGATTTACCGCAGAACAAAGCGTTGCAACATTTTCTCTCAAGAAATCACAAGCAAAGACTGAGGAGAGAGCAAGAAGAGGGTGCTACAGAAAAACTTTCAGCCCATTTCCAAAGGGACTCAGCTTCAGGAAAACCACACTGACTCGCCAGCAGCTGCTGCGCATAATCAGACTATTCCACATTTTTTTGAGGGCAGCACAGTACAGAGCTTTTAAGAGCTACAGGCATCCTTGGAGATGTGCGCAGATCTGTGCCGAGACCAATAACATTTGCGACAATGGAGTGACAATCCCCTGAAGAAAAGTCCTGGGGACAGAAGCAACTAACTGGAGGTGGGGGCATGCCTGATGTGAATCTAAACAGAAATGCAAGCTCATGGTGAGGAACTATGCTGGTCCAAGACAGGAATCTGCTGTTAGGGGGAAAACTCCCCTCTGCTCCTGAAAAATACCACCTCCTCTACCACTTGCATCCTTGGTATGGGCTTAAGTCTTGAAAGAAAGAGTTCCTGTAATGTTTGCCCTTAAATCCCCATTGCAAAACACAAGAAGGTATCTAGTTCTGAAACAAGCTATGAAGTGGGACCACCTCCCCGACAGCTCGTTCTTTTGCTCTTATCCCTTACGTAGCTGAGCAATTGGGTCAAAGTCTGCCGCTCTAATGACACAGAAGGAAAAAGTCCAGATGCTGCCTGACGAAGAAGAGAGACTGGGCTATTTGTGGTATCTGGGATATGCACCGGGCATGTCCAAATATGAAGAAAAAAAAGTCTCTGTCCTGGGCCAAAGTACTGAGAAGAAAAAGAGGTTTCCAAGATGTGTGTCAGAAAGTCCTGGAAGTATTTTCCTTGATGAACTAATGATAACAGAAGGATAAGTTAAAGCATCAAGCTAGCTGGTTAGATAAGGCTGAGGCAGACACATAGGAAACAACAAATGCAAGGGAACGAGGAAAGGAAACAAAGACATGCAAACCGAGACTGAAGCATGCTAGCTTTCAAGAGTTTCTTCTGCCTACGGAGAAAATAACTTTTTAAAAAGTTGCATTTCTAGCACACTTGGGCACTGGCATGAAATGGCAAACAGAGGATTGGTTATACCTGGCCAGAAAGAAGACTCGGCAGGTACCATCTGCCACAGGGACACCGTACGTACGGATTGCCAGCCCTCCCCTGGCCCCTGTCCCTGCCACCTTCTGGGAGTCCAAGCAGCTGTACTGAGCTTATACAGAGTGGTTTTTTGAATAAAAAAAAGAAGTTTGCATCAGCATTGGGTTTGCTTATTCTGCTATCTTCTGTGATCAAAGAATTGAAACAGCTGCATGTCTCAGCTCACTGGCAATAAAACCTGCAGTTGATCGGCTTTGTCCTAACCCCACAGCTACAGGGAAAGTGCAACCACAGGTTTAAAGAGAGTGGAAAAAAGAAAGCGAACACCCAAGCTGCATTTAGCCACACTCTGCATCCTCCTAACCTGCAATCTCTTAAGTGCCACTTACTCAATTAATCCAAGCTCTTCTACTTTAAAAGCAAAGCTGTAACGTATTTAAACAGCTTAGAAACTCTGCCCAACAAGCCATGCTCCCTATCTTATTCATCAGCTGCAGGAGTGACTGTGCATTAACTAAGAAAGCACACGATTTGATTAACACTTCCGCTGCCACTTCTCTCCTGCTGTTAATTTCTGCTGAAATTCTGCTAAGGCTGAGATTTCTCAGCTTTTTTTAGTAGGGTGGATCTCATCTCAGTAGGGACTGTCTTTTGGACCAGCTCCTAGAACATCCTTGCAGCAGCTATAGTAACTATTTTTATAGGCAAGTTTTATTAGGAAAGTATTTTAAAATGGCCTTTGAATGCAATTTAGCAGCTGGAAATAAGGCAGTATGCCAGCATCATGTGATCAGAAAATCTGTGGAGCACCAACAAGTGCTACCAGAGATCATCAGCACTCTATAGACCGTGCATGAAAACCCATGACAGAATGCGCCGGGGCCATTCAAGAAGGCAGAAGGTGCCCTTACACTGCAAATGCCTGACAGGCTGAGCTATGCTATTCCTGCATCCCTTACTAGAAAAGGCCCTACTTTCAGACACCTATAGGACACGCTTAGAGCCTGTGTGCAGAGCGAAAATAGGTATGGAAATGGTGTTTTTTATTACACAGGGGATGTCAGCGTATCATAAATATGTGTAAGGACGGAAGTAGTACAACTTGCACTTCTGTGGTGACCAATGAGTGTGTAAAAGGAGTGTGAGTTAGATGCTTAAGGGGTTGGTTCTAGATGAATGATCTAGAGTATAAAATGAA
Organism: Platalea leucorodia; assembly: GCF_965183815.1. NCBI lineage: Eukaryota > Metazoa > Chordata > Aves > Pelecaniformes > Threskiornithidae > Platalea > Platalea leucorodia. Next base: position 1,764,750 of record NC_138839.1, read on the forward strand.
GTAGCCCAAACACACAGGTCCCAACGTATTCATCTTCTGCCACATATCCAAATGAAGCAGGAAAAGATCTGCTTGCTTCTCCGTTTTGACTGGAGCCAAGTTTGATTCTGGACAAAGGCCTTCTTGTCCTTTACCTCCATTCAAGCGTCCCTCTAAGTGTGCACAGGACTCTGTGCTGTCAAACCTAATGAGACCTCTCTTTCCAAATGTTTTTTTATGCTTTCTGTACAGCAAACATCTCCCCCAAGAACTAACACAGCACTCTGCAGTAATGCTTAATGTAAGTAGAGAAAGCCTGATGGACAGACTGGGAACCTGTCGCAGGAAGGCAGAAGACGAGAGCTGAGAGTGCTCCCTGGTACAGCAGGCAGGCTTCAGCCCTGTGACACGGGAGAAGCAAGCCTCCATTGACTCTATACGGAAGACGGGCTCCGTTATCTGAGGCAGGTGCCTCCAATAGACGGTTAGAAACCCCCGGAAAGATAAAAGTTACCCATGGCAAAGAGCCGTCACAAGCTCCTCACACCACAGTGCTTACTGTTTTTTAAAGGATGCATATATCTCCTGTTCCCACCGGCGCACAGCATGCAACATTTAGTAACACACATGTGGGTTTTGAAAAGTGCTGAGCACACACTAGGTCCTGTTGCTGCTGCCAGACTCTTCTGCATGGCTACGGCAAGTAACCAGATTGGCATCACTATGATCAATCAGATGACTACGAAAGTAAAAACAAAGCTTGAAATGGCTAGAGAGCCAATTCTAATCTCAAGCCATACTGGCACAGTCGCATGTAGAGTTACTGTGGCTTAAACTCATGCAAATGAGAGTGGAAACTGGCCTCCAGTACAAGTGCATGCTGAGGGAAAAGACAGCTTTCCTTTTAGACATGACTCCAATTGTACAGTCTGAGATTCAATTAAGTTTTTCTTTCCTGACATCTCCTTCCAAATAAAGGCTCAGTCTTTGTGCTAGGCATTTTTAAAAATAAAATAAAACAAAATCATACGTTTGGCAGGACCTGGACATTCCTGCTACTAAATTGTTCTGTACTTCATGCAAAATTTCGATGTATTAAAGAGAAGGAGAGTCCAACTGTTTAGAACTGTTAAATGTGAGTTTTTGCCCATGTTTACATGTGGAATGGAACACAGCCATTCAACCACAAAATGTTCCCAAAGCAAACATCCAAAACCTGGTTGCTGGCAAGGTATGTTGACAGAATCGCCTGAAACCAGTCATTCACAGAATGCCAAAACAACAGATTACCATTGGTAAAAAGTACGCAAGGTTATTTTCTTACCTCCTGGGAAGAGGCCATTGCAAGTGACAGGAAACAGCGATCAGCAAAACAGAACGTAGGCTCAGGTTTTTTTCATCTGGAGGGAGAAAGAAGATTGGTGTTATTTCAGATATGCAGAAAAGCACGCCATTAACACCATAACGCTAGCACATGTTGCCAATAGCATGTATGAAGCACCTGAATTAGAGGATGCATATTCTGCTAAGTCAAGACTAGCTAAGCAATACAGAAATAAAGCAACAGAGGTAAAGGCAAACACAAAGTAACTCAAGCAGGACACAGCAGCTCCAGGCTTTTGTCAGAGGGGAAGGTGAGATCAGGAGGTAACCTGTGTTCCTTCAAACAGAGGCCTACATTTTTGTGACAGTCCATATTTTTCTAATCCTGGATCGTGTCACTGTAGCTCTATGCTTATTCAGATAAATGACAATACATACTTGAAGTTGTATGAAATAGAAAGAACATAACATGCTGATATCACCCTTCGGGATGTTGTGAGAAGGGAGAAATCTATGAAATAGGGCGAGAAATTACATCCCTGCAAAAAAATGTAAGTAATAGCTCAGGACACAGCTGGGAAGGATCCTTCCTAAGGAGCGCAAGTTTTAGAGTGACTTCTAGAGAGTCCACTCCATTTTGCACAATGCTAAGATATCTACCCCTCTTGCATTTTCAAAACCTTTTCCAGGCGGGACTGTTCCTCATCCTTCTGTTCTTTGGCAGACAGACATGCCCATTCACATCTCCTTCTCTGTCATGCCCTGTGAAAGCCAAGCCAGTGTCCGTAGATTGGATCTGTTTTCCAGCATTAGCCTGCAATCTTATTTGTACTTGTCAAAGCCCTGTGTCCCAGAGGAGCCAGGTTCCCTGCTGCACCTCCCCGTGGCAGCCGTGTCTTGGCTCTGGCAGGGGAACTTGGGCACAGGGGTGAAAAGCTGAGCATGAGGTGTTGCCCATCCCCAGTCAGAATGGGAGAGGCAGGCTTAGTTTCCAGGGAAAGTCTCAGCAAGGGAACACACTTGGAGAGGAAGCTGAATCGGGAGCTGTTTCCTAGCTCTACTCTATCACAGCAGAGCATGCTCATGTTCAAAGCAGAGTCCCTGCACTGACAGGTTGCCTTGAACCGTACTAGCGAAGCACTGGATGCTGCTGCGGGCTGGGCAGCAGTCCACGTGAGCTTCCCGAGGGGAAGGAACATGGGACTCAGGTCCCCTCCCCAACCTTTGAATTGCGTCTCACACTTGCAATGCCCTTTTAAAGAGTGCTTGCATTTAGACCCAGACAACCTATATGCAATAGCAGCCCTCTCCTGTTTCACAAATGAAGGTCATAACCACTTTCTGCCACCGTCAGCTTTCCATCTTACTCACGCTATGCAGCTCTGAGGTGTCCAGCTAGCAGCAGAAGCCGTAGGTGTACCATACCTTACCCGCCTTGCCACGCTTCATCTGTTGCCCTGCTTCTTTCACATCTCCCAGAATTATGAGATTGTTAACTAACCAACAAATAACAATGTTTCACCATAATGTTTTCTTTTCTCCCGCATGTTAACACCTCCCCACCAGCTGAGTGATCCCTGTATGCACCGAATTCTTGTTATTATTCTGCCTGTGCATTGACACCTTGTTGTATGAGCCGTGTTGATCGATTGCAGGTGCCCCTCACTATGAAACTGGCCAACAACCTACTCACAAATTTGCTCCACTTGTTAATATTAAAATCATATGGCCAATGCCTTCCTAAATTAGTTCAGGCTTGAGGTACTGCTGCTTCACAGTAGGAAGAATGTTGCAACAGGCTTTCTGCAGGCCCTGCTATTTATGGTAAACACTCCGCTTTGTTGAAATAACATAAAATTTTGAGATAAACCTATTCTAGCAAAGGAAACATTAAAGTGCCACCATCTCTGCTTTAGAGCATTAAAATAAGTTGCATTGCAGCTGCCTCACACGGTACGTAGTTAAATGCACGGGGCTGTTGAAGATCTGAGGACCACATGTTCTCTGCTTTGATGAAAATGGTAAGAAAAAGATTTGAAGTGCTCCTACTGGTTTGATTATCTTTGTGGGTACATAGCAGAGTTAGAATACAAGGAAATGTCTTTTCTTGTAGGTTTATCTGGTTACACAGCTGTCTGGACAGCATCAGGTAGGGTTCTGCCCCTGATGTTTGTCACAACGTGAACGACCTCTGCCGATCCAAGACTGTGAAGAGACTGCAAAGAGTAGTGGAAATCTTGCAAGGTGAAGACCAGCTTAGATTCTCAAGATTCACTGCTTACCGAACCTGGAAGGGAGCACGAGAATATTTGCTGGTGCTCCTCCATTTATCAAGCAGAAAAGAGAGGGAAACTCTTTAAACTCTCAGGCACAAAACTTTGGGCTGATTTTTTATATGGATTGGCCAAAGAAAGAGCAAAGCTGGTTTTCACCTTCCTGCACGATTTATTTCATTCTGTGGCATTTGTTTGCAGGTCCCAATGCACTCTCTTGGGAGCCACCATCAAAATAGAAGCCAAGCACCTCAAAAGCCTTCGAACATAACACATTATCCCAAATATTTATGATGTGCATGTACTCCTTCCATACTTTGTTGTCTGAAAAATATTTTAACAGGTGGATTGGCAATGATGCCTAACAGCTATTTGAACCCATAACTTTATTGGTATTTCAAGAGATAAGCACCAAGCTGTGTTTCATTCGCCTGCAGTGCCACAGAGGACTGGAGTTGTTATAGAAACTCACACACTTGCCAGAGACCCAGGCAGGAAACAGCGTTACTGTACGGTGCCAGAGCATCCAGCCAGACCGGAGGAATTTGCCTATTTTCTGCCAACTCCTCTCATAGAACAGAAAAACAAAGTAGCATGAAACATGTCCCTCAGTGCTGGTACAGTCCTAGCAAGAATCCCTTGCCAGCCAAGGCTGTTTCCTTCCTTTAAAAAGGTGACCACCCTATTTTTTATCACTAAAATACATAGCTTTATTAAATACACTGATTAGCAGATTCTTAGCTATTCCAGATGTGCTCAGATGACGCAGTGGCAAAGGTATTAAAGAGACCATACTGAATGAGAGTATTTGTCTGACATTTGTAATGCACTGCCGAGCAAAGTAGATCGGCTATCATAAATGATCCCATCTTGCTCTGACGTTAAGCTTTTGAGTTAAACTGCTTGGTGTAAGAAAGTTTGAGGTTGAACTGTTGGACTGCAAATAGAAATGGTGGAAATACCATTGTTTTAAGACACTAACAATTCGAATGAGCAAAGGTCTAGGCAAATAACCTGTGGAATAGTGTTCAGCGGGCCAGAGAACACCATTTATGATCTGCCATGGCTACTGTAAATCCAATCGGAGTAATTTTATGGTTGTGAATGTCAGTGAAAGACATCAGAAATCTACGAGATTTTCCTGGAAATCCCATTCACATATCAAAAATGAGAAAAACTAGGAAGAGTGTGTGATTCTGCAACTAACAGTTACTTTAAAAAGAGTTTACATGCCACCATTATAGGTTTATTAAAAAAAATTCCAAGGAATATGTTTCCAAGAACGAGTGATATTGCATGCTCCAGGATATCCTGTTAATCCTTTGCAGAAAAAACTGTGGCTTCCCTCCACAGATACACACTTCAAAGCTTTGACTGAGATTCCTTCCCTCGACTTTTAAGATATCCAAGTTAGGAGCATATGCATTTAAGTGTTCTGAATTTACTCTTTGCAGGAACCAGAGCTGGGTATCTCATTTAGGACACATTCAGACCTGGACTCAGGTAGTTATTTGAACTCTAGATGCCAGACAGAAAAGCAAAGAATTTGAGGCAGCATACAGACACAGAATCATTATCAGAACAAATCAGTTGAATGCTGAGAGGTGCGAACAACATCGGAGAGCAAATGTATGCACCTTCCAGGGGGACTTTCCCAGAATAACTGCATGCTCTTGCCTAGCATTGCTTGGGAAGGCCACCCCAGAAGTTGATGGTTTACAGTAGTTGAAGTGGGATTAGCCTTCATGAAAGACTCAGGAATACTTTTTCTCAGTGAAAGTTTACAATAATATTTTAAAGACTCTCAACCGACACCCATACTTAAGCTTTGAAAACAGATAATGCATTTTTAATGGGATTGCACATCTGACAAGGAATTTGACTAATTCCTCTGATAGCAGACAGCTTCCTCCCCATAATTCATCTCAAAAGGATCAAAAATCAAAACACTCCCTACCATCTTTGGAATGGCCCCCCCCCGCCCCCAGCCGCCTGGAAAGGATCAGATCAATTCCAGCAATTCAATGGCAAGAGAACAGAGCGACAGATACCTGACCTCCCCACAGTCTGCTCTACCAAAATAAGGGCTTGAGTCAAGAAGAGAAGCAGGCAAAGGCCCATTGGGCTGCTGACACTGAGTCCATTGTTTCACAGATGCAGTTGGCAACCAGCGTTGGAGCTATCTGAGCCTTAAGTCTAGCTACCAAAACCTTCAAAGGTGTTTGAGTCAGATAATGTCTTTGCTCTGGTGAACTAACAGTCATGAAGCATTGGGAGGTATCTGAATTCCAGGTGTTTTAAAAGGAAAAGCATGAGAGTTTTCATTAGCTTTTTTCTAATTTGCCTAACGAGGATTTCCTACTCATAATGATATGTTTTGCATACACTAAAGCGTTTCTCCAAAGGAGGAGACAAGTCAGTACTCTCCATAATCACATGGCTGTGCCTTTAATGCCACTCGCAGCATAATCCTTTGTAGATGATCCACAGCACAAAACCTAGCAAGGTCTGTCAAGGCATTTTTAGCATTTGTTCTGTTAAAAAAACAAGAAAAAAACCCTGAGGTATTAGGGTGCACTAATCTTTAGAAAGGTTAATTTATTCATAGAGATTTTGACAGAGATGTATGGCTAGGCTAGAGTCCCAGGCACTTCTTCCCAAGGGGAACTGCTAGTGCAGAGACGGCTTTCCTGACATAAGAAGAGAGAGGCTTCAGAAATGGACCCAAACTGCATTAACTTGGGGGCTCCCGTGCATTTAGAGCACTTCTACTTTCTGTGACCGGCAACTGAAGCTTCTCCTGCTCCAGCCAAACTTTAGCTGCCTGTTGATGAAGCAGGGAGGAGCCCTGTCATCCCAGAGACCATGGTCGCGTATGAGCCACAGACAGCAAAAGCATTGCTATCTCCTACAAAAATAACAGGCGATGAACCTCGTTCCTCTTTTACAGCAGGCATCTCCCCTGTAAGCAAATTGAGAGCATGCTGCAAAACCATTTCAGAGTGGTGTAAGCTGATGTTAGCATGGGATGGACAGCACACGATGCTGTCTTGATGAAAGAAAGATCTGTTCTTTCAGATACGCCTATTCAGGCAGACCGTGCTTCTGTTTGATTCTTCAGAATAATGTTTTGGATTTCTAGACAACATCTTGGATACTTGTTCTCAGACCAAAGTTTAGTGAAACTAAATGAAATTTATTTTTCTGGATATTTTGGGACCTCTCTTTCAAAATGCCAGAAGATAAATCCATAGATGCTCCAATAGGAGACAGATTTATTTATGCTAAAATAAATTTATTTATGCTAAAATAAATTGTATCCTTGAAATAAAACACATCAGAAAGGAAGGGGGGCATAACTTTAAGACATCTGATCACATCCTATTTTTTCCACTTGGAACAGAGTCTGCTCCATAACTGCACAAAGATCACTTACAGATTAGAATTTTTTTTTTTACCTTTTTAAACTTAGGCAGAGAGGATGTGGCAGAGGATGTGGCAGAAGCCAGCCCAATCTCTTGTCTCTGCAGAGACCTCTGGGACCTGTCAGGACACTGTAGGAAGCCATCCTGATAACCAATTTGGTTGCTTCTTTTTAATTTGCTTGGGGTCTGTGCAATTAAAACTAAAGTTTCCACCGTCTGCAGAAAGATAGAGCTAATTTGTGACTGCCCTCCAATTTCTGCAGCAATTCTTCAATGTCAGGAATACCTGCACTGTTTCTTTCGAGCTCTTGACCCAGAAAGCAACTTAATCCTGCTGATAGTCAGGTGAACCATATCCCAGGCTGTACTAGTAAGAATGCAGCCAGCAGGTCCAGGAAAAAGATCCTTTCCCTCTATTCCTATTGCGTCTGGAGCACTGTGTCCAGTTTGGGGCTCACCAGTTTAGGAAATACATTGACAGACTGGGGCAAGGCCAGCCACAAGCCACCAGAATGACAGGGGCTGGGACGCATGACTTACAGGAGGAAGCCGAGAGAGGCGAGTCTGTTCTGCATAGAGAAGAGAAAGTGGAGACGACATTGCTGATTACAACTACCTGATCAGAGAATACAGAGAAGATGGGGCCAGCCTCTTCTTGGAGGTGCATGGCAATAGGATGGGGGCAACAGACACAAGCTGGAAGATGCAAAATTCCAAATAGACATAAGGAAACCTTTCTTTACCATGAGGGGGTAGTCAAATACTAGAATAGGTTGCCCAGAGAGGTTCTGGAGTCTCTATCCTTGGAGGTGTTCAAGACTCAACTTGATATGGCCCTGAGCAATCTGATCTAACCAGACCTGCTTTGAACAACAGGCTGGAACAGACGACCTCCAGAGATCCATTCCAACCAGTGTTCTGTAATTCTATGATTTCTTTCAGTGGATGCCCAGTTAAGAGCATCTGACATTCTGGACACATGCTACGAGAACTGACTCCCCACATAGCATTGTGAGTCAAGCACAGCCGGGAGTTCTGCGTATTGTTCTTGTGCTGCAAAGACATGACCATTTGTTCCCACAAAGAAAGAGAGGGGTTTACCTGAGCTGTCTGTGTGCTTGGCTGGACAAGAATCTCAAACTACACCTGAATGAAGAGCTCATCTACTCTTAGAGAATCCACCTCCTCTTACAGTCATACGCATGCAAACTGGTTACTCCATCAGTATCTTATTTCCAATCATAACATCTCTCCCAGTGCTAAAATTAGAAGTGGCTCATCTGCAGCTAGCCTTGTTTGGTCTCCTTGTTTTCACCTGCATCTCCAGCACTGCAAAGGACAAGGGACCAGCTTAGCTAGCATGAGCCAAAAGCAATAAGGCTCTGCTGACCATAGCTAGTTAACTGCTAGTTTAGATTATTAACCTCTTGCACTTAATGAGAGTCCTGAGGCCGCTTAAGCCACAAGACTCAATTTCTCCTAACCACAAACATGGAATCCTCATTAATATGAATCTGAGACACTTTCCCAGGAAGAAATAACTTGTAGAATGTAGAATCTACCCAGAAGCAAACGATGCTGGATTTAGAAGTATGTTTGAAACTTCTGCAGTTCAGTTTAATTTGTCCCCAAGGAGAGGAAGGAAGGTCTGGATCAAGAAATGGATTTTTATTTTTAATTGCCAGGTGTCACCAGACCTTAACAAGAAAGTTTTCTGATGTTTTCCCCAACACCCCCAAATACTTGTAATTATTTTCTGGGGAATTTTACTTGAAAAATGATCTATTTCTAACTGAATTTAAGCCTGTGTTATGCAAACAGTAAACCAGCTTGTTTGAAAGTAATCTGTACCCAAGGGCTAGCAGAGGAATAAAAATAAATACAGTATGAGAGGTTTTACAAAACCACAGACACCACCAGGTTTTCCAGGTCTGAAGGAAGAAAATCTCATTCTGCAGACTCCCTTTTAGATTTTTGTAAGTTTAATTTTTTAAGATGCGTTACAATTGATATATGGATCAAGTTTCCCAACAATCGGCACCTGCTACCTCTGAAGCGGAATGCGGCAGTGTCTAGCAGCATATAGCAAACTAGTTGAGGACAGGAAGCAAAATTTATTGCGTTAATTTGAAACTACAGAAGGTAAGGGTTTAGCAACACATGACTACTCATTTTCAGTTCAACTGTTGATCTTGCCACTACTCAGCGCAAAGCCAACATTCCAGGATTTCCTTAATGGCCACAAGTGATCAAGGCCCCTGTATTTACACTGGATCCCAAAAATGGGTATGCTCTCTCATCTCAGGATCATCAACCCCATTCACCCGGTACCTGAGCTTCAGCAGTGGTCCCCCGGCCAAACCCCTTGTGACGGAGCCTGCGACGCGGTGTGGGATCCGCGCAGAGATGGGCAGGTGGCACATCTCCTCTGGGAGCCACTTTAATCTCAGCAGGGTGTTCCAACAGGCAACCGCTTTGAAGTAACAAGCGAGCCTTTCTCCCAGGTGGGATCATGCTGTAACAGAAACGGGTTGCTTTCCCAATTGTTCTGTCCATTGTCTGAAATACAAATCCCCTGTCTCCAACCTCAAAGCGTAGCCGTGCTAGGTGAAACCTGAAGACTCCAGGAAGATGGAGGCATTTCTCTGAAGTAAGACTTGATCTTAACCTTGTACTGCCAAGACAACACCCTGTGGGAAACTGTGGTTCAGGAACTCACATCCTCCGATAGAAACAACCCACCACAACGGCTTCAGAATCAACGTCCTGGAAAGCATCAGTGTGCAATGCATTATCCCCTGGTGTCTGCGCTACTGTGCTGGCAAAAGCTTTTCATAATGACAATCACATACCACCACCACCACCCCCCCCCCGCACACACTGGTTTGCATTACAGAAAACATGGTACAACAGAAAGCCAATTTCTCTGTGCTGCAACTGGGTTTGGACTTATTCCAAGCAGTCACTATCAAACAATCTCCTTCCAGGAGTTCCCACTCACTTCTCCTGTATCAATCTACTTTTATGCTGGTATCTTGTTTTAATCTTTTCTTTCACATGGATGCGAGTGCAATACCAAGAGCAGATGTGGCTCATTTATGTGTATAGCAAGTCTCAGTCATAATACATTTAAAGAGCTTTCTCAGGTACGTTTGTTCGGCTTCTACAACACGTACACAGTGTTTTTCATTAGATTTATTTCTGGCAGGTGTGGTTGAAATGTGAAGGATCAGTGGGGCAATTTTTCCTCTCTCTAATTTAACATCCTTTTTTGTAGTTTTAGTAGCAAAGGGATAGTTGTCAGATATACAACATTCATGTGAAAAATCTATTTTTTCTGTAAGAAATAGCTTTTTGACCAAAACAGGTGCATTAATTTTGATTTGCAAAATAATTATTTCATTCTTGCTTGGCTTGGGGATGTGTTGGAATTCCCCAAAATATAGGGGGACAAAGCTTCTGCCAGCTCTGCCCACAGGGTCTGTTCTCTTCTCAGGTACAGCAGAGATGGCCTACCAGCTCAAACCTGCGCCAAGGAAGGCATAGAGGCAGCACATGCTACTGCCCTCCACGCCGTACTACCCGTTCTGTGCATATGCAAAAAACATTTTCTGCAGTCTGTCGATACAGAGCACTCCACCAGCGTGAAGTTCACTTCAAACCACACATCATGCAGCAGTGAATTTAAACAAGAACCCACAACACAATGGCAAGTAATAATGGACTATGCAGGTTTCGTTCCTGATGGTCATCACTAGCTCAAGTGACAAATAAATTCCACAGGCTTCCACCTCTTCCTGAAATACAAGAGCTTTCAGGGATCAGCAAGGATCAAGACGAGCTTGAGTACCGCCAAGGCATCTCAGCAATGGGAGCTGCTCAGCTTTCCTCCACTTCTGTGGACCACGAAGCACTGACACCCCTACAGCCACTTATCTCATTTGAACTGCTACTGTATTTTTAAATGTCCTGCTGCAATTGTCATTTTAGTGTAAGTTAACCTCTTAGAGTGGAACTATATCAGACTTTCCCTCATTTATCAGATGGCAAAAGCTACTACATATCATCATTTAAAATAAGTAGTTTTCACTAGCAAGGCATAAAATCCCCTTAGTGCAGTTCAGAATCTGATTAGCTTAACATGCAAATAATCACAAGCACGGCACAAACCCCTTTCTGACCGTTCAGGTATTAGAGGGCCCAAAGACTGATTTTCACAGCATTTTTCCTTCTTTTTAACCTTCTCTTGCTGATGTATCTGATCAGTTACATCAGGAAAAGATTGTCCCCTATTGCCTCATAAACAATTCACTTTTACGAGCATGAAACAACTATTTCTTCCACAGGTTCCTTCTACCTGTGCATAGTATTGATTTTGAAGTTATCTGTTAAAGAGCTCCATTTTGTGTAGAAGACAGGTTGATGATATTTTTATTACTTTTGAAAACATACATAAACCCGACAAAGAAACGTCAGAGAGAAACAAAAGACACAGCCTACTGCAACATGCTCAGCACTTTTACATCTCACCGTCAGTCTGCCGCTTCCTGCCAGGGACTGCAGGGTATGAACGACCACCACTCACAGCATTTAACAAATTCCACCGAACGTACCGTGCCCCGACTCCCAGCCAACGCGGGCTCTGACACCACGGCTCCGATACCTCCTTCTGACCTTTCTTCCTTCTCTGAATAGCGTAGGCAATGATGTTGGAGGCTCATTTTGGTGTGTGTGTCTGAATAACAATTCTGATACCTCTATGATTTTTGCTAAGGGTTTTTTTGTGTGTGTGTGTGTGTGTGTGTGTGTGTTTCGGTTTTTTTTGTGTGTGTGTGGTTTGGTTTTTTTTTGGTTTTTTTTTTTTTTTTCTTTTTTTTTGACATTTTACACAGGACAGATGTTGTCACCAAGGCTGCTCTTGTAAACAAGATATGGAGATGGTCTGGATTGGGTTACCTTGGTAAAATAGTTTAAAATAAATAAAAGGATGGTTGGTCTCTCTCGGATGAATTAGCTTGATTGGAACTGTCAGATTAAAAAGGCCTAAATAAACAGAGTTGTGCATCTACCCTTAATGGAGTTAAGAGCCCAGGACAAGTAGTAAAGATACACAAAATGAAAGCCTAGATGACAGAATTCATCCCTGCGCAGACATGGCTGATACGCATGTAAGCATCAACTAAACCCCAGTCTAAAGAGGGTCTTGGATTTACAGAGACCATGGATTTAGTTCACAACACCCACTAAAAGCTGTGCTGATTCTTTTTCCCTGCTAATAAATAATTTCACAGAAACATAAAAACATGAGTCAAGGACATCTAGAGATGAGAGAGACCATCACTGCTTCCTGCAATTTCAGAGCTCCTGGCCCAGGGTAAGATGGGACATTGCTCCACAAACTGTGCTTTGGATTAGTTAAGTCCTTAAAAATCAAAGCTATTCTGCTACTCTGTCTCCTTCCACAGGATTACCTGAGTTCTAGCCTATTTACAGTGCTCTTGCATAGGCTCTCCCTTCCACTTCTGTGCCATAACGAATTCTTTGCTGGCTGCTCTGAACCGCTGAGCCGTTTTTGATATCGCGTAGCAGACAAGTCTTGGCATGGAGGCGTACGAATGTCAGTGATGGATGAGTCTTCCTGCATAAAACTTTCTCATGATGTTGCATAGTCATTGCAGGATGAAAGATATGTAAGTGTAGATGTCTACAGCTTTTCAGAAGGAAATGTAAAATTCAACAGAGCATCATCCTCCAACTCCTATTGGTACATTTAAAAGACCCATAGTAACTGTGTTACTGGGGTGCAACATCAAAACACTGATAATTAAGGACGCCGACTCTTTTTACGGTAGTACCCTTTTTTATATTTACCACCTTGAGCTGTTCAGACTGAAATTTTCAAAGTCTGTCTCAGACCAAGTTTCCCCCCCCTCCAAAATAATCTAAAATAGCTCATCTGTGGGTTGGTTTGCTTGTACACAAATGAAAAGAAAAGCATATTATTTTGCCACGCTAAATATAATCTATAAATGGCATGGTCAAAAACATCTAGGAGGTTTAGATTTCAAGTTATTAGAAATTACTGGATACTGTGACTCTCTCCCAGTTAACAGCTATGAATGCAGCACAGAAACAGAGGCACCTACACAAAGAATTTGGCCCACAGCAAACATATTATTGTAAAGTTGTCTAGAAAATAGATGCTGTTCAGACCAGAAATTACCTTAAATGACTGTTGAGTTGACTGGGTTACAATATTTTAAGGATCATAAAAATAAATATAGTTGTCCAAACAGTGAGATGCAGTGTATTGCCAAGTAAAACACCACAGCATGAAGGGGTGCTTACCCTGTGTAGCACTGGGCTGCCTGTAAACTACAAGAACCAGGATGAAGTGACTCTTTGTTCAGTCTGTGTGTTTAAAAATTGACGAGTGCTCCGTGGTATCAATCATGCCTGTCAGACAGCACAAGTGCAGATCTGTTACACTTAAAGGGTTGTCAAACGAGACATGATTTAATTTGTCATTTTTCTCTCTCTCTCTTAGTGCTGCATGCACGTGCTCTTCATTACTCTTCATCATCAGGAAAATGAATACATTTTTTGTATAATTTTTTTTCTCCGAGAGGGTGGAGGGATGGTTGTTTACCAATGACCCAGCACTTGTGAAGAGATCATAAGCAGCTGTTCCCTACATGCCCTCACGATCCGAGAATTTAACTAAAGCCGTGGGAGGAGTGGGATAGGAGAGGGGACTATTTGGTCCATTTTTTTCAATAGACAAAGGCCCCAGTCGCACACAGCTCCGCAAAGAGACTGCAGGAACAGAGGCTTTGGAGCTTGTCCTGCATTCTATTCCTTCATTAAATTTTCCTCTTCAAACTTCTCTAAAAAAATGTTAACATGGTATCTTCACGTTATGTTTTTGGGAGCACAATTGTTGGAGTTTTGCCGGCTTCAGGACTGCAAGATTTAATTAAAAAACTTTCTGACTTCTATAACTCCGTGAGCGTGGTTTATTTTATTCTTGAGAGAAGCTTTACCTGCTGTCATAATCCAGGAAGTAAAGCAGATAGATATATGAAATATCAGAACGTTGTGGGAAAAGATTAACTCATTTGTTTCACAGTTCATGTGGGATTTTTCCCATCTAAGATAAAGAATGAATAGTAAAGGAGAAAAACAATATAAGGAGAAATATATTGCAATAGGAGAAAGAGAAATACTACCTATTGATAAGCATACTTTTCAAATTGGTGGGAAACCTGAAGCTACATCCCCAAAAGAGCTTTTAGATACCTGTGAGTGCAGTTACGCTTTTTCTCTTCAACAACAAGTCTAAACTAACAAAAATGTTCTTAACTCTGGGCAGAATTCCAAATACTTCCTGAACCAGGTAAATTCCTGCTGCTCTTGGTGGGAGCTGATGTCCCAGCATTGTCCAAGGATGCCAGTTTGGCCTACCACATAATAATGCTTTCACAGTATAAAGCTTTATTTCATCTGAAGTTGAGAACCTTCTAAAAAGCACTAAGCAGAACCAAGGCTGTCTAGCGCTTGTCTTCCAAAAAGGAGGTTGAGGGGAGACCTTATTGCTCTCTACAACTGCCTGAAAGGAGGCTGTAGCGAGGTGGGGGTCGGTCTCTTCTCCCCAGTAACAAGCGACGGGACGAGAAGAAACGGCCTCAAGTTGCACCAGGGCAGGTTTAGGTTGGCTATTAGGAAAAATTTTTTCACCGGAAGGGCTGTCAGGCCCTGGCCCAGGCTGCCCAGGGCAGGGACTGAGTCCCCATCCCTGGAGGGATTTAAAAGCTGGGGAGATGTGGTGCTTACGGACATGGTTTAGTGGTGGGCTTGGCAGTGCTGGGTTAACAGTGGGACTTGGTGATCTTAAAGGTCTTTTCCAACCTAAATGACTCTATGATTCTAATGTCACAGGTCACTTGTCCAATCTGTAAAATGGACTAAAACTCTGGAACAACACTGCCAAACAGAGTAAATAAATCTACTTCAAATGAGACTGGAACACCCTGATCCTGGGTCATAAGCCATTGCCTAAGCTTGGGACTGCAAGAATTCAGGTGAGATCCAGCTGCATCTTTCAATTAACATTTCATTCATTGCGAGAAATTGGCTAAGAAAGTCTAAAAAACATGTCTCTCTACTTTTAATGACACCTCTCTTTCTCTGCCATAAACAATTTGTCTGCCTTCTGCAAACACGTTTCTCATGCAGCCAGGACTAGGCCAGCTCAAAAGTAGATGTCAGGAGAAACTCCTTCCAAGCGCAACAATGACAGTCCTGTCTCACATAAAGGAGAGTCCAAACTGAAGTCTTACTTATTCTAGCATTTCCTATGGAAAGATTTTACAGGTCCCCAGTGAAAGTGAGCTTGAATTAAGTACAGTGCTAAACTGGTAAATCTCTGCCACGTTCCATCATGGTATATCAGCAAGGTCATTTTCTGAAATGCTTCTAACATGAATCTAGCGATACAGCATTGGAAATTATGAAGTAGCAACTGTCAACAAGTTTCTTCATCTTATTTTACCTGCTGATCCTAAGGTAGCACTTAGGTCCACAAAGCAGTAGATGCCACCTGTAATTTAATTCAGGACTGGGGGACAGAAATACACAGTGAGTAGCAGAGTGAGACATCTAAACTTTACAGAATGTCCATGCAGTGATGCTCACTTTGAGTACCTGGAAGTTTTAAAGGACAGTCTTGGTTCAATGCCAGCCTTAGTGGCAATGAGTACTCTCAGGACAAAAACACCTGCAAGGATCAGGGTCAAAATCAGAACTTTCAAGGTGGAAAGGTACCTTTTACAATCCTGAGAAGAAAAGGTATCCAGGTGGAGGGGCCTGGGCAGAATATGATATGTAGTTTGGCTGAAGTAAAAAAGTGGAGTAGAAGGAGGTAAAATATGAGCAGAAATAAAGCATACATACCATGTCAGAAGGGAGCAGCACAAACACTCACTGAGCTTCACCTTAGCTTTGCAAACCCAGAACTAAAAAAACCCAGAACTCCAAATTCAGCATCTTGAAACATGTCTTCAATTGGTTTAAAAGAACAATTAAAACATGAAGAAAACAGAAATTGTAGGGAACCCTTTTTTTTTTTTTTTTAACATAAGGACATTTTTCCTATAACAAGTAAATGTAAGATTTTTTTTTTTTTAAAAAAGAGGAATTTGAAAAGTTGAAGAAGGATGCTTTCAAGACTTCCTTGAAGACCTCTGCTCATTCTTGTGCTAACAACAATTGAAATGCAAGGGAAAAAAAACATTCTTCAAAAATAGTAGAAAGCACTTGAGAATATTAAAGGGTTTATCTCCCAGTTCATTTAAAGAAAACAGCAAGGTTTGACAGATTTCCCATTCAGGCACAAGATGAGCTATTGTTCCTTTAAAATGTATTTAAGTTACCCCTTACTTCTCTTGAACACATCGCAAGGTGAACGCAAATCTTCTAAAGACAGACACCTAAATAAGGACAATGAAACATAACTTACTTATTCTGATCCTCCTATGATCCACAGTGATCTGAAGTGATCATTGCGCTCTGTGCAAAAGGAATCCTTTCTGCAGAGCACACAATTAACCTGTAGATTTTTTTTCCTCTCCACATAACTTTCATGTCAGAGACACAGGTAGATTTAGTCAAGGATTAGGCATGTTCTGTAAGTGTTACCTAGTTAGACTATTCCTGTTAGCAGTGCATGAAGGGTCTCAAATTCATAACATCTAAGAAAGCCTGAGACAGAGAAAGTATTTTTGTACCTGCATGATTTTGGTATGTTCAAAGGACCATTTAATACTGTAGGATGGCCAAAATGTTTTCATACAAGTATCCCACTTGGAAACCCAGTCAGAATCCTGGACCCTGAAGGATGGAAATAGGAGCGAGAGATGAAGACTTGCCTTATTGGATAGTAACGTTACTTTTCTTTCTTTCATTCTGTCTTTACTTGAGGCATAGATATTTTTCTGCTACAGCCCTCTGAGCATCTATCACAATGCTGTCTCAGATGGTTTTTCCAGACTGTATTTTAATACTGAAAAATGTAGCCAGGATGTGAGGGGACCAACTAGGATGATTGTATCCCTCACCGTAAAGGAATCTATACAATATGCATTAAGCTCATACAAGTCAAATAATAGCTATTCCAAGTCTTGTCCTATGCCACATGCCACAGAGCATTCTCCAATGTCCAAAAACTAACTAGTCCTTCTAAGGGACTAGTACTAAAAGAGAAAGCAGGAGAACCCAAGCACACTGCTAACATCTGCAGACCCTACAAATAGCAGGGAATTTACTTTATTTGATGCCTGTTACACGTGAAATATCACCAATCCATAGAGGAAGACAAAAACCAAATACAAGGGCAAATCATTCAGCTGTAGCCTTAAATTTGGCCTGCACTATACCCTTTCCAAGCATCCCATCCGCAGGAGACAAGACATGCGACTCCACTAACCAACAACTTAATAGAGCATTTCAGAACTGATATTCCTAGAGTAGCCAACAGCAGCAGTGGGGAACCAAAAGGACAGTAGGCCTTAAGCACATGCTTGATGGTTTTTCTGAACTGAGTCCCAAGTCCTGCTTTACCTATTCATGTGAATAGCCCTATTGAATTCAATTGGACTGTTTATGGGAATACGGATAGAAAACTTTGGCTCTACTTTGGTAAACTAAACTTGAGGAACTGTCTGAGTTTACCATAACAAAGACCCTAAAGCCAGCAAGCATCATGAAAGGAGCTTATTTCATTACTAAATCAATTTATAAGTATAAACAGAGAGTTATCTGACTAAAATATGGATATTGCCTATTTGAAATACTGCACCTCAAACTTACTAAATGTCACCAATAGGCATCCCTCAAGGAAGCAGGCAGCATGCTGCCTGTGGATGCCCCAACTATAAATCAAGAGATTTCCTGAAGTCTGCCTGGAATGGTGGAGCGTAGCCAAAATTACATGAAGTGCTATTTGTGTGCTATTAGTTGTGGGGTGGGAGGAGGAGGAGTGTGGGAAGGAAAAAGGGGAAGAAGGAAAACCACTTTCTTAATAGTTCCTACAACGTTTGGACAACATTCCTTCATAGCATCCATTTATCAGGCTTCCATGTAATAACTCCAGGCCAAACAAAAAACAAACAAACAAACAAAAAAAGGCTGAAAAGGAGGAAGGTGGGGAGAAGAAATCAGGGATACTAGGTTTTAACAGGGGAAAAAAATTGGAATGTTGTCAATGTTTCCATTTAAAAGACATATAGTAATTACAAAGTAATGTTTGTGTCTAGGTGCCATTCAGAGGTAGCACATGATGTCAGTTTGTTCTGCTCAGCAGTTTTATATCTGAACAATAGTCCAGTCTTAGACAGAACTTTTAAGATTTTACATTCAGTCAACTGCAGCCTCCCACACCCCAGACGCATTTGTATTCACTTAAAAAATGTCCACGGTGTCATTTGGATAGGTGGAAAAACCTGGCAGACGGGAAGGGCAGGTCCTGCAGCAGACGCGGCGCAGCAAAGCACAGGATCCGCAGAGACACCTCCAAGCCGTAGCTGGAGCATTCCCAGGTTCTGCGCTAAGCAGCACCGTTCTAAGAAAGGGATGCCATGACATGTAGATGACATGCGTATTAAACAAGGAATATTCATGAAAAACAAAACAAAACAAAAACCAGTCACCACTGCAACCACAGTGTTCCACAGTCCGAGTTCCAGCTTTGTAGCTTGTTCTCGCTAGTGACCGAAACGTGGTGTAGTCATCTAGTGGCCAGGTGAGATCCTACAGGGGAGTGTTTCCATTTTCTAACATGAAAAATGAAAAGGTACTGAGCCATTAGCCCCCAGTATCTAATTTCATCGTGAATTTGAAAAATGCAGCAGGAACCAAGAAATTGAAATGGAACAATGCGCATATGTGAAGCCGAAGACAGAGGATGGTAGCAAGCCATTATTAGAGCATTAGAGCTGTCATGAGTGACCTGCCCTGCTGAGTATTGATATTAGCTTAAATACAAAAATTTTGCATCAACTGTCATTTGCAAGAAAGACAGATCTCAATGCAGCTAGAGCACAAATTCTTTTTCTCATATTTTAGTGGATCACATTCATGGTTGTCTTTTGATGTTTCTAGCTGAGAGAACACTTTCATAAAACAAAACAAAACAAAAAAATCTCTTTGGGAATCCCTGTTGGTGACATGTTTTTGATTAGTGCTAATGTTTTTCTGGCCGGCTGTGAAAATGCATTTAACCATAATTGACTAGGCACTGCAATTCCAAAGCTTTATGAAACAAAAATCCACAGAGTGACAATCTGATACAGAAATCTGGCAAAAGATGATGTATCTTGCCCCTCAGAGACAAGTTTAATGGAATAAAAATATTGATCTAATATAGAAAGATTGGATATACATTTTCCTATAGCTTTCAGTATTATCAAGGGGGTAGGGGAGAAAATTCTTAACATGGAAACCTATTCATATTTGGAATAGTTTCCTCTTGAAGGAAATGGTGTAATTGTAATTTCAGCGCTCACTGCACGAAAACCAGACAAAGCACTGAAGACTATACCACAGAGAGGAACTCTGCACTGGCTGACGACGCAACCCCATCTTCCCCGATTCTGATTTCTATGATTCCATGATTTCCTTTTCCACTGAAACTGGAAGCAGGGGAGAAAGAGGCCGGAGGAGAAAAGCAGCAGAATTCCCGCACTCGGATCACAATTACACAAGTGCTGTATTCAGCCAGTCAGAGATGGACTAAAAAACCGTTTGCCGTTTCCTGAAGAGCTCCTTTTTATGGTGGCCATAAGGAAACCATGTGTTTTCTCTACTCAACCTCAGAACTGGAAAATGCAAGCCTGGTTGATTATGATACTGTAAATTTCAGAGAGTACTTCTAAATAATGCTCTAAATTGGATCTTCTTGTGGGAAAAACAAATCTGTCAAGAGAACAGACTTCTTAATTTGTGAAACAAGGCGCTCAGCTGTACGGTAGTAACAGTGACACCATCAATTTGCTTCTAATAGCTGATACTAAACTGAAAGAGATCACAGAGACGGAACATAGCACTGGCTAGATGGCACCAGGCGACTGTCCGCTGCTCTCCCTTCTGGTTCATTTTAACCACAGAAAAAGTTGTGGATGATTTCTGCCTCTTTACGTTGGAGGGGGGACGGGACTGAAAAAAAAAGAACAACCCAAAAGAACACTGCGGATAAAGAAAAAAAATCGCAGCATCGAATCAATTAATGCGAGTTCTTCCTAACTTCCATGCAAGCTTTGCCTTCAATTAGCATGATCTCACTGAACCCTCTTGTGTAGGCCTGGAGCAAAAGCAATGGAAACTTTCTCCCTTCTTGTTTTAATCTTTCACCAAGTCCTGACTTTCGCCTCCAGCCCGTCTAATTGAAACTAATCTTCGCGGGCGAGGCCTGTCTCTTTCCCTTAATCCCTCTCTAAGGAAGCTCACATGGTCCCAATTACAGCCACACCGGCCCCTTTTATTCCCCTCCTCGTCTCCTTCTGCCAGTTTCATTTTTTGAAAGTTTGCATTATTAACTCCATGCTTGCGAGTTCCTGTCTGTCACGGGGGCCTAGAGATGTTATCACTGGTTGCCGATGTATAAGGTTACCATGAAAGCATTTTATGGATTACATTTTGCAAAAAGGCGATAGAGGGCATGATAGCTAGCACAGTGGCGAGCTTCATAGGAGTTTATATCTGCAATAAATGAGAGGCCAAGGAAGTGTTTATCTTGGACTTAAGTGTATACCTGCTTAGTTATCTAGAGGCAGAGACAATAACAGCTAAGAAGGGATCGCTAACATTTACTACAAGGGTTTCACAGAGATGCTTATGAGATGGGCTGCTACCCTAGGAGGAAAGCAGGCCACAGAGACACAACCAAGGAGCCCAGCTGAAGAATGTGTTTAACATTACAGAGTTAATGAGGTTTTATGAAGGCAAAGATAGCACTCACTGGTTCCCAAGCTGGCTCCTAATCCCAAGTCAAAGCCTAGCCCACTAATACTGAAGCTCAAACAATTTATTAAGAAATAGACAATTTTCTTTCTCTTCCTTTTTTCCTTTTTTTTTTTTTTTTTTTATACTTCCTTCTCATAACTTGCCGAGTCCCAGGCAATAGCTTCTGTGTTCCTCCAGTGCCATGATTTATTGCTTGCTTATACAGTTTCTGGTTCAAAGCTAGGTGCATAAATCAATCACGGTGGTTGCTCCCCTGAATACATTCATTTGAACTTTTCTGTTGTAGCCCTGAGAAAGGCTGCTCAGCACCACCACAGTGACCTCCCTCCTTTCCATCCCCAAAGTGCACTCTGGATTTCTTTGAGCACTAGCACACGCATCCCAAAATGACCCTCCCAACCTCATCTCCCTTCTTAAGCAGGGCAGCAGACATGCAAGAGAAGAGAGCCTCTGCAGATGGCATCAGTACTGGGCTAGCTGATGGCAGGCAAATGAAAGGAAGACAGGTGCAAACACATCAGACAGTACTATGGCCTTAATAATCACCAGTGGTACTATGATTAATAATCACCAGTGGTACTATGATTTAGGCTCTAAGCAACCAAAACCACCAACTGCTGCCACTAACCAGAAGCTGGAGCAGACATTCACATCACCAAAATATAGCTCATCTCTGGAACCACAAACCTGCCCAGTTCTCATTCAAGGTGGATGGCAATTGAAGTCTCGCCTTTCTGTAGCAGAAGAACGCAGCACCGCAACCACCTAGGACATTCAACTGCCTAAATAAAGTAGTATTTCCTCATAGCGATTCCCTTCCCTTTGGAGAGGAAGGAAAAGCAAGGGGAAGAATCACACGCGGCAGAGGCGAACACCACCTCTTCAAGGGGAGGTTATACCGCGGCTTTAGGCACCCAGCTCAGCTGTTTAGCCCATACATCCCCCTGGGATTCTTCAACAGCTCGAAGAGAGAGGCTCCTTTTCCTTGTTCTCAGCCATCTGAGTTAGGGTACCTAAATTACAAGGTACTTTATATATGGTCCCGGGAAGGGTGAATGCTGCAGGAGTTCTGGATTTTGGCTCCATAGATGAGATTTTTTTTTTTTTTTCCCAAGAATATCTCAAAATATGGAAAATGCTGATTTGACTAAATGTGCTAAAAACTAGAAATCTAGAGAATCCTGAAGTAAACAATAGGAAAAAACCTTATCACTTCTGTCAATCAAAATGGCTTCTCTATATTTCAAAGCATTTCATGTGCGAACATTTTTTTAAGTATCTTTACTTCAGTTCACTAAAGTTTGAAAGCAAAAAGTCATTTAAACCAGAAAGATGACAATTGCATTTTTTAAAATGTCAAAATAACATATTTTGACAAACTCAAAGCATTTTTCCAAAACACAATCAAAGTCAAGAATTTGTCAGAAACCTTTCCCACAAGGAAAACTGGCATTTTTAGGAAGAAATAATAACTTGCACATCTGGATAATGAATTCTTGGCCAACACTAACTCATGAACTGTGGCCCAGTTAGCAGCAGTGCCACCTGTAGAACTGCAGCAGACTCATGGTTAGATCCTCAAGGAATCAGCCCCAGAGTAGACACTATAGCTCTTTCAGTTACTCTTGCGTGAAGCCTGCTCACACTTTGGCTTTGAGTGCTCCTAATCTTTCTTTATAATGGAAATACAACACGTGCTTTTCCGCAGTGTTTTTTTTCAGTATGGAAATCTTCATGACTCATTTGTCATTATTTCAGTGTCTTTCATAAGACACTTAATAAATGCCTGAAAATCTCACCCTTCATTAACAAAAAATGTTTCTGCCTTCTACAGCTGAGAGTCAAGCTTGAAAATCCCTCCCCGCCCCCAAGTTTAGAATGATAAATTGATAAAATAATAAAATAATCCAGCTTGTTTTAAGTCTAGCTGCTAGAGGTGCTGAGGTAGTCTGGCGCAGTATTTTTAAAATTTGTACTACTAATACAGATTTTATAAAGAGAAAATACATCAATACACGCTTACATGTGTATGCATGCATGTGATCCTTGCTGTCTCTCTTCTTTCTCCTGGGAGATTATATTGTCTTTGAATACATTTATGCCCACCTCCTTTTTGGCCTAGTCAGCAAGAAACTTCACATTGCAACCTCTGGTTTGCTGCTGACTTCTTCATATGTGAGCTGAGAAGTAAAAACTCATAGCACACCACCATACATTTTATGGCACAGCACGAACGGGTCATTCTTTTCCTTTGCCTGTGATATTTATGAGGACTTAGAGAATGATTAACTGAGGGGGATGGTGGAAATGAATCCTTCTAAACAGTGAAGCTTTGGATTCTCCAACCAAACGAATGGCTTTTATTCCAGATTTATGATCTTCTCACAGCCTGGCTGTGATGAGTAATGACCTATCTTCACACTATTAAAGAATTTATTATGACTATTTATCACCAAAGTAACGTAACAAGATTTGAAGAGGTACACAATAATGCTAGGAGAGCAGCCAACATTGTCTTAGCTGTTAACTTGCCCAAATACCATATAGCTAAAGTGGGGCTAGCAAAGGAGGCTGTCTGCTTCTGAGCACGTGCTCGGAGGGAAAAGTAGTATGGGAGAGTGTGCGGCTGGGTAGGAGAAAGTCCAGAGTCCAAAGAGGTATGCATCCAAGGGGAATATCTCCAAGGGCAGGAGGGACAGAGAATATAATTGTGCGCACATACACATCTGTTTTTCCCTCTTTTTTCCAGGCTTAATGATGGGGAGGGAAATAGATCTACAAGATGGTATCTAAGTATGTAGGCTAACGAGGCTATTTCCAATGGAGAATGAACGCCTCTAACGGCTGAGTAAATGAGACCCTAGAGATGTTGCCCACAGCAGAAAGAACTTTTAGAAAACAGAAACAGTGATGGTGAGTGAATGGCGAGTACTCTGGACCTGAGGGATGCTCTCGGGGGACGTCCTAGGAGCCGTACAACATTCTTCATACCAGTAACTTTGAATTCTTCAGTTTTCAGTTGTAAAATGACCAGAATTACAGCTGCCTTCAAGACTTTTCAGGTTGGTGATGTACCTTGAGCCCAGCACATAAGATAAAAAACCACAGCATCTCTGCCCCTTTGTTAGCTTTGAACTAAGCACTAACTAGCTGACCTCAGTGCCAGCTACCTGAAAGTTTCAGAGAGGAGTTTCAAAATTTGCTCCATCATCTGAGCTAACTGCTGAAAATATCACTCCTAAAAGAAACATAGTCCAGCAGAGCAAGTCATCTACTTACAAAGAGACTACAGCCCCTCCTGTTAGATGAGTTTTCGTCTTTGCAGTGGGTTACATCCTGATGGCAGCTCTACCCGTGGAATCAGGAGCAATAATGGATTGCCTCCAGAGTCTCAGCACATGCTGTTCCACTTTTGAAGCAGGCTGTCAGTAAATGTCATATTTTATTTTGCTTCCGAAAGACAAATATGGCAACACATACTTTGTTAGCAGGCCAAAAGAATTATAACTGTATTTTGCTGAAAGCAATGTTGATTTGGATTTAGCCTAACACTGCTTGTAAAACTGAATTACATTGAATTTGTTCTAAACAGCTGTGATGTTAGGATCTACACACACACACACTCCCTGCTGGCTATAGTAAAACTGCAGTTGATGCTCTGGGGAAACGCAGGTCCTCTCAAAAGCACAGGAAGTCTCTATCCAGGCCCCAGGAGCCAGTGAAGTGAGTGAGAAGAGAGAATTCATAGGAAAGTCTGGCTTCTAGATAGCCGTAGATGACCAATACCAGGTCAATCACAGAGACAGGGAGCAGAACCTACCTGGGTCCCTGGAATCTCATTCAGTCTCCGGCCAGACCCCAGAACCAAAACATAAGAGTTTCATAACACTTTCATTCCCCTGACACAAGAACTTAGTACTAATGGCCCACATGCCTAGAACACCATACAAATTCTAGGCAATAAGCCTGTCTGAGGGTGCAAAGCCCAAAGACAGTGGGCACCACTGAAGCAAGTACAGTAGTTGGAATTTAAAGAGGAAATCAGCAGGGTTGGACTAGACTCAAACATCTGATACCACTGGCAAGGCATCCACTTGCTGAAGGCTGATACAGTTTTCCAATGAAGTGTGACTGAGCAGAATTGCAGGAGGCAGATGCAAGATGTTTGCAACATGCAAGACAACGCAGAAGCGTTTGCATTGCACCCTTCTGCACTGCTACCGCAGTGCACCAGGGACACGTTATGGACAATTCTGGATTTACTTACTGGTAGGGAACTTCCTGCTGACCCATCTCTTGTATGGATGCTCAAGCGTTTCTAACAACACAGAAGACTTCGTATATAATTAAGGTCTAACAAAATAGACAGCCACAGAAGAGGAAAAGATGCATGCATGGCTATGCCTGTCCTCGAGAAAGTAAAGACCTCACAGTGCTCATCACTTTCTGCCACAAATGTCAATGTCGCTGTTTTATCCTGTTTTTTTCAATGAAAATATAGGGCAATGTATGTATATATACACCTGTGAAAACAGTTCCAAGATCATAGCACTATTTCATACAGTTTCTTTCCTAGGAAAAAAAATTACCAACACCTGAAAGGTGTTATTGCTGCTCCCTGAACAGACTACAGGAAAGCCCCCAATTCCAGGGAAAGGAGCAGAGAAGCCCACAGAACAGAATAGAGCAGAACAGTGCCCTACCTACTCCTAATTCTACCGACTGATGTCCGAGATTGCTGTACTATGACACCAGTGACAGAAACCACTTGACCTGTTCTGCTGTACTGGGTTTTCTAATGATCTGCAGAGACTGGGCAACCGGCAGAAAAGGAATGGGAGGCTTCCTCGAGCAAAGGGGAAGGCTGTTCCCTCCCTCGTTGGCAGAACAGCTATAAGAAATAGACCCTTGTTTTTCCTAGCACTCCAGGTTATGTTGTTTGCTTCCTCTCTCCATAGAGAGCTCTGTCGCAGAGGCAAGGAAAGCTTATGCTTTAAGGGCTCAGTTCAGAGACTGTTGTTGATAGGTCATTACATTCTAATGGAGTTTAGATCGGGTCTAACATCTGAGGCAGTGGTTCCTCTCTTTCCACAATGTATTTTTGTTCCATAACCCAAAGAGTTCCAGGAAACTTCACAGGGTCAAGCCCCGGTCCGAGCCAGAGTCTATGTTCAGGCTAGGATCCCAAGTCTGCCAACTTTGGGCTTCCTTGGTCACAGTGTCTCCGCTGTTCTCACTAAGCTGCTGTGTTGACCCCTGATACCTTTTTCTTTTTCTTCAGGAAAATAGGCCTAGTTACTAGGCAGAGTCTAGTTGTGGCAGCTAGTTCTAGTTTAACCATGTAGGTGGATGAGAGGGGTCACTAATACAACAATGATGGTTTCTGTGTTCCTAGAACACAATCTCAAACCCAATATACCAGTGCCAGGCTCCAAGTTCCCAAACCCCATCTGTAGCAATCATTAAATAAACTCTTAACGGTGTCTTCTGTAGCTTTTAATAGACTAGAGTACTTATACTGTCAGCTTTTACTGGGCAAGATGTAATTTTCCAATAAACACGACCTCTTCCAAAAAGCAGCACTTTCTGAACTTTTTCCAGACTCCAAAGGTTTTGGCTGCAGCTGCAGCAATGGGAATCAAATTATAAAAACAAAATCCCTCCTTTCATTCCAAGCTTTCAAATGTTTTTCCAGGGCTGAAATGAGAGGCGCACTCACTATTTGTTTCTGCTTCTGTTGGCTTTTAAAAGCACAAGAGGGTAAAGGAGCTGGATGGCTGTAACTTTCACAGCTTGCTTATGTACACAGTGCCATAACCTTTGTGTCTTGCTGTGAGCAGCTGCACTGCAATTGTATTAGTCTGACTGACTGTAAACTGTGTGGTAATATGTAAAACATATTGTGAGTGATGATGACTAATTGGAGAACATCTTGCGAGACACTCTAAACGTGTGTAAAATGTCATCCAGCTGTAAGCTGCATTCTGTCCCGATTGGCTCTGTATTACTTATCAGGGCTTCAGGGCTCACCAGCAACTTTACAGATGAATGGCGTAAGAAGAAGGATCCCTTGTTTCAAACTCCTCCACCTTTAGTAACTGATAATTGATCAATTCAATGAAACTTAGGTATCAAGTTCTGGTAGTCATTTAGAGCACCCTGGCTAGAGGAGCCCGCTTGTCAGTGAGGAACTAGGAAAAAATCAGCCACCCTTTCAAAAACAAACAAACAAAAAAAGCACACACCAGAAAGAACCCTAACACACACACCCCAATTCTAAAATCTTGTCCTTGTTTCTAGTGCTGTTACAGAGGGGCTGAGCTCTGCTAGCCAACTGTCATATTCCTGGCATTGGCATTACCGCAAATGCCAGAGATACAGGGTGATAGCAACTGCTTCAAAAAGCCAGCAGGTCCTACGTTCAAAAGAGAGAAGTTACCTGTTGGAAGGAGTGTGTTAGCTGCCTAGTACAGGAACAGAGACTTGCACTGGCTAAAATATTAGGTTTGCTCCATTGTCAGACCATCGGCCACTCATGCCGGTCTACATAAGACATTCTCTTCTGGCTCATGTGGCAGGAAAGGTATTCCCCATCTCAGAAAGCAATTCCGTATTTATCTGTAAGAGCCTTTCTCTGCAGGTGATAAAACCAAATAAATTTTGCAGGATATTTCAAATTAAATGTCTAAAATTTCTTTAAAGTTACAGATTTCATGCATAAAGGACTAAATGGTGTATAGCAGTGAAACGGTACCTTTTAACGGACATAGAAAGTGGATCAGCTCTTTTGTTAAATACCATAATGCAATATACTTTGGAAGCAAAGAAGATCTTACACTTACGAATAAGAGAGTAACTAGACCAGCTCAGAAAAACTATGCCAGTTTTAATAAGAAATATGCTTTGTAAAAGCATAGCTGCCCTATTGTGCTAATATTGCTTGCCTATGGGATATGTGAACCGCAACTGCCATGCAATACATCCACGACTGGAGTACATAGTAGGCAAAGTATAGCAGATTAATGATTAAAGCGTTACAGCTTGTCTAGAGAAGCCCCTAAACTCACAGTAATGAAAGCTGAAATCATGTAGGATTCCACAGCAAATGGGAAGTCCTCTTTAAAACAGAGCGATCCGTGTGTAAAGGAGGCTCCTCGAGACTGTACAGTAAACGTCTCCAGACAGTTACACTGCAGATGCCCTATGCCTTCACAGCATAACATGCATTTAAAAGCCTTCAGCAACAGATCTCCAACAATGTCTCCCATTGTTCACTTTAGCTCACACTGGACCAAAACAATAGGTTGGTTGTAGTCCCAATAAGCTGGAACATATCTGCTATCTGGTGTGCAGGCAACAGGGAGGTTAGCTAAGGGTAAAAATAATTCTGTCCTCCTTGGTGCTGAAAACCCTTTCATTTGTACTGATATTCAAGGCCCTAATTTAAACAGGGACCATCTCTTTCTGAACACATCTGACTGGCAGCACAGGATAGAATTTCAGCTGTATGGTCTAGCTTGTCCATTATGCATTTAAACACTGTCAAGACGATGCTAATAAACTTTACCATGACCACTGCTCCCTAGGGATCAGAGCTAGCTACCCTGAGAGCCAAGGAGTTTTTGGAGATGACCAATAATTAGCAGTGGCGTTGGGTTTCCTGTACCAGACCACGGGCACAGGCGGGACCCAAGGGAGCCTTTGCAAGAGCTTCATCGGTTGCTGGCTCGCCCCTCTGCACGCACAGTGTGCCTCAGGTGGAGCGCACA
Organism: Platalea leucorodia; assembly: GCF_965183815.1. Lineage (NCBI taxonomy): Eukaryota > Metazoa > Chordata > Aves > Pelecaniformes > Threskiornithidae > Platalea > Platalea leucorodia. The sequence goes on from NC_138839.1 coordinate 1,793,535, forward strand.
GACACTGAACACAGCAGCCTGCCAGTGACCTGGTATTCACCTCCACCACTGGTGCTTTAACAGAGCGGTTTTGTTCCTCCCTGTAGTGGAGGGCGTCCAAACAGCAAATGTTCAGTGAGGGCAGGAAGAGCGTTTGAAGCAAATTCTTGCAGAAATAAATGTGAATTTACTTAACTTACCATGTCTCCTGCTTTTCCCCTCAGCCCCCCTTTTCCTTCCTACTGCTGTTCCTCAATAGCATCCCTCTACTTTCCAAGTCATCCTTCACACTCACCACTGTGTACCTCTCTCCCTTTTGCCACCCACTGCCTGTTTCTTTATTTTCTTTTTCTAATTTCTTTCCCCTCCCTCCATCTCAGCACAGACTTCTTTCCAGGTGAGAATATTTTACTCCATGATTCTATTAAAAAAAAACATTGTAAAAGAACTCACTCTTGCTGCTTTTAGCTCCTCAGAACACACTCACATGAACCAGGCAAGCAAAAGGGCTGGGGCACCCACGGAATCAAACCTGCACGGAAATATTTGTTTCCTGTGTTCTTTCCTCTAAGTGGATCTGAGGTTTTATGGCTTTGTCAGCCACACAGATTTTGTTGTGAGTTGCAGCACTTTGCATTAAGCTGCAGCTTTTGCATGTCTGTGTTTACATGCTAATTGAGTTTTCCTTTTTAACAAGTTTCTACCTCTCATGCTATGGACCACAGCTTGAACACTAGAAATACAAAGCTTCAAAATCCAAAATTTCAAAACAACAACTTTCAACAATAATCTTGTGTTTTTAAACCAACCTTATCATTTTGGGGCTAAGATCATTTTTCAAGGCTCCTTGGTGAGTAATTATACTGTTTGACGCTCCAATACTACAGACCAAAATCTAAAAGCCAGATATCCACATTTCCTAGACACAGAGAGTGAAACTCGATGGGTCAGTTCCTGCTCCGAAGGCTTAGGGTAGGAAGGGGAAAGTCAGTCAGCGAACAGCCAGGTGAAGGAAGCACTTTGGTCCTTGTGTTCAGCACAGCTGAGGGCAGGAGCTTTCTGTGCTGGGGGATGTACAGCTTCCAGGAAGGGCAAAGCACAAGACCTTGAATATCTGCTCTCTGGAGAAGCGCAGGAAGATGCGGCACACAAGAAGATGGCAAAGTGCTTTTCTGTACTTTGGAGTCCTGCACACAGCATCCACACTCACACATACATGGAGACACAACCCAGGTGGCAGTCAGGCTAAAAAGACAGTTAACAACCATGCTGCTGTATGGGCCAAGAAAACAAGTTTCCTTTCCTGTTTCTCTAGTTATCTCTTTTTTGGAATGGTCTAACCTTCTTCACTCGCTCATCCTCCACCCTGCCACGATTTAAACATGTACACCCAAGTAACAGCCTTCCCTTCATAACAGTTTCGCCCTCCACATCTTGCCAGTCTCAATTTTCCTACTAGAACGGGCTCAGAAGAAACATTTTATAGAACAGAAGTGATCCCAGCAGCCAAATGACGAGGATATGTTCCTTGCTTGCAACCTGCCAGCGCAGTTCCCAGCACTGAAGTTTGCTCTGTGTGGTAGCAGCTAATACCAGGTGCCTTTGCTACCCAGAGTGCCTAGGAAGAGTTAAATACTTTCCTCTTCAAGCTCACAGAGGTTTTTGCAGGGCAGCTATGTTCAGAATAATATGCGGGTTGCCATTAAGTATGTTATATTAACACTTGACATTAAATTTTAATATAGTGATTATAGAGGAGAAAAATTGTACTTCAGATTAGAAAGGTATTAGAGAGTTTCGAAAAAATCTTTATTTTGAAAGAGGCATTTATCAGGGAGTTCATAGGACATTGTTTATTCTTCATAGCACTTAGGCAGGATGTTCAGAACGGGGGGAAGCCTCCCCATTAATAAGAACAGGAGATTCAGCAACATGATCTCTTCACTTTTGTTCATCACAACAAAATGGACTGGAGGTATATTTCCAGACCTAAAAAGGCACCTAATCCAAAGGGCCTGGTCATCCATTCCTCCCAGTACATTAGCTGTCAGTAAAGAACAGTGAGTCTATTGACTAAGGATTCTCTTTAACTAAACCCATCAATTCAGATACTAATAAAAAATAAACAAATAAAAAAAAATCCCAACAACCTTCTTTTGGCAAATCCTTTGCAAACCCAACACAAGCCAGGCTTCAGTTGGATCCCAGAGTCACAGCTCGCTTGCCTCCGTGGGGATTTTTATGGTGTCCAGTTCTCCTCCAGACTACCTGGAAGGCTTCATATTTTCCAAAGGGAGGAGGTGATATGGTTGCGCTGGGACAGCATTGGAACCATTGATCCCAGAGGCCCAGGTTCTCCAGCAGCAGAAGGAAACAAAGAAGCTAGTGTTTTCTGGGAATGAGATGGAAGAAAAATAATTTTGGCTGAACCAGCACTTTCCAGTGAAAACCCTTTTTGTCAGAAAATTCCCAACTAAGTCTACTGATGGGAAAAATATAAATATCTTGTCCCATTGCTCTGAATCACCCTGACTGACTGCCCTGTCCTGACCCAAGAGACAGCTGATCAAGGAGGGAAGTTCTTTCCCTTGAATGCCTCATGGCATCAGTAGCAGAGCAGTTTGTAAGAAGTTGCTCTTTTCAAGTAATGCCAGTTACAAAACCATTTCTTAGAAATATTTCAGTAGAAGCAAAAGATTCCATTTTTCCTCTTAAATTACTTCTGTAGTTTTGCATTACACAACGTGAAGAAATAAAGATGAAACTGGAATGAAACAGATTTTTAGTGTAGCAGGATCACAGAAGCACAGACATCTACAGATGGAGTCAAAATAGTTTTTGTTTCACGGAAAGTTTTCACTGCCTTTTTCTTTACCCTATTTTCAAAAAGAAAAAACTGAGCATTTCCTGAAGTGACAAGTCCAAGCCCTGCTCTAGCTTCCTTATATACACAGGCATTTATAAAAGGCAGAAAATAACATTTAGTGTTAATTGCCAATAGCTGCCTTGCTGCCTTAACTTCTTGTTTCCTTCAGGTGCACCTTGAAGACATATCAAACAAACACAGAGCCAGCAGAGCGCTTGAATAAGCTAGTGTCTCTGGACTTTCATTAGCAGAAAAGCCACAGTTAATTTCCTAAAGAAAAAAGGAAATTGAAGGGTTGGTTTTAATCTTGTCCCGGACTGAGTGAATCCAAGAGTTGGAGCAAATGGTATCCCCGTAAATCTAACAGCAGCCACAGTGAAACATTATCCCGTGCCTTTTTTAGGAAGTACTTAGTGTAAGAAGTAGCAGAAATGGTTAGTGGAAACAGACCCTTGCCTCAGTGCTGCAGCCATTCCTTGATGCTGTGACCCTACCAGATGTGTCCGTTTCAGAGGCAGCACCAGGGCCAGATAAGGACCCTCACCATGGAATTAATCAGTTCCCATTTTCTTAACCCCTCATGTGCCTGTGCAGGGGGACTGTGCAGTGCCTAAAGATTTCAGAGGCCATTCAGGGCTGAGAAAGATGCAGTCAAACCTTACTTGCTCACTGCAGCCCTTGTAAGAGAATAGAAATTCAACCAACCCATAAGATGTTTGCAATTCTGTAAGGCACCCTTGGAGCCCGGGCCCAGAAAAGTGCACCCATGAGCTTAAGGCTGGTGCTTGGAACCAAAGGGCTTTGCAATGACAGCGGAAGGAAAGCCTGCTGCCCTGACCTGCACTTTTCACCAGAGCAATATATTTGCAAAGTACCGATAGGAGTTCAGAGTCCCTGCTCTGACTGCAACTTCACACCCTCTCTCTGGGTCCATGCCCTTAGACATACCTTATCTCCCACACTGCATCAAGAGTAATTCCTGGAGTAGCTCTACATGCACCCCTCCAAGCTGAGTTTTGTGTCTGGTTTCTCTCAAACTCGCGTATAGTGATTTCTGGACTTTGGCAACACAGTCTAGCATCGTCCTAGGCAGGGTTAGTGCTCCAGTCAGTTCTCCAGGCAGCCTGCTCCCTTCCCACCTGTTCCTGCTGATCCTGGTCATCCCAATGCCTGAACTAGTCGGGAATCATTTGGGATACAGATGAGCACTGCTATCTGACTGCTGTCATTCATGAAGGGAGAGGGGAAGCAATAGCCTAACGCCGCAGGAAGAGGCAAGCTTACGTGGCTCATGTGGTGGATGACTGAACTGGAAAACAAAGGGATGCCCTTGAGGTGAAAGGGGGGAAGCTGAAATGAAAGCTTGGGAAGGGCCCCGAGAGAGAAGAAACGTACCTTTTGGGAGTAAGGGGAAGCACTAGTATCTGAACTCACTAATAACTAGCAGGACAACTACTGTGCTCTCTCTGCCCACCTGTGCCTGAGCAACATTATTTCAGGCTTCCTCATGTTGTGTTTTTTATTTAATTTTCCAGCGAACACACTCTTTTATCATCCAGAACCGTGAAAGTAAATTAAGAAGAAATGGTTTTCTTTCAATTAGACTCACAGTTGCTTTGAGTAACTGCCTATAATTCTATTTAATGAAAAAATAAAATCATTATTCCAGTTCTCCCTGTGCCCTGTGACAAGCACACAGACGGGCCCCATTAGCAAGCACTGTAGATTTACTTAATTAGAAAAATATTTTGTTTTCTCCAATTCTTAAAAAAGGAAAGAGAAAAAAAAGAAGCAAAAAGAAACCTCCAGGCACAATATTAATCTAACCTGTTACCTGGTGCTTAATAACTTATAAACGAAAGGCATCTATCAATCTATAATTTAGTTTTCCCTTTGATCTGTTATAGCATTTGGTTCACAGTCTAGTCAGCAGGCTGGTGCTGTCTTACCCTTTCTGCTTCGCTTCTAAGCACGAGGTCCTATACTCCTGCCTAAGCATTAATGGTCTTTTTGGAAACAAGACCCTGAGGTTGGTGGGTGTAGTGGAACAGAGCTCACGCCTTGAGCCAGAGGAAACAACAGATCAACAGAAGGGAGCCAACTACCAAGCCTGGATCCCAGCTCAAGCCTATCGGCGTTGAATTTGAGGCCTGGCCTGTCTGCAGAAGCAAAAGCTGTTCAGCGCATGTGGCCGCAGCCACTTGTTTCGAACACCGCTGCCAGTGCAAGCAGGTCAGAGCCTGCGCTCAGACAGGTCCCACCGAAGGGTCAGTTCATCTCGGGGAAATCAATGAGACTCTCCTGCCAATTCCTATCCATTTTACCTCTGGCCCTAAGTATCCCACCCTCCGTCTCCTTCCTTTCGCTCCACATGATGCTCCCCTATCCCACTCTTGGCTGACAGACAGGAGACTTTAAGGACACAATATGCAGTTGTAAGTGACTGCCTTGACAGCGAGTGTTTTCAGGATCCAGATTTAACAGTTTGAGAACAAATATCCTGCTCTTCAGTTCTTTTGTTGACCTCAGCAGCATCTCCACAGCAGAAGAGCAGAATGTCAAAGGGGCAATTGAATAACATTGACCAGAAAGGATAGCCCCACTGTGCCATGCACTGTGTACTCTTCATGCAACGACACTGCAAATGAGGACGCTCTCTGGCAAGGAAGACTAAACCCACGTTTCAGACAATGACAGATCTCCCTGTGGAGCTTCTCCTAGACTGCTGTTAAAAAGCAAGCAGAAAGTCCAGTGGAGATCCTTCAGCACGGCTGCATGCTTGGCACTAGGTGTCAGAGTTTTCCTGGCATTTATGGGTTACTTGAAACAATGCACTTTCGTTTTATCTGCATCTTGCTTTTTTTATGATGATTATTATTCCGCTGTAGCATGAATGCCTCCAAGAAGAGGAAGTTTCAATTAGGATGCCAAAACCCTAAGCTGTAGTTTTATGGCCTTAAATTAACATATAGAGATTCGCTCCAGGTACCGTAACAAAATCAACATCCAGCCATGCTATCTGATTACATGAGCTGATAAAGAATTTATGGAACATAGCACAGGAAGCTCTCTCTTTACTGGCTGCCATTCCACAGAGCAGTGCCCCTCGCGAGGAAATGATGGGGGCCAGTGGCAGAGGAGATAAAACGCACTAGGCTGGATCCTCAGCTGGCGTAAATCAGCCATGCTTCACTGACTGGGCCATTGCTTGAGCTGTGCTGGGCTGTGGAGCTGGCTGGAGCACTCAGGGCTTGCCACTCTTGGCTCACACAACAATTCATTCCCCTTCCGGCATGTACTGTCTTTTCTTTGGTAAAATTACAGACTAGCCTACAAGGGCTGTAGTTCTCAGCTGTACCCTTCTTCTGCCATCATAATCTCAGCTGGTAAACTACCTGAACAGATGTCTTCTGTGTGTGCATTAGTAATGTGTGTGACAATTCTTCTGAAGGTATCTGAGGAAAAGGGATGAATTGCCAGCATCTGATTTCATCTGTCTATTAAGAGATTAGGTAAATCAACAAACACTTAATGCCAGCTTCCCCCCTTTCAGGTGAGCCCTGAACTATATGGGCTACTGCTAGCAGTGAGCAGCTAGTTCTGCCTCCAAACGCACTCAGCTCTGGGCTTTTGCAGACCGAAAGATGCAACAGGGCTGTCAAAGACAGACCTGGATTATCTTCTCAGTTCAACAGACAACTACTTCATGAGGTGGATAGTGTCTTTGAGCTGTCGTTCGTTTGGGAACTGAGCACCATGGCTTATTAAGGCATGGCCACAGTTGACTGTATTAGTGACAGGACTAAGCAGAGCTCACTTTAGCTGGGTTCAAAGCTACACAAACAGACTTTCAGAACCAAAACGATGGTTATACTGTAGTCAGTGGCCAAACTGACTTGAACAGGGCTGGAATACAGTGTTCAGCACAGAGAGCTATTTGGGGCTGCATTTCATTTTTGTGAGGTAGGACAGTTGCAAACACAAGCCCCAAAGCATTCTGATAGGCATTCCTCAGAGATGCTCTGCATTATTATAAATTACACAGGCTCTTAAGAAGAAAAATGTTCGACTAAATTCCTAGCCCTAGTTTGAAAGAAAGCTGCTCCTGCAATGTAAGATCTCACTCAACTATCATCCAGATCCAGAAACACAACCCTCCTTAGCTCCAGAGTTCACTGGACTTCTTCACTCTCCAGTATAGCAACTCAAAGCCTGCTGAGCTGGAAACTTCCAGATTTTCACCCATCCTTACAGAGTATCTTGAACTAACAAGGGCCAGTGATGTCCCAGCACATAAATTCAAAAGTCCAAAATCAAAATCTTTCTGTCTGGGGGGGGAAGCCATTTGAGCCCCCCACCATTAACTCCTTCGTTCTGCCTGTAACAGTCAGGATTTTGCAAGCAGCCACTCGGGGCAAATTCCGTGCACTGAACTCACAAGCCTCACAAGGCAGCAGCTTCCTGCTTTTGTATTAGCCCTAGTTAATCACACAAAATAAAAACTAAAAAATAATTTAAAAAAGATTTCCAAAGATGGCCATTTCAAACAGTGCACTGGTACCCTCTACTGGTAATGGTTTGTCACGGCAGAAGGATGAGCATTCTATTACCAATGAGAGTAGCATCCAGGTTGTAACACCTTTTAAGTTTAATTTTGTGCAAGCATACATTTCTTTACACATCATAACAATTATCTTTATCATGATGGAGAGAATCCCTAGATTCCTGTGGAATAAGGAAGCCAGCCTGATTTTTGGATCAAAGCTGCAGTGAAATGAGTTTTGTCAGATTCCAAATTTCCCAATCAAGCATTATGGATGCTCTGCAGCCACATCACAGAAAACTGCCTGGTTTCAGACCTTAGGTCTACCCTGCTATCCTGGACCAGGATTGACAATACCCAAACCATCCCTTACAGATATTTATCTAAGATATTCCTAAAATCTCTGGTGACAGACATTCCACAATGTCCTCGGACAATGTGTTCTCATGTTATGACAAAATTCCTATTGCCTTTCATCAAATGATTGATTCTCGATCAAATGAGAAGTGGTCTTGGCAGACTAATGTGGTATAATTCCCAGACTGACATTTTATCCATTGTATAAGCAACAAGGTGAGCCTCGTCTGCATAGCTAACCCATCAAGGATCTCAATACATGCAAAGAAATTCAAACTCCACACAGATCAGTGCCTGTTTACACCACACGCCTGCCATCAGACGCACTGGGCAACACCAGCTATAAACCACAGTTAGCATTTTTTACTTCCTATTAAGATTTTCCTTCCTTTAATCATTATGTCCTTTGTAGTAATAAGATCTGATTCCAGGTCTCCATTTAACTCGTGAATATAATAAAAAAAAGCCTTAAAAAGAAAAACAAACCCACACCTTCAAAAATGCATGTGAGCTAGCTACTATTTATTGTAATGTATATCAGAGAATGGAAGTATGATAACCTGGGGGGGGGGGGGGGGGGGAAAAAACAAACCACAACCAAACTCAATTTTTACCCGAATTTTCCATTAAATCATCAGAAAGTTTCTGCCAAAAAGGAAACAAAAAAAAAAAAAAAAGAGAAAGCAAATTCTTTTTTCTTATAAACTTCAGAACTGCTTAAGACATTCACAGTTAATGCTATTCAGGAAGACAAGCTCAGCCCTTGACTGCGAGCCTAGCCTAAAATGCAAAAGCCCTACCTGGAGTAACAGCACCATCAGCGAGCCTGAACGCCTGCTCTTAAACATGCACATAGTTGAAGCCGCACACACAGCGGTGTCCACCGAGGCCACAGCGGTGGCAGCCACAGAGCCTAGCCTTGGCTAGAGGGGCACTGCGAACGGGGTACCGCTGGTGTTCGAAGTAGTGCCAACACAGTCTTGCTCAAAGCAGGGACCAACTGACACTGCAGGGACTGCAAGTGGAATCAAATCAAGTCATAGCAAAGAGGGCCTAGAAACAACAGGATTAAATAAGGATTGTTATCAAAACTATATCATGTTTTGGTTGACCATGCTGGAATTTCGGCTTTCCCAGTGTCTATCTAACACAACTATTTGCTACCAGACATGGAGGAGAAGGGCAGCTCCTCTCAGAACGCTGACAGAGCCTTCTGCAGAAACAACGCCTGTTTGTAAAATGAAGCGCGGACACCTGAAGCACGAGTGTGCGCACACACATGTGTGTGCACATGTCTGTTATCCGCATCGCCCAAGCACAAGCACAGTGCTGCAGCAGGGAACAGCACTGAAAAAACATGCTCATCTGACTTCATTAATCTAACTCTTGCTCGTGTATCAAAGTGCAGCACGTTTTCTTGTAAAAATGATTAAGCTGCTAATTAAGCTGTTTATAACTTGTTTCCCTGGTTGCTAATGATAATTAACATGCAAATTAGCTGAGGGAAGAGAGGCACAGGGGTCCTCAGTTCATTACCAAGTTAATTACTGTTTGCATACTTAAACATAACAGTTATAAATGGTGGCATTTAATGTAATGGCCAAGATGATAATTATACCAATGACATTTTGAAAAGTCATTTCACTGTGTGCTATTTTTCTGGGTGATTAATGTTTCCATGGCCAGTTGATAAACTTAGTTCAAACCAATATGAGTTGGAAACTTAGTGTAACCAAATAAGTTATCCCTTAACAACATTTTCTTATCCCTGTTTGCTTGTAAAGTAGGGAGGGAATGAGAGGAAATAAAAGCAGTAAGTTTCAATATTAACCGAGGAGGAATAAAGTGGGCTGGTTAACACTGTTTAATTTGAGTTGGCAGCATATCTGCTGAGATGTTGTAACAGCATCCTTTTTTATACCTCACGGTTTGTTATTCTTCATGTCACAGCAGTGCTGGGAGATCCCTTCTGAGATTCAGCCCATCATACTCATCATACCAGGCACTATCCTTGGCCTCAAAAGCTTATATCCTAAATAAACATGGCAAACATGTCACAAAACCAAAATTTGATAATGGGCATTTTGCACAGGGAAGAATGGAAGCAGAAAGCATGATTATTTTTTTGGACTGCCACTTGCTTGGCGTATGGAGGACTTTGCTCAAGCGAACCTGTTCCAATGACTCCCTCACTGGACACAAAGGTGCTGAGCTAGTTGAAAAATCAGGCCGGCTGGCTAACTATTAGGGCGCAAGAGATGTGAAGTCTAGTATGTTGAAATGCTTTGCTCTTCAGGTGCTAGCCTTGCTCCCCAATTATACGTGGTGCAACTGCTATTGATTTCAGCAGTCTCCATCTAGAAAAATCTTGCACTTGTAAAGCTAGGCTAGGAAATGCTATTGAAATAACTCAGAGCAGGAAATTTCAGCTAGAAACTTCTACCCTTGAGCCTTTGTATCGGAGGATGTGGCATCAGAGGGGAATACAGGTGTCGACTCATGAATATCAGAGGAACACAGATGATACTTCCCTAAGGGGTACACTTGGTATGCATGCTCTGCCAGTGGACCACTGGCATGATCCAACTGCTTTAAGGGAAATTTTCCTTCTCAGGTCTCGGAGAATGCGATGTTTGGGTTGTCCTTTTCAGTTAAGACAATTGTTTTTCAGTTGAACACAAGCTTATTAAAGGTAATTACTGCTGAGGGTCATACACATCATACCTACGGAAATAGGCAAGGAAACAGAAACCTTGCAGAAGACTGAACTCTTGAATACCTCACAGGTATTCAAGAACCACATGCAGTTTCAATAACTAGGAAAGGCCATTACTTTAAAGTTAGTATTACCCCTTGGAAACATTTCATACACATCACAGACCTTTTGTTCAAAATCAAGTACACCTATCTGTCCCCAGAGCAAGCAGATCCACTTTACTACCTCATACAGGAGAGCAGCTTTGGGACTCTCAGCACAAGAGGAACTGATTAAATTATGTGATTGCACTGCTGAATCCCACAGTTAAACCATAGACAATAACTGAGACAGCAAAGTATGTGTGTGGTGACCTCTGGGTGTTTTCTGCTGCTACTGCTTTAATGTCTACAATATAAACAAAGGGATTATTTCTTTCTCTAACAGAGCAACAACCTTTTTCTTGTAATCTTGCTCAAGTGCATCTTAATCCTGCTCTTCATCAAGGAGCCGTGAAATCCTTTGCATTCTCATTTGGGTAAACATAGATGAAAATAGTCCAGGGCATAAAGAGATCACGTTGGCTTTCTGTGACTGTATATCTTTATGCACCCAGAGAGTGCTAGGTTGTTTAATGTATCAACAACCGGCAAAGCCAAGTGAAAAGTTAAGATAGGCACCCCTCAAGGCCTTTCTGAGAAGCTTGAGCAAAGGGGTAAATTTTGTAATACTCAACCAGATCCAGAGTAATTGGGTCAGACTATAAAATGGCAAGGCTAAAACTTCTTCTCTGACCTATGCCACCTTTCACCACTCTTTACAAATACTGATTTAATCACCTTATAGTTTTCCTACAATGTGTTATACTTCTGTGATTATCTGAGGTGCAGAAAGGTTTGACCAAGCAGCAGTGTAGCATATTCTATAAAGAACAGCATATAGAAGGCTGACTGAGAACTTGAACATCCTGAAATGTTTCACATATGCTTTCCCACCAGGCAGTGTTAGGAAGTAGATCTGTCAATAAAAAAGCTTAGAGGTCTCCATTTGAAATCTGCTGTCCTAACCCAAAGGATCAGCAGCAGCTGTGATCACAGGGATACAGTGCCAGGGTTGCAGATGCCCTTCACAAGAGAATATCCTAACTCAGTCTGACAACAGAGTCACCAGCAGTCTAACTCTCCTGGCAGACTGCAGGTGTGGAACTAAATAGGCCTAGGGATGAAATTTCATCTTGTGGCTTAGTCCATCACCAGAGCTTCCTGACTTCAGTGTTGTGGGCATTCAGTCACCCAGTCTGTATAATTTAGTACAAGGCATCTCCGTTCCCTAGCCTGCATGCTTACACCAGCCTAAATGAGAGCAGAGTTTGGTTGTCTGCTCTCCAACCCAGGTACAGCTCAGAGTAAAGAATGTTAGTCAAATAAATCAAAGATTTTTTTAAAGTTACTAATGTCCCACCCCAATACACTCCTTTCTATCAAAGAAAGTTCATTCTCTTCTTTTTTAAGCCACATTTTCTGTACCAAATGCACGTATTACTGGTTTCTCACCCTCAGTCCTAGCTCCACCTAGCATTTAAAAGCCCTGAGGGGAGGGACCTGTTGCATGCACTGCAGGCACTGAGAGCCTTTAAAAGAAACAAGTGCAAGATTTCTCAGCCCTGTCTCTTTGAAAAGTGTTATTGCAGATGTGTTAGTGTATCTCCTGCTTTGCAAAGCCCTCTACATGTTGTGCTGTGTTTACTTCCTTCCCACCCACCTCCCTTTAAAGATTTATCAGTAATCAGAGACATCATGAGGAGCTATTGTAGTATACTTAATATTTAATCAGTGTAGCATACTTAATGTTTAGATAAACATCTTCATACCTTTTTTTTTTTTTTGCCCAGCATTTTTATGATCCTAGAAACAGGGCTTGCCATGTCTACCCCACAGGACAAACAGCAAATTGTCTAGCAGCTTGAGAAAAATGTTAGGAGCCAGGGCCCTCTAAGTTACATTGCTGGTTCCACCACTTATAACAACGGGTTTTCGCACTGGGCTCTATTCAGATACCTCAGGTATCATAGTAGGCCACAGGCCTTTCCTCCAGAAAAATACTCTCTTTTTCCATCAGCATTGAGCTCTCATAGATGCTGTTCCTCTTATTCCTTTAAGGACCGAAGTTAGGAACCTAAATTAATGTAAGCTGAAGTTTGATGCACAACTTAAAATCGGCTGTATTCATACCACCTGCTCTATAACCCTAAGTCAACAAAACCATTTCTTCATGTTGCTGCTACCCTTCTGGACAACCATACAGGCTGTAACAACATCCCTTAAACCATCCATGTATAGCAGTGAGCACGCTGGATCCTTAACTAAACTGGGACTCTACACTAGAAATGATGAATGGAGGATACTGGCATCCTCCATGTTCTTTGTATCTGCAAGGCAAAATGTGGCTGCAAGCAACTTCCACACCACTCAGTCATGCAGCAAAGTCAAATTATGGGTAATGATTTTTGCAGCCTGGACCACAATCCATTGAAGGCACCAGTCTCGTTTTTATTCCCACAAGCTGTGCTTGAACCTCAGTGGAGGGGCAAAGAAGCACACGCGTTTGATCAACCCAGCTCCTTTTAATGTGATTTCTATTTCAGAACTGTTTCTTTTCATGCCCTCAAGTCTTTCTTGGCAATATCACCTGTGGCCTAATGTGACGGCAATGCTAAATTATATCTTGATGGCTAATTAGGGTAATTAAAGTGAAAGTAATCAAATCAAAATAATGGGCAAACTCTTAATAAAATGGCAAAAAATCTCTATTAATCATAGTGAGGTTTTTTTCTCTTTTGAATGTCAAAGAACGCGAATAAGGAAAAAGCTGGACTTCAGAAACGGCCCTGGCTTAAAGGAACATCATCGGTCTAAACACTCCTAAAACCATCATTGATTTACCGCTAAAAAACATTTTTTTATTATTTAAAAAGAAGGTTAAAAACGTAGGCTGCGCCACAGGCGGAGTTCGCTGCTTTTGGTACCTCATTCACCCGACCGAGCCCCGCCGAGGGCAGGGGGCCTGGTTTACTTTTCCTGAGGTAACGCTTTCCTTTCCGGGCCGCCCCCTGCCCGCGCCGTGCCCTCTGCGGCCGCCGCGCCCTCCTCTGCGGCCTCTCAGGGGAAGGAACGAAAAGCGCAAGCAAAGCCAAAGCAGCCCGTCCCGAACCGCACGGCGAAGCCCGCCAGCAGGCCGGGCCGCAGCGGGGCCGGCAGCCGCCACCCCGGGGCAGAAACGGGCAGCCGCAGCCCCGGCTTCCCCACAGGCCGCCCCCGCTGCGGAGCCGCAGGGGGAGGCGGCCCCGGCGCCCTCGGGCAGGCGGCATGGCTCCCCGCCGCCACGCAGGCCTGCGGCGGCTGCCCGCTCCCCTGCCCGCCCGCAGGCAGCGGAGCCGGGGCAATGTTTGCGGTCTCCAGGCAACGGGGCGCCTGGCTGCCCGGCGCTGCGCTCCGTCCCGTCTCGTCTCGTCCACAGCTGCCTCGCCTCGCTTCGCCTCACCTCACCTCAGCTCGCCTCGCATCGGGTCGCCTCGCCTCAGGAGTTCCCCGGCGGGAGCAGGCCGCGCTGGGGCCCACCGCAGGGCCGCGGTGGCCCCGGGCCCGCTCGGCAGCGCCCCGGTGGCCCCGGGCCCGCTCGGCAGCGCCCGGCAGCTCCCGCCGACGCCCGCTCTCAGGTATTTGCGCTCTCCGCCCTGCGCAGCCGCGCCCCGCCCGGGCTCTCCCGCGCTCCTGAGGGCCCCTCGGCGGGAGGGCTGCGGCCCAGGTGTGCGGGGCCGAGCGACGGGCGCTGGAGCTCGGGTCCTGGCGCTAAACCGCGTCTTTCCCATTGACTCCTGGGGTAGAAACAGGGAGAAGGTGCGAATTTTCTTCTCCCTTTCCTGTCTCTCGAAGGCAAAGGAGGAAAGGCAAGTGGTGGGCAAAGTATCAAGGTGCTATTCTGTCTCCTCCTTGTCCACCAGCAACACTGACATGCCGCCCGATGATTAAAAATTTGTCAAACTGACATCTCAGCTGGGGAGGACAAAGCCTGGTAGGCCCCCCAGCCCCATGGCCTGGACAGTCAATGGGAAGGGAACACTGACAAGGTTGTGCGGCTGCTTTCTGGCCAATGTTACGTGGCTGTGGACTAAGAACCTCTGTGGTGTTTCTTCTCATGGCTTTGCTCCCTGGGAAGCCTGTCAGTGACAAAACGCTGGCTTTTCACAGGACCTAGGCTTGCTTGTGTCTGTCAATTGGAAAGCTGCCCCCCAAGCAAAAAAAAAAACCTGTACTCCACAGCCCCTCATGTTATTTATTTTCTGTTTTACAGGCACTAGCCACATTGTGATGCTGCTTGGTGAAGATACAAGTGTTGAAAATGTCACCTCAGGAGCTTGCTGCTCTGCTCTGCAAAGAAGGGGACCACCATCTCGCCCAGCAGGAGTTACCAATAGCCACTGCTTTCTACGTGGCTGCCTTCAGCTGCAGTGCCCCCACAGCAGTACAGAAAGTGAACTCCTTGGACAAAGGGCTCTGGGAGAAAGTGATAGCCACTCTGGAGATGTGGTGCAAAGGCAAGAATCAGATTCCCAAGATCCAGAGCAAGAACTTGGCTGTTGTCTCCCTCAGTGTGGGAATAGCTGCCATCTTTCTCTCCACCTTAAGTCCCAACAATGTGGTATCCTCAGTGTATAAACTGGAGACCCTGCTCAGGCGAGGATGCTCAGAGGAGGTGGTGAGTAAATGCAATACCCTGCTCAAGGCTAACCCAAAGTACTCAATGGAACTGCTGCTGCTGAGGGCGTTGGCATGGGTGCTGTCAGGGACACAAGGGAAGGGAGTTGCAGACTATATCCAAGCCTTTGTGATGCATCGGGCTGAGGCAGTGGCCTATGTGTGTACTAGGCAAAGGGAATACCTGCCACAGGTCATCCAGGCCTTCTCTAATTGTCTCGCAACATCTCAGAAAGAAAGCCCAGACTGCAGTTCCTTGGATCAGTGGCTGGGCAACTGCTATGACTTCCTGTCTGCAGTGGCACCGGATGATATCTGGGTTTGCAGGGCGCAGGCAGCTTACCTCTTTAAGAAAAGCAAATTTGAGGAGTGTGTGGCAGTTTGTAGCAAGGCCCTCAAGGGCTTCTCAGCTGATAATAATCTCAGAGATGAGAAACCTTTGGGTCTGCTATTGGAACGGGCTGCTGCATATTTCTTCTTGGGTGGACGGATGCAGGAAATGATGCAGGATTTAGCAGAAGCCTTTGCAGCAACCCCTGCCCAGGCAATGAGACACTTTGAAGAGCTTTTCTCACCACGTGACATTGAGAGGATAGAAGAACAGGCTAGAACTGTCCTGGAGGTGAAGTTTGCAGCATACAGGGAGGCTGTGCGTACTCGGACTGAACTCAGAGGCAATCATGGTACTGAACTGCTCCCTTCTGTCATCCAGACAGTCCAGTTCCTCCTTCAGATCTCCCCAGGGTCCAAACGTGAGCTCAGTGTTCGGCTAGCAGACTGCCATCTCCTGCACGGACACATCAGAACTGCCCTGGATATCTGTGACCACCTCTTGGCAGCAGAGCAGAAAACTTACTACAATACTCTCTTAGCATTGCGAGGATTCTGCTCCCTCCACACTCATGACCATCAGCAAGCTCTGCAGGACTTTCAAAAGGTCATTGAGCATGATTCCCCACATCCTAACAGCTGTGTTAAAGCCTTATGTGGGCGGGGACTTATCCGGATTTCTGGTGGCAGCCATTACTTGACAGCCCTAGATTATATCACAGCTTGCCAGTTAAAGCTGGAAGAAACCATCTTCACAATCAAGTCCTATGTGCCGTGGAACCAAAGAGGACTGCTGCTAAAAGTTCTTCAAGAAGAAGGACAGAAGATGCTCCAGAAGCAGAGGTACCCAGGAGGCAGTTCACCTGTGGGCAGAACAGGGCTTTCTAACAGAAAGAGAGTGGCTTGAGTTGTAGAGAGGGTACTTGCTTCAGATAACTGAGAACAGGGTAAAGACCTTTTTAAAGTTCATAGTTAACATAACAGGTTGAAATAAAACTGCAGAGGTGTGGTTATTCCAGCAAAATATTGTTTTGGTGGTATGTCAGAATGCGGTAGGATCCACGTAGCCAAATCAGCACAATCTTTGTATGGAGTTAATCCATGATATACCAGTTGGCCTAAGCTAGGAGTGAGCAAGATGCTAGAGGGAATATGACAGATTTCTCCTCTAAAGGAGTAGATACACCCATAATAAAACAGAATCATTGGGGCTAGCTGGCTCCTTTCACTCTCAGCTCTGAACTGAGGGCTTTGGGGGGCCATGAAGTACCCAGCCCCTAGAAAGTGTCCT
The DNA here is from genome assembly GCF_965183815.1 of Platalea leucorodia. Classification (NCBI taxonomy): domain Eukaryota; kingdom Metazoa; phylum Chordata; class Aves; order Pelecaniformes; family Threskiornithidae; genus Platalea; species Platalea leucorodia. The sequence goes on from NC_138839.1 coordinate 1,810,350, forward strand.
TCCAAGACAGAGCTGAGGTGCTACTATGCACGTACTTGGTGCTGGCAATCCAAATTCTTTTTTCAGTGTTAACTGTATTAATGTCATATTTAAGGCTGGGAGATCTGAGACAGGAACACCAAACTACTCCAGATAAATCCATTAGAAAATCCATTAAAACCTGAGTTTGAAGGTAAAAACAAGGTGTAACAGAGGGACTCTGAGGTTTTAATACTTAAAATCATCTTTCTGAAGATCAGAGGATTACTCGTCAAAGTAGTATCTTTATTAGTTTTTTATTTTTTCCAACACAAAACAAGCTACTATTTAAATCTAAAAGTTTCAGTGTTTAATTTTCAAAGTTTTGTCTGATACCACCCCAGGCAAAGTCTTCCATTTTCTCCCAAACTAGCTTTTTATGTTACTTTCTCAGTTTTTCCTCACATGAAATACTAGTATTTCAGGGGAAAACTTGAAAATTTGAACTGGGAAATAGCGTATGAAAGTTCATCTCAGATGGTTGCTCTTTACAACTGATACCCACATTTATTTAGTCTCTTAATAATTTTAGTGCTATTATGGGCTTTTTCTTCAGTTGCATGATGCCTATTTCATACGCAGTACTTGGGGCCTGCACTCCAGTGGTATAACTGAAGGACAGAAAAATGTGCTAGCTCATTCGTTGTTGCACTGGCAGATCGGTGCACAAACACAAGCCCCCTTACACACACGTCACTGCTTCTGGAACGAGAAGCTACCTATTAACACAGTTCTAAGTCCATGCAAATTTTAACACACAGCTCTTCATTAGAAATGGTGATTACTCCCATCCCCATTACTTTTTCCTTTTCCCATTGTGGTATCAGCTGCAACCACAGATATGGATAATTATTTGTTAACCTTTCTTTAGAGCCATAACTGCTTAAGAACATGTTTTTATAAAGAGGGGTTATGATTACGGAATTAAGTGGCAGAGATATCTGTGGTACTGGATATGGTAAAATGTATCATCTCTTTTGATACTGGACTGATAACCTGCTTCTTAGCTTCCAGGTGAGACCAAGAGGCCCTGTTACTCTCATTACCATTTTTTCCTTGAAGGTGGTCTTTCCCTTTTTCTTAAAAAAATTTTTTTTTCCTCCAGAGATGCCCCTGGGGTTTACCAGCTGGCTTCCCTGTTGGTGGAGCTGGACGCTTCTGATGAAGCATCACAGATCCTTTGTGCTGATGCCCTGTACCAGATGGGCTGTGTAGAAGAAGCTCACAAGCTCCTCTTACTCGCACTCTCAGGAAATCCACAAAGCTCTCCCATCCTGGCTAGACTTGCGCTTCTGCAGTTGAAGAAAGGTTTCATGTATGATGGCAACCAGGTAAGGAGCACCTGGCTAGCCGAGAGAATGAGTCATCAGTGATGGAATGGTGAAGAGGGGTAACAGCCCTTTTGGCTGATACAGAAGACGCATGGTAGAACTTAAGAGGGACCACCTTAGAGACATAGACTTGTCAGAGGGTGTTCCAAGGGCTTTCAGTTTCCCAGCACAGTGCTCTGCTTGTCTCCCGCTCCTCAGTGTTACATGACAGCTGTAAGGCTCTGGCCACCTCACCACATGGTGCAAAGTTGGAACCCACCCCATCACACAACCTGTGATGGGTTTTCCAGTGGGGCTGCAGCTACACCAACCTGTGCGTCAAGACATTTCTCAGGAAATGGTTGTAAACTGGTAAATGCAGGCCTCACGAGTAGGACTTTCTGTCTGTAGCACAGGCCACACAAGGACTCCTAGCTAAATACAGCCCGTTCATCACATGCTATTTAATGGCACTTTTCGTCAGAGATTTAACTACGCAGAGCATGACTGAGCATCCTGCCCCTGGTGACAGCATTGATGGGATTGGTAATTTTCCCCTAGGGAAAAGAAGGCAGAACTTCTACCTATCTGATTATCCTAATGAAGCATTGGGGTGGGGGGGCAAGAAACAAAACCAGAAGCTCAAATATCAATCTGCAGTTTTCTGTCTTTAGTAGCTAATGATTTGTGCTTGAAACCATGAAAGAGATTCCAACATGTTGGTTCTACCAAGGATTACGAAGCTGAATTACCAGGTTCTGCCATCAGAGGGAACTATTGCATTTTTTAAAATCCCATATAAATTCTACTAGCAATAAAGAGGAAGATTTTGTTGTCACCACTTCACTACTCCCCATGAAAAATAAAAGTTTTGTATAATTTGCTGCCTTTGGGAAGGCTATTAATGAATGACATGACTTTATTAGAGTTCATATGTTGCCTTTGGAAGTTGGATTCTTGTCTGCAGCTTCTGCTACAAGTTCTAGATGGAACATATGTGTCACCGAAAATCTGGCTTCAAAATGTTTTTGTCCCACCTGCCTGTCAGCACCCAGACACTTGTATCTGTTAATAAAAATAGAGACAGTAATAAGTTCAATGGATGTGTCTGGTGCATCACGATAACTTTGTTCTTGTCCTTGCTTCTCTGGCTCAGATTTGAATGTTGAGTACCTGCTAAGCACATTTGCTTTACCGGAGGAAACATCTTTTGATTCTTTTCCTTAGGAAATGTAGTAAAAAAGTGCTTGGCAATTTTCACTTTAGTGAATGGAGGCAAAGATACCATATGTCAGGCAAGATTCTTTTCCAGGAGGACGGTAGTTTGTGGATTTGAATCTGTACTTTTCCCAGATTCCCAATAGCAATACTAAAAGAAAGACACAGCACTGAACTGATTTTTCATTAATTCACTGATTTCCATTTTACAGTCAAAAGGGGTCACTGGAATCCTTCTGTTCCACAGAAACTTTCTCTCTTTGGGGCAATCATCCTGTGGTTCAGCTGTATTTGTAAAAACAGTTAACTGCCAGTCTGGAACAGATGCTGCCCAAAGTAAGCAAAGCAGCATTAGTATTTCCCCAGAATGATTTACACAGCTGCAGTGGTGGTGACAAAAGATAAGCAGCAATGTTTTCTCCAATGTGCATTTGCACTAGGGCCAGCTGAGGAGTTAAGTAAAAGAGGTCCCTGGTCCTTGGCTGGACCGTGGCTGGCTGAAGCCCCAGTGAAATGTGGGGAAGCACTGGGTAAGAGCACACGTGTCTCACCAGACAGTAATATTTCCAGCTTTAACATGACTTAATTTATCTTTTCTTGCTAATCTTTCTCTTCTGCCTTTTTCTCTCACATCATTAAGCTGCTAAAGAAAGTGATGAGAATTGGAGATACCTCCTGCCTCCTGCCAATCATGGACATTTTCAAAGATGAAGACCGGAAGTTGATGCAAACTCACTGCCATTTCAGAGCACTGACCATCTTGAAGGACAAACAGGAGGATGCTGACATCAAAGAGGCCATTGCTTACCTTTCCTTTGCCATCATTGCTTCAGGTAGGGTTGTCAAGATACTGATAGGAGATTTACTTCTATGGGAAATCAGATCAGTGGGTAGGCAAGCATGTCCAACCAATTCTTATCTGTCATTTCCCCAATGAGAAGATTGAAACAGTAGACTTACAAAGGCAGGTGAAGAGCAGGATAAAATTTGTTTAAAGTAGCAACTCATCTGGACCATGAAATAGTGCAATTAAACAGTGACTGCAGTACTTACTGTCCCGTAAGTAGCTTGTGAACTCCTTGAAATGGGTTGCAAGGGTCCAGTTCAGTTCTACAGGGACATCAGCCCCTTTTCTTCACCAGTCTAGAAAGCCCAGCATGTGATTTTGTTCTGTTGTTTAGCACATGAAATCCTCCTGGAGCACAACTGAGGATTATTTTAAATTGCATTGTTCACGTACTAAAAGTTAAGTTCAGGCATAAACCACCCTTATTGGGTCATATCGACACAAAGAACCCACAATTCCTTCATAACTTGGAAAAGATCTTTAACACCCTGAACCCATCTATTTCCAGCTGGTAGTTTGAGATTTCCAATCTAATCATTTCCCTGTTTTTCCTGCTCCAGAAAAGTAATGTGCAGAGTGTACAGAAAACACAACGTATGTCTTCTTTACACTTTACAATCTTTTGTTGTTGTAGACCCGCTACCAAACATCAGACTGCAATTACTGTTCAGTTGCTATAGGTTGCTTCTGAGTATGGACAAATTGATCTGTTACCATAATTTTTTTCATACGTATGGTCACAGATTTTCTCACAAGTACAGCTGTGCTGTTGAACAAACTACATGTTTTAATGTTATCAGTGCTATCTTCTCAGAGCCATTAGATTATTTTCCTTTTTATGTGCCATGCATTCCTTCTTTACTGTGGTTTAAAAAAAGACCCTTTTAGGATAAGCAGTGCAATGCTGTTCTTCCATTGGTAAAGGAAAACCAGAACGACAGGGGGATTCTTCTGTACTTAATGTAGGGAGGCTGTGTTACAGCCACAGATACATGCGCAAAATACAGGTAAAAGTCTCAAGGAAATCCTACAGAATTACTTTTCCTTCCATAAAACTTGATTTTTCAGTAAGTAACTCTGCACACAGGTGACTGAGGTAAGCCTGAAGCCTTGCAATGTCAAGAGAAGCCAGGGATTTTTGATCCTGTTGTCCAACTGCTAGGTTGGATGACCATATTTTTGGAAATGTTTCCCTAGAAAATTAAACTTGATCTAGAAAGAGATGAGAGCTTCTTTGAAAATATAACATAATTGTTTCTTAAAGAGATCAAAGCCAAACTTGTGATAAATGAGAGGGGAATTTGGTCCCTGTGAGCAGTTAGTCCTTGAAAGAGTGTGAAGGAGGGGACGCTTCACAAAAAATCCCCCTTTCAGAAGAAAGAAGAAGCCTTCACCTGTTTGTTCTGTGTAACTTTTAAAGGAGATGCTACTTGGTAAGTAATTTGGAAAAGTTACTGAAACAGAGCCAGCTTCAGCCCATTTTAGACGAGCAGTGTAGAAGGCTCCCCTGTTTCAGCCTTAGTCTGTTACATCAATTAGTACTCTGAAAACCTTCCTGCCAATGAAATTTATTTAGTACCTCCTGTTTCGTTAGAATGAACACACTGTAAGTACAGTCACGCAGCAAACAACCTGCCTTCTTGTTCCAACAGACCAAGGAATGCATAGTTCCAGTGCAAAAGAGTGAATGCACCCACTTACATGCATCATTATCCTAGCTTTTCCTAAGGAGAGAGATCAGGCTAACATGGGAGCGCTTCTGGCGTGTTCCAAGTAAAACCATGTTTGTATGGAAATCTGCCTTTCACTCTGAGCAAATATTATGACAGCAGCATTGAGAAGAAGAGAGATTGGTTTATGAAAATGAAAAAAAAAAAAACCTGTTAATTGCTTTGAGATGGTTCCATTTCACAGCCCATGCATTCCAGCTTATCAACTCCCCACCTGCTAGAACAGATGCTTGTTAAGAAATAGATATTGTCTTTATGGGAGCCAATTGATAGAGCTCCAGAGCGATAATAACCTTTGGTACAGAAGTTTTGGAGCATATCAGGAAGGAGAAAAAGCCTCATTACTGTAAAAGAATTTCTAGGAGCCTGTCTGCTGGCTCATCTCTGCAGGCAGCTGTGCAAGACACTGCATTTGCTGACCTCCCTAGGAAAAAATATTTACAGTGGCACTGATGATTTATCATCCAGTATCGGGATGCCACAGTTAGTGATTGCAACCCTAGGCAAATTAAGATCCTTATCGAAATTGCCTTGAAAGGAAGGAGCGTGTAGATGGCAGAAAGATATATGCTCTGCAACCAGTGAATGAATGGACCGTGATTTTCATTGTCAACTATATGTGTTTATTTGGGCAGCACTTATTTGAAAGCAGAGAAAAAAGAATCTTAGTATCACAAATCCCAGTGCATATAAAGTGTGGCAGTAAATTAGTCAGTCCTGTCTGGATTACTGGATGTTGTTTATATCCAAAACAACGTGTACCTTCTGACTCCACTTTATTAAAACAGCCAAATGGCCTTGTGCCTCCATCCTCACATATCTTCCTTTTAGTGCTTTCTTGTCTCATTTGTGCTGCTCCTATTCCATCATACTAAAATCTCCAAGGATTCCTTCCAATGAATTGGATCCTAATCCAGCTCAGATCCTGAGATGACGGTCATGTCATTGGTAGGTTGCCTCCATTTGTTGCACATTAATGATGTCTTTGGAGAAAGGTGTGGTGGAGGGATAGATGTGGAGATATGAAGACATTCCCTTTTACAATAGTCTCATCCATCTTTGCTGCTTTCCAGAGCAGCATGACAATGCTGTCTTTTAGAAGTCCCCATGAAAATGCATAGAAGCTGATAGGGCAGAATAATAAAGGCTAAAGCTTTCCAGACCTCCACAAAAATTGATAGAAGTAGTTTCATGACAACTGGCAAACATGGAATTTCTCTATACTGTCAGCTGGCTGAGTCTAGGTATCCCAGAGAAGGTAGAAAAAAAACTGCCTGCATGGGAAGGTTGAGTGCTTAATAATTGCAGGCCACTCCTTTTGCTTCCTGTGGCTGTTCCTGAGGAGACCCACTCTTGCTGAGACCTTGAGGCAATCAGAAAAGCAGTCATGGATATTTGAGGAGAGACAGTGTTGATCAACATGTGTATTTGTTTTTATTAGAAGCCAGGAAGCTTTTGAGCTAGTTGAGCAATGTGATTTTATGATTTTCATTCTGTTACCTCTTCTACTCATTCAATTTTTTATTACAATGTTCTTTTGGCATGTTTAACTCGACTGAAAGCTCTTTGAAGTGGGGCCTTTATTTTTGGTGTGCCTGGCACAGCGTGGTTACTGTTCCCGTCTGGAAAGTTAGAGTTGAGTCACAGTAGGACAGTTACAGTTATAAATCAAATTGCAGCCATGCAACTACTCTCAGCAAAGTGACCTTTCTTTCTGTAAATCACTGTTAGAATTATTTTTTTCCCTCTCTGTACTATTTCCAGAACTGGTTCTTCTGTTTATAACATGCAGAATCTTTCTTTTTTGAAAAATTCATCTTGGTAGCAAAATATACGCCCTGAAAAGTTTTTTTATGCCTACTGCAGCCCAGACTTTTTTATAGGTTCAGGCTTGCCTGTTTCTTGGTGGCCTATAGAGAAAATACGAAGATACACTGGTTTCTGCTGTCAGCCACCCGTAAGTGAGAAACGTGGCTAGCTTTATCTCACAGAGAGAAAGACCAGGTTCAAGTTCGTATTCACATTGGTGGGTGGGCCTGCTGGCTGTGTGGGAAAGCAGCTAGGCTGACATTGGTATTATGTTGGCATAACACCCAAACTGCCTTGTCTCTATGTCCCATTAATGTTTCTGTGGCTTGTGTCAAACACATTGAAATTACCCCAACCAGCCATGAAATATGTGTTTCCCGAGTTAGATGATGACATTCAAAGAAACTGAGTGCTTTTTCTGAGGTTAGACAGGAATTTTGAAGCAAAGCTAAACATTGAACTCCAGCCCTGAGCAGCAGCACTGAATGACAACTCACCATTTCCCTGCAGAATGACACTGGTGTGTACACCACAAGACCTAGAACATCAGAGTAGCCTTGGCTTTGTAATACACACCAGGAAATACTTTCAAGACTTCACCAGTGAAAATTCATTCTTTGACAGAATTCTCAGCAGGACACTTAACTGATCCACTACTCTGTTTTGGAAACCAACCTGACACAGATTTTTTTTTTTTTTTTCCTTTCAACTCAGAACTGATAGCATGCAACAGGAATTCCACTGGCAACAAAAACAAAGGAAACTACCACTTAAGTACTCTCATAGTACTTAGTCAGGTATCCTCAGGCAAAATGGAATTTTTCTTTAGCTTCATATGGATATCCTTGGATATCCTCTCCAGCACCCTCCTTATTCTTCTTCCAGTCACATCTGTGGACTACAGTTCCTTACCATAGCACGTTTGCCTCCATCCAGCACACCCCTCTTATTCCAGCCTTACCACAGCTCTGAATAAAGTGATACTTACTTTTCATTCCTGCGGTCACCATAACACAACATGTAGGTCTACTGCATCATTTTCACTTAGCTGCTTGAAGCCCTTCAGTGGGGCTTAATGGTCCGCACACACTGGGATTTACTGCACCCTGATTTAGAGCAGTAGACTTGAGACCTTTCAAGTAAGCATGGCTGCATTTCTCTCCTCCAGGTGGTTATGCTGAAGATTGCCTTCTCATCAGAGCTCGATGTTATGGGCGCCTTGGTCAGAAGAAAACTGCTATTTTTGATTATAATGCCATCCTAAAGGAGGACCCTAAGAACGTGCAAGCTCTGAGTGGACGAGGATTCATTTACCTTACTCTGAAGCAGCAGAAGGTATTATCACTATATTGATTTGCTGGTGATTTTTCTGATGTTATTAAGCAATATTAGTGTAAGGTACCACAGGCTTTGTCATGGACTCACTGAAATCAAGAGTTTCTCACAGAATTTGGTCAGTGAAGGCTCTTGTTTTGGCTGGATGTATAAGTAGTCCACTTGACATTACTGATTTGCTTTCCTAAGTCTAGAGAAAGGAAAACTAAACCTTAAGCATAGATCGTATTCAGTGTCACTACTATGCATGGATTTGCAGTGCTGCAAACTCTCCCCTGTATTTGGTCTCACATTTTTATGACATGATGTTGTGCTAGATGAAAGGTAGCGACAACAAGAGGAAAAAGGAAGAACAGTTTCAAGGTTTAGTGAGTTCCTCTCCATCGTCTGTGAAAAGCTCATGTGTGCAATTAGCGTTACTTTGGAGACTGCAGTATATCATTGCCTGGAAATCGTCAGATGTTTGCATGATTTATCTGCTTGTAATATCGTCAATAGACTTTACCTGCATATCACACCAATCTTACAGTGAATGACACGGTGCATCTCCAGTTGAGCGTGTGGATTTATGCTGGTTTATCCTGCTTGCGCTTACTCATTCACAGCATCTCTTTCTTGTTGCTGTAAGAATTTTTTCCAATGATAATCTGAGGAGTTTAAAACACTGTGCAAGTAGTCATTCAAGCCTATCTTTATGCTCTTCTATCAGCTTTGCAAATGGAAAAGATGCAGCACAAGGACAGGAAAGAGCAAAGAGCTTCCAAAGGCGTGCAGCTGACCTATGGGACAGCAGAGAACTGAAAGCACCTGAAAGAACAAATTATCAATACATTGTTATTGCTACCATTTCATTTTTTGGTCTTGTTTTTACATAGGAGGCAGTACAAGATTTGATCTCCGCACTGAAAGTGGAGGCAGGAGCAGTGATCCCAGCAATCCTCTCTTTAAAGCCTGAAGCCCAAGGGTTGATCACTCAATGGCTTCTTCAGCATGGCAGGACTGCGTTAACTGAGCTTGTTGCTACTAAAGACCTTTCAAAAGAAGAAACCCTCGGGGATCTTCTCATGATTGCAAAAGCACTAAGTAAAATTTGCAAGGATGCACAATATCACATCTTCTACGCAGATGTTTTGATTGCAAATGGTAAGTTCCCATTCTTTTACATAGCTAATCAGACAAAGTGAATGAGCAGTAAATTAAAAGAAAGTAAATATTACATGGCAAGTGTATTGTTGTATAGTACTTTTCAAGAGAAGTTTGCAAATATTTTGGGAAAGGGTATGAAATAATACCTTAGATGTGGACCGGCTACCTAAATCCTGCTTTAGAAAGTTTTCTTGATGTTTCTTTCTCCACATGGAATGGGTTATATAGCTTGTACTGGTGTTAACCAACAGGAAGGTATGAAGAGGCCCTTGATCACCTTCAGGAAGCATTTGGCCAGTCTCTTGCTGATGATTTTGCTAGTGCAAGACTAGCTGTGCTGCAGCTGAAGAGGAGGAATGTGCCAGTGGCAGCTCACTCATTCAGCATCCTAGCTAAGAAAGATGAAAGAGAGTTGGGGTTTCTCCTGAACTTCGTAGATGCTAAGCAACAGCAGCATCTCTCTCAGGTACAATCCTTTTTTGATGCCACATCTGTGGATTCAGTAGGGAAAGAAATAGGAAGCAAAATTAGGCCACGGAGATTTTCCCTGCCTTGTCTTTAACAGAAGTGTGTGGGAAGACCATTTATCAGATGAATGAGGAACAAATTGGCTTGTTCCTCCAGCCTTCACTTCAGCCAGAATAGGGAGTTGAATCCAAACTTCTTTCATTGCAGTGACCTTGCTCCAGTCTGTAATAATTCATCATTACCACTTCTTACCACTTGGAGGAATTTCTTGTTGGTCTCCCTAGCATGAGACCTGTTTAGTCCCAATGCTGAAACGCAGGGGATGTGAGGGGCAGCAGCCAGAGATTTAACAGGATCATTGCTAGTGTTGTACTCTGTATGAGTTACATGGTGCTCGTAGCTGCCTTCTGGGGAAGGGGCATTCATGTTTTGTTCATTTTCTTGATGAAATGAAACTGAAGGTTCTGATTCAGTCACATTAAATGCTTCAATCCTTTTTTCCCTGTTGTGTAACATTTAGAAATTTAAATATATTCACATTTTTATGATATGACTAGCCTTTGAGGTTGGTATTGGCTTTCTTAGATAAAACTGCTCAACACAAAAATGGCACGTTGCACTAGTCCACCCAAGTATGTATTTTTCAGTATTTTTTTCAAGTTTCTCCCCCAAAGTGCATCCAGCTCTGAGAAAGCATCTCCAATAATAAAACAGGACAAGGTCAGATTGATGGTGAGGAGTTTTAACATTCACTCAAGCATCTGCAATTCTGATTACCCAGAAGCTCTGTGTTCTGAGAATCAGTTTGCTTCCTTTTATTCAATTTGTAGACTGTGTGCGCCCTGGTGAGAAGCTATATTGTTATACTTTCTCCCAGGTTATAAAACAAACAACCTGCTGATATACTTAATGCATCTTGAGAGGAGTACTTTGTATGTATTTTAGCAAAACAGCAGGAAGATATAAGTAAACAAGTATTAATTTACCGGTCCCTAGATATACCCCATTACAGGGAAAAGAGCCCCTCTCTTCTGAATAATCTAAAAAGTTCAGTCTTATGGGGGAGAGTTTGAAGATTTTAGAGCCAATTTTCAATCTTTCACTATATGAAGCTGATAAAGGCACAATCAGGAATGTGTCTATGGAGGCCCTAAGGACGTGTCTATAAATGAAGATACATTTTACAGCTGCCGCATCACTCGTTCTGTATGGAAGCCTCCCAGCTAAGTCCATCCGTGCTGCTTTCCGAGAAAACACAGGAGCGATTTTCTTATGCTGTCAATAAGGAAAAAAAAAAAAAAAAAAAAAAGACGAAAAAAAACCAACCTAATTTTTGTACAGCTTAAACTGCACTGATGTATTAGGAACTCACTGGTGCCACAGATTAGTGAGACCTTTAAAATGGGAGAGGCACTTTATTTCTGTCTTCTTTTGGCAGCTGTCAACAGGGTCTGGAATAAAACCCTTTACTGGTGGCTTATTTATCATGAAAGATTTCTCTGCCACTTGAGAGAATAGGGGTGGCTGGACTGATTTCAAGACTGGAACTCAATACCAGTGTTGGAAGTAAAATAGAGAAGTTTTTTGATTTTGGTTTTTGGTGTGTGGTTTGTTTTGGGGTTTGTTTTGTTTTGTTTTTTATCTTTAATCTTGTGCTTTTGTTCAACTGGGAAAACATATGGACTCCAGCACCTGGGAGTCTTTCCATATTCTCTAATCTTCAAAGATTTACTGAGTGTGATTACTTTTATTACTGATTAGCCCAGAATCACAAAGGGTTTTTTTATATGTATTTTGTGACAAGGGGATAAGTGTGTACTTTGCTGGAGTGGGGAAGGAATCGGTTAATTCACCTGCCCGGTGTCTCAAAGGATTTTCCAGTAGCGCTTCCTTTTGCCTGCAAGGTTACTGCAGTTTGTGTGTGAAAGGAAGATCCCAGTAAAAGCAAAAAAGCTTACAGACAAAATTAGTGCCCCAAACCCAATGATGGCCTGCCTTTGCCATGTAACTACACTCTAGGGGAGGGTGTTCTTTCTGTTACCTCCATTTCACAAGTCAGGAGACTGAAGCAAAGAAGAGTTTAGTGGTTTATGTCTCAGCACTCCAGGCACAAAAGTATTACTGCCACATTGGTTTAGACTGTTTGGAGATTACAGGCATTATAGAAATGTGTCATCATTATCCTGGAGTCTGGTCTGAAAAGCTAAAAATAATTCTACAGAAGCTGAATAGGAAAGGGTGGAGGAAGGAGAGCTCCTTGATGTACTGATTTTTTTTCATGAAAAACAAAGCAATAAAATTCTTCCATTATTTATAGTCTAAGGGGTCCCATGCTAAGAAATTTGTAAACAACTGGGAGAGCCACATGGGAATAGGAATCTGAAAGATTTATTAAACTGCAAAAGGTCAGAGGAAGGGAGTTTGCTTGCCGCTAGTGCAGCTTCAACCCTTCAGTTTCCTATGTCAGAGGTTAAATGCATGACTGATTGCTAGCTCCTTGCCCAGATCCTCAGAGCTGCACTTTCTGTTGGCTGTTGACATGCCATAGGATATCCAGAGCCAACTCCTACAGAAATGGTCTCAAAAGCTATATGGTCTCTGTCAGAATTAGGCCCTCAGCCCAAGGTAGAAGTTGCCATTCCACATGCCTTCATGGCCTGTAGACCCCAAATAGGGTCTGCAAGTAAAGAAGGAAAGACTTCTTCCAAACTGTTCTGAAAACATCCAACCCTCTTCCAAAGCTCAATGCTTATCAATCCATCTTTTGGTATTTACTGCTCAGAGACTAACCCTCGGCCACAATTCCCTGTCCGTTAACCTCCTCACTTAGTTGCTTTCTAAGGAATTGAACCTTGGTCTATTTCAACATGAGATTTGTCACTAGGGACTGGAACCAAAAATGCAACAAAAATAGGTGTATTTTCAGTCCTTCGTCGCACAGTGAGGTAACTAGATGGTAGAAAGGGACACAGAGCCCTAATCCAGGACACAGCCCAATCACCAGTCACTTATGGCCTGCCAAGCCTTTTTTCCAGATGGCACCAGAATCATTTCAGTCTGGAAGCCATAATCAAATCTTTAGTGACAAGTCTAAAGATGGACTACAGTTGATCTGTGAATGGACTACATAGCCTGCTCTTGGCCTTCCAAAGTTACCTGCAGCAAGGCTCATGGCAAAAAAGTACTTCTTAAAAGCCACATGCAGAGAGCAGCTGAACTCAGTTGTGCAATATCCGTCTGGCTTTCTATGCACTTCCTATATCTTCTTTCCATCAGTTGTCTTTTCATATTTATCTTTGTTCAGAAGATGATGTGCAAGTAAGCTGCTAATTAATCCAGCTGTGTTATACACCAAAAATGGATCCCAGCTCAGTTCCTTTAAGTCAGACAGAGCCAAAAGAGAATCCAGCTGCCTAATACCCACATTTACTCCATCAGTGAAGATGAGAGAGAATCATTTATTCTCAGATGCTCCTTATTCCTCCAAGTACAGCAGGAAATCCAGAATCTTGTGGCTTGCTTACTTCAGGGACCATCAGTGAAATGTGAAGAAGTCAAAGCGGTGGCTCAGTTAATAAGTGTCAGCATTGTATGCGGTGCAGTAAACCAAAATGATCCTGGTTAGCACACTAGCAGGTTCAGCATTAGATTAGTCATTCAGGAGAACAACAAAAATTATGTTTTTCTTCTGCTATTGAAACAACAAATGCACTTTAAAGGCTGAAAATTACAATTTAACTATAAAAATGCAAGGTATTTTGAGGAACCACACTGTGCTCTTTAAAACAATGTGATCTAGAACTTTAGAATTTCTAGGAAAAAAAATCTCTTGTCAGGATGCTCCTCACATGCAGGTGCAATTCCACCTTGATCCCTTGTTAAAACCCTGCCACTGAGAAAACGCTTGCATTGACGGGTTGCCTTAAAAACACTTGAAAGGACAAACTAAATTTGCTGCTCCTTAAATGTATACACAGACAGACATCCGAGATGTTTTTGGACAGGCTGCCTTACAATTTATGGCCAGAACTACCAAAGCCAGGGATTGATACTATTTGAGGAGAGGTCCTGTCTCTATTTCTATGTGTGGAAGCTGAGAGACTGTCTAATAAATATGACTACATAAAAGGATTTTACATTCCTTTATAGCAAAATAACCGGGGTAGAATTCTTCATAAACTGTTAGGAATGGCTAAATTATTTCATGCGACTGGTCTCAGATGAGGTGCTCAGACTTGACCTGCAATATTGATCCATTTCATCCAGAACCTGTTTTCCTTACTTCTGTTAAACAGCAATCAATTCCAATCTAAGTCAACTAAAATAAAAAGACAAAGCAAAGAGACTGAAAGACCTGACCTGTCAAGTGTGGCTCCTGAGACAGTGGCTGGGCTAACTGAATTTTGGGGAGCCACAGGCATCCAAAGGCAACGTGTGGTATCGCATGGAATGAGACTGATGAAAACATTTAACCTGTGCTTGAAGTCTCAGCTTGTTTGGCTCAGCCTTCTGTAAGACCTAAGCTGCTGGTGGCAGTCTTGTTTATAACTTAAATATTCACTCTGCTGCAGCATGTTAAAAGCTTTGTTTATTACCAATAAAGGGAAATAATGAGAAATCCATTTGAGGCAAATAGTTCTAATGGCGTTTTCTTTATTGACCTTTATGAACCTAAAAATTATGCGGCTCTGTCTTCTCTATTTTCTTGTTGTTGTTTTTCCCTTCAGATAAGAGCAGATAGTTCGCTTGCACTTGAGATTAATGATTAGCAAAGCCATCAGTTGGCCATTTTTTTCCTATAGCTTGGGTAAAATTCAGTAGAGACCAGCCTTCATTGTTAGCACATGCAAACATTTGTGGGGCAGTACATGGGACTAATTATCTATTGACCAGAAGGTGCAATTTCCATATAGTCACCTGTTAGAGCAGAGCATGGCAGAAATTTGGTTTCATGAAGAGAACACTGTCTACTTCTAGAGTTTGGTCCATTCAGTTTTCAGTTCATGTATCGTTCCTAAGGAACGTAAACAACTTTAGAAGAAATGTTCTGAGAAAGTTTTAGCAAAACATGCAGAAACAAAGAAGAGTGGTTCAGAAACTCTGGAGAGAACAGCAAGTGCCCATTGATCTGAGATTTTTGTATCTGCATGCAAAAAAACATGCCAATTATGTTCTCCAACTAGATGCAATTTCAACATTTGAAAAAGTATCCAAAATTTCTTAGTGTCGCTGTCTACCTGTGGTCAGTCCAGACTAGATATTTTACTCGTTTTTTCACTTTCAATAACTAATATTAAGTAACTTCCTGTTCACAGGTAGCAGCCCAAGAAGGAAATGTGTTGGTTAAAGAACATCACTATGAGAAGGCTCTTGGTTATTACACCCTGGCTATCTTGACAAGCAAAGATAATCCAAGGTATCTCCGACAGAGAGCCACTTGCCTTACACACCTGAAAAAATATGACAAAGCTTTAGAAGATATGGAGAAAGTGATCCAGAAGCATGGCTGTAACAGTCTTAAAACACGCGTTGAGGACCACTGCTCAAAAGGACACCTGCTATTGTCAGTGTCTGAGGAGGAAGCAGCAGTTCAGCAGTACATTGAGGCGCTGCAGTTAGACGAATCTATAGCATTGTGCAGCATCATGAATGGCCCTGGCAGTGAAATTTTAACCAAAATATTTCATAAGATTGCACAATATAATTTTGAAATGCAGCATTATGAAGAGGCCTGGAAAATCACAGACTATGGTCTTAAAATTGATAAAAATACTGAACTTAAAAAGCTGAAAACAAGACTTAAGCGAGAGGCATCAAGCTGCAGCATACATTAATTTATCTGTTTTGGATATTTCCAGCGTCTGCTTTTCGTTTGAGAGTTTGTTTGTGAGGCTGCAAGAATAAGGGAAAGATGCGAAGCTCATGATAAATATGCAATGGACATGGCACTGAACGTGGTACAGCAAGATTAGAAGTAGAAAGGTTCAGGTAGTGAAACAAAACTGACCAAGAGAGCTATGAGAAAAAGGCAAATTGCAGTATTCAGTATACTTTAAAATTATTGTGGATGTATGTAAATTCCCCCTTGTGAAGAAAGTGTTTTGTCTGGCTAAACTGAACTAATTCTAACACATGGGTTCCAATCAAAGCGAAGGAAAACATTCAAATAGCTTGCAGTTTATGAATAATAACCATGTATTTCCTTGCTATTTATTTGGTTAGCTTTAACACATACTGTTCAATTCAGTAGCCTTATTTTTATGGGCCAGTCAAAAAGATCAGTCAAAAGTAACATTTGTAATGTGTTTGTGAAGGACCATATGTGTTACAACACTCAGACGACCCACTCCTGAATGGAAGGAACTGCCCTTATCATCTAGTGGATTTGCAACAGTCAGCACCAATACAGTGGAGTGGAGCAGTACGAATGCCAAGTAAACTGTTTTTCTGTCCCAGGGAACATAAATAATATGAAGAACGAGACTCAACAGAGATGAAACATCCAATCTAGTGACTAATACCCCGTTATCTGGGACACACAGGCAGCTCTACTCCAGACTTCACCTTGGACTTCAAGATCCCTGTGTCTCAGTCTGCCAGTGCAGAGCCATGGAGATAATCTCTCAGTGGGGGTGTCTACAAGAGCCCGCTAAATATCATCTTTCACACTCCTGGGTGTTGGTGCACAAAAGACAGCACTGGAGCATGAACTGATCAAGAAGTGGTCAATGTCCAAGCAGGAGGTCAGGGTTGGAGGCAACAGCCACAATGGTAATGTGATTGCTCTGCGGTGATTCAGCACTCATTCTTCATCCTCCATGCTGGACGGCACGGGAATCAACATCTCCCACGCTCTGAGGGGATTTGCCCTCTGTCACACATGTAGCTTCACCGCTGTAAGGACAGCTAGGCTCAGGGGGCAGCACACAGTGCCGATATACCCAATTTCCGCCTGGTTTGGTGTTTCTTCTGCGCAATGGGAGCCATAGCTTAATTTGGAAGCAGCGTGCCTATGCTGTGCAAAAAGGAAACAATGAGGTGGGGCCCAAACCAACACACACATATTTGTTTTGACTGCTCCAAGTGAATTCCTCCCAGTGTTTTTGGAGTGTAAAAACACAACCATGAAGACAAATAGCAACTACTACTGAAAACAAAGATTAAAGCAATACTGAGAACTGCTTTGATTAGGATGAAAGGGAAATGGAACGTTTTCTTTTTTGTTACATTGTTTTCTGAAAGGCAACATTTTGTTACCTTGTTTTCTGAAAGGCAACATTTTGTTACCTTGTTTTCTGAAAGGCAACATTCCTTCCAGAGTGAAACTTGATTCAGCAGCTATGCAATCAACCCGCTAGGCAATGATACCATCTGTACCCTTGCATCTTTTTTTCTTCTCCGCATGCTCCTTTTTTTCTTCCCTAAGAGTGCAGGTAAGAGTGGGCTTCTTCCCTTTCAAATTCAAGAAAAGTTACTCTGCTTTTAATCCTAGTGACACTGATGAGTACTTTTTGCTCCTAATTGGCATCAAGATGCTACAGGCTGATTTCTTTCCAAGCATGAGATTATATCCTTAAACAACTGTTGGCTATATTTGTAAGCTGAAAGAAATAACTTTGTTCATTTTTCTTCAAATAGTAATCAACAGACAGGAATTTCTATGTCTCATGGTGAAATTTTTGAGAAGCAGTTGTTTAGGGCTTTGAATTTTTTTTTTAACTTGATTTTTGTTTTGGATTTTTGATTGACTGGGATAATAAATCTCTTTACAGCTTCACATTGGCTATTCTGTTAGCATTCCCTCTTTTAGTTGCAGGTTTGGTCCAGTGTCAGTCAGCCTATAGTTTCTTTAACAGTTCGATCCTTCTGTGGCTTTTAGAATAGAATAGTTCTGGTTGGAAGGGACCTACAATGATCATCTAGTCCAGCTGCCTGCGCAGAAGTTAATGCATCTGATTAAGGGCGTTGTCTAATTGCCTCTTAAACACTGACAGGCATGGGGCATCGACCATCTCTAGGAAGACCCTTCCAGTGTTTGACCACCCTCTTGGTATAGAAAATTTCCTAATATCTAGCCTGAGATGTCTATGCCTATACAATATATTTGCATTGTATAGACAATTGAGCAATATATAGTTTCTTTTGCCACAATTAATATTGCTGAAGATGTTATATAAGCATGGAAATCTAGGCACACAAAGAACAGACACAGAGATACTCAGCTGCACTCAAGTGAAATAACTTCATTATAGAGAGACCATGATCTGGTTCTCCTCCCACTTATCCGTGCTGACAGATAGAAATAATATCGGTACAAAAACTGTATAAGGAAAGAATCAGGGTTTAAATCAGAGAGAGAAGAAAACAGTCCACGTAGCCCCCTGGATTAGTGGCCTCTCTGCTGAGAGAAGCAGTACCAACTTTCTGAATTTTACTATATAGTTTCTGGTGAACTGAGATTTTCTTAAAGCCCCAAGTCTCCCCATTATGCAAACTTTTCTCAGGCCACCTGATAGTCATGCAAAGTACTGGGAAGACAAGCTAGTTGTCCTGTCTCCCAGGCTAATATTCCATCCATTGGCCTGGGCTGCCTTTTAGGAAGTTTGGGGGGTTTTGGCATGTTTTGTTTTGTTAAGTAATATATATTCTTTGCTGCTCTAAGTAGAGTGCATTTATTGCTCCTAAAGAAATTTTTTTTTAAAAATAGGGACCACATCCATCCCTGCAAGATTGCTACAGAGTTATGCTGAGGAAAAATTTGTTTTCGGGTGACTATAGCTGCTGTTTCTTTAAGCACCAGGAAGGGACATAACTTCTTATCTATTCCTCATGGTCTAGATTAACGGCTTCTTCTCTCAGCAGATCCTAACTGTTCTCATCAGCATTTTTATTTATTTCTTTTATCTTCTCTATCCTCTTTCTGTGCCCACTAAACTACTGTGATCAAAGTCCTTATCTTTGCCTGTGCCTAAGCTTCTGATTTGTTCTTTATTTCTGCGTTTTGTGCTTGCTCTTCCAACTAATTTCTTGGAATATCAGATAGATCTTTCTGATTAGTCACAGTGAGAGAGGTTTGATTAGCAGCATCACTGCATTATGCACGCCTAGCACAATTTCACACTCACCACAACCCATTCTGACACTCGTTTCCTGGAGTCCTGGGGAGCAGACAGGTTTAAATGTGACCCATCTATTTCAACTACTGCCCAGCCCATGCACCAAATGGCCAAAAGCATCCCTCTGCCTGCATATTCACATACCCGCACCACACTATTGCATTATGCTTTGCCAGAAGATGCTATCTTCCAAAAAACCAACATGCTGCAGTTTGCAGGGAAGGAGTCCTTTTGAGTACCCAGCATTTTTAATAGACGGTCGCCATCACTGGCTTTAGTTATAACTCAGGCTAATTGTAATCTTTCATTCAGTGCTGGTGAGGCCATGAAGACCATTTAAGATGCCTTAATAGGATCACTGCACTTGAGTCTGGCTCTAGCCAGACTGCTGCTATCTCAAATAAGCTATCACAGCAATCAGCAGAGAGGGCATTGTTCCCGCTAGGGAGCTAGCTTTGGCTGCTTTCCTTTCAGCCCAGTCTCCCCCGCCAGCAATAGTTATGCACCAGAAATCTATCAGTATTTAGCAACAAACATCTCCCTCCCCTCCAGGCTGATAAATCTCATTCTTATCTGTTGCCATACCCATGTCAGGGTCTGGGACCACTCAGCTGAATCACGTACTTCATTACATACACGCCATTTTCTAACAGGGTATTGTTTCCACTTCTTCCAGATTGAAGAATCTGGGTAGAAAAACTGCAGTGGTCATTTCTGTACGCTTCTTTAATATTAAGCTGCAATTCATCAAGATTGTGGAGCTGTTTCCAGCTGCTTTGAGACGCATCCCTCATTCTGTGCATGCAGCCGATGGTTGAAGTTATTTAGAAAAGGAACTCTATTGTAACCTTTGCTCCTCGAAAGTCTCTTGTGCAACATGCTTCAGGACATATTCTTATGGCATGCTGCTGTAAATGTTAGATAACTGTGAAGAATTCAAGTATATTTATGTGAATCAACACTAATGTAATCAAGAAGAGAATATGGCCTGATAACCTATGTAAATAGTGGAACTGGATACCTGTTGATTTGTAAACCAGCTTGAAACTACATTCATCCCAAGGAAAGATTAAATATCCATAGTTTATTCAACTCTGAGCTGTTTACAGACACTACCAAATGTTTCTTTGCTCCCTATGAATTTTGTTCCTTTAAAGCATTCAGCAAACCGCCTGTAATAATTGCAGAAAGCCTACCGTGTTGCACACTGTCACCAGGTAATGAATAATGAAAGAAAACTTGGAAATCATGATTGGGAATGTTTCTACTCAAACGATTGCCTGCCAGTCTTGCCTCTATGAAGTATTCAACATTCCTTACAAGAATATAAAAGGAAAATCAGATGTGAGAATATTTGCATCACAAATAGTTACACAAGTAAATTTTCCTGACCTTATGCTCTGCAGTCCAGCAGGCAAAGAACAGCTTAGAAATGATGGCAAATTATTTGGAATTAAATATTCAACTGGAAGCTTTTCCTCAGAGTTCAGACAGAGCTAAACTTTGAACTTTTGTAATCTCAAAAGGTTTTATTTCCTTTAAAAATCATATCACTCCCATTTATTTCTCCTCTTTCAGTTAGTTACGTGCTCCCAGGTACTAAGAGAACCTAAACACATCAGCCAACTTCAGCAACTGATCAAATGCATTTTTGAAGCTGACATATCGCCTGGGAAGTCATCTTCCTGACTTTCAGTCTAATTCATTGTGCTTCCCAGATTTAGATCATGGTGGAAATTTGGCTCTGGCTTACAGCCATGCAAACCCAGTAACTTTAATGAGTTTCCGTGTGCATAACTGAGGACATTCCACTTGACTTGCAGAGGCAGATGTTTCACTTTAATGACAGCTAATCTAAAAGCCATTTCTTTTACTATCATTTCCCTGCGGAAGATTAACATGTTATCATTGTACTGCTTCTGCATCAAGCAATTTCCAATTTGCCAGGGCTCTGAGGAGTCGCTGTCACCATTAATTTAATGTGTTACATGAAACTATCACTGGCATTATAGTCTGCCTTTGGAGTCTTGGCTATTTCAATCATATTTCAGCTGAACTGGTCTAGGTTGGAATCTGTTGGTTCAGTCAGCCATTACTCAATGACACCTTAAGGAAAGTGACTCATTACTTAGAAGGCACAGCACTCCAACGCTGTCAGATTCGCAAGGCTCTTTCTCCTCCTACTCCTGCTATGGGTTCCAGGAATTACTTTTTCATATTCATTTGTTCTGTAGGATGCCAAAGAATGCTGCAGACCTGCACCTGCCTCACAGATGTGTACAACTCTGACACCCCAAGCACAGGATCAGTGGCTTATTTGGTCACAAAAGTGCTCAGAGGGTAGAAGACAACTGCAGGATGATATTGCTGTTTGTAGCATTCAGCAGTTGAGACTGTCTGAGAAAAAGTGGGGAACAAATTGCTATCCCAAATAGCAAGGTTAGAGAACACGAACCAGTCCCAAAGATATGTCAGCAGAGAGTGGAAAACAATCATGATCATAGTGATGTTATTTTCAGTTTCTCACTAACGGACTGGCAATAGGTATGGAAGTGAAAAAACCTAGCTTCTATTCTGGTCAGCTGCCACTGCCTAGTCTTGGCCTTCCCTTTTGTCATAGCCTGGTGCCACTGCCCCTCTGGCTTCCACACCTCAATACAGATGTATAACCTACACATTAAGACCTGTGCAACTATTTAATTTTCATTGTTTCATTTCCAAAGTTTATTTTGGACATATTGTGCACAGCCAAAACTTCCTTGAGACCTTGAGAAGTCTACTCTGTGGTCCTGAGAACCACTGAGTACTTATTCTGCATGCAATGCAAGACTGAGTTTAACCTGCCAGATTAGCTGTGGCTTTAGGTGTCTTACCATCCAACCCAATCATTTTTGTATGTTCCCTACATGATTCAAAAAGTCAAGAGCTACAGAGAATAAACTAGCATAAGGATTTCCCCAGAGACTGCGAAGGAAATTAAGAACAGTATCTGATAATAAGTTTGCATGTCTCGTTCCTGAACTGCGTCACGGTAAATGAGAAAATTTAGCTGTAAAGCCAGAGGGGGAGTGTAGGAGGGAGCAGGAAACACAGGAGGATTTTAATGATTCCATTCCTTTCCTGGTTTGCATTTTGTTATGCCCCTCAGTTGTACTTTCATATCCAGGTCAGTGCTGCGTATGCCTCATGCAACCTAGCAAATATGCTTCACGGGTGTCACGTAGCATGATGTATAGGGATCTGAAGTCACAAGGGGGCCACATTTTCAGATGCAGATCAGTAGTGGATGAAATGAAAAACTGACAGTGATTAGTATTTCCCCACTTCAAATGACCATCTCATGGAGCATCTTGATTGCTTAGAAACCTCAGATGTCATATTATAAGACATTCAAACACTGGTATTATACTCAAAATGTTCTCTAAAAGTCACATTAAAATCTTAAAATATTAGGAACACCTCTGAGTGCTGGTAACAGTGTAGGGGTTGTTCTTTCAGTATGGAGTTTTAACAATAGAAACATTTATACCTTGCCTTTTTTTTTTTTTTTTTGCAACCTTGCCAACAGTATTTTTGCAATGCTGTTTCTTTTCTCCTCATGCATCATTTGTCCATTCTTGGGCAATAAAATCTACTTACTGGAGAAAACAGGTAATTAGCCATCTACATAAATTGCCCTGTGTCTACATCATTAATGTGTTTGGATGTTTTAATTGATTGCATTCTCAACTGTTTCGGATGGCTTAAATGCCAGCTAATGCAATCCAATTAAGCCTCCTAATAAACCTGAATGATGAACTGCAATATAATCACACATCAAGTAGAGATGTAGAGGGAAATGCCACAGAACTGACAGTTTAGAATAGACTGTGTCATTTTGAAAGACCCAAATCACTTCTCAACAGGGAAACTTCTAATTGACTGTAACTGGTAGTGGATTTGGTATCCATAGACCTGATTCAACACACCTTTGAAGCACGCGCTTGAGCCAATTCCTATCCACAAAACATTTTTTATAGAATCATAGAACAGCCCCGGTTGGAAGGGACCTCAAAAGATCATCTGAGCCAGCCTCTCATGGGAAAGGGAGCCTAGACAAGATATCTAGCACCCTGTCTGATTGCATCTTGAAAACCTCCAGTGATGGGGACTTGGGGAAGCTCTTCCAGTGAGTGATTGTTCTCACAGTAAAAAAAAAAAAAAAACAACCAAAAAAAATTTCTTCCTTGTATCAAGACGAAACCTTTGCCAGCGCAACTTGCACCCATTGCCCTTGTCTCCTCTTGCAAAGAGAGCGCCTGTGTCCTCTTGGTAGCCAGCCTTTAAGTACTGGAATACTGTGATGAGGTGCCCCCTGAGCTTTCCCTTCTACAGGGAGAAAAGGCCCAACTCCTTCAGTCTTTCAGGTTCTGCAGCCCTTCAGTCATCGTGGCCCTCCTCTGGACCCTGTCCAGTCTCTCTGCATAAGTCTGTTACTGACTGAGGTTCCTCTCAAGAGCTTCCCCTATAATCGCCATCTTCATTCCGTAACATTTGCTAAAATGTATTGCCATCCCTGAAATTATTTATTTTCTAGACTTTTCAGACTCATAGGGACATCAGTTTATTCAATTCATAGAAATCTAAAAAGTTTATTCAACAAATATGTGAAGTGCTAAGAGTCCTAGAGGTAAGATTAGGAGTTTTACTTTAAGCTGAGCTAAACTAAGTAGTAATTTTACCAGAAAACTGCCTTTTAGTAATCTGTGAACAGTCATCCGAGTACCAACTGTAGAGTTAAGGTTTCTCAAGTTGATTGTATTGCTGTTGTTTTTGTTATGTTATACACAAATAGCAATGCACATAAGACCTTATTAATGAAGGCTCTAATTCTACAAACACTTGACCGCTCATATTTCCAAAGATTCTCATACTACAGGCATCGCAATAGGGGCCAAAAATTTAAAAAAAAAAAAAAAAAAGCAGAGAAATAAAACAGACAAGGTGGGAGAGAAGAAATTAACAGTAAATACTATGGACACTTTCTAAAAATCATCTAGCATTTTTTAAAATTTTTAAAAGTCTAAGTCCTGTTACCTGAAAGGATGAGTTAAGAACATGTGTAGCCTAAAGGAATAAAGAAACTCAGTGGTGTCAGCTTATCCTGGAGAAGGTAGCAACTTGATAATTATCTCTAGGTAGCAGAAATGCAAAGGAGATTTTAGGCAATATGGGGGCCTCTTAAAATATTATTCAAGCAAAACTAGATAAGGAAGCTAGAAGTTAAATAAATTCATACTGGAATATCATGCAAACTTCCAATAGTGCCCTGCAAACAACTTACTTCAAGATGGCATAGTGTCTTTCTGTCAGCTCTGGAGGTCTTTTTCTAAGCCCAAACAAAGGTTATAGATTTAATGGAGTAATCTGTGTGAAATTCTCTGCTCTGTTCTGCCAGATGCCAGACAAGACATAATAGCTCCTCTGGCATCAATGTCTATTAATCTAATCTTGACTTTGATTCTCTGTGTGACTTTCTTTCATCTGTAAAATGGGGATAATACTCTATTTCAGATGCTTGTCAGTATCTCTTCGTTCTGGGTACAAAGTGCTTTGAAGATGACATTATTTTTACATTTTTACGTGATTGTAAAAGAGCTGCAGATTGTCATCAAACCCATTCCCCAATCAGCAATGCTGGTAAAGGTCACCCCTCTGTTCGGTGTCTGACACCCACTTGTTTATTTGTACAACTGTCTCTGGCACAAGTAAAGGCAGAGCCTCAGCCCTCAGTGGGAACACGAAAGCATCCTGGGCATCCCGCAGTATGCGGCCTGCTGGTACAGACTTTGTTTCTTAACCCTTGCCATTGTCAACAATCAAAACATTTAGATACCTTCCTATAGGCATGACACTGCCAAAGTTTTAGCCCCAGAGTCTTTGCTGTACGTTGGAATCCACACGCCACTTCGGCGCTCTGTACTGCATGCAGGGTTGGCTGCTTCCGAGTGAAGCCGATGCCAGCCAGCTGGCACCGAATGGGAAACTGCCCACGGAGGTGCAGCCAGAATCCAAATCCTTTTCTAGCGGGCAGTCAGGTACCTCTCTGTATCTCCAGAACCAGGGTCCATTCCTAATGTAAGGCACCTCCGGCAATTACTATGTGAAAGAACTGACCAGACCTCTCTACCTTCTTTTATCCTGCAGCTCCTGATACTGCCACAACCGCTTTCCACACAAGCACCAGTTGTTCATTCGTGATGCAAGTCCGGTATATCTTCAGGCTGAATGATGCAAACCTGCTAGCTTCCACAGCAGTGTCCTAATTGTCAGCGGGCATACAAGAAAGAAGTAAGGTATGGGTGAAAAGGGGAAGTTCGCTAAAAGTTAAGCATATTTATAAGCATTTTGGTAATTCAGGACTTTACACCAGGGACAGTCTTGCTGAAACCAAGCGTAACAATTTATTGAAGAGGATCTTATGGTTTGGTCCTCTATGTTCAATTAAATGATATGTGCATGGTGTTTAAATGCATATGACTGTGCTTATATACTCTAAATTTTTCAACTAGTCTGAATATCTTTCCTTGGAAAATGGAACTATCTATCATTTGTAAGATATAAAACTCTTCTGTCATTTGTAAGATATAAAACAGTCCATTTAATGGATATTACAGCTGAAATATTTATGTGCTCCATAGCTGGAAATAATTTCAAGTAAAATATCTTAAATTCATTTTGTTTGTAATCCATCTTCCCATATAGCAAAATAAGACAAAAATACACCTTCTAAGTCACACGCGTATAATTTTAAAACTGTGTCGTTAAAAATGTAATTGCAAAATTCATCACTGTACTGAAATTAAGTGTATGGAAAATGAGGCACTGCCTTTCAGAAGAAGTCTTCCTGCCACAGATACTTGAAAAATCTTTTGGGAAAGAAGTAAAGTGTGTCATGTAAAATGAGAACTTTCCTAAGAATGAATTACTGTAGTAGGAGAGACTTTTCTAAATGCTAACAAGCTAGGAAATCATGTTGTCCACTTAAGGACAGCATTGCTTGTGCCTGCTGCACAATCTGTTTTCCAGTCTAGATATAAAATCAACTGATTTCAAATATGGTGGAAAGGGTTAATTCTCCCCGATAAGTCTCTGAGCACAGCATTTAATTCATTGGGCATTCTAAGCCACCTGTGTGTGAGAGTGAATGTGCAAGGGAAAGAGAGAGGGAGATTTAGGCACAGTATTTTGCAAGACCATTATTGGGGAGAGCCTGTTAAAGAGATCAATGCTGATAATACAAATACGCATTTGTTTCCGACTGCCAGAAAATGTAAACATTCCAATTACATCCCAGAAACTACGCAAGCCACCTCACCTCTGCAGCTGAAAAACATTCTCTGCAAGACAGAGGTAAGACAACTTCACATTTTTACCTGCTTCTCTGTTCAAAGTGCATGCATTTAGAAATCCATTGCAGAAATCATTGCATACCTTTTATACATAATACCACTAATGTCTGATATTTTTTTCTTCTGATGATGTTCAAAAGATCATTATCTCTAAAGGGAGGGTAAGTGAAGAGTTTTGAAACATCATCTAAACTTCAAGGTTTTCCCGATTCTAATCTGTTTCAGATGTGCATCTACTAGGATTTATTTACACTACACATATCTGGTAGCCAACCAGCTCTAAGATATTTGAGTACTGATTTTTTTTTTTTTTTTTTTAATGCTAGTTGACAGATGACAGGGTTAAACTGGCTCTTAAAGACAAACCCATTATTTTTGAGCACAATGAGTTATCCTCTCTGGTCCCCGTCCCTGCTACAATAAATCAAAGGGTAGCATCCAGCCATTGTCCTGGAGGCATTCATTGTGCTGATTTACTGGGGGCTAGGCTGTTCGGTTGTTTGTTTTTTTAATGTCACCCTATAGCTTCAGATTGTCTTCTGTATTTAAGGTAAATGTGTATACTAGACTCACTTCTATCACAGTTTCTTAAATACTCCTTTCACTCTTCAGAAAGCAACTGCTTAGACTGAGGAGACTGAGGTTAATGAAGATGTTTACTAACATTCAACAGTACTGGAATAGTGCATACTGTTTTGGTTATTAAACAAAACTAGTGATGTTGATAGCAAATATGACAATTTTAGACATGCATTATAAATCTTGGTTCAGGTGAGTTTTCCTATTCAAATTAATTCATATACACAGAAGAAATATATCTTTATCTGTGTAACCTGAACATTGAAACCGG
This sequence comes from Platalea leucorodia, assembly GCF_965183815.1. NCBI lineage: Eukaryota > Metazoa > Chordata > Aves > Pelecaniformes > Threskiornithidae > Platalea > Platalea leucorodia. Next base: position 1,837,588 of record NC_138839.1, read on the forward strand.
GGTCACAACCGAGATAGCTATCTTTCCAGTCTCGTGGTTTTTTATTGTACTAAAGACAAAGAGGTAAGCAACAAAAGAGTTCTTAAGCAGTTTCTTCGAAGAGTTTTGAAGCTAGTCTCCATACCCCTGCCTCTTACACACACCCAGAGGAGGTGGTAATTTGTAATCTGCACTAAAGAAGAAATACAAAATATTTCACATGCAAGTGATTTCAGATCTGGTATTGCAGTCCTACCGGGAAATGGGGATAGATACAGTTGCTAGATTGTACATGGTGAATAAAACTGACTGGAAGGAGAGAAAAAAAAAAAAAAAAAAAGATGATTTCACACATTTAAAAAAAAAATCCACTCTTAACTGACCCATCTGTTCTGACTGAAATATTTGTTATCCATCAGTAGCAGAATCCAAAGCAATAGAATCAAAGTGAAACGCAAGCTGCAATGCAAGGTAGCATAAGCATGTGCTTTGCCTATCAACACATTCATTTACATTCTTTATTGTGCCCCCACTAGAATTAAGGTGTCACCCAGTCCTAAAACTCTCATAAGTTAAATAGAACACAATAGCCCACAGTGCTGTTTTCCTCTGTTGAAAGAGGAAAGGGCTCAGAAGGAAATCAGAAAGGAAAAAAGCAGACATGTAGGACAAAAAAGTATGAAATTCATTGCTAAACTACTTGTCTTTGTGTTCTCACCTGTGGGTGACTTTTCAAAACAAGCTGCTTTTGCTGTTTGTATCAGAGACAAGGAAAGTATCTTTCCACAGAGCAGTTCTTGTTGAATTACTATTGGAAGAAAACTGTCCATCCAACACACGTTACAGAATTTTTGCTTGCTGCATTTTGCAGTGTCCTTCTTTTTGCATGTGTGAGTCACAAATCCCTATCTATGTATGGTGTTTGTATATGTGCATGCATTATAGAATTGGGAAATGAAACAGTAAGAGAAGTTTTCCAGCTAATCAGTTCTGATTTCTAAAGCCAGAGTCAAAAACTCTGGTCTATGACCAACAAGTACTAAAGCAATGCCCTTTCTGCAAGATTTGTGCTGAATTTTCAGAGGCGTTATTGCACGATGAAGTGCAGCGTCCTTTTCAGTCCTTCCTTGGAAACTGCATCTGCATTACGCCAGTTTGACACTAGCGCTGCTGCATCAAAACAGATAGCTCTTCACGCTTTGATGCGCCAGCCATACCTAGAACACAAAGTCTGGCCATTCCAGGGGAATAAATTTGTAGAAAAGTCACACATCATAGCCACTTCACACTCCACTAGGAGTTGCACTGAATTCTTGTGGAAAGTCACATTGCAAGTAGCGGCCAATGCCAGCCCCTTAGAGCCCTTCAAAAGCCTCTGCATTAACCACCTTGTACAGGAGTGATGTCATGACAGAAGTTGCATGCCCACACCACTCGAAAGGCTTTGGATGACTGCCTAAAACCAAGATTTATAGGTGACTGTTTGCATAGGCAAAGTATTCGGGGCAAAGTACGAAACCCTGGCATCCAGAGGTATGTGATTTTCTCTCCCATTTTAGTATGGATCAGTTTGTAAGGAGATACAAAGTGTAACAGATAAAGATGGCTACCTTGTTTCCATGGTAACAGTCATACTAAAGATTATGTCAGCGCCATGTCCTGTTTGGTTTTGATTGCTTTAGGACACCGAGTTGTTTATACATTTGATGTAGCTGTTTAATACCTGCAGGAGAGCCCCAGAGCACTGGCTGGGAAATAACTTACCCTATTGTTCATGCAGTCCCTGATTTTCTTGGGGTATACAGAGAGCAGCAACCATTAGAACACCTATTTAGATGACCCAGCACATTCAATTATATCAATACTAAACACAACAAATTGTCTTCATGCAACCTGAATAAGTTGTTGGGAGGTCATAGTCAGCACTGAGGAAAGACACTGCAAAACCTCGGGATGGCAGGGAACTAAATTAGGTAATATATTCTCATATAAGCCTAGCACAGGGTTTTTGAGGTACCCGTCACCGATGGCAAAGCAAACATACAGAGAAAAGAAACAAACAACCCTTCACAATTTTTATCTTTACAATCAATTCCTCCTAAATGAAGAGTTGAAGGTCAGTTTGACATTGCGGGCAACTAAGACATAGCAACTAAACTTCTGAGAAAGGCAGTAGTATCCTTCAATACTATCTTCTCCCAGCACAGTGTCCCAGGTATAGCCATGGTTATTCCAGATCCTCCAAAGGAAATATGAAAGCAAAAATATTCACAGCCCTGAATCAAGTACAGTCTCCCAGGCAAGTGTGGCACTGGCTCGAGTATTTGCTCTTCAGGGCTGGAGCTCTCTGACCATAAATTCCTGCCACACTTGAGAAACTTTCCCAAGAAGAAAAGCATTGCATAAAACCTCCCAACCAGCTCCCTCTCTCTATACTGGAACTGCATAGTTCTGTACGGTGTGGGATGCCTTATGCCTGAGCAAGCACTTCTTTAGTAAATAGTCATATGTGGGGTCTTAAAGTTCACGGTAAAAACATCGCAAAAGGAGGCAGTCATCCAGATTGGCTCTCAAGCCTCACCTCCCCAGGATCCAACTGTAAAATTCTGTGATTTGAAGCTTTTTCAAAACTGCAACTGTGCCATTGCAAGCTCTTTACAAATCCAAATTCCAGTAACAGAAGAACCTCCTTTAGTTACAAAGCAAGTAAAAAGGGGAAAATCCTTTCAAAGTAGCCCAATAAAAACAACAAATACCTCATTGCTTCATATGTTTTGCATCTATATTGCTTTGGGGAAAGAGCCTGTTTTCCAATAACTGAAACCCCCTACTGTTTGTCAGTTTCTGGAAGAAGAAATTCCCAGATGAGTGTTCTCCTTCACATTATTGTAAATAGAGATTACACTTTTTAAGCTAATTTGTAAAATAAGGGTCTAATGGATTGTGAACTAGACCAGCAGATGAAAGACTAGTACATGAAAATTTCTGCAGGCAGTAACTGCCATTGTAACTTTGACAAATCACAACACTTTCCTGTGTCTCAGTTTCTGCATTAGGGTATAAAAGAACTGACCTTCTTTTAGCAATTACTGGTTGAAATGCACTGCAGAAAGAAAAATTTTATGAATATTTTAGTAGAATGTAAGATTTAGGGGAAAAAAAATAACAAGAAACCCAACTTCCATGTTACATCATCAGATCTCCTTTGCCATACAGGCTACAAGGTGATACTGAGACTGTGTCAGAAACCAAAATAGGTCTTTCCCCTTAGAAGCAATGAATGGAACGGAGACCTCACTGCACTAGGAGAGAGCTGTCAAAATGACAGATTACTCTATTTCAGTGACCGCACAAAGTTGCTCAAGACAATCAAAATTAATGATTCTGCAAATATGTCCTTTACAGTTCTTGGTGCTTCTCCTCACACAGGAGAGAAGCACTTACTTTTTTTTTTTTTTTTTTACTTTCTTACAGCACAGCAATTTAAATACTCGCTACCAGATTTCCCATCATGAAGAGAAACATCTAATAAAAGCAAGATACATCATTCTTAAATCAAAATCATACTGTCTAGTATTGCTATCTTTGTGTCTATCAATGGGTATTTTAAAGCTCATGTCTCCCCTCACAAACTTCAGCACAAACCAGAAATGTATCATGTCGCAAGATCCTCTCACACCCAGAAAAGTCCTTTATAAAATATTCAAGTCTTCCCACTCTCAGCATGTCTATACTAAGGGCATAATTCTACTCTCATACATAATTACAGCTCCCTTGACTGTCTTTAATATTAGCTCGGCTTGCCCCTCCTTAGAGGGGGAATTTGCCAATAGATCCATCAAGTAGAAGAAAAAAAAATTTCCTTCTGAGTTAAAAGGTAGGAAAGGATTCTCTTCAGGAATGTTCCCATCAAATTTTCCCAGTGTGTTTCTTCAGCAAAAGTGCTCAGTGGTTTACTTCACCAATACTTTAAGAACAATGACCAATTTCAGCTTCTTTAGTCCAGCACGTGGGATTTTATTATCTGCTTTCTGTATATTCTGTATAATTGTCTGAAAGCACACACTGATGGTACGTTCATTAGTTGCAACAATTGCTCCTAAGCCTACGGGCTGTTCTGATTGCGTTCAGCACCTGTATTGGCTTTGCCTCACTGCCAGGCACATCCTATTGGCTTCCAGTTGACTTGGTTATACTTGCCCGGAAAAGACAATGCATATATACCTAAGACACTTAAATTATACGCTGTGTTTGCCAATCAGTCTGAATTTGAATCTTAAGAGGATAAAAACAATTTTCCCAATGGAAAATGGTATTAATAGTCAGGCACTTGCTTTACTTCTCTGCAACAACTGCAAACTTCTGGATGACTGCTTTGGGTTGTGCACTGCTATTGCTCACCCAGATGCTGACTTAGTGTAGAAAAACAGGTTAAAAAAAAATTAAAATAGGACCTGAAGGAACTTGATAACTCACTAATCCATTTTCTCCCTTTTCCGACATTCTCTAACCCAAACAGGCTCAGCACTACCTAAACCATTTGTGACTGATACCAGCCTGAGAAGTGACAACAGAAGTATTTTCATTACAAATACTAAGCAGTTTATTTCAGAGCTAAACTGTAAGAGTAAAAGAAATACAAAATATTTGTCACTACTGACTTTCCAGTCTAATGTTCAGATTGGCCTAACATAACCTTTAGAAAATGCAAGCCAATGCCATTGCTACACCGAAAGTTCCTTATACTTCCTATTGGAAACAGTACACCTTTTCCTCAGCTCTACAGGGAAGCGAAGCCATTAGAGATACAGGAAGAGATTCTTGAGATAGTTCCCACTTCCTCCCAAAATTTAAAAAAAAAAAAAAAAAAAAAAAAAGTATCTTCTTTATGATTAGGTTAATGCTTTTTGAGGGAATCTATGAATTTTCTGGGGACATAAGAGAGGTCTACATTCCTGGTGCTCATATATGACCTCAGTTAAGTCACTTTGGGCCATGCTCAAATCATTTATTACAGATGTTACTTAGGACTTTGTAAGTCCTCTACCTCTTCATTACATGGGGGGCTAGGGTCTGCGCCCTGAGTAGCAGGCAGTCCGAATCACTCACAGCATTCCAAGCCCCAGAGACCATGTTAGTCACAACAGCTACAACAGGCATGCGTAGAAAGCAGTAGGAGTAAAGCCCTTAGATTCTGGGCATCTTGATTCTCCACCTGTGAAATGGGCAAAATAATGCCCTTCAGTATCTTATAGCCATGTTACAAGAATAACTACATTAAATCCTGCGAGGCACTTTGCTGCAATAATATGGACCTTAACCAGGTAGACCTTCCTCAGAGCCAGCTACATTGTAAGGTAACAACAAAACTGTTCAGCAATAAGGAAGACTCACATACATAGGAAACTAATCTTTTGTTAGATGTAGAACTTCCTGCAAACAGAAATAAAAGACCACTTAACTCATCATTAAATGTATGGCTTCGTCCTTACAAGCAACCTTCCTTTCTGTAGCTAGTTTTCACATATGGACACCCAGGATCTGCAAGTGCATCGATTTCTTTCAGATCTTTTTGTACTTATACTCCTCTTCAGATGGTGGGATGAGAATAGCTGCCTTCACACTTGACAGAAGCCTAAGATCACATGACTCTGAAAAAAAAAAGGCAAATTTTCATAGGGGTTTTGAGGCAGAGCACTGACTAGAAGAGGAGGCTCAGACTCCTGGCAGAAGAAACTGGCATTCATTGTTTCCTACCCCATTCACGGAAACAGGTCTGCGTTCACATTCTTGGAACATTCTGTGTGTACGTTCCCAGTAAACAGGACTGCCGCAAAGAAATCCCTGCTCTGCTCTCAGCGCTTCCCCCTCAATACGCACAAAGCTTGGAGTGCCGGTGAAGCACTCGGGTCAAGAGAGGTACCAACCTTAAAATTTATATGGTGTGAACTTTGGCAGCGAGTTACACTAGCTCAATAAACCAGCCTGCAGGAGAAAAAAAGAAAAACAAAACCCAACCTGCTTCTCCCTCATTCCAAAGTCAGTTCTGGAAAAGAATAAAATAAAACCCAAGGGAAATCACATGCCTATCCTGCCCTTGCTTGTCCTCTCTTTCCCAGTTGTTATCGGATCGATTTCCAAGCAGTAGCATAAAAGAATTCTGTGCATAGCCTGACACAATCTATAAATCGGTGTGTTTTCAAACAAGAAGCTGTTCCCATATATTGCACCCAAAAGCTGCCAGCACTCTCAGAGCCAGAGGGTCTCAATAGGTTTGCGCCTATTTTTTGCTCACCATCCTGTGAGCGCAGCAGCCAAATAACCTGGCGGCAGGTTTCAGGAAAGCTAGAGGAAACTTAGGAGAAGCTGCAGCAGAGTGGAGCTTGTGCTGCTTGCAGGCTCGGAGAGCACAGCCCTGTCTGCTGCTGCGATGCAACCCCTCCTCCTCCTCCTGCTGCTGCTCAGGAGCGTTTGCCTGGAGCTGGGAACCGCGCAGGGCTGAGCTCCGAAGTTTGAGCATGGCTCCGAGAAGACTGAGAAGCTGGAGGTCACAAACTCCTGCAGACCTGGGAGCTCACACGTCTTCTAGGAGCCTTCTACTTTCCAAACCCTTCATCTGTGCTAAGGACGGAGCAGACGCAGCTCAAAGGCACTCGCACCTGGAAGGATCTCTTTTTGGATTCTACTGCTGTTAACAGAGCTCTGCAGACCTACTCCTATCCACAGAGGAAAAAGAGGAAAATTCTTTGAAACAACAAGACACTTTCGAAGTGGGGAGTGGAAGGAGGCAGTTTTTCCCCTCCTTCCCTGTTTGGGAGAAAGGAGTTGCCCAACCTGGTCATGAGACTTTTCCATACTTCCCCAAAGCAGGCTCCTGAAGTTGTGACACTGCATCTCTGAGAACCTAGGGTAGCATAGCCCAGACCAGCCCCCCAGCTGCACACCCCGAGTGCAGGCAATCTGGAAGGCACAGGAGATGGAGAATGAGGTTGGCAAATCTGTGGACAATCAAATGGACAAATACATGTAATAATTTGGAAGTTTTCTTTATCTATCTTTGCTTTTTTCCTGCTTCCTTTTTCTCCCTCATTTGTCATGCATTTATCCCTATATTGATTTAGCTGTGCTGTTAATTCTTTTTTACCCTCCCCTTCTCAATTTAGAGTTACAATAATGGGGAAATCAGAAAGTCAAATGGATATTGTGGAAAAATCAACAAAATCTGGAAGGAAATCCTGGAGCTTTGTGGCAATCGGTCTGGCTGTCTTGCTGCTCCTCATGACTTGTGCAGTGGTCGCCCTGGTGATCCTGTATGCCAGCAGCAGAGGTAAGGAACCTGTGAATAATTCTCCTCTTCCCTCTGCAAACAACATACAAGTCTTTTTACAGAGCTAAATGAAAACAAAACCACAGGGAGACAGTGAAGTCACCTCTGTGAGGGACTTGGCTATCTCTGCCTTGTTCCAAGCTCGTGCACAGAGAGGGTTGTGCTGGATTTTATTTCATTTTTAAATTATGTGGTGTAAGATTCTATAGTTTTAATTAATTCTATGCATTTTATTGAATTCAGCATTGTTTTGACAAAGGTAAAAAAATGTTGCACTATTTTAGAGGGGAAGGTGTGCGTCTGTGTGTAATGCTTGACATTTCCTTATTTTATAGAAGCCCGAGCCAAGATTCATTATTGCCAGGAGTTATAAAGCAACAGCTGCTTAGCAGATCTAAAGGGGCGATGGCTTATTACAATGTGAAAGCTTTTTTTTTTTTTTTTTTTAAAAAAAAAATGCCAGCATACTGCTGAGGAAAGGGAGACTTTTTTAGTATTACATCAGGCAATTTGATCCCTAGGTGAGATTTGGTTTGGTGACTTTCATGCAAATGTCGTGCTAGGAACCTGACAACGAGGCATATTACTTTGAGGTGCTTTGCCTAAATATGTTAGCTGCAGAGCATGCTTACTCTCAAAACTAAGTTTTTCCACTAGCACACCAAATGCATAGTCCTATTTAAAAATTCTGTGAAGCAATCAACATGAGTGGTAGCAGCACCTGCCTCATGTTTGTCATTTCCATGAACGCCTCTTGGATTCAGAGCTTTGCTAAAACACTAGAGAATACAACTAACAAGTATGAATAGCAAAACTGAAAGCAAGGCATTGTTTTCTCCTTGCGTTGTCTCTGCATCCCCTGCCTGCAGCAAACTGCTTTCTTCAGCACTTGCAAGTACAACACTGCACAATTCTGAGTAATAATTAATGAGAAAAGCATTTTAATTGTTTACTCCTTTTGCTACCAGCAATTGAATGTTACCAGCATTTGGTCCAGTGTTAGATGAAATGTCTGAGTGTTTGGTATTCATAATACTCATCAGAAAATTTATTTACATTTATTCTATTAGCTCAGGAGACAGAAGGAAAAAAATTCCCCAGAGCTAGGTCCTAGGGTAGGAGTTTCTGTATCAAAATATTGAGCTATGCAGAATTTTGTTGCTTGCATGCATAAAGGATTTGAGAAATCTGCCCTACATCTTGCTTCTTGGGTTCAGGCAAATCAGAATTCAGGTATTAATAATACTTGCCCAAATGTTGGTGTCTCATCCAAATCCATGGGAAGAGTCTGTGCATGTAAAGCAAGTGCTAACTACTACATTTTGTTGCTGAAAGGCTTATCTGTGAGAAAGCAGTTCCAAAATCTAAATATTTTGCAGGCTTGTATCAGTAATTAAAGTTTCATTGGAAATGTTTCCCTGATTCAGACATGCCTGAGCAAACTGTGAGTGCAAAGTGATTGCAGAGCTGATATTCTGCTTGTCCTGTACAGCGTGCAGCTCCTCCCAGCTGTTTTCTCATGCCTTAAGGGAGTGTTTTCAGCACTGACCTAGACTCAGTTTCTCCCTCTCTCAGTTTACATTTCAATGTACATAGCTGAACTACCGCAATAAGGGACACCAAGATGTAGTCATGCCCTAGAGTAGCCACGAGCTTTAGGTAATTCGCAGGTAGAAATGGAGCAGCAGGAATTTTAGTCTACACCATCTTTTAGATGAGTGCCTATATGCACTATTTGGGTCTAACACTGAGAAAGCGAAAGGTCTTCAGTGCAACCAGAGAATGTTCCTGCAGAACAGGTGCATTTTGGGCCTTGAATAAGTTTTGTCCAAATACTCCACTTGGTTCTGTTTTGATGTTACATCTAGGCCCATACCCAGTGCTCAGGCAAAAGGCTGAAGTCTCTCTTAGACTTACCAAGTGAAAAGCATGTATTGCTCAAAGCTGTGTAACATAAATGTAAGTCCTACACAGCAACAGGAAAAAAAAAACCCGTAGCTGAGCAGCATTCTTGTGATAGAACCAAGAATGTTATCCCTGGGATTCTTTTATTTCTAATTTCACTCAAACGTTAATTTTGAAGTGTGTATGGGACGCTGGATTGTTTACTAAGAGGAGATTCAGATTCGCCACTTCATCTTTGTACATCGTTTATCAGAATGACACAACCCAGACAGGCTTCTAAAAGATAATTCTCTTCAGCTAATGGAAAATTAAAAGGATTGCCATTCTGCCTTACGTTTCTCTCTTTTCTTACATATATGAAGGTATATATAGGCTTTGTGGTTCAGGGAGTATATTTTTGTTCTGCTTGTATATAGCTTGCAGAAGAGCATTCTGGTGCATGAAACAGGCCTCTGGTTATAGCAATAATGCCTGTAATACATGTCAATACTGACTGTGACCTTTATCTATATACCCAGACAACAGAAACACTGAAGCTCTTGCAGCAATGCACGTATATAGTTCTAGAAGCAGTTTGGGGATTTTTGACATCCAAAGAAGTTTTCCTACCCATAAAACCTTGGCTAAATAAGCTAAAAGAAAATATAGTAAGAATAGCAGAGTAATATTTGGGTGATCATAGAAAGGGAAGCAGACAGAACTGAAGTCATTCATTTTTAAATCTGAATACACCATGCTCTCAGTCTTTCCATCACACCCACACATAAATCCTTGCAGCCTTTTCACAGCTCTTTCTCAGCTATGTTCTACAAATATTTACTAAACTCCAAATCTCATCACTTGTTGGAAAGGTTACGGTCTGAAGAACATTTCAACACTTAGCGTAGCTGACACATCAAGTCAGAGTCAGTGACTTCTCCAGACAACTTAGTTACAAACAACTTCCATTCTCACCTAATTGCTGTTCCTGACTGCTCAAAAATCATGTTGTTAGTTTTATTGATATTTTATTCACTTTCTGGCTTCCAAGTTTGTAGGGTTTCTCACAAGTAAGATTGACAGATAACTTTTTTTGTGTGTATGCATCTGCATCCCCACAGGTTGTCACTATTCACAGCTATTATACAGGCTGCTGTAAAGGTGGAGGGCACGCTTATGCACCTATGCTCTACCCTTTTAGGCAGGCTACAAACAAAAAGACAAAGAGAAATACAACACTTGGACTAAGCAGCACCTCGTTCCGGGATTAGATTTCAAAAAGCCACGTTATGCTCCTGCATTTCCTATGCTATGAATGCAGTTAATGTGCACTTGAATAATAGATTTGCAAGAACGTGCTGACTAGGGGCAATATCTAAACTTGTCACTGGTGTGCTAAGAAAAGGTCGTGGCTGAGATCTGGCTTGTCTCCTAGACTGATGCCTAGTCATTCTTTGACTTCATGAATGTTCATTAACAAGGCATCTATTCAAAGAAGGTGAGGAATTTAAAGAAGTGGCAGCTAACACAGAAGTCATGATGAAATGGCATTTGGGTGGCAAGACTCTTCTCAATTCTACTCAGATGGAGCTACATGAATGTAAAGCATGAACGTGGAGTGACAGGCCATTTGGGACTGCAAAAATGGGCAAATAGTTTACTGATTCTCGCATGAAATTGTCTCAGCCATACTTACAGATAAACTATAGGTAAGAAACCATAAGAGATGTGGAATAAAAACTTAACACTTGTGTTATGGAGTCCATTTGAAGACATTGACATCTGGTATAGACAGCCCTCTCAGAGGAAGAAAAGCTAAATTTGGTAATTGCATTATTTGTTGCAAACAATTCACTGTTATAACAGCAACAAAGGTAGTCTGCAGTGCTGACAGCACTTCTGCAGACAATATCTGTGTCAGAAATAGATAAGGTGCTGAAAGGTAAAGCTCATGCTTCGCTGCCTGATGACAACTGTGGATCTAATTGTTCCAATGTGTGCCATCCCCAGCCATCTGTGGTCCTCAAAACACAGTGGGAAAACACTAAACACAAACTGTGTGCTTCAGAGACAGTACAGAATTATTTGCTGCGCTTTTGTTGTCTAAAAAGGCTGTGAAAAGCAACTTGTATTTTAAAAAACTGTCATTCAAAAGATGAACTGCTGAAGAGGACTACAGTGCTCTACAGATCTCGGAAGTTACTCTGTCCTGCTGCTGACCAGTAAATGTAATACTGCTCAGTGGCTTCTTGAGAAGTCAAATTAAGACAACAATTCTCTACAGTGAATCCGGGGGGGTCTGCAGCATGTCCTAAGTCTGCCATTTTTCAGGCAAACAGTTGACCCTTGAAGTAGTGTCTAGAGCGCTTATTTTCCCTCATTTTCTTCCATCTGGAGTAGCCCCACAGCTAAGGTCATTTTATTTAGCTCCATTAAAGCTTGCCTTCCCTTGTCAATTCTCTGATGGTGCTCTGTCAGACTGAAAGTGAGGAAAGCCTTCGGTCTGCAGAGGGTTCAATGGTTCTTTTCTACTTGTAAGACTATCAACAGAGCAAGAGTATGACTTTCTTAATGAAGTAAATGTAAGGGTAATACTGTGAAGGTCCTGAATTTTGAGAGCCACAAAGGAACTTTGTGCAGTACTAAGAAGTTCTAGGGATGAAATCTTTCTGGCCCATTTCTGTTCTTTTGACATCCCAAGGTATACCCAAGGAAGGGTATCTCAGAAGAAAGAGGTGGGAAAAATAGTGTGATTCGTTTTAAACGAGAAAAAAAAAAAAGTGTTGTGAGAAGCTAGATCCTAGATGAGCTTGGCTGTGGGAGAAGGCAAGTGGGAGGTAAGGTTTGACAGGAGGAAACAAGTACTGATTCCCCGCAAACCCTTCCGCTGATGCGTTTACTTTTTACACAGCAGGGGGAACGTGGGATTCAGAGCTGAACAATCTGTGCCAGTTTTCCTCTGCTACAAGTAGCTACCTTCATGCCTTATATTATTGTCAAACATGAGCCCATGTCCCACTTCGGATTTTACATTCAGAAATTTCCCATCACATCCATCTAAATCCTGCCAGAAATTTGTTTTGTTTCATCTTTTAGGCTTTGTAGAACATTGACCCGAGTTGTCCCTCCCACATCTGTACTTGCAGCAGTCTTTGTCCATGGATGTCAAAGGAGAAGTCTCTGTGTCATTATAGCTCAATCTATCAGCAATATTGAACCAGGAAGGAAAAATAAATATATAAAGAAATAACTAAATTTATATTGAAAACTTGGGCTGTTGTTTTTAGCAAACTAGTATGAGAAAATGAAGTATGTAGAGGTGCCTAGCTGAGACTTTAGAAAGCGCATTTTATGTTTGTTTCTAGTTATTTGAAGTTCAAGAGGTGCAGCAGACAGAGCCTCAGTCAAGTGAGCACAGACCCAACAAATATATGGCGAAGTAAAACAGGGCAGTGTTGGTCATATCTCACACAGAGTCAGGTTGGCTTGATACTTTGTCAGGAATGGTACTGAGGCATAAGAGATAATTGATAGAAAAACAAAGGAGCCACTTTTAGAAGTAAACTGAGAACCCCGCACCAGCCATTTCTAATTATCTGGTTTTGTGGCAGACTTTCAGAGCCCTGAGTGTGCAACCAAGGTTTCAAAGCAGATTTGGCTTCCCTGCTTATACAGCTCAATTACATTTTCACAATCACAAGGGCTTTCTTGAATGTGGGGAGTTAGAATCTTGTTGAAAGCAGGTGGGTTCCAGAAACTGAAGTTAGACATCGTCACATTATATTAAAAGAGAGAAGCTTTGATATGAAGGAAAAAAAAAAAAAAAAAAGAAAAAAAAAAGGCTTCATTTGAGTCCTGCCTGGTCCCTGAGAAACGATAAGAGAAACACAGCATCCTTGGAATACAGTTCTCTCTTCCTCACCTTGCCCACTGCTATTTCTCCTTTATGGAAAATTTCCATATGCCTTTGAACTACTAGTGTCTTTTCCCCAAAAGGATTTTTTTTTTTCCTTGGAAATACCCTGGGCTTTTAAGTTTATTTATTTTTAAATTATTAGAGAGTTTAGGAAACCAAAAATTGGGCTTAGCTTCATCCAGTACAAAAAAAAAAAAGCACAGCAGCTAAACCCCTCTATGGGAAGCTTCACATTGTTACATGTCCTTTGCTCATCCTATGTTCAGATTGCTAGACAGTGAACTATAATAAGGCATGCAGTTATTCTAAAGCAGATCTACTCCCATGCAGCACGACGGCACTCGGCTGAACCCTGAATGTTACATTCCCAGTCACAGTGGGGGCTTTTTATGTTGCTTCCAGTGATGAACTTCAAAGCCCTCTTTTCTTCCCTACTCTTTTATTTCTATCTAAATTACTGTAATCTTGTTTGTTCTCATGTTAAACACTTGTTTTCATTGGAAGGGATTTTTTTTAGTAACTCTTTTCTGCAAACATCCTAGTGTAAGGATCAAAAAAAAGTTTAAAAACATGACTAATCCTGTTGGAAAGCAAGGGTATCAAGTTTTTGTTTTCCAGTGTGGAACCTAGTAGCTGTCTGTTTAACATAAGCAGATACTAAGCTAGTCTAGTTTTACAAATGGGAAGTTAAAACAGCAAAATTAATTTTCTTGTGCCCAGGGCCAAGGCTGGGGTGCTTAGATACCTCCCATCACATTTCTATAGTGAACACACACAAGAGTGACATGACCAGCATCACAAACACATTCACTTTAGTATTAAGCGTAAAAAGTTGTGTATTCGTGTACAAAGGCTTCAGTGTACATCTGCAGCAGAACTTATGGCCCTGAATGCACATCAAGACCCTCTATAATCACTGCCATCAAACTCCTAGCAGCATATTTAGTGTAGAGCACCAAGCAATAAGAGCTAAGGACTGATCCAGTTTCTGCTCACCACCGATGCATTAGAAGTGCATAGGCTTTTTGTGGATCTTCACTGGAAGAATTTCACAAACCAAGACTAAGTGGTCAAAAATAGAAAATTAATAGCCAAGAGTAACACTTCCCAGCTTCTGCTGGAATGAGCATACAGGCCCATTTCCCCAGGTAGAGGCACACATAGTTTTCTTCTATTTTAGAAGTCACAGCAAAATGCTTCTGCTAAGGTTTCATTGCCTGTGCTCCCTCTCAAATTCCTTATCACATCACTCCTTCTCTGTGGGCTGAAACCAGCAAGTCACGAAGATCCCCCGAATTCCTAAGTTTGATTGCTTTCGGACTACTGAGGAAAGTGATCAACAGGACTGAGCCACGGTCTTAACGGAACAAAATTCCTATTTTACTAGAGAGGTGTCTCATGTCACAACAGAAACAGCTGATACGAGCACACCCATTAGCTCTTAGCACAGTTGGTACTACACTTACTCAGATCTGCTACTTGGAGGACTGCAGTGCATTGAGATAACTGATAATGACTTCACTGGACTTTTCCAGGCTCATCTCAAAGGCAGAACGCAGACTTGAACACAGGTCCACAGTCTCCTTCATTATACACTATTTCATCAGCCCTAAACATTACTGATTAGGGAGCAACCTCTCTGCTGAGCAGCAAGGAGTAACTTTAAATGGTCAAAATTTCAGATATGCCCAACACAGGTAATTTCTTAAATTTGCTCTTTGACTCAAAACAGTGTGAAAGCAGTAATCCAGCTATGGACGTTTTGCCCCCTCTTTAAATCTCTCAGTCGTGGTGACTTTGAAGATCATGAAAGAGCTCAGATACTCAAAGCATCTTAGCAGATTGTCTAGAAAGGGGTCTCATACTTTCAGTATGTGTCAAAAAGACTGTGGAGACAGTTAGCAGGTAAAAACTCATCTTGTTCTCCTTCCAGGAAAGTTAAAACTCACTGTCAAGATTCTTGTAATACTGCTTCCAATAAATTTTCCTCATAAATCTGCAGATAAGAGGTTTCTTCACAGTTGTCATTTGGTATCTTTTACTGGCACTAATATTCACTCTCTAAAACGAAACAGAGCTGTCACTGAGGTTGGGCTGCTGGCGAGTGACATTGGGAGCAATTTCTTTCCAAAACAACTAATTCCATCTGCTTTCTTTTTCCTTTCCCTGTAGGCACTCGCTATGGCACCAATTCAGGCAATGTGTGTACCACACCTGGATGTGTTACAGCAGGTAATGATTGTCACTATGAACGATTATTGCAGAGGTGACGTTCTACATGTTGTTAGTTCTGCTGAACCTGAATAAAGAATAGTTCAGGCTTTAAGACTGAAGAAGTTGAAAAGGAATGAAATTTCCCCTTGGGTTAGATACACATTGCTATTACTGTCAAAGACAGCAAGTACAGCTGTCCTCAAATACAGTGCCATGTGTAAACACTGAGAGGAAAAAAAAAAAACGAAAAACCAAAAAAACCCCACCACTATTCTTCTCCATTTTATACTTTCTTTGTCACCAGGAGTATCATTCATAAGGAAGTAGTACAGTAAAATTGCCAGTGTGGCCAACAGTT